>NC_064615.1:744116246-744791246 GCF_023898315.1 Schistocerca nitens
CAGCCCAGATGCGTTCCATCGAGTTCAGCTCAGGAGTATTTGGTGATCAAGACATCAACCTGAGTTCGCTATCGTGCTTGTCGGACCACAGTAGCACGATTCTAGCCCTGAGACAAGAACAGTTATCCTACTAGAAGCTGCCATCGCCATCATGAAGGGATGCATTTTATCAGCTATAATGTTCACGTAGTGTGCAGCCGTCATGATAGCTTCGATCGCTGCCGCATGTCCCGCGGAAGCCCTGGTGAATGTCCCCATTGTATGATACTGTCGCCAAGGGCGTGCATCCTCAGCGTGGTGCACGTTTCGGGCAGTCGTTTGCCGTTTGACGGCGTATCAGGACACAACCATCGACCTAGTGTAACTAGTGCCGGCCGCTGGTGGCCGAGCGGTTCTGGCGCTACAGTCTGGAACCGCGCGATCGCTACGGTCGCAGGTTCGAATCCTGCCTCGGGCATGGATGTGTGTGTTGTCCTTAGGTTAGTCAGGTTTAAGTAGTTCTAAGTTCTAGGGGACTTATGACCTCAGCAGTTGAGTCCCATAGTGCTCAGAGCCATTTGAACCATTTTTTTTTTAGTGTAACTAGTAATATGATACATCCGATCAGGAGGCAGATTTTCCGCTCTCCACAGTGCGGCTCCATGTCCACTGCGGTAGCAACTGACGATACAGTTGGGCCAACGTGGGAACATCTAGGAGTCATATGCTGCAGCGCCCGAGGTTGTGCACTGAAGGGTGCGGTTTGTAACACCTGTGCCTGCACCAGCATTGTACTCTGTCGTTTCATCCGCCATAGGACGTCGCCTATCCTGTTTCACAAAACAGGCAAGCATCTGACTTCCATGTCACGTGATGAGGCGTGGACGCCTACTCGTGACTTCACCGTCCGTCAGTCACTTTCCATAGATGCTGACGACAGCAGCACGATAACAGCTGACCAGCTTCGCAGTTTGCGAGATGCTCGTCCGAGGCGGAGGACAATAACAATCTACCCTTCTTCAAAGTCGCTACGTCAGTGAATTTCCCTATTTGCAGCTCATATCGCTGGTAGAATGATTTCTAATTCGTCTCTAATCCGCTTGTACCGATTCACGTGCCCGCAGCACCTACAGACAACATTCAGTTTCTTGGTGGGCGCGATGACCATAATGTTTCAGTTCATCACTGTGTATGTTGGGGCATACTACTCTTGTGCAATATTCTCATATACCCAGTAGCAGTTGCCTGAATTTTTCCACGAGAATTTCTTAAGAAAACCGTTGCCTTTATTCCAAAGATTGCTATTACAGTTCACTAAGTATCTTAGTTGCAGTTTCGTATGCACTATTGCGAGCAGTAACCTTTTGTACGTTGTTTACCGATGCACCGCACACGCCCAGCATCCTTCATATGAAGCCATATCTTGCAGTCTCCGTCTCTACTATTTCATTTTGCTTCGTAGGTTACCTCTAGATACTCAAAAAAGGTGACACGTGCCTTAAGTTCCTTATGATTTTATTATCGGCTGATTATGGTTTCTTTCTAATTATTTTGTATATTATCTAAAAATTTTCCACATTTAAATGGTGTAGCCATGCCCCACCCCCAGTGGAAATAAGGTCTATGACATTCTGAAGTTCTTTATTGTTACGCGACAACTTTACGTTCCGGTAGAAAACAGTCGGTCGATTAATAACTTTTTCTTACTGATAAAGGTATAGATAATTATTCGACCCTCATACCAAAGATTCATTTGAAAAGTATTTAACACTGACGGACAAAAGATTTTCGCTCTTCGTTTGTTAGTTTTAGTAATAGTTACCTTTCGTTGTTCTCATGTCCTGGTGATTAGACGTATAAACGAAGTGCTCGGTATTGTCAAGAGAAAATGTGCTAAATAATGAAAGCAACTTCTGAATGAATACGATTTTCTCATTTACGATACCATGGATCCCTGCTCCTGTAACCCTGGAAGATTACTATTGTTTTAATTTTGTATGGAGAATTTAGATGGAGGCGACGATCTTCACGGCGGCGCTGCTCAACAATAGAGGTAAGTGAATGTATTCATCTCTTTCCGTTCGTGGCCGCCAATATCAATTTCAATATTTAGGTCATATCTGCCGCGACATTCAGAACCTGCAATCTTTCTTTTCATTTAATTACGAAGTCCGATTATTTTCTTTCTCGGGTGAATAAATGCATCTTAACCACAATTCTTTTTACCCAGGCCGCGGGGAATGATAGTACTTAGAATGTACGTGCCTCTATTCCGATCGTACGTTCGCATACAACCGAGTGTGTACCGACGTAACTATACTTATGACCCATTTCCCTTACAATATTAATTGTTATTTTGAACAACTTACTCATATGAGTGTACGTGCCCTCTTATTTTGTGTAGTCAGTCGGGTATATTCCTTAATAACGTTACTTTTAATATTCAGTGACTTAGTTTCCACAACTGATCTTTGCCTGTGTCGCAACAACGCTTCACGCGAAACATTTATTACGCAACATTCATACTAACTCTCATTTCAAAATTAGGACATCGGCTAAGTTTTTAACAATTTGACAGGGCGCTTCCACCTGGTAGACTGCGTCGGCCAACAAGTTTCTGAAAATATTCCGTTTGACGTTATTTTGTTTATTAGACGACAGTGTGGTACAGTGTTCAGTGCCTCTGTCAAACCTAGGGAAACGGCCATTTGTGAGTACACCGAGCGCTGAAACAAGCGAGCCATGTTTGAGACGAACACTATGCTCATACCTGGAAAGAAGGTTCTTTTTTAGCTAGGGAACATACGAAGTTAGGATTTGCACTACGATACTGCGACAGGCAAGAGATGGAAGTATTGTCCTGTGAATCTGTAGGCCCTACCCCTCTTTTACCCGTTTATGTACATTTTTATACACGTTGCATTCTCCAGGTAGTGCAGAGCCTTCGAGGAATGACCCATAGGGACTTTTCAGCCAAACACCAGGCGAGATGGCCGTGGGGCAGAGGCAATCCCAGTTGGGAAAGTTGAGGAGGGGATTTCGTTTCGTATTGCGGCATTTGACTTACAACCAAGAGAAACCTCCCGAAAATCTTCGTCAGCCCCAGAAAATAAATGAAAGCCTAGGGTATGTGAAGGCATATTTATTTATGTGTATACAGAGTAAAGCCAATGACTTTCTCGCCATGTGCACTGTATCTGTGTTTCAGGAATATTCACAGTTTCGAAGGTTCACTTTAAACACGGGAGTGACCTGCGCTGTTCTCCATCCATGAGAGGTCCTTTATGAGTATTAATTTCAAAGGGAGCGGTTTTGTAGTGTATTCTGTGTAAAATCTAATAGGGATTCATTCAGCGCCTTGATCGCTTCGAGTAGTTCCAATTGTTTTTCAATACTGGCAATGCTTATTTCAGTAACGGTCATTTGTGAATACACACGAAGAACGAACGTTCGTACGATTTCGATTCAAAATGCAGGACTTAAAACTTCAGCTTTCTATCTATTGTCTTTAGTTTCGAGACCAGAGTGGTCCACAAGTGCGGGTTCGATATATTCATTCACTTTAAATGTGACCACAACTTGTTACGGTTTTCTGTAACCTCTTACGTCAAACTCTGGGTATTGTTGTACAAACCTTCTTATAGATGGTAAAGTAGCTATTAAGTTTCCTATACCGTAACAGTAAGAGAACATCTCTGTGTCAGACCGAGGACTTTTCAACTCGTCCCCGCAATGTGGGCTGCACAGCAATGTCACCTCGTTAAGTGCCTGTGAACTTATTAGTTCTGATAGCGCGCAGAGATGCCTGAGAACTCGACAGTTCTGATGGACTACGGTGATATTCAGCAGCTCATACTGGCATATATCAGTAATTTAGCCTAATCGAGGCCTGCCAAAAAACTTTGGACTTATTTCATATACCAATCAGGCGTATTCGAATTGCTATCCATGGATTCAGGCTGAACCTTGTTACATTTTTCTCCTTCCGACAACGTTCCGTAATCACATATAGCAAGATAAAATGCCATTAACTGGTTCTTCAAACCGATACACGCAGACAGATCTTCAGTTCTTTATCTTATCGATCCCACTCAAAGTCACCTACAAGGCGATAATTGTGCAAATTTTGTTTCCCAAGGCGGGTAGTACAAAAATTTTCACCAACTATCATATTTACAACAGTGCGTTGATTCCGTCAACTTTCCTCCGATCTTGTGCTGGTTCAGATTATTTCGGTATGCAGATTGTAACGGAACCTATTAAAGACTTTATTATAACGAAGTATGCGATTCCCTCCTAATTCAACCAGTTTAACTAGCAATTATGGTAATAGAAAAGTAATTGTGTATGTTAGCAATGGTTGCGTAACATGTCTACATAAACAGTCAACCCATTAAAATATAATTAATAACTGACCCACACAAAAGTTAACATCACTTGAACACTGATACAGCAGATATCACTATGTAAAAACACTATATTCAACTGAAATAATTAATATGAAATACGAATAATATTGGTCAACTTACGTATTTTGGATCTCCTTAAATAAAAATTACCTATTTATTCACTAGGACTGTTTTCGCTCACTATTCACGTAAACACATCTATTTTAAACGAGAACCACTGTAATTTTTAATAATTCACGTTATTTGCTTATGTATGCAAATGAGAGAAGTCAATAGATGTACCTTTGAAAAACGGCCTTTGTGCAACAAAGAATTGTTCTGACGAGTTGACAAATCTGTCTGTCATTTTAATGACCTGTTAAATTATATCACTCGATGTAAATTAATAACTTTCTTGCACAAATTACGATAACAGATGGAGGCCTGACTTATAAACCACATCTTTTCTTGGTAGTTCTTTGAGGAGGTTATAAATACAAGCAACAAGAAGCCCCGTCAGCTCAGTCTTGATAGAACTTTTGTAAAGTGTGTATGTTATTGTCTTATGTGGAAAAACAATGCAAAGATGTTTTAAAAAGAAGTGTTACTCTGTACTGTGACGTCTTTGGGTGGTCAGCGGAGTTAAGATGGGTACCATGCCAATAAGTAGTTGAAGTTCACTTATGCTGTCGTGCATTATTTATCAACAAGCACATCAACAACACGGGACCTCATCTTTTTACCCCTAGACGAATACATACAGAGCCAACATTAACATCAAGATACAGCAGTGAACCAGCCAGCAGCAGCAACTACTACAATACAATTTAATGGCGCCAACCCAATTCTCTACATCAAGTGCTAACAAGCTTCGTATGTTGGAGTGATATAGTGGGAATATAGGAATATCAACGATTGGGCGACCATTATAAGATGTTAGGTGCCTCATTGCCCTTGTGTCTTGAGACCTCTACCTTCGAGTGAAAGCGGGCTCCTGGTTCCCCAGCGGCTACAGTGGAACAATTCTTATATTCTTCTTACGCTCTGTGCCACACTGACTACAATAATACCCAAGCTCAAGAGGAAGGAAGATTGGGTTTAACGTCCCGTTGACATCGTGGTGATTAGAGACGCAGCATAAGCTCGGATTGTGACGACGATGGGCGAAGGAAATCGGTGGTGCCCTTTGAAAGGAGCCATCCCAGCATTTGCCTGGAACGGTTTACAGAAATTATGGAAGACCTAAATCTGGATGGCCGGATGCGGATTTGAAGCGTCGTTCTCGCGAATGCGAGTCCAGTGTGTTAACCTCTGCGCCACATCGCTCGATCGAAGTTCAAGAGATGATTGACCACATGCATACTGAGGAAGAATGGGTTTTAAATCCTCCCCCGGCACTAGAATAAGTGAATTATAATCTGTTTTCTGTATTTGCTTGTGACTTTGAAAGAAAGTTTAGTATCTAACGCCCTGTTAACATTGAGATCTTTAGAGACAGAGAACGTGCTCTGACTGCAGAAAGATGAGAAAGAAGTTCGGTCGTTGCCTTAATTATTAAACTTCTGAGCAAACAACTGACCACACCGTTTCCATGACTTTGTTGTCACGCAACTTACCACAACGAACTCCCGCTGCTCCACTGCGATTACCATCATCCCCTTCGCACTGCTCGACTCACACTGACATAACTCTCACTACGCTTTGAACCAGTGAAGATCACGTGGCGGGCGTACACGTGGTGTGCACGTGACGGGATGAAGTTCTGTACATACATTCACGTCCAATCGCATCCAATCGTTCAGGTCACTTTTATTTGCCTCACCCTGTACTAGTATTAATATCTAAGTAATCTGTTCTTGGGTTCAAGAATCATCCCGCCAATGAGAGTCAGGTGGTGTGGTTTCAGACTGCAATGAAGCAAGCAGTTGCGAGTGTTCCGGAAGACGAAATCACCGCAAGAGTTGCTGTCGACAGTTTTAGTGTTCCTAGAACTACACTGAAAAGGAGATTAAAATCAATTTTAGGGAACAAGCAGACATGTATGACACTTCAGACGGTATTTTTCAAACCAGAATTGTCTGACGAGAATTTTTTGAAGAAAACTGCGTCCAGTGTGAAAGACGTGAGGGCTGGACACATGACGTTTGTGCAGACATTGACGATTCATTGTTTAACAATGAAAACAGATTTTTTACTTCTAACTTTGAAAATTTTACAAATATTGTTAACGAAACTCGCATCGTGTGAGAGAAACAAATTATAGGGTGTCCATAAATTATCTTTACAACTTAAGAGTTGTTTTTACCTTCCAGGTGATGTAATTTTGATGCAAAATTGAACTTGACTGCCCCATAACATGTGGACGGCGCAGGAGAAAGCTTTGTGTATGGCCTGGTTCATAAAGGCGACGTGCGATACCCAAATGCAACGAAACTTTCGAACACGGTGTGGGAGGCAACCACCGTCTCGAACAATTATTCGGGTCTGACACACGTCATTTATGGAAACAGATAGTGTTCTCCATAAAAAGGGGGCGAGTCGCCTATCTGTTTCAGACGTCAACGTGGACAAGGCACGTCAGGCATCTGCAAGGAGTCAAACAAAATCGGTACGTACAGCGGCCAGAGTATTGGAAATGAGACGATCAATAGTGCACAATGTCTTGCATAAGAGTTTACTGCTATATCCCTACAAGGTGAAGCTGTTTCACACATTGAAGCCTCCGGATAAACCTCAGTGTGAACCATCTGTTGTGGATATGGTAGGCAAGACTGAACCAATAATAACTTTTTGGAAAAGATTAGTTTCTCCGATGAGGCAACGTTTCATGTATCCGGCAAACTGAATCGTCATAACGTTCGTATATAAGGTTCACATCCTCAAGTTACACGTGAAATGGAAAGAGACAGTCCCAAGGTCAATATTCGATGCGGGCCAATGCACAATTGCATCATTGGTCCAGTCCTTTTCGTCGAGTATGGCGTCAATGGTAGTGTTTACCTGGACAGTTTACAGAATTTGCTGTGCCGCCAGTCCACCAGAAAATGCTTCAGAGTTCTACCAAATCAATCCGATGCCTGTCGCAATAAACCAGCATATCACATCGATCATGCGGTCGAATTTTCCACCTGGACCTGCACATGCAGCCATAAAGAGTGTCTGTTGTTCATGCATTAAAACCGGCAGGTGCTCCTCAGCGTCTCCAGTTTTGTGAGTGTCTGTTCACTGAGAATGGCTTGGAGATGGATTTTTTTTTTAAATATCTGATGAGGCCTTGTTTCACCTGAGTTATGTCAGCTCATAGTACAGGGTGATTCAAAAAGAATACCACAACTTTAAAAATGTGTATTTAATGAAAGAAACATAATATAACCTTCTGTTATACATCATTACAAAGAGTATTTAAAAAGGTTTTTTTTTTTCACTCAAAAACAAGTTCAGAGATGTTCAATATGGCCCCCTCCAGACACTCGAGCAATATCAACCCGATACTCCAACTCGTTCCACACTCTCTGTAGCATATCAGACGTAACAGTTTGGATAGCTGCTGTTATTTCTCGTTTCAAATCATCAATGGTGGCTGGGAGAGGTGGCCGAAACACCATATCCTTAACATACCCCCATAAGAAAAAATCGCAGGGGGTAAGATCAGGGCTTCTTGGAGGCCAGTGATGAAGTGCTCTGTCACGGGCTGCCTGGCGGCCGATCAATCGCCTCGGGTAGTTGACGTTCAGGTAGTTACAGACAGATAAGTGCCAATGTGGTGGCGCTCCATCCTGCTGAAATATGAATTGTTGTGCTTCTTGTTCGAGCTGAGGGAACAGCCAATTCTCTAACATCTGCAGATACTGTAGTCCAGTTACAGTAGCACCTTCGAAGAAAAAGGGACCAAAAACTTTATTGGCTGAAATGGCACAGAAAACGTTCACCTTAGGCGAGTCACGTTCAGACTGAGTTGTTTCCCGCGGATTCTCAGTGCCCCATATACAGACATTGTGACGGTTGACTTTCCCGTTAGTGTGCAAAGTTGCTTCATCACTATACACAATCTTTGAAACGAACGCCTAGTCAACAGCGCCTCAAGCTAACAAATGTACAACTAAATGAAACTTTATAGCTCCCTTAATTCGCCGACAGATAGTGCTTAGCTCTGCCTTTTGTCGTTGCAGAGTTTTAAATTCCTAAAGTTGTGGTATTCTTTTTGAATCACCCTGTATTACAGGTTCTGGGTAGCGAAGAATCTGCGTAACTTCCACGAAACACCATTGCATGATGAGAAGGTTGGGGTTTGGTGTGCAGTGTCTGCACGCCGCATCATTGGTCCCATCATCTTTCATCAGACGCTGAGTTCGGCACGTTATATTGCCAATATTTTGAAACCGTCTGTGGCAGCATTAACGGAGGACGAAAAGACCTACAGTTACTTCCAACAGGATGGAGAAACTGCCCATAAGAGCCGGTCGAAGGCTGTCAGAGTTGTTAGCAGAGGTCAGTCTGTTCGCGGCCCTAGCTGGCCACCCGGATCACTTGGTATGTCAGTGGGCGATTACTTTTTGTGGGGAGCCCTCAAGTATAAGGTGTATCGCAACTACCCTCCTCATAGTGTCCGAAAGCTGCAGCACAACATTTCGTATGAGACTGCAGCAATACCAGCAGTCCAGCTTAGATACGCCCTCAGTAACTTGCTGACCAGGGCCCAAAAGCGTCAAGAGATGAATGGTGGTCACTTAACATCAAATGGCTCTGAGCACTATGCGACTTAACTTCTGAGGTCATCAGTCGCCTAGAACTTAGAACTAATTAAACCTAACTAATCTAAGGACATCACACACATCCATGCCCGAGGCAGGACTCGAACCTGCGACCGTAGCGGTCGCTCGGCTCCAGACTGTAGCGCCTAGAACCGCACGGCCACGCCGGCCGGCGGTCACTTAGCATCAGCTGTGGTCATGTTAGTGCTGCATTTCCTTTCCTCTGCTGTGTCTCTTTGTATCCTGGAGATCTGTTTTCCGGGCCCCATTTATTTGCCCTACTTTGTATAAAAGTACAGTACAAATCGATGCTGAAAATTACACCGTTTATCAGATTTTGACACACAAAAACAAGTAAAATTTATTTGTGACATGAATTCAAAAGATACATCACTCAGGTTCTAGCAAATATATCGACGCTGTTTTCCAAGCACGGCGTCTGTCCGCTGTCCAACGGCAAATGCGAGAAACAGCAAGCGGATCATACTAATCGCCGCTCTCCAAAGTCATTATTTTAAAATGGTTCAAATGGCTCTGAGCACTATGGGACTCAACTGCTGTGGTTATCAGTCCCCTAGAACTTAGAACTACTTAAACCTAACTAACCTAAGGACATCACACACATCCATGCCCGAGGCAGGATTCGAACCTGCGACCGTAGCAGTCGCACGGTTCCAGACTGCGCGCCTAGAACCGCGAGACCACCGCGGCCGGCATTATTATTTTAAAAAAATCAAAGTTATTACAAGGTACTCTGATGGAGCAGGTGATATGTTGCACCAGTCCCACTCCGAATAGAGAATTTAAGTCGATATTTGATACAAGCCTGTAGTAGCTACGTCTAACTGCTTCTTAGTTAAAAAGAAAGTACGTTAATATGAAGGAGATGAAAAGTTATAAAAAATCTTTTCACCATTTAGCAGTAACTGATCTCTTCATATTTCTTCAGAAGTTTTTGTTGACGGTAAAGTAATGGAACAGCGCGTGGATAAGAATAAAGGGATTGCATTTTATAATGACAGTACGAACAAAAGTTGAATAGACTGAAAGGAGCCGTTGAAAATTTTCGTATATAGTAGAGACCACTGTCTCTTCACTGTACAGCTTCTACAACTCAGTGATACGCTATTTTTGAAACTGTTGCGTAATTTGCTTCTGGAGAAACGTATTTGGAAAACATGTGCCCTGCAGGAGGCGCTAATGCGTCTAATGTGAAGTTCCGCAACAACACCGGAGAACGCGCAAACAGGTGTAGTGGAGCCGGCTAACGCCGACTGGCAGTCAGTTTCACCAAATGACTCTTGCCTTGCGATGGAAGATGGACTACAAGGAACTGTAGGAAAATTTTAGCTCCATTTCCTCTTGATATATTAAATAATAGTTCTTTCTAAAAGCGGGCAAATGCAAGGTAATGTGCAGAAACAAGAGAGACTGTTTGCCAGTATCTGATTACAACATTAGTTGTGCGTATCTAGAGGCAGTTATATTGTTCAGTCACCTCGGGATGGCAGTAGAAAGCTATACGAACTGAAATAAGCACATTGAAGCAGTAGTAGGTAGGACAAATGGAAGACTTGAGAGATTTCTGAGAAGACTGATGTATACATTAACGAAACTACGCAAAAGATTCGAGTGCAACATTTTCTGGAGTACTTTCTCAGTGATTAAAATTCTTAGCAAATCAGTGTGACATAAGACACTGAAACAATTTAGGAATGCGCTGTAACACGTCGATCCAGCCTGTGCCCAAGTGCAGCAGATACGGACAGTGGACATAAATGGGCATTGTTCGAAGTGAAACCGTGTTGGGTAAATTAAGAGAATCTGTTTCAGGTAAACTGCGCGACAATTGTGTATGCGCATGCAAAAGGACGGGCAGTCGTTTTTATCAGTTCGAAATATTCCCCACCAACCATGGCACAGCGGCTTTTGAAGCAAATACGTGAATGCAGAAGTTCGGAAAATGTGGCTATAAGCAAAAAATGTTCTTCAAAAATCCATTCACAATGCTGTGATGTCGAGCTACAGGGATTTGTTCAATTGTTTGAGGAGAAAGGAAGGGTATCACTATCTAGACAATCATATCGTTCGTCAAAGCGTTTCAAGATTGCGAATTTGAGAATAATGGTTGTAAGCCAATTACACTGCCGAACTGGAATAAGCGTCATATTACGACTTGTTTACTGATTGACTTTGGACTGATTTTACTACAAGAGCAGCCTATTTCTGAGGCTTATGCCACAATCGCACTTTTGAAAATAGTAGCTCGGTTATTGTGGTAGTATCAGCTTCCATTATCCAACTTCATTATATTTTTGTTCGTGGGTTTGGAAGTAGACAGAAGTAAGCAGAAGGAAGTTGAATACTCAGGGTAAACTGCCCCTGAACCTGAAGCTTCTAGATGCGGGTGAATATCTTACAGCGGATAAATTCTGCTGAAATCGAACTTTGACCTCTTGAACCTAACACTTCTCGTCATGTGTCTACACTGCGATACCAGCCAAGAAGCAAAGTTTTGTAGTTGGTAGTGGTTTCATGCATCCGGTAACTACTGTGCCATTTCATCAGGTGCTGTGCCCACCCTATATGTAAAGGCGAACTGAATACAGAATTTGTGCGAGGGTGGTTTGGTAAATTTCCATGAAAGAATGCAACAATTTTGTTGCGCCGTCATGGTTAGCATGATTATTTCAAGGATTTCACAAAGAATTTCGACAATGCACAGTGTACAGTTCGTTGTTGATACCCGTCTGAATTGGTCAGTGTGTCGACTGTGACTAAAAAAAAAAAAAAAACAAGTTTGGTGCTATTATTAAACATTTTCATTTGAAGGGTTGAATGTGGTACAAATCAAAGCAGAACTGGATGAATGTTCACGTGAACTCTGCTCCGTCGTTCAACACCACTTGCTTTTGGATTAATGAATTTAAACGTTGTTGGACAAGCACCGAACATGAAGCGCCTTCTGGCCGTCAAGTTATCACCATGAAGAAAACCAGTGACAAAATCCGTGATATGGCAATGCAGGATAGCCGAATAAAAATTCGTGAGCTTTCTGAGGCATCTCAACTGAACGAGTGCATAATATCCTGCACGGAGAATTGGCTCTCAAGAGGCTGTGTGCGAGGTGAGCGCCGTAAGTGGTCACAGTCGACAAAAAAGCGCATCCCGCACAATTCAACATAATATGTGACGACATTTAGTCCCAATTTTATCACCGATTTGTAAGTGTTGATGAAACAAGGATCCATCACTACACACCAGCGTCAAAACGGCTGTCGAAACCATGGAAGAAGGCTGGTAAAAGTGCATCGAAGAAGGCAAAGATCATTTTGTCACCTCGTACAGTGACGGCCACTGTTTTTTGGGATTCCAGAGGAACAATCCTCACAGGTTACTTGAAAAACCTCAGACCCTATTATGTTTCAGTGCTGCATCGTTTTGAAACTTGCGTTGGCTGAAAAAAGATCAAGGTTGGTACAAAAAAGTGCTTTTTCATCAGAATAATGCACCATCCCACACATCAGCGATAACAATGATGAACATGCATGAACTGGACTTTGAATAGGTTCCTCACCCATCCTGTTCACCAGACTTAGCTGCAAATGACTTCTTCCTGTTCCCTAGCTCTGAACATGGCTTGTTGGGAAGAATTTTCATCAAATAAGGAAGAGATAGTTAGAGAGTTTGACAGGACCTATTTTCCTATGAGATGAAAAAGCTGGAGGATCGCTGGATCAAGTGTACATCCCTCAAAGGAAAATATGTCAAGAAGTAAGGTGAGTTATTTACGAAACAAAAATTTTTTCTTGCTTTGCTACCGGGCTTATCACGCCCCTTCGTATTCGCCCCTTCGCTACGGATGAGTTTCTGGAGAAATTCGGTTTGGGACCGCCCTTATGTCTACAACATCAAAAGCGTTTCAACGGGTGTAAAGAAAAGAAAGAAGAGTTGTATGATACTTTTGAGTGGGAGATCCCGAAGGGTAGTTTCAGCAGCCTATTCGGAAAAGACTTTCTTTCTCTCCGAACAATGACGACTTTCAACATGGTGTATAATAGTGAGAATTTTAAGAGTATCTGTGGAGCATAGGTGACTGCAGTATGTATTTATGTATGTATGTGTGTGTGTGATATAATCTTCGTGTTGTGAGATGATGAGAACACATTATGAAAGCCGGTGCCGTCATATAACCTATGCATATCGAATAGCACCAAGGGAACATTCGTACTCAACGTCACCACTGGACGGATGGATCATCAACATTGCCATATGCCTTCACTTACAGACTCAGGTGAGAAGTACGGAACTTAACTCACGACGTTCACGCATAGCTGGTGACCAGGAAATTTACCCCATCTCTGCTTCCCTTGCGGCCAAATATTAATGGCGAAAATTTATTCCACAGCCATTTCTCGAACTGGATACCTCCGAGTTGAGTACCGCCACACAGTGACGTCGGCTACGGAGCGAGTAACAGATGTAATGATATCCGGCGAATGTATAGACGCCAGTCTGGTGCCACGCGAGGCGAAGCGACACGCAGTGCTGGCAGCGACACGTAACATCTTGTTCTGCATCAGCTACGGCTGTGTAGGAGCTTAGTAATACGATCTGTGAGCTCCGTAAGTCATGTCTTGCTCGTTCAGCTAAGTGGGACGGGAGAAGAGGGATTGTTTCATTTCGTTTCGACGGTACTGTCAATACGTTCTCCCTTATGTTGAATCGTAATTACGTGTTATTATAGTGGGATTCAGCATGCTATTTGGAAATTACGTCCTCCAGCGTGAACATTGCACAATATTAGGAGAAAGCGACTAAAGCTATACGCTTTCAAACTTCATCTGTTGTAAGGTTCAAACGATACGGCAAACAGAAGCTAGTGAAAGACACATTCGAAGTAGGATTGCAGATAGTGAACAGTTTCTTCAGTAAAATGTTAGATTTGAGGCAGTTTTCTTCCTGTCCAACACAATGAACACACAGCATTATTGAACTGAGGTTTCGATAATCCTCATGTTGACGTCAAATGCCTATCTACCGAGAGGGGAAAAACTGCTTCTCACCGGATGAACAGACATTCCGTCTACCAAACAGTTGTCAAATCTGAGGCACCTAGTTACTATTTCGACGAGTTCCAATGAATGAGCCCCCTGCAGATTGCTTGCGCATCATGAAAACAGTGTCAACGGCTAATGGTTCCATTACCGGCGAACCAGTGCGAATTAGGACCAAACAACGAACTCGATCACTTTCAAAGCTCATTTTTATCTCGATCAATAACAGAGGGTTGTATGATAGCAACGAAATTATAATATTCGACTCGTACAAGACACACACATGTGACATCCTTTCACGGCAAGAAATCCACAGAATGTTTCGATACACCATCCCAATATCATTGAAATGGGAGCCGTTATAGGAGACCACACAGTCTACCAGGCAGTGTGATCCTTGCCTGGTCTGGTCTCAACTCCACCTCAGCCTCACTGATTCAGAAGAACGAGGTTAGGCTGTTTACTGCACAGACTATTTTATCCTTATCGGTTACGAGCCGCCAGACAATTGGCACACTTTCTAGGAACCAGCCAGTTTCAGCTACCTCTACATATACGCCTATACACCGCAAGTCACCTCGGGTACCGGTACTTCTGGTACCAATGCGCGATCCTCGTTTCCCTGTTCCATTCGCGAATGGCGCTTGGGAAAACCGACTGTCGGCAAACTTCTATATCAGCTCTGATTTTTGAGATTATCTCCTAGTGGTAAATTAGCGAGGCGTATGAGGGAGGAAGTAATACACTCAAAGACAAAGAAGTCTTCACTGGTCATCGGGGCTTAGTTCGAAACGGGCTCCATCGTTGAAGACAGCTCGGCTCCAGTCAGTGGGATTCCAGACCGAAGATGTGTCTGAGACGTCCCAGACAGCTGTGGGATGTCAATCCGATTGTCGTGCACCATATGGCCCAACAACCATGAGTGATGCTCTAGGATGCCATTTCTTTTCATCGCAGGGCCCCATTGGTTGTCATCCGTGGCACCCTTAGAGCACAGCAGTACGTCTACGATATTCTGTGCTCTGTTTTGTTGCCGGTCATGGTGAGCCATTCTAAGCTCATATATCAGTAAGATAATTCCCGTCCGCACATGGCGAGAGTTTCTACTGCTGGTCTTCATGCTTGCCTAACACCACATTGGCCAGCAAGGTCGCCGGATCTCTCCCCAATTGAGAACATTTGAAGCATTATGGGCATCACACTCCATCCAGCTCGGGATTTTGACTATCTAAAGTGCCAATTGGACAGAATTTGGCACGATATCACTCTGGAGAGTATCCAACAGCTCTGTCAATAAATGTCAAGCCGAGTAACTGGACCAACTCGTTATTGACTTCTTGAATAAATCATCCAAAGTTTCTTAAATTGTAATCATTTGTTTGTCTGTATATGTACATCACATCTACCGATTTCCACCCCATTCGAATAATTCGTTCGTGGTGCGTCGTTTTTTGTCTTTAAAGCGTATGTTGTCCGATTCTTCCAGGAACATGCTCTCTCAGCGAATGATAATAATGGAGTTGTGCTGAAGGTATGGACAGACTTGAATGACTTCTAGTTAATTCAGGACTACAAACAGCTGTCCTCTACAGTACCAGTTAAAGAGGAGAGTGCAATTCTAACATCTTTATCTCCTCTGCAACTGCAGCCCAATTTGTGTAGCGTATAGGTGAGCAGTTACCTGAAATACAACACATGATGCGTCTTGTCAGCTCTTGTTGAAGTCAGAGTAGGTACAATTCGGCAGGAGGTTCGATGTCGGAAAATCCTACTGAAAATGCTTCAGTCAGTCACTGACCTCACTAACCGAGTTTCAAGGACGTGGATACCGGGAGAGTGGTGGAGCCACTATATCCTACCACTATATCCTAGGACTATCTGATTCTGCGAAACCTTTGCTCGTATACGACAAGAGCTGTACTAGAAACATAATTTTTCTGAAAAACCATACAAGCAAGAGACAAGCTTATGCGAGGCATTGCTGTAAGTTAAGAGATGAAATGAATCAACCTTGTCCAAAGTCTCGACGTGAAAGTGAACAGTAGGCGAGCGTGGAAATTCTTGAGGAACCACTGCAAAGATGACACACACACTAACTACGTGTCAGAAGCGGCTGCAAGATAGAAGGCAAATTCACTGAGTGGCAAAACCAATGTCGGGAGTACAGGATCTCGAAAACGAAAACTATGGTGCACTAACCGTCACTGAGTTTGAAGTAGCCGTCTCTACCATGAAGCTCAACAGAGCAGTTGGTGTCGGTGAACTGGGAGTCTAACAAATTAAGAACTCTGAATAGACAGCATTTAAATGACTCTTGAACATGACAGACCTCTGCGTTACCAACTTGGTGATCCTAAATCACGGAGAAATCCCGTGGGGGGCCCTTGCTGAAACCAAGAAAGGTACCAGGAGACCAAAAGAATTTTTGATGTGCCAATGCTTTGTCATATTTTTAAGATCCTGGAACGCCTGACGCTCCGCTGAACCTCCAACATACTGGAAGATAACTTCATTCGCCAGTAACCAGACGTCCGAGCTGGAAAATCAAGTGCTTGGCTAGATCTTAAAGTTTTGTAGAGCTTTATCACCAGATAACCTGAATTTAAACCATTTCTTCTCAACATTTTGTGAAGTATCTCGCTCTAGTAGTGCGAGCCTAGATTTTCTCACTAACGAAAGTGTGAAATGATAACAAATTGAAGCTATACATGGTGGAATTATCTCCAACATAACAGTTCTTCAAATTATGTTACTGCTCCATTACAGTCTTACATAGGGCCTGTGGGTATAGTTAGAGAAGGAGAAACATGTAGGCATTGCGAGTCGTTCCATCTAACAAGTGAAATGTCTCACATAGAAATCATTGCTCCCTAAATCAGTGATCCAGATGTGAGTTGCAATACAGCATAGAGTTTCAACCTGTGAACAATCTTCGGTCCAAAGGCGAGGCGGTTGACGTGTCAGAACTATCATTTCTGATTTAGGTTTTAAGTAAGTTCCCTTGATATCTTCGGAAGAAGGTTCTTCCTTCACTGAGTCCAAGACCGACTAAGTATCTCTTTCTTGTTTTTTGATGTAGTGATCATCTTCTAAACAATATAGGTGGTCAAAATTTTACAGACAGCTAGATTATCCTAAGGTGAGCACTTCGAGATAAGGAACTAATGGTTGGGAATTGATATTTAATTTTTTAGTGATATAAGCAACCTACACCTTGCATCAACAGATTAAGGAAACTGTTTTAAGTTTTGAGCATTAGTCTGAACTCATGTATTACAATGATGCATAAAATACGGATGACGTCTCTCAAATACCCCTGCTATATATACACACACATCAAAAAAAGTTTTGCATCACCCCCGTTCCCAGAATTCCTGAAGATAGACGTTGACTGTGGATATTCTATCACAGACACAGTACCTTTGACTGTTCAGAGATGTCACTAAACCCGCCCAAAGATGTAAACTGTGGTGTCACCGCCAGACACCACACTTGCTAGGTGGTAGCTTAAATCGGCCGTGGTCCATTAGTACATGTCGGACCCGCGTGTCGCCACTGTCAGGATCGCAGACCGAGCGCCACCACAAGGCAGGTCTCGAGAGACGTACTAGCACTCGCCCCAGTTGTACGACGACATTGCTAGCGACTACACTGATCGAAGCCTTTCTCTCATTTGCCGAGAGACAGTTAGAATAGCCTTCAGCTAAGTTAATGGCTACGACCTAGCAAGGCGCCATAAGTAACTTCATATATCTACTGAGTCTCACTTGTATCATCAAGAATGCTGTATACCAAAGGACGATATAAAAGTTAAGTGTTCTAGTAGCTACGTTCTTTTCTTTATCACATTCATCACGTATCCTGTTGCAGACTTCGCGCCAGTCGGCGTGAGTTGACGCGTGCCCTTTCGGCTACTTCACTGTGGACTGGCTGCCTTAACAGTCCACTACATAAACAACCATGCATGAGCAGCACCTATTAGACAGAGGGGGTCAGCAAGCCGATCAGTTCCAGTCATTCTACCAGGAAGGAGCTACACGGCTCGTGTTGTCTGTAGTTCAATCATGCTTAGACGGTCAATACCACTGTTCGATTGCGTCCGCATTGTTACTTCGTGCCAGGACAGGCTCTCCACAAGGAAAGTGTCCAAGGCATCTCGGAGGAGTAAAGCGATGTTGTTCGGACATGGAAGAGATACAGAGACAGAAACTGTCGATGACGTGCCTCGCTCAGGCCGCCCAAGGGCTACTACTGCAATGGATGACCCCTACCTGCGGATTATGGCTAGGAGGAACCCTGACAGCAACGCCACCATGTTGAATAATGCTTTTCGTGCAGCCACAGGACGTCGTGTTGTGACTGAAACTGTGCGCAGTAGGCTGCATTATTCCTTCCACATGTAATCATGTACATGAAATGTCACTACAACTCCTAAGCATCTTAGAAATAATATTCATGCAATACGCCAGCGTATAATGTTTAATCAATCAGAGCAGCCAAGATTACATCCTATTGGAACAGTGCCACCACCGGAAAGAGTACAGAGATAAAACAAAAAGACTGAACTTATTGATCAACTCAACTGCAAACAATAATCATGGGATAAATAAAGACTGTAATAATATTAACTTACGTTTTTATGCTATATTGCCCCTGATGTTGATATTACTTTTACATACTAACAGCATCTGGCGTCGTTTAATTTTTAAGGTATGTTTAAGTTCATAAGCTTATCTGTTTTTCATGTAGAGAATAAAAGCTGTCTTTGACAACAGTCATTAGTTCATTAACAGGCGGTGTGGAGAGAGTGAATGCAAATTAACCTCGCCTACACTTATGTGTAGTGTTCCCTGAGCAGCAACCAGTTTCTCAAGCCAGTTGATAAATCTACACAAACATATATCAATGTGGCATGTGCATTATAATTTACCTACCTGGATATTAAATGGAAATATAATCACTCAAATACTAAAAGCCTGTTCTACAATTTTTGAAGAATTCCTAGAATTGTCCAAGGATATGAGTGAAAACTTGATGTGCACCCACACAAGACATTCTGTCATGCATGCCACAGTGTTTCCTGGGGAAAGAGCCTGGCTTTCGCAAAAGAGATACAGAAGATTTGAGAATGGGCGTTAATGAGAGCTCCAAGAGTCTGTATTGTAGCTCATTATTAGCTGTGTTAAAGCTCAGAGGACGTGTCTGCCTAGTATTTGATACTTGGGCTATTAACAGGATACTGTTTCCAGTGAGAATCTGCCTCAAGAATCTTGAAGAGAAAATCAAAGTTTTTCATGGTCTCAGGCATCCTGTCAAGTGTTGATCTGAGGGCATTATACTGGCAGATTTCTCTAGCCAAAGAGCCACACAGATATACTGTATTTGTCTTTGCTGGATAGAGCTTAAAGTTTAGGGTACTACCCTTTGGCTTAAATGTCACTTCAGAAGTAGGTATTTCTGTCCTCAATACGGTGTTAAGGCCTGACCTTCTGGACAAAGTCCCACTGTTTGTCAACGATCAGCTAATAGTGACCTTCTCATCATCTGAACATGATGACATACTCTGCACATTACTGCAGAGAGGTTTGCAGATGCTGGAGTGACAGTGAGCATACAAAAGTCAAAGTTCAGTTGAAATAGTACTATGTCATTGGGCCACATCATCACTCTGCAAGGAATCGAACCATACCATACAAAGTTAGTACTTTGGAGACCAAACCTGAGCACAGCTCGAGCCACAATGTTGTGTTAAAAAGACAGCACCAAAGTATAGATCGATGCACGATTTTTGCGATGCATGAGCCATCTATCGCTCTAAAACTGGACTCATTTCCTATGAGAACAACGTGTGGACATCTTGTTACTGTTCCTCTACTGGTGATGCCTTCTGTTGTTGAGTTCTATAATTATTTTGAAAGAAAGGCTAGTGAATATAACCACTGCTGCTGCAAATGGCCGAGCCATTATGATCGCATTGACGTCGTGTTGTGTGTGTACTCATTAGGTTTTGCAGTTTGCTGTAAATCTGCTACAAATATGTCATGTTTGTTGAGTGAGCAAAAATTTTGGAAGCTCAAGTGGAGGAAGTTGCTTAATAACTCACCTTGTACTTTTATTTTTTGGAAGGATAATTATACTCTCTGTCATAATTATTTTAAAATTTGTAATCTATCAAAGAACTGAAGTAAATATGAAACATAAATCTTGAAGCTTGGTCTTTTTTTAGTAAGTATTACTCTTCAAGGTACATCAATTACGTATCTGCCAAAACAACCTTAAAAACAGCATAAATGGGCAGATTTCTCGATCAAAAATTCTTCCAAGTGATTAGTATCCAAAGTATTACGTGTTACCAGGAATTTCTCTGCCCCCTAGGATTAGAAGCACCTGAAGTCATTTCTACCGCCGTTTCATGCCATACCAAGCGCTAAATAATGAAGCACTTTCTCAGCTACTGCAAAAGCATGCACTATATCAGGTGCATGTCAAAGATTTTGACAAAATTAAAGAAGTGTTTTGCAATGCCAAGTTGCTACACAATCTTGACATGAGCCATGTGAGTTAACGAGCATTTTGCTCTCATTTAAGTAAATGGCCCAAAGAGTCAGCCTTCAGGAATTGAGAAACGAACCCTGTCATCCAGGACCGTGTGCCACAAAGAGCGCAGCTTCGCCACGAGATAGGGAAATTCACAGGCGTCTGTTGTGGCCGGCCGTTGTGGCCGTGCGGTTCTAGGCGCTTCAGTCTGGAACCGCGTGACCGCTACGGTCGCAGGTTCGCATCCTGCCTCGGGCATGGATGTGTGTGATGTCCTTAGCTTAATTAGGTTTAAGTAGTTCTAAGTTCTAGGGGACTGATGACCACAGATGTTAAGTCCCATAGTGCTCAGAGCCATTTGAACCATTGTCTGTTGTGCTGAATGAGACCTAAGTGCTGTGGTGTCCAAGTGAGACAGACGAGAGCCTAGGTCATAGGGAACCCCCGTAGAAGCTGTCTGTGGCCAGGGAGACGTAAATATGGTGGACCTAAGATCGGCCACAAAGGGAAACATTTATGGAAACTATTTAATTCTGTAGAATTCAGGGAATGAAGCCACAGTAATTTTAATCTACATCTTCATAAATTTTCATGGTGATTCCAATAAAACTTGAATATTGATCATGTCTATAATAGTTTAGGATTTATGTTATAGTGAAATTAACAAGTTTTGTAACAAAGACCTGAATTCCAAAATCTGAACGCTTTGGTCGATCTTAACGATCGACATTTCGTATTAAAGCACATCATTAAAACGACAAATGTTGCAAATACCAACTCTGTAACTTTTTAAAAAGATATAGTAAATTTAAATCATCAATATTTTCAGATAAGCATCATATCATTATTTCCTCTGCACAAAACACATTGAACGATGACAGCATGACACTTTATTGAATCATTAGGTAATAGAATATTTGTTGTAAGGTTTAGTGCATAATAGTTACAGAATTTAACGTTTGTTATATAATGGATATTATTACTTTATTTAGAACGAAAATAATGTAGAATAAGCTGTAGCCAATCAGATGGACGGCTTCAGGAAAGGGAACTGTCCTAGTCAGACGAGCGAGGATGTTCGGCGCGCGGGAAACGCGGTCGGGGACAGGCAGAGGGACAGTGCTGGTGGAGACGCGAAAGGGGACGGTCGGTCTTTAGGTAGCTAGGAAGTGAAACGCTTTAGAAAATTTCGCGTTGTGTGGTATAGCGGGACTTAAACCCGGGCCGGTGAAACATGTCACTTGACAGCTCGCGTGTGGTTGGCTATTATGCGATTGCGAGCTTGCAATAGCTGCTACCGCACACGCCCACAACTCCGAAGTACGTTTTGTAAATGTAAGCTACAATCAACGTTTATACGTAAGTGCAACAAAGTACATTTTTCTAACAATGGATAGAACGACGACGGAGGCTAAGCGTTTGATAGTATATGAAACCGGGAAATAAAAACACCCGAAGTCAATGACAATATCTATGAAAAGTCGTTCCAAATTGTTACAGAAACAGCTGCATGTAAAGCGTCGTATAATAATGTAAATCTAAGCATACCAAATAACACGCTATCCACACTCATAGAAAGAAATAATGCAAAACATGCATAACCTACCCGATTGCAGAGAGAAAAAGAATTAATTCTGTACACATTTACACTCACCAATTTACGATGTCAGTGGCGCAATTCCATCCAGAAGTCTTGTTGATACTTCTAATGTAGCCTTGACTTCACTCCAAACCAATTCAGTTGGATTAAAATGGCAGTGATAAGGCGGTAGCCTATTTACCAAGTGACCCTGTTCGCTTGCAATTTCATCTACAACGTATTCAGGCGTCACAGGCTTATTCTGTTTCACGAGCGAGTGTTCACAGCAGCTTTGTCATGCTCAAGTCCGCAGCAATGTCTTTCGCCTGCAACCACTGCACCATAGTTTCTTTACGGTCACTAGTGATCGGAGTTTTATCTAAAATCACGCAATGGTACGGTGTATTGTCCACCACAAAAACTGTCGGAACACTTGTTTGTTAGTTATACTATCAACTCTACGCCGCTTGGGGAGTGACGTTGCCGGCCGCTGTGACCGAGCGGTTCTTGGCGCTTCAGTCCGGAACCATCTAACTCTTAGAAGAAGACAAGATATGAAAGTTACTAACTAGCAGTTTCTGCAGTTATCTCTGTTACTCTTTGAAGTTATTACATTCATTCTTTTCATCGGAGTACAGGAAATCAGTACCTCATAAAACGAGTCAGCCAGACGACTGAAACGTGGCCCGAACACCTATTTTGTCGTATGATTCTAGAAACGACTATTAATGTTTACCTATTTGCAATGACGCCAGTTGCAAATCTGTTGCCTCTACATACGCTATATGATGAAAAGTACGTGCACACTACTGTGTAATGCAGAACCGTTCACCGGATGTCGCAAGAGGCAGACCCACCGATATAAAAGGGAAGCAGTAAATGTAGAATGGATCGGACAGGAGAGCTCTGTGACTTCGAACGTGGACTAGTCACTGTATGTCACCGCAGTAACAAATCTATCAGCAACATTTGAACCCTTTCCAAGCTGCCCAAATCGACTGCTGATTATGTCGTTCTGAAGTGGCAGAAACACGAAGGAACAGACTAAAGTTGAAGCTAGACCAGGCATACCTCTTGTACTGGTGGACGGGAATCATCGAGTGTTGCGGAGGGCGGTTATAAAAATTCGCACTAAATTACTCATGCGTTCCAAAGTGTTACTAGCAGTCCAGCTAGTATAGTGACTGTGTACAAGGAGTTAAAAATTCTGTAATCAATGCTAATCGGTGATTAAGGCGGTATCAAGTGCGAAGCCATTGGACAGTGGCGGACCGGAAACGAGTGATTTGGAAAATGAATCAAGATGTATCCTGCTGCACCATACATAAAGCGAATGGTTCAAATGGCTCTGAGCGCTATGGGACTTAACTGCTGTGGCCATCAGTCCCCTAGAACTCAGAACTACTTAAACCGAACTAACCTAAGGGCATCACACACAGCCATGCCCGAGGCAGGATTCCAACCTGCGACCGTAGCAGTCGCGCGGTTCCAGACTGTAGCGTCTAGAACCGCCCGGGCACCCCGGCCGGCCATTAAGCGAATGTCTGTACGTTCCTGCAACAGGTAATGCTCCGTCTTTGAGAACTAGTTACGAACTGCAAATAGTCACAGACGACTGTGTATTGTTTTCATGCTAGCACACCTACGTTACAGCGAGAGTTGGTTGTTTTTTACGAAGCACAGAAATTTGCAAATACTAGGGCGTAGTGAAAAGTAATACCTCCGAATTTTTTACGTGAAAACTCTTAAAGCTTTTTTTACGTGAAACAAACATTATTAATATTCTGCATCTTTATTCTTTCTATCTAAACATTTGCAGCCCTCTTTCGCTAAAGGGCTGCGAACTGTATCGTATAACATGATGGTGTGTAACGAAACTATTTCGGAGCGTGAAAAACAGCGTGCTGCCTAATCTAAAGCACAAATTCGAAGTTTTCATCCACACACGGAGTATCCTCTCCTTTAGCATAACAATGCCAAACTACACACGAGCGCTGCGACAGCTGTAACAATCCGACACCTTGGGTTCATTGTCGTCGTCGATCATCTTCCGACTTGACCCCATCCAATTTCCATCTGATTCCAAGACTTCAAGAACACATTTCTCAGGACTTCACTTTGATAGTCATGGACTGTGCGGCTGGTCCCGGCGGAGATTCGAGTCCTCCCTCGGGCATGGGTGTGTGTGTTTGTCCTTAGGATAACTTAGGTTAAGTAGTGTGTAAGCTTAGGGACTGATGGCCTTAGCAGTTAAGTCCCGTAAGATTCCACATACATTTGAACATTTTCACTTTGATAGCGATGAAGCGGTGCAAGCAGCGATGAGGTCGTGGCTCCGTGAACAAAGTCAAACATTCTACAGTGATGGTATCAATAAACTAGTCTCTCGTTGAGAAAAATGTTTTCGTCGCCTGGATGACTATCTAGAGAAATAAATATGCAGACGTAAAGAATGAAGATGTAGGATGTTAACATGGTTTGTTTTATTTAAAAATCTTGAAGAGTTTACACATAAAAAAACTCGGAGGCACTACTTCGTACATGTCTCCACGCACGGGTCATGTAAGATGTCGCTCCGATAAATATTCGTTTCCGACCACTTGTTCGCTATCGGAAAGTACTCAGTTTAGGACCCTCTACTATCCATAAAATTTTGTCCGTAAAGCTTTACAATACGAAAGATTTGGTTCAAAAAAATGGTTCAAATGGCTCTGAGCACTATGGGACTTAACATCTGTGGTCATCAGTCCCCTAGAACTTAGAACTACTTAAACCTAACTAACCTAAGGACATCACACACATCCATGCCCGAGGCAGGATTCGAACCTGCGACCGTAGCAGTCGCGCGGTTCCGAACTGAGCGCCTAGAACCGCTAGAGCACCGCGGCCGGCCGAAAGATTTGGTATTCGCGATAATATCAATTTTATACAGATGCAAAGAAGCGCAACGATTGTCATTTTCTCACTAGTCATTGGAAACTTGGGTCGATAGTCATTGGCAAGAATGCTTGTTTTTGAACTCTATTTCTGCTCATTAGACGTGCAGCATCTAGGAAACATTTTCTTGCTGTGCTGTCGGTTATTTCTCAGCCTGCTGCGGCTAACGAGACGACTGAAGATGTATTCCGCGTGTGGGTATCAAGTTCGCCTTAAATTAAGGTCGCACGCTGGTGTTGTGAGGACTATACAGCTGACTCTACTGCTCCCTCACTGCAGCCGTCTGTTGAGAATTAGTTGTTGATCTTTACAAAAATGTAACCCATGTTGAGTAGAGCTACTCTGAAGCTAGAATTTATTTTACGTCTTAGCATTTAAAGCTAAATTTCAATAAAATAAATTATATTTACGTTAACCTTAATGAAGTTGCACAAATTTCTAGCAAACAACGTAAAATATTTACGAAGTGTTAACGCAGAAAAAGTTAGATACCCTTGTCACACGAATTTGTGTCCAAGTACAGCCAGTTAGTCACATAAAAAACGTCGCTCACTGAAGTCCTTTGACTCACTGGAACAAATATACTTACGTACAACAAATTGCTGCATTGCTGAAGTGCTTTCACTCTCCAAGTAATTCTGTACTCTTATACAGGGTGGTCCATTGATAGTGACCGGGCCAAATACCTCACGAAATAAGCATCAAACGAAAAAACTACAAAGAACGAAACTTGTCTAGCTTGAAGGGGGAAACCAGATGGCGCTATGGTTGGCCCGCTAGATGGCGCTCAAACGAATATCAACTGCGTTTTTTAAAAATAGGAACCCCCATTTTTATTACATATTCGTGTAGTACGTAACGAAATCTGAATGTTTTAGTTGGACTACTTTTTTCGCTTTTTGATAGATGGCGCTGTAATAGTCACAAACGTGTAAGTACGTGGTATCACGTAACATTCCGCCAGTGCGGACGGTATTTGCTTCGTGATACATTACCCGTGTTAATATGGACCGTTTACCAATTGCGGAAAATGTCGACATCGTGTTGATGTATGGCTATTGTGATCAAAATGCCCAACGGAGGTGTGCTATGTATACTGCTCGGTATCCTGGACGACATGATCCAAGTGTCAGGGCCGTTGGCCGGATAGTTACGTTATTTAAGGACACAGGAAGTGTTCAGCCACATCTGAAACGTCAACCACGACCTGCAACAAATGATGATGCCCAAGTAGGTGTTTTAGCTGCTGTCGCGGCTAATCCGCACATCAGTAGCAGACAAACTGCGCGAGAATCGGGATTCTCAAAAACGTCGGTGTTGAGGATGCTACATCAACATCGATTGCACCCGTACCATATTTCTATGCACCAGGAATTGCATGGCGACGACTTTGAACGTCGTGTACAGTTCTGCCACTGGGCACAAGAGAAATTATGGGACGATGACAGATTTTTTGCACGCATTCTATTTAGCAACGACGCGTCATTCACCAACAGCGGTAACGTAAACCGGCATAATATGCACTACTGGGCAACGGAAAATCCACGATGGCTGCGACTAATGGAACATCAGCGATCTTGGCGGGTTAATGTATGGTGCGGCATTATGGGAGGAAGGGTACTTGGCCCCCATTTTATCGGTGTCAATCTAAATGGTGCAATGTATGCTGATTTCCTACGTAATGTTCTACCGATGTTACTACAAGATGTTTCACTGCATGACAGAATGGCGATGTACTTCCAACATGATGGATGTCCGGCAAACAGCTCGCGTGCGGTTGAAGCGGTATTGAATAGCGCATTTCATGACAGGTGGATTGTTCGTCGAAGCACTATACCATGGCCCGCACGCTCACCGGATCTGACGTCCCCGGATTTTTTTCTGTGGGGAAAGATGAAGGATATTTGCTATCGTGATCCACCGACAACGCCTGACAACATGCGTCAGCGGATTGTCAATGCATGGGCGAACATTACGAAAGGCGAACTTCTCGCTGTTGAGAGGAATATCGTCACACGTATTGCCAAATGCATTGAGGTTGACGGACATAATTTTGAGCATTTATTGCATTAATGTGGTATTTACAGGTAATCACGCTGTAACAGCATGCGTTCTCAGAAATGATACGTTCACAAGGGTACATGTATCACATTGGAACAACCGAAATAAAATGTTCAAACGCACCTACGTTCTGTATTTTAATTTAAAAAGCCTACCTGTTACCAACTGTTGGTCTAAAATTGTGAGCCATATGTTTGTGACTACAGCGCCATCCATCACAAATCGAAAAAAGTGGTCCAACTAAAACATTCGTATTTCTTTACGTACTACAAGAATATGTAATAAAAATGGGGGTTCCTATTAAAAAAAAACGCAGTTGATACCCGTTTGACCTATGGCAGCGCCATCTAGCGGGCCAACCATAGCGCCATTTGGTTTCCCCCTTCAAGCTAGACAAGTTTTGTTCTTTGTAGTTTTTTCGTTTGACGCTTATTTCGTGAGATATTTGCCCCGGTCACGATCAATGGACCACCCTGTATATTTAATGATTGTTACACACTTCTTAAACTGTCCTTTTCTGTGTGACATCTTGTTCCCTCATTACCACATACGTGATAACACAAATTATTGGCTGGTAAACCATGAGGCGATCATCTTATACAGCCTAAGACATTTAACTAGTGACATCATCCAAAGTTTCAAACAGACTAACGCCCTGAATGCATTAAGTTCAAACATGCATTCTCCTTTCCTCGTGATCAGTCTATCTGTTATTGAAAAACATAAAAAAACCTACAGTAGTTTCTGAGATTAGCCTTCACATACAGATTGAGAAACGCGACGGGGAACTTTAATTTAGTAACACGCACAGATAATCGACGGCACACACCGTACTATGCGATATTCATTGAGTAAGGTCTTTTATTAACAAACGTCAGCAGTTTGCCCCATATGAGGCCATCGCATCGCGTTTTTTGCACAATAATCGGTTGGGGTAGATTTCTCCGGGGTGTAACATTTTTCCTGTCTCGCGTTTAGACCCACTCAAGTACGTGGGACCACTGCGTGTTCTGGCCACGCTAATTCAATCTCACACATGCCCCTCCTACACGCCTACATTTTGTTTCCAGTTTTTATTGTTCTGTTGCTCTGGCTTTGGCTCTTTCCAGCCTTATAGTGATTAGTCCTTTGCTGGTCGACTACATTTTTTAAGGTCCCGGAAAACACTGACGCATGAAAATGTTAAAATCTTCTTTCTTAGTTTTTGTGCATAAGTTGATTGTACTGGGTTTTTATAATTTGGTTGTTTAAAGTTACTTGAATCTGAAACAACTTTTCTTGTCGCAGTCACTCAGCAGCGGACGCATCTTTTCTACGCCAGAGCGGGACTCCACAGCACGCTCGTTTCAACAGCTTCCTGGTTGCCTGACACAATCCAAACAGAGAAGCATCAACAGGCTTATTCTGTCTGTGGAAGACAGTAAAATATATTATTACGTTTTCTTGAACAAAGTAACAAGTTTGTGTCACTGTGAATAATTTATGTAGTCCTCAGTGCTATAAAAACCATTAAATATTAGCATCTGCTTCAAGTCTTTCTTAAATATTCGTACTGTTCTGATATACATAATTTATGAAGGCGATGCAGTGAAGAGTGTTTAGGATTGATATGGTATCATTTTGTTATGTAGGTTCTTGATATGTACTTCTCTCTGGAAACATTGCCTACTTCTAATTTCATAACTGTGTAATTGGTTGTTAGTTAGTTAGCGACTTGTTCCATAGATAATCTGAACTGTTCTTTTGTCTAAATAATGTGCAACGGGTCAGTTTATAGGATATGTACACATGACTCGAGTTCACATTAATTAATACATTATTTTTTAGTCTTACTCATACAACTGCACTTAAAAGCAAGGTTTTGTTTCAGACTACCAGTTTTTTCAATAGGAATTTGTTCACGAAATAGGAGTTGTCCAGGAGAAATGATTTTGGGATTGATTTACGCTGAAAATACCCTATGTGACTTAATGCCATACACACTTTCATGCATATACAATTTTAGAAGAGTCAAATTTATTTAAATTCTTAGGAATGTTGCTGGTAAAACTTTTCAGTTTTTTTTTTCTTTACAAAACTTGAAGTTCCCCAGAACATCACATCAACCGTAACACGTATGATGCACATTTGCATAGTAAGCACAGTGCAAACCGATCGAATAGGCTAGACACTTGATGTAATGAATAAGTGGTGAAAATTGAAATTTGAACGGTTTCACTTATATCATTCCATGTAACTGCCTCTTCATTGGTTTCATCCTCCACCTATCTACTCGCTTCATTTCAGTGCATTCAAGTTATTTCATATTATATCCCTTGTGGCATGGTAAGATAGAGTCCTTCAACGACTCTGTTTCCCAGTGCTGGTATTCCCTCGTACCCAGTGAGGTAACCTAAGGCAGTTTTGTTCGGAAGTCTTAGATGGAAAGATCAATGACAGTGAACATTTCAGTCAGAATCAGGCGCGTTCCCAGATAGCCTAGTAATTTAGTCGACTGATCATGACAACCAGAAAGTCACGGTTCGGGTCCAGTTTGGCATAAATTTTCAATTGTATCTACATATTCATAACCATATTATATTTATGATTCAGTCGACTATACATTACCGATTAAGAAGCTTTTCTCGTTTACTTTCGACCTGATCAGGACTGCACCTTCTCGTTAGATTTCAAATGAAATTGGAATCGGGAGAGCTTCCCTCGTTGTAAGGCGATACCTCCCTGAAATGAGAAAAAACTCATCTACATTGACGCCGGCTTTAAAAGTTTTGGAAACCATGAAGTTTTATTAAAAATGAAACAACTAACAATAGTGACTACTAACGTTTTAAGTAGAGAAACAGATTCGCAAGCCGTATCTCCTACGAAGAAGGTGAGTGCATGACCTCCTGGAGACACTAACAATAGGCAAACACCTCACATGATTAGGCGTGCGCAGCAGAGGTGATTCCGGTAAGAAACCATTCGCGTCGCATTTGTAGCGAGGTTCGCAGCATAAGTTCAGTTTTGCGTGGCGCCCTTATTATGCAAGAGTTTCTGGCGGAACACCAAACTTCGCACGTGTGACCTGTTCCAAACGGAGCTCAGTTATCCCACAGTGGAGCTTCGTCTGTGAAGATGGCGAGAACGGAATTCTACCTGAGATGAATCAGAAAAATTTCTTTTGTTGAGTTTACGCTACCATAACAAGAGACGAATCGTACAGATTAGTTGCAACTTGAAGGAAAATGTATTCTGGTAAATAAGGTTCTATTCTAGTGGCTCCAACATGTATATACGTTGTGACGACGCAACGTGACTTAATTATATTCTGTGATGAATCAGACTGAAGAGGAATGGTTTAACCATGTATCCAAACTGTGATTTCGGGCAGGTCGAAGAGCAGCTTCAGGACACAGAGTAGAGACAAAGGAAATGAAAACTTTACATTACTAAATACGTGATCTAAAATCTCATAGTTTGTTTTGTTTTTAAGTTGAGATTTGACAGAATACTTGTTTAAAAGACTCTGACAGTAAAGTGGGGAACCAGCTGCCTCCATGCTCATCCCGCTTTCCTAACCAAAAATTTTGGCGTGCAAACATATTCGCACTTTTTTAACACAGAAAATTCTAAATCCTTTCACTCAGTCTCACTCTGTAGTTATGCCTTGACACTCATCATCTTGTAAGTAGGCTGTTTAGGTTTTTTTATTGGTAACGCCACCTCTGTATAAAAATCACTGGCTGTGCTGTGTGCAGTCTGTGACTGCTTTGCATTGTTGTAATATTCGCCATTGTAGTGTTAGGCAGCTGGAGGTGAGCCGCCAGCAGTGGTGGATGTGGAGAGAGAGATGGCGGAGTTTTGTAATTTGTCATGAACTGATATATATATATATATATATATATATATATATATATATATATATGATGATATCAAGGTAAATACATTGTTTGTTCTCTATTAATATCTTTCATTTGCTAACTATCCCTATCAGTAGTTACTGCCTTCCATAGTTTGAATCTTTTATTTAGCTGGCAGTAGTGGCGCTTGCTTGCTGTATTGCAGTAGTGGGAGTAACCAAGATTTTTGTGAGGTAAGTGATTTGTGAAAAGTACAGGTTAATGTTAGTCAGGGCCATTCTCTTGTAGAGATTATTGAAAGTCAGATTGCGTTGCGCTAAAAAATATTGTGCGTCAGTTTAAGCACAGTCTTGTATAATTTTTCCAAAGGGGACGTTTCATAATCTCCCTCTCACAGCCAGTTCCTACATATGCCTCTCCCTCTGCCCCCTTTTTCTTCCATTGATTTACAGTACATCGCTCCTCCACCGTCTCTCACCTACAGTGTCTCCGTTCTCACTGCCACTGTCTCAGGAATTCTGGGATGTCCAACTTATATTTTACACTCAAGTGTTTATAACAGCGGTCCAAACGGCGCCCTTCCCTATAACCATGTGTTTAAGTTCGCCTGTCTTCTGGGCTTCGACTGCTATTGGCCTCATTCATTTCTCTTTCTCTGTCATTATCACTGTCTCACTGTTACTCTCTTTCAGCACAAAAAAGCGCGAATATGTTCGCATGCCAAAATATTTGCTGAGGACGGCGGAATGAGGATTGAGACAGCTGGTTCCCTAATTTTTTTGTTAGAATTTTAAAGAGGAACATGTTTGTCTTTTTGAGCTAGGACGGGAGCTACAGCAGGATGTGCCGCTTATATAAAACCAATTCTAAAGCTCACAAAAGTTTTGACAATTTATTTATATACTTAGACACATTTATATACTTTGAAACATATAAACAACATATAAATACGCGTAATACAAGGTAAACACAAAATCTTGTGCTTTACATTTTGACTAGATACTTTCATCGTCAGACGCAATTCAGCGAAAACGCCAGGCTTATAATTTGTGACTTCAAAGAGTAAAAATGTTACTGGAAAAATCTTACTGAGTTTGCAGAGTTTTAAGTTTTCCATAATTTTTGGCAGCCACTTTAAGTTCTTTTCAGGCATGTTAAGACTCTTTGTACAGGGTGCGATCGATAAGTAGTAGAATTGAGTTTCTGTACGGAGAGGTGGAGGGGGTCGGACCGCCTGGGCGTGATGGTGGGGAGCCTTCCGGGGAGTCCGATATTTTTTCCAGTCGCCTGCTGGGAAGCGGAGAGTGAGCACGTCGACTTTTGTGGTCATCCGTTCAGTAGTGCGGTCGCGTTTCAAGATGGACAAAAATCTTAAGCAGCGCTACCCCATCAAAGTCTGTGTAAAACTCGAGAAAACCGCGACGGACACCCTCGGCATGATTAAGAACGCCGACGGGGATGCTGCCCTAAGCCGATCAACAGTGTTCGAGTGACACAAGGCGGGAGCTCGTCGCGCTGGCCGCCCATCAACTTCAAGGACTGATGAAAATGTGACTAAAGTGAAGGCGCTTCTGCACTCCGACCGGCGCTTAAACTATTCGTCTGATGGTACATGAGTTGGGGATTTCGCACGGTACAATCCAAAAAATTGTAACCGAGGATTTCGCCATGCGAAAGGGGTGCGCCAAGTTTATCCTAAGAATCCTGAGTGACGAACAAAAACTGATTTGTATGCAAATTACCCAGGAAATTCTGAATTCTGTCCAAGAAATCCCAAATTTTCTTCACAATGTGATTACCAGTAACCAACCGTGGTGTTTTGAGTACGACCCAGAGACCAAACGTCAGAGCGCTGAGGGGCACTCCGCCAATTCCCCGCGTCCAAAGAAAGCCAAAATGAGCAAGTCAAGGGTCAAAACAATGCTAATGTGCTTTTTTGACCGTCGTAGTGTGGTTCGCCGGGAGTTTGTGCCCCCGGGCAAATTGTGCATGCTAAATTTTACGTGGAAGTGCTTGAAAGGTTCCGCAAACGCATCCTCCGACTGCAGCCAGACATCGCCTTTTGTTGGAAGCTACACCATGACAACTCGCAGAATATCTTCTAAAGAGCATATGGTAAAAATTTCGACGATCTGCCTGAGCAGAAATTAAAGAGGTGGCCATCCCGACAACTGGCACTTTTCGTACCCAGAAATCATGTTTTTGTGGTGTTTTTTTCAGGAATCTCTCATGAACAAATAGTGTTTTTATAAGCTGATTGCGGTCCCTTATAGATCATACTTAATGCAAAAGAACCAACCGATCTGCTCAATTTGCCTGTGCTGGAAGAAGTGTCTAATGTTTAAATTTTGACCTTGTACTGTAGTATATCTACAATACGGCCGTTCTTCAGGTAGGTATACAAATGGTTATTGTAGGCCAAGAGCTATACAAAATATTTGATCCCTTATTTTGATCAATAGAACCCGAGATATGACCGCCTGAAAAATCGTATTTTCGCTCTCGGATTTTTGGAACATACTGGTACCGTGCACTGTCGTGCAAGGACAGATCGAAGGCTGAAGTAATACGATAGACATCTTTTGGTATCCAAGATGCTAATTTTTTTCGTTGGATCTACGATAATAAATTCTGAATTGTAATCAATTGTGTTTCATATTCTCGTTCACACGGTGACTTACACTTTTAAGAGTTTCTGGAGGAGAGGAACAAATTACTTCTTTAGTATACATCAGATCCTATAAGGGGCAGGCGAATGAAACCAGGACAGATGGAAAAAAGTAAGTAAACTATTTATTATTTCAAAAGTAATCGCCACAATTGTTAATACATTTATGCCACTGTGAGAGAAGACGGCGAGTGCCTTCATGGAAAAATGTTTGCGGTTGCCCCGGAACCATGATCTTATCCAGAAGTGCACCTCTTAGTCAGAAGCAAATTGACAGCCACGAAAGTCTTCCTTCAGGTCTCCAAATATACGGAAATCGCGTGGGGAGGGATCGCGACTATATCGAGGATGTGCAATGGCTTCCCAGTGAAACTTCTGCAGCGTAGTCGAAACAACCTTGGCCAAAATGTAAGAGCATCATTATTTTTAGATTTTTATTTCTTCTTAAGGTAAGTGTCTACTTCGCCTTCATCTCCACTTTTCGGAGTGGTTCGTGAATCCTGAATAAATATCAGTTCTAACATTGGGATCTTACTCCACATGGACACAGCGATATGAAACAAAACCACAGAACCAGCCTCAACGTCTATACAAACGAGTCGCAGTCCGACAGCCATATTTCACACGTCACATGCGATTCACCAGAGTGTTTGGGGAGTACCAGTGATCAGCGGTCAATCGCTGGGATCTACGGTATACCCACGCAGTTCGATTTGCGGAGAGATCATTGTGCCTCAAAAAATCGGTTAATTTTCTTCTTTCTTTTTTTCAGAGGAGTTGTAATCAATACTTTGAAAATTTGTCTTTATAATTATTCAGTCCGTTTTCTGATGCTGACCACAGCATTCGCTTGAGAAAGTACAGCGAACGATATAAAATATAAAGTGACGTTGATCCTGAAATTTTCAGACGTACTGAATACTCGATGATGTTTCGGGAGTGCAGGCCAAACTGTAGTTGTTATGTCTTCAGACCTACGACTGGTTACTCTATTCTGCGAAAGCCTCTCTATCTCTGCAAAACTAGTGCAACCTGCACTCATTTCCACCTCATTACTAAACTCAAGCCTTGGTCTCACTCTGCAACTTGTTCTCCCCACACTTCCTTCCTTTACCAATTTGACAATTCTTTGATGCCTCGGGACATTTCCTGTCAACCTATATCTTCTCTTAGTCAAGCTGTAACACAAATTTCTTTTCTCTCCGTTTCGATTCAGTATGTTTCATTTGTTGTTCGACCTACTCATCTAATCATCAGCATTCTTCTGTAGCATCAAATTTCGAAAATATTTTTTTATTCTTTTCTTGTCAGAACTGTTTGTAGCCCACGTTTCACTTCCGTACAAGGCTTCACTCAATACAAATACATTCAGAAAAGACTCCATAACACATAAGTTTATAAAGATTTCCATAGTTGACTGTCTACATCTGTTAGATAATTTGAAGAAAAGTATATTTGTGCAGTCAGCTGTACAATTGTACGTTTTTTCTGTGCCGATTTCGATTATTATAACCGTCGTCATAGGAGAAAAACAGTGTACGCCAATAGATCAAATATACATTTTCGTGATATATTGAACAGCTGATGGCACAAATACGTTTTTTAAAAACTGACATGTATATTCGATGCCAACAAATTCCTGTTTTTCAGAAATGTTTTTCTTGCTAGTGTCATTCTCAATTTTATATCCCCTCTACTTCGGTCGTTAGTATTTTGCCACCCAGTACGAAATCTCATCGACTGCTTTGAATATCTCAGTCCCTAATTCCATCAGCATCACCTGATTTAATTCGTCTACATTCCATTAGCCTTGTTTCACTTATGTTGATGTTCATCTTAGAAACTCTTCTCAAGAATTATCGATTCCGTTCAACTGATCTTCCAAGTACTTTACCGGCTCTGACAGAAGTACTACGTCATCGGCAAACCTCGATGTTTTTACATAATCTCCCTGACCTTTAATCTACTATGTGAGCCGTCAGAAAGGCACCTTGCTGCCACGGGGGCTGTCACGTGTGCGCAGCGACACGGCGGTTGCGCTGCAACCGAGCCGTGTGCCAGGACAGCAACCCACGGCCCGACAAAGCGAGCGACGCGCCACGCAACCCACGGAGCCGAAATAGCGCGCTGTGTGCTGCGCGCCTGTATCACCACCACTACCCCGCCCACTGTTCTGCGGTTGCACTCTGATTAATAATTTACATTTTCCATACTGACGTCGTGAGCACCAGCTTCCTTTACCAAAATATACTGAAGAACCAAAGAAACTGGGACACCTGCCTGATATCGTGTAGGGCCCCCGCGAGCTCACAGAAGTGTCGCAACACGACGTGACATGGACTCAACTAATTTCTGAAGCAGTGCTGGACGGAATTGACACCATGAATCCTGCAGGGCTGTCCATAAACCCTTAAGAGTACGTTGCGATGCACGTTGCAAGGCATCCCAGAGATGCTCAATAATATTCGTGTCCGGGGAGTTTGGTGGCCAGCGGAAGTGTTTAAACTCAGAAGAGTGTTCCTGGAGCCACTCTGTAGCAATTTTGGACTTGTGGGGTGTCGCATTATCCTGCTGGAATTGTCAAAGTCCGTCGGAATGCACAATGGACATGAATCGATGATGGTGATCAGACAGGATGCTTACGTACGTGTCACCTGTCAGAGTCGTATCTAGACGTATCAAGGGTCCCATATCACTCCAACTGCACACGCCCCCTACCATTGCCGGCCGCTGAGGCCGAGTGGTTCTAGGCGCTACAGTCCGGAACCGCGCTGCTGCTACGGTCGCAGGTTCGAATCCTGGCTCGGGCATGGATGTGTGTGATGTCCTTCGGTTAGTTAGGTTTAAGTAGTTTCTAAGTCTAGGGGACAGATGACCTGTTAAGTCTCATAGTGCTTAGTGCCATTTAAACCATTTTGAACCCATACCGTTACAGAGCCTCCACGAGCTTGAACAGTCCCTTGCTGACATGCAGGGTCCATGGAGTCATGAAGTTGTCCCCATATTCGGACACGTCCATCCGCTGGAAACAATTTGAAACGCGACTCGTCCGACCAGGCAACATTTTTACAGTCATCAACGGTCCAATGTCGATGTTGACGGGCACACGAGGAAGCTTTGTGTCGTGCAGTCATTACAGGTACACGAGTGGGCCTTCAGCTCCGAAAGCCCATATCGATTATGTTTCCTTGAATGGTTCACACGCTGACACTTGTTGATGACCCAGCATTGAAATCTGCAGCAATTTGTGGAAGGGTTGCACTTCAGTCACGTTGAACCATTCTCTTCAATCGTCGTTGGTCTCGTTCTTGCGATATCTTTTTCCAGCCGCGGTGATGTCTAAAATTTGATGTTTTACCGGATCCCTGATATTCACGGTACACCCGTGAAATGGTCGTAAGGGAAAATCCCCACTTCATCGCTACCTCGGAGATGCTATATCCCATCGCTCGTGCGCCGATTATAACACCACGTTCAAACTCACATAAATCTTGATAACCTACTATTATAGTAGCAGTAACCGATCTAACAACTGCGCCATACACTTGTGTTGTATAGGCGTTGCCAATGGCAGCGCCGTATGCTGCCTGTTTACACATCTCTGTATTTGAATACTCATGCTTATACCAGCTTTTTTCGCACTACTGTGTACTTCGAACGTAAATTTGGGAAAAATGCACAAGGCTCCAAATATCAAACAATTATTATTAAATTATTGTAAGCTTTATAGTATACGCCAAAAGACGTTACGCAAAAAAACTACTCTGTAGTCCCCTCATATTACTTATACAAGTAGAGAACACACTGCTCTGCGAAAGCAAAGAACGAGTTAGATAAAATAATATAACGTATTAACTACGATGTGGAGATGGATGGAAGTATACGAACATGTTGTGAGAGGTCTCCTAGTCGTGCTCGAAAGCTGGACGTCACATGGCGTGAGGTCAGACATCATCTATTACTATTGCAGGGGGCACTGAATCATCGATTGGGACCAGGATCAGTGAAAACGATTCGCCTGGACGATGGTCGGGTATGGGTACGTCGTTATTCAGGCGAGTAGTTTGCTCGAAACATGCACTGCACCACGGACGCTGGCGAATGGTGGCAATATTATACTATGGGGGACGTTCACCTGGGCTTCCATGGGACCTTTGAGAGTAATCGTACGAATCACGACAGCAGTGGTCTTCACGAAAGCTGTTGATTGTCTTTTCCGATGGCGGTGGCGTCTTCCAGCAGGATAACTGTCAAGGTCACAATGCCAGAATCATGCAAGACAGTGAACTCATGCTGATCTCTTGACCACCAAATACTCTTTATTTGAATCCGATTTAACACGTCTGTGGCGGTTTCGCGCGCCAACTCCGCGCCGAAAAACTTCCGCGCAGTAATTTACAGCAATTGCATGACCTCTGCGCAGGTAACTGATGCCACTTACCTCCGACCAATAACTTTTCGAATCCACACCATTCAGAAATGCTGCTACATTGCGTTCCAAAGGCGAACTATAACGCAGTAAAATGGTGGTCATAATGTTTTGGCTCATCACTGTATATTATAACCATGTTTTGACTTGGACTATACTCTATGTGATCAAAAGTATCAGGACATCTGTCTGAAAATGACTTACAAGTTCGTGGCGCCCTCCATCGGTAATACTGGAATTCAGTATGGTGTTGGCCCACCCTTAGCCTTGATGACAGCTTCCACTCTCGCAGGCATACGTTGAATCGGGTGCTGGAAGGTTTCTTAGGGAATGGCACCCCATTGTTCACGGAGTGCTGTACTGAGAAGGGGTATCGATGTCGGTTGGTGAGGCTTGGCACAAAGTCGAAGTTCCAAAACATCCCGAAGGTGTTCTATAGGATTCAGGTCAGGACTCTGTGCAGACCAGTCCATTACAGGGATGTTATTGTCGTGTAACCACACCGCCACAGGCAGTGCATTATGAACAGGTGCTCGATCGTGTTCAAAGATGCAATCGCCATCCCCGAATTCCTCTTCAACAGTGAGGAGCAAGAACGTGCTTAAAACATCAATGTAGGCCTGTGCTGTGATAGTGCCACGCAAAACAGCAAGGGGTGCAAGCCCCTCCATGAAAAACACGACCACATTATAACACCACCGCCTCCGAATTTTGCTGTTGGTACCACACACGTTGGTAGATGACGTTCACCGGGCATTCGCCATACCCACACCCTGACATCAGATTCTTCACTCCACACAACATTTTTCCAATGTTCAATCGTCCAATTTTTACGCTCCTTACACCAAGCGAGGCGTCTTTTGACATTTACCAGCGTGATGTGTCGCTTATGAGCAGCCGCTTGACCATGAAATCCAAGTTTTCTCACCTCCCGCCTAACTGTCATAGTACTTGCAGTGGATCCTGATGCAGTTTGGAATTCCTGTGTGATGGTCAGGATAGATGTCTGCCTATTACACATTAAGACCCTCTTCAACTGTCGGCGGTCTCTGTCAGTCAACAGTCTGGGTCGGCCTGTACGCTTTTGTGCTGTACGTGTCCCTTCACGTTTCCACTTCGCTATCACATCGGATACAGTAGACCTAGGGATGTTTAGGAGTGTGGAAATCTCGCGTACAGACGTATGACACAATTGACACCCAATCACCTGACCACGTTAGAAGTCCGTGAGTTCTGCAGAACACCCCATTCTGCTCTCTCACGATGTATAATGACCAGTGAGGTCGCTGGTATGGAGTACCTGGCAGTAGGGGGCAGCACAATGCACGTAATATGAAAAAGTATCTTTTGGTGGTGTCCGGATACTTTTGATCACATAGTGTAAATTCTTGATCCAGATCGTGTTTTCATGCTTTATTTATTGAGTTCCAAGTGTCCGACACTACTACCAAGTTTCGTGATATTGAAACAGAACTTCTTTAATTACGAAAATCTATGTAGGTTTCTTAGATGTCATTAGTGCTTTTTTTCTTTTTGACATAATTCTTTACACAAACGGAATTGGTTGCTTGAGCAAAAGAGTAAGAGGGAGGGAGCAAATGGCACTGCCAGCGTGTACGTCAGTGGATGTGTTTCAACAGCGATAAAAAAAAATCAGAGGAAATTGGAAGGAAGAAACTACATAAGGACACCGATCAAGATATGGCTGTGAATCGCCCGCTCTTCCCATCCCTTACTCTCTCTCTCTCTCTCTCACTCACACATACACACACACACACACACGCTGAGGCTACCTAGTAACACCTATACCTAAACGAGCCATCCAACCGAGCATGTCTAGTTCCGTAGCTGAGTGGTCAGCGCGGGTGCCTGCCACGCTGGAACCCAGATTCGATTCTCGGTACTGCCTGGGATTTTTTCTTGGTGGCAGTATTGGAACGGGGTGCACTCAGCCTCGTGATGCTAGCTAAGAGATGCTTGAATAAGAAGTAAAGGCATCAGGTCTGCTAATCCGACGACGGCCTGGAGTGCGGTGTGCTGACCCCAACGCACCCCCATAACGCATCTCGACGACGTCATTGGCTGAGGATAACACAGCGGTCGGTCGGGTGTAACTGGCCTGTTTCTGCCCAGAACGGTGGTTCTTTTCTAAAGTGACTAGAGATAAGACAGCAAGATTGTACTTACCGCATACATTACATGGATCTAAACTGCAATGCAGAAATGTCACTTACTTTGTACGCTTCACTACAATTAATCGCTCTCTCGACAATCACAACAGCTTGCGAGCCGTCTTCTTTTTTTTAACCCTTCGTGCCTCTTTATTATTCGAATTCTCTTTAGTGTCCCCGTCTTTCGCCGACGTCTGTTGATGTTGGCTCCGCTTTATTGGCAAATTCCCCAGTGTGCTCTCTTCGTACTTTCAAAGGGCAAAGGGGACTCTACTCTTTGTCAAAAACTAACGGTGGTTGCTTCTAAAGCAATCAGAAATACGTGTCGATGCATGACCAAATCTGTCTGTAAGGCAACTACAGCTCGAAGAAAACTTACTGACTGACAGATTGCAGTGACGATAGCTGTCTCGCTCGAGTGCAGCCAGCCGCGCTTGGCAAGACTGCATGTGTAACTTCACAAAGTGAAACGTAAGCCGGTGGTTGCGCGAAATAACTTGGACACGTGATTAGGTGCAGCCACGCTCCAGTTACAGTAGTGCGCGTTGTTACCTGACATTGGAAGCTTGATGTTAATAAAATTAAATTTACTGACGACGAGAAGCACAAAACGACAAAAGATGACGAAATATGCACGGTAAACGTTAAAGCTGAGAAAGTCAGTGTGGGATCCGTACCAGATCGGGTTGACGGAGGAGATAGAGAAGATCCAAAGAAGAGCGGCGCGTTTCGTCACAGGGTTATTTGGTAACCGTGATAGCGTTACGGAGATGTTTAATACACTCAAGTGGCAGACTCTGCAAGAGAGGCGCTCTGCATCGCGGTGTAGCTTGCTCGCCAGGTTTCGAGAGGGTGCGTTTCTGGATGAGGTATCGAATATATTTCTTCCCCCTACTTATACCTCCCGAGGAGATCACGAATGTAAAATTAGAGAGATTAGAGCGCGCACGGAGGCTTTCAGACAGTCGTTCTTCCCGCGAACCATACGCGACTGGAACAGGAAAGGGAGGTAATGACAGTGGCACGTAAAGTGCCCTCCGCCACACACCGTTGGGTGGCTTGCGGAGTATAAATGTAGATGTAGATGGACAGGATACAAGGAAATGCACAATAAACACGCAGTTGATGATACGGAGGCATGTTGTACTAGGCACAAATTTCTGCGATATTATTAACAATACAAGCAAATACTGATTTTGAGAGAACTTCGCAGCGAATGTCGACCAGAAGTAGACTTTGAGGCTGGCAAACAAACTCCGCCTTGGTGGGTGGTAAACGAAGATCGGACTGACTAACGATGTAGTTTGCAATGCCAGCCATCTCACCCTAATATTGTCGCCCCCGCTAAGCGGGCGTGATAAATTTACGAGCCATTAAAATGAAGCTAATTTTCGCAACATTGCAGTAGCTGGGGTTGTTAGGCTTCTATAAAGTTCGCTGAGAGGCGTGGGTTCGGACTTTGTCGAAAGTGAATGATTTCTTCCTCCTTTTCCTTTATTACTGCTCTATTTTCATTTTAGGTAACAGCTGATAACGATGTTCATTAAGTTGGTTGCAAAATAGCTGACATAGAGGTAATAAAGACTGACTTCGTATATAACATGCTGTAGCTGCACACAGATTTATTTATTATGAGGTCATTTACATTTTCATGGTGATATTAGTCATAGAAATATTGGTAACATGAATTGTTCTTGTGCTGTTAATATTGTATGATGGACACCTTTTCACCGCACGAGTTTTCAGTAAATTTAAGGGGTAACTGATTCATTAACATTTGCAGTTTTTCTTCATAGCAGGCACCACAGCAATGAATTTTGAAAAGAGGTGGCATTGTCTACTTTTGCTATATTTGTTTTATTTCTTTACAAATAGTTTTAGTCTTCTGGGCCACTTTCAAATGATTTTTGCGGCTCTTTACAAAACAGAATATATTATATTAACTCCACGAATAGAAATGTAACGGTGTGAGTGTAAAAGTATTTTAAATAGGTTTACCTGCAATAGAAAATAATGCCTTACATATTGAAATGTCAGCGTCTTTAAATTTTTGTTTCTGTTCGTTTTGTTTCACAAATGCTGTCTTGTTGGTCTGACAGGTTGACATTAAAAAAATATTATGTTGATCAAAGAGTAACGCTAAGCATGGAATAAATGGAATAATAATTTCAAATACTAAGACTGTGTATCTATGTGTGCAGTTCAGGAAAATAGATAGCTGATACCTTAAACTACATAGCCATCTAGTCTTTTCTCCATTTCCCATCCCTGACACTGCATTCTCCCCTTGTGAGAAATATTGTGTTTAAAACGTCTCAGGACAATGACACTTCCTGTACAAACGTAGTTCCAAAAAAAGGAAAACTACATTGCATTTTTGGGAAAAAATGGAGCTTGAGAATTAAAGTGGCCATTTATAACAAAAATCATTTCGTATGTATTACAATGTATTGTCAAAGCAAAGTGCTAGTTTACGTTTAATTATTTTGCTACGCAGGGCATTGACGTAACAACATAGTATGTGGCAAAGCTCCAGTTGTAAGAATACTCCTCCCTGTCTCTCGAGCGTAAACACGACAGTGGCGTCACCACGACCACAGTTCCAGTTCTCTTTGCCAGGTAATAACTGCGAATAAGCAACCCCGGGAGGTCTGTCCAGTAATGACTCATAGGGAAGACGAGAACTTTTAAGCCAAATACGATCGGCCGTGCGGTTCTAGGCCCTTCAGTTTGGAACCGTGCGACCGCTACGGTCGCAGGTTCGAATCCTGCCTCGGGCATGGACGTGTGTGATGTCCTTAGGTTAGTTAGGTTTAAGTAGTCCTAAGTTCTAGGGGACTGATGACCTCAGATGTTAAGTCCCATAGTGCTCAGAGCCATTTGAACCATATACGATCGAGCTGGTAGTGGGGCAGAGGGGGTCCTAATTGGGAATAAACCTTCGTCACGACCGGGAGATGGGAACTATTTTTATTTTAATTCTGACACAATACCCCGTCCCACAAAAAAAATCAGAAAAGTGTAGTGTACATGAAAGTATTATTTGTTTGTGTGTATACAGGGAAAAGACGATAGCTTGCTCTACATGTGCAGTGTTAAATGTGGGGTTGTTGCCGTTTGGTGATAGTCCTTGCCGCTCGATTTGCTGTCTCCCTCACAAAATTAGTTTAAGTGAGGTATACATATCAAACAACAAATCTTTGATCAGACTGTACGGCTATAATTTATTCTGTGTGCATTCTGTGTGCATCTTTAGTAATCGCTTCACATGTCAGCTTCAGAAAATTATTGGTGAATAACGCAAGTAGCCACTAATACTTTTAAAATGCTTTATTTCAATGTCATAACCGGTTTCGCGCTATTAAGATTGGCAGCAAATGCCTAACGTTCTCGCTGAGATTGATGTTTTTGGCAGCAGAATGTCGTCCGCTCCTGCACTGTTCAAGAATATTTGAATATCTAGCGCCGCTTTACTTGGTGTTTCGATTGTAGAAACGTACTAATTTTTTTTTTATTCGTGTCAGAAGCACCATGGATACAGGAATATAAAAAAATGAATAGCACACAGAAAAAAAATTAATTACAGGCATATGAAAATATATATAAATATATATACAAATATGTGTGCACGAAACAAAATGTTATAGGCATTTGGCCCATAAGCGGGCTACGTCGACAGCATTTGGGGTTGCCAACATCAGATCCTCTAAAGTGCAGTGTGAAGGACATTCAGGGCAGTTATACATGTGCTGGGTCGTCTGCACCTCTCCACAGTCGCAGAGATTAGATGTAGTAGAATGTCCCCACTTCAGAAGGTTATCTCTTGACCGTGCAGTGTTGGTGCGTAGCCTGTTTAGTGATCTCCAGACCACCCAGTCCTCATCGTAACCTGGTGCCAATTCTTCCTTTGGTTCCATCCAGTGCCCTTCTCCCGACCGCTTCCATCTCTCCACCCTAGATCCAGGTTGGTCGCTAAAATCTTCGGTTGCTCTGAGAAAACTGCGTCTAGATTTCAAGCGTTTGGTGGCTGGCTGAGTTTTGTGGAGGGGGTGGCTCTCTGCCATCTCAGCCCTCGCTCTTTCACTATAGGCTGCCGCTTCTCTTCGCACTGCAGGAGGTGCAATCCCAGCAAGATGGTAGAGCTTGTTTGTTGGCGTCGGTTTCAGACATCCAGTGACGAGCCTGCAGGTTTCGTTCAGAGCAATGTCGACCTGTTTAGCGTGGGTAGAGTTGTACCAGACACTGCTTGCATATTCGCCTGCTGGGAAGCAAACTGCTAGTGCTGTGGTCCTCACTACCTCTGGCTTTGCGCCCCAGGAGGAGTCTGTTATTTTCCGAAGAATATTATTTCTGCCGCTCACCTTCATTTTGGTGTTGGTTCAAATGGTTCAAATGGCTCTGAGCACTATGGGACTCAACTGCTGAGGTCATTAGTCCCCTAGAACTTAGAACTAGTTAAACCTAACTAACCTAAGGACATCACAAACATCCATGCCCGAGGCAGGATTCGAACCTGCGACCGTAGCGGTCTCGCGGTTCCAGACTGCAGCGCCTTTAACCGCACGGCCACTTCGGCCGGCTCATTTTGGTGTTAATACAGTGCTGTTTATACGTCAGAGCCCTGTCTAGGGTTACTCCTAGGTATTTGGGGTTAACGCAGTGTTCGAGGAGTGTGTCCTTCCAGAAGACACGCAGCTTGCGGGATGCCTGCTTGTTACGGAGATGGAAGGCGCAAACTTGTGTTTTGCTAGGGTTCGGCTTGAGTTGATTGTCGGCCTAGTACTGACAGAGCATGTCTAGCGCATCCGTGAGCTTTGTCTCAACATCCTCAAAGGAGTCACCCTGTACGACCATAGCACGGTCATCGGCGTAGATATAGTTTTCCGTACCAGCTGGCAGTGGTTGATCAAAATGGCTCTGAGCACTATGGGACTATGGTCATCAGTCCCCTAGAACTTAGAACTACTTAAACCTAACTAACCTAAGGACAGCACACAACACCCAGCCATCACGAGGCAGAGAAAATCCCTGACCCTGCCGGGAATCGAACCCGGGAACCCGGGCGTGGGAAGCGAGAACGCTACCGCACGACCACGAGGTGCGGGCTAGTGGTTGATCGTTAGTGTGTATGTTAAAAAGTAAGGGTGCCAGTACGCTGCCCTGAGGGAGACCATTTTTCTGGGCCCGCCACCTGCTATGCATCCCTTGGAATTCCACAGAGAACCTACGGTTCTCTAACAGACTTCTAACTGTGGATGTGAATTTAAAGTCCCTGGTAATGGCATACAGCTTCTTCATTAGCAGACGTAAGTTGACGGTGTCATATGCGGCTGTCAAGTCTATAAAGGCGACACCGGTTATTTTCCGGTTCTCATAGCCGTCTTCAATCAGCTGCGTGAGGTTAATTACCTGAGATGCAGTGCTTTTCCCTGGGCGGAAACCTGCTTGTTTGGGGATTAGGTAGGGTTCTATGGCACTGGAGAGGCGATCCTGGAGTATTCTTTCAAAGATTTTAAAGATATGGCAGAGAAGTGATACGGGTCGGAAATTTCTGGGGTCATCGGCATTTTTGCCTGGTTTTAAAATGGCAATAACTTTAGCCTTCCTCCAGATTGTGGGAATCTGACCTGTTTCCATGCAATTGTTAAACAGTTTCAGTAGCCATTGTTTAACGTAGGGGCCAAAGTGTTTAATCTGTTCAACAAAAATCCCGTCCAGGTCCGGGGCCTCAGCTTGCATTTCGCTATGGCTTTGTCCAGATCTGCCATTGTGAGAGGGGTGGCCAGAGTTGAATTTTCTTGGTGTTCAATCCTGTCTATTTTGGTCCCCGACTTCCTGATTTTGGTGTCGGGTTCCCCATTCTTGAGAAGCTGGTGGGCTATTTGGTCGGTTGTGACGGGAGCATGTCCTGGAGAGAAAGTCGGGTCATTGTTGAGGCGTTTAAGGAGTGTCCAGGCTTTCTGACTGCTCCTTTTCATGTCCAATTCCTCTATTGTCCTCAGCCATTTCTCTCTCCTGGTTTTAGCTAGTGACTCGGTTAGCTGCTCGCCCGCAGTGATAGTTTCCGCGGATAGAGGGTTTGCGTCAAACAGTGTCAGGTATTGCTGCAACTGATCCTCTAATTCTGGCGTAAGGCCTTCAACATAATTGCTTCTGCATCCTCTAAGGATCGATTGCTTGGAACACCACTGCACAGCCTTCACGAAATTGTCATAGAATCTTGGTTCAGGTGGTAGGTTGTTTACAGAATCTTCCATGAGGTTTTGAAAGGTTGACCATTCTGCTTTCTTAAAATTGTACCTACGGCGAAAAGGTACGCTATGGGGTTTAACAACAGATGTGATCTAGCACATTATTGGACGGTGCTGGGTGTTTGGTATTGGTGAGCAAACTCCTTTTGAGCATTGGGACGTTACTTGATGGCTAACGAAGATGAGGTCCGGGTTATAACCTCTCTCCCATCTGCCACTGTTGTAGGAAGCAGGCAGTTTATTGTCATGTATCAGTTTTAGGTTGTTTAGCTCGGCCCAGCAGATCACAGCCGTGCCATTGTCGTCGTCTTCTTGGTAGCCCCACTGCGTACTGTGGCTGTTGAAATCACCGATTACAAAATTAATTCTGTCTTTATTAAAATTGTTTACGTTGAAGCTGGAAAAGTCCACAGTCGGTGGTTTGTACACTGATGTAACAGTGCAGTCACTAAGTTCAATGGTTAGCACTTCAGTATCATTGATGTCGTTTATACTGCTTGAAAGGATCTGTATGTTTGGCCTGGTAAAGATTGCGCAACCATACTGTCGGTGTGGCCTTTCAGCTACTAGTCGCATGCCGTTTATCTTGGGTCTTTTGAGTGTGCTATCTCTGTGAGCTTCTTGTAGACACAGGACGTCACATTTCTCTTTCTGACAGAGGTCTTGTAGTAGACGTTCTTTGCATGCAGACAGGCCTTCAATATTTACAGAGATAATCGTCAGTGCTGCGCCTGATAAGGTCCTTTACTGTAGGATTGTCATGTTGCTTCTGGAGTGAAAGGATCAGCCGGTATACAACCGCCCAGGGGACGCCCGAGTATGTGTATTGCATTCACATACTCTTCGTGGAGGCTCCTTTCTTGTCCCCCAACGTACTAATGTAAATACAGCCACAACGTACTAATGTGGCTGTATTTATTTAGGTATAGGGTGAAACAGTTGTATGCACTCACGTATGCTCAGCTGATAGGATTCTGTCTTGCTGCGGTCTTACGGTTTTCCAGGACAATGTATAATCTTGCAGTGGAAACATAACACATATTCTAAATAAACTTTTGCAGCCCACAAACACTTCATAATAATCTTCACGTCAGTTTAGCCTTCACACATGTGTTTTATATTCGATATTTTTATTTATAATGCAAAGAGCATCCAGTAACTAAGGATATCATTCATTTCTTAATGTGTGGGGCAGGCAACAAGAAAAATGCTTATACTCTGAGAAGGAACTTATTATATGATCATAGGACAAGTCGTTTTCAGGACACGTAACTTTTCAGGAGTTTTTTTCAACAACTGGCAGTGAAAATTTCAACGAAGTTTTATAAAGGCATCAGATTGCATACGGTCAATATTAGAGTTTAGATTTCATTAACTATGTATCGACATCATAAACAAGACATTTCAACCGTATAAATGAATATATATGCAAATTATAATTACAGCATGTTTTACGAATTGTTAAAAATTAGGAATACCGGTATTTGTTATTGGGATACTCTGAGTGTCTATTTATTATGTTAAGTTTGGTCTCTATTTCTTTTCTTCTACAGTAGTTTTTAGAATATTATGTAGTACAGGCCTTTTTTTAGTAAGTGTGGGTGTTTTTATTCGGGTTTCTCACTCTTTGGGGTCCATATTGCGTTCAATTATATCGAAATTGTATGCTCAGTTAATAGCTCATTTAGAATGTAGTGGGATGGATTGAGGGTATGAAGACATAGTTGTCGTTTTTCTTGGAGGTCCATTTGATTGCCTTTGTAAGTGTTATATGTAACATCTCTAAGTGTCCTAAGTTGTCTACCAACGATCATTAAGGGCCGCGAAGTTCACGAGATCCACCACGAATAAAGTAACACTATTTGTGAGCAAGTTTCTTGTAGTTTCTTCCACGTCAGTTTCTCCACGGACGTAGATCGAAGTGAGCAAGTGCACATTCAGCGCCTTATAGATAAGTTATCAGATGATCGTTTCGCACCGAGGTACAATGGTGCAAGAAAACGGACAAACTGTATGAAGAATTAAGATATATGATCTCACTCAGAATAAATTTATGTTTTCAAAGCTTTCTGCTGTACTCATAAGTAAATGGAAAATCTCTTGCCACTCTATCGTCTTCTACTATGTCTACACGAATGTCTTTCATGATTGTATCTTATGTTACGGTAGTCGTAGGAATAATGTTAGCACCAAAGTTGCAAAATGCTTCAATAGATGAATCGTACGAGGGCGTGCTGGAAAGAAATGCCACCAAATTTTTGTATGATAACTCTTAAAGTTTTTTTTTAAAAAATAGAACAAACTTCATTGACATTCTACATCATTATTCATCATGTCTACATATTTATTTCTCAACGTTGTTAGCCTGGCGACGAACATACTTTTCCCAACGAGAGAACAGTTTGTTGATACCATCAGTGGAGCTGTTCCGATACAAGCAAATACAATTAAATATTCGATACTTTTGCTTCGACGCGAGTACTTTCGGAATCAAATCAGTCTTTCATATTTGCTTGGTATCAAAAGAAAAGTACTTTTTTCGAACTGATTTTGTCCCTAGTAATAGTTGCACCAGCTTTTGAAAATAAAACACTCACTGGCAATAATGTTGCAACGACAATAAGATATTGTTTTGAGCATTTTGGTACAAACGTGGAAAAATGACTTTCATGTCATGCTTTTTCAAGATATTACAGGTTTTGACGACTAACAGAGATACTTCGTCACTTTGGTGTGTTTGCTTTTCCTTTTTGCGGCCGTGTGCTAGCTGTTTATGACGTTTCCTGAACTGTTATTCTTGTGTTACAGTAGACGAAGCGGCATCTTCCTGCGATTCAGTTGGGCTACTTTTTTGCTCGTAAACCATGGCTTTGACTTTCGTATGGCTCACCTGAATATTGCTGGATCTTAAAGATGCAGATTTTTAAATCTTGGATCCATCGGAATGGCAATGGCTTCATGGTAACTCAATTCACTTAAGTCATACCTTTTCTTCAACTCTCTCAGTGAAACGTTATTTTGGATATTGTAACATATAGTATGAGGCGATATCTTTCACTATTTTGTTATTTTCAATTTAAACCTATTTTCACTAATTTCCTACGAATGTAGCCGGCCGGTGTGGCCGTGCGGTTAAAGGCGCTTCAGTCTGGAACCGCGTGACCGCTACGGTCGCAGGTTCGAATCCTGCCTCGGGCATGGATGTGTGTGATGTCCTTAGGTTAGTTAGGTTTAATTAGTTCTAAGTTCTAGGCGACTGATGACCTCAGAAGTTGAGTCGCATAGTGCTCAGAGCCAACCTACGAATGTTTTTGTTGTCTCACTTTGGGTCAAAGTATTTCTCCGCAAGTTGTTCACAATGACATTCGAATCAATGTCCTAGTTAAATGTATTTCCATGCTAAACCAATTTAAAACTTTACACTAAGCTAACTCGTTGCAATCATGCGCATGCGCCTACACACTGCTACGATGTCATCACTGGCAAAACAAATACTGCGTGACAAACACGTACGTTGTGGGCTCAACCATTGTTTACGTATTATTAGAGATTCAGATCTGACGTTATTTTGTCTCACAATTAAGTACCCGCTAAAGTGAAGGGCGGAAGCGAGTGATGGAGAATCACTGCCAAGGGAAGACACTTGGCCAGGTTTGATGCCTGATGCGTGGAGACAGGCTGCAGACAGCCTTGGAGAATGAAACATATGGTGGTACACTGCCAGCAAACAACACTGTTGCGAATATAGACAACCTGACAAAAAAAGTGAAGCACCCGTAAGGCGAAGACCAAACACAATGCAACTTCACAGGTTGAAGATGTTTTTCCAGTGATTACAAATCGAGTCCAAGTCACAAAGAGCTTGGCGATATCAGCCCACTTATCAGTGTAATGTTGCACATTCATGTGTGCGCAGATTCGGTTGGGAAGGATGTCATAAAGGCACTGTAACCTCTCATGAGGCAAACTGGCCCACCACTGTTTAACTGGTCCTCGGTATTGTAGATAGTAGCACAGGGACTGAGTTGACGTTGTATCTGGCCCCACAAATGCTCTTTCTGGGACATGGCTGGGGAGCTCGCGCCACGGGAGTACCTCAACATCACATGGACAGTTCATAGATGTACATGGCATGCACAGACCAGTACTGTCCTCTTGAAAACTGGCACCATGATACTACCGCATGAAAAGGCCACATGATGTGCGTGATGTACCATCGTGCTGTCAAATTTCCCTTAATCACCACCAGCCGCGACATCAGTTCGTACCCAATGGTTCCCCACTCCATGACGCCAGAAGTGAAACTGCTGCTCCTCTACAAAACTCTGGAGGAATGGTACCTCTCCCCAAGAAACTGCCATAATCGCTAACGATGGACAAACGTCTCCTCTAAACCTTTGCACAGATTTTGAGGTTTCAGTGATACATGCCCTTGATTTTTCTGCACATTTTATAAAGTGATCTAGACATCGTCTATTACATAGACATATCTCGATCGTTTCTTTTCACTTGGATATATAGGGCGTTCCAAAGTCTTTGCGTCAAATGTCTAGCGGTGACAGATCACACCATGAGGAACAACTTTTGTGAGAGACAAACTAAATGCTGAGACCTACTAGCTATGCTAGGTACCTTTTACTATTGGTTATGTGCCACAGTGGCGGCAGGGCATAGACAATCTGCAGTACGCGTATACTATGTGCTGCCTGTTATCCAGCCATCTGCTCCATATGAAACAACAAAGTCCAGTTCCTGATTCGCTTTCAAAATATGTCTTAGACACATTCATTCTTAAGGCTTTCTGGTTCAAAATCACTTAGGTGTCTAGTAAGCAGATGCAGCATACCTGGTTAGTAAACTCTGCTAATTGTGTAAACACTCGTCGTCCCAGAGGCAATTAATTCAATAAAAAGACGCTTAGCGTCATCAGAAATTGTCAGCGAACATTTTATCTGTAGTAATATACTATTGGCCATTAAAATTGCTACACCACGAAGATGACGTGCTACAGACGCGAAATTTAACCGACAGGAAGAAGATGCTGTGATATGCAAATGATTAGCTTTTCAGAGCATTCACACAAGGTTGGCGCCAGTAGCGACACCTACAACGTGCTGACATGAGGAAAGTTTCCAATCGATTTCTCATACACAAATAGCAGTTGACCGGCGTTGCCTGGTGAAACGTTGTTGTGATGCCTCGTGTAAGGAGGAGAAACGCGTACCATCACGTTTCCGACTTTGATAAAGGTCGGATTGTAGCCTATCGCGATTTCGGTTAATCGTATCGTGACATTGCTGCTTGCGTTGGTCGACATCCAACGAATGTTAGCAGAATGTGGAATCGGTGGGTTCAGGAGGGTAATACGGAACGCCGGATCCCAACGGCCGCGTATCACTAGCAGTCAAGATGACAGGCATCTTATCCGCATGGCTGTAACGGATCGTTCAGCCACGTCTTGAACTCTGAGTCAACAGATGGGGACGTTTGCAAGACAATAACCATCTGCACGAATCGTTCGACGACGTTTGCAGCAGCATGGACTATCAGCTCGGAGACGATGGCTGCGGTTACCCTTGACGCTGCATCAGAGACAGGAGCGCCTGCGATGGTGTACTCAACGACGAACCTGGGTGCAAGAATGGCACGTCATTTTTTCGGATGAATCCAGGTTTTGTTTACAGCATCATGACGGTCGCATCCGTGTTTGGTGACATCGTGGTGAACGCACATTGGAAGCGTGTATTCGTCATCGCCACACTGGCGTATTACCCGGCTTGACGGTATGGGGTGCCATTGGTTACACGTCTCGGTCACCTCTTGTTCGCATTGACGGCACTTTCAACAGTGGACGTTACATTTCAGATGTGTTACGACCCGTGGCTCTACCCTTCATTCGATCCCTGCGAATCCCTACATTTCAGCAGGATAATGCACGTCCGCATGTTGCAGGTCCTGTATGGGCCTTTCTGGATATAGAAAATGTTCGACTGCTGCCCTGGCCAGCACATTCTCCAGATCTCTCACCAATTGAAAACGTCTGGTCAATGGTGACCGAGCAACTGGCTCGTCACAATACGCCAGTCACTACTCTTGATAAAACTGCGGTATCGTGTTGAAGCTGCATGGGCAGCTGTACCTGTACACGCCATCCAAGCTCTGTTTGACTCAATGCCCAGGCGTATCAAGGCCGTTATTACGGCTAGAGGTCGTTGTTAGCCGGCCGCGGTGGTCATGCGGTTCTAGGCGCTCAGTCCGGAACCGCGCGACTGCTACGGTCGCAGGTTCGAATCCTGCCTCGGGCATGGATGTGTGTGATGTCCTTAGGTTAGTTAGGTTTAAGTAGTTCTAAGTTCTAGGGGACTAATGACCTTAGAAGTTAAGTCCCATAGTGCTCAGAGCCATTTAAACCATTTGGTGGTTGTTCTGGGTACAGATTTCTCAGGATCTATGCACCCAAATTGCGTGAAAATGTAATCACATGTCAGTTCTAGTATAATATATTTGTCCAATGAATACCCGTTTATCGTCTGCATTTCTTCTTGGTGTAGCAATTTTAATGGCCAGTAGTGTAGTTGTTTCCCTTGACGTGGTTTATCACCCCTAGGTGGTTGATCGAAAGGCTTTCAAACAACCTGTGTAGCAAGGCGAAGGGATGTTAGCAGGATTAAGAAAAATTGTTTACTGGCTTCCAAGCGATAAGAAACGACCGAGATGACTACACAATGAACGTTGGTTAGATCACTTTATAAAATGTGCCATCATGGACATACATAGTTGAAACCACAATCCGTGTTAAAGGCTACATGTGTTTGTGCAGTTGTGGATGTCAAATTGCTGATGATGAAATTACAAATATTAAACTCTAACATAATAGTTATAATTGAAATTATTTGTTAAAATTATTTAAGTTAACGGCTAAACCATAATAAAACTCTGCTTTTATTCTACTCCTCAGAAAATATCGATTTACTCCCTAGGAGGTGATTACCCTCTTAAGTTGGTGGCCACTGCTCTGGCACCACCGAAGTCATAAATTAGTTCATTTTATGGACCAGCTGTAAAAAGAAGTTCTGTCGAGAAATACACTGCCTGACATAGTAGAAATGGTCGGTTGTCAATGTAGCTTTGACATACGTTCACACCACTGGCGGGCATGTAAATGATTAGAGTTGCAATTCTCTGTGGCGGCTAGAACGGCCACCAGACTGCAGCAGTGTTGATCGCTTGTAGTATTCTTACTAGACCTGGTAGGGTGTATAACGTGCGTGATGTTGAGTGATCACTGCGAAAGATATGTAGATGACATGTACACGTGAGAGACGGTTATATCGGCACCTGATAGTTTGAAAAGGGGCCTCATTGGAGTCTCCATTTAGCTGGTTGATCGAATCGTGCCATATCCAGATTTGTGGGCCATTCGGATGTGACGGTGGCCCAATGTGGACTGCGTGAGAATATGAGGGCAGGCGTACCCATCGCCAAGGATTCCGTCGACAACGTCTGACAGACACAAGGAAGGACCTCCATATTTTGCACGAAGCACATCCCAACCCCTCCAAATTTGCGCCTGCCCTCCGGGAGCAAGCAGTGGGCTCCCTGCAGCACGATGTCTTCCCGCACTATTGATCGGAGAGTAGCAGCAGTCGGACAAGGGAATTAAGGTCCCGAGTGTAGGCTGCTGCTAGGTCTGGCGTGAATACCGACCTTCCCCCTTGGTATTTCTTGTATACACTGCTAAAGCAGGGCATATGGCAAGGCCGTCTCTGATGACACATCCTCAAAATACTATATTTGTCACCCTTGTACGTAGCTCACCGTCACTATGAAAATGCCTGTATAACGCCGAGAAGAAAATTTTTTTCTCTGAGGAAATACTTCAGCACAAATATCCGACGTGGTACGACGGTACCTAACAATTACTGCTAATGTAGTAGTTGCTCATCCAAACAGCATCTCATACGAGCAAACCAATTGCGTCTTTACCTATGTTTATTCGTACTTTAGGTATTGGACCATTGTACGGCTCTTTATAAAAAGAATATCTCAATGTAGTCACAGGATCGAGCCGTGCACGACTGCTTTCGTGATCCGCAACTAGTTCGCTGCAGATAATAACCTGTAGCTATGATCCTGCGGTCAGATAGTTTATGCATTGGCTAGAATTGCGAACTAATAAATTATACAGAAATATAAAATTAAAATTAAATGAATAATTTAACAACAATGATTTTGTTCTAATGTCTGTAATTGATGCAGATCACAGAGAATTATGTTGAATAATGTTTATTCAAGAAAAAACATTTCAAATAAACGGGAAGTGGTCCTACGATACTCAGTTACAATACAGATAAAAATACCCTTATTAAATGCAGTAATGCTATGTTGAGAGCTTTACGAGAAAGGTAGCAAAATCCCCAAACTAAACCGCCACCAAAGACTCGCAAAAACTAAACCCATTTCGTGATCACAATATACGAAAGTTTAATCAGCTCAAAGTAAATCAAGGTTGAACATGGTGATTTACAAATTAACACACGCGATACGAAGAATAGTATCATTCTCTCTCTATTCTCAGTTCTGTCAATCAAATGGCAAAAGTTAGTCCTATTCTGGTACACATTCAGAAATTAGAGAACTGTAGCGGCAGTTTACCGCCCATAAAAAAAACCCTGCACATCTAAATTACGCACGTTACTCTGCACAGGTCTGCCTTCTTCCAGAACTCGCCATAGTGTCTCCCGAATTGCTCCACTGAGCTCTTCACTCGAAAGTCCCAGTCCCCAATGCTCCGCCATGTCCAACTCTTATTGGCTAAAAGCCGTCACCAACGAAAATACGCCGTTCTCAGGTTCTAGATAGATTATCTGACTCATCTTCATCACTCTCGCGCACTAAACTAATACATTACAACAATATTTAACTAAAAGAAATGTTATAAACATTCGATTACATTCAGATGTTTGTGATATGAGAGTCAGGACGCGAGCAGGTCGACACGACAACGCGTGGATAGCCAGGGATCGCTTAGCGTGGATAATTACTTTGGATGTGGAGTTCTGCAAAGGAAATTTTCTGCTGAAGAGGCCCCTGAGGATCTTGAAGTCCATCATTTAGCTCGAATAAGGGCGCTGTCAAACGAAAGGCTTGGAACAGCTCTGGTGCAACTGCACCACGGCCGTTACTTCTGTACCAAGAACCGTTCACGTCATTGTTTATCACTGTCAAGTGGCTCTTCCCTTTAACTGAGATATGGTGATTGATGCGATACCGCACGCTATTCTGTGTATGCTGATTCTGCCTTCGGTTCTTTTGTTTTCCTTTTAAAGGTTATTCGAATCACAGAATTTTCATGTAGTAGATCGTGTACCTAGCCTTGTCAGATTTTGAGTCATTGGCGGTTAAGTTTGTTCTTTTTTATTCTGGCCGAATTTAATGTACAAAGTATGATTTGTTTCGAAGTTTTATCGTATGAGCGCTGTTTTTTTAAAACTTGCTATTTCGCAGTTGCTGTAACAAAATTTAATTTAAAATTAAATCCTCACACAGTGTCAGGTCATACTCAATCAAAGTTTGAGATAAATGGTATGGCTTTTGTACTGGAACGAAGTAAAAGCCAAGGATAACCAGGGTAAGCGCCGGCAAAATGTGTATTTTGCTACGCTGGAAGGCGAGAACAAATGATAAAGACCTCATTCAGTTTTTTGTCACCTTATGTCTTGAGTTCTCGTGGAGAGAGGACGTGTTTAGATATGAGATACGTGTAGTAGCTTTCACGATATCTGAATAATAATTTCTCTCAGTGCAAAAATATGAGGCTTTTTTATTTTCTTCCGCGCACCACGAAAAGGTCATGTCACACCTGCCGCCTGTATATGAGGAAGAAGTCCGATAAATGAAAATACATTACCTACACGGTCAAGAATAAGAAGTTTTGCGGCGTCGGAAGAAGAAGCACATAACAGAAGTGTGTAAATCTCGACAACATGGGAGTAAGTTCAACTTAATACGGACTCAAGGGAGAGAAGTTATAAAGTTACAGAATTTGGCCATTAATTGTAAAACGAAAAATTGACTTCTGGTTACTAAAAACATTAAGTTCCTTATTTAGGTATTTTTATTACTACTAAAAAAAATTGCACAACTTGCGACCTGGTGACATGACGTTGAAAAGGCCATGAAACCAGATGAGTAAATTATGCAACATAATTTACGACATTGTATGAAAAATTTTTTGCATTTACCAATTATTTTTTAAAATTTTCATGTGCAACATCACGACTTGGAGCAAAATAACTAGAACCAAAAATTCTTGTGAAGAAAACCAGTCCAAAAAGGAATCAAAAGGAACGGGAATTTACCGAAAATTTTGGAAAATATGCTGTTTGTTTCATCGCAGCAAAGGTAGGACCGCTACGCAACCGTTTGTTTAGCTATGCTTGGTAGCGCCTCCTGCGTAATAATTAGATATACCTTTCCTTAATTTCCCTTCCTAAATGCATTGTAGTGAATTTGTTCAGAAATTTTTCGTAGTGAGTAACGAGAGAAAAGTTTGAAGTTTTTTGTGTTACAACATTTCGTGCGTCATGAAAGTAGGTAAATAACGCTTGACGACACGTAAATCGTATATTTAAATTCACAAAATAATATATTTCAATTTTATGTTTTCCAAAAACTTTAATTTTAATGTTCAATTAAATATGACACAAAAATCAGTTTCCATAACTGTTCACAATGGCGAAAACGCAATGAGCCAAGATGGCGTACAATTGCATAAAAGAGCATCTGGAGTATCAGCGCCATGTCTTCCACAATTAGGCGTATTAAATAGTTCAGAGATGAACATGACCGAAATGACAAGTGCTAGTGAGCTTTCACAGAGTTCTAATTTTGAGGACACGGTGATGACAATAGAGGAGACTACATCACTTATCTCTGCGAGCAACATTCTGTTCACACAGGAAAACATAGAAAGAACAGATAACATGATTTTTGACGACACTTTACCGTTACCCATCACACGAAGTTCAAATACTGATTTACAGAGTACAGTTGTCAACAACCAAAATACATTAAATAGCAACCAAACTGACGCACTTGCCGTAATACTTCAAAAACTGGATAGTATGAACACCAATTTGCGTGCAGACACACAAAAAAGCACACCAGTTTGCGTGCAAAAATAAAAAATGTAAACACCAATTTGCGAACGGACATAAATACAAAATTTGACAGTTTGTCGCAAAACCTTACCTTAGTAACACAAGACATAAACAAAATAAAGCAAGAGGAGAAACAAGTTTTAAAAGATTTTCAAGATACAGTCACACAGCAGATCAGTGATTTGACAAAGAATTTTCACCAGGAAATAAATGTAAAATTTGAAGACTTGGAAAAACAGCTAAAACAAGATGTACTTTCCGAAGTAAACAATGACATTATGGAAATACGAGGGCGGTTCAGAAAGTAACCTCCGATTGGTCACAGTGCGGGTTGTGGGGGGAGTAGCGACGCCATCTGTGCGTTCACGCACTCAACAGGTCAGTCGGCATCAAGCCGTGGTCGAGTGAACGTCGTAGCTGCGCTAGTTTAGTTTTTGTGGCAGTTTGAAACGTGTGCTGCAATAGAAAACCCCGCCAAATGTGAAGTGCGTGCTGTCATAAGGTTTTTTACAGCCAAAGGATATTCTGCAGCAGCTATTCATCGTGAGCTTTGTGCCGTGTACGGACCAAGAGTTATGAGTGAAGGAGTTGTCCGTGAATGGGTACGTTTATTTAAAAGTGGACGAGAAAACGTTCATGATTAAGAGAGGAGTGGTAGACCATCATTGGTGACTGACGAACTCGTTCAGACAGTTGATGCAAAAGTTCGTGAAAATCGACGTTTCTCAATGTCGGAGTTGTCTACTGGTTTTCCACAGATTTCTAAGACTCTCTTGTACGAGATAGTGACAGCAAGATTGGGTTACCATAAGTTCTGTGCACGATGGGTGCCCAAAATTCTTACCGACCACCACAAAACTGAAAGAATGGCCTCTGCATTAGACTTTCTGTCACGTTATGAGGACGAAGGAGAACCATTGTTAAACAGAATCGTGACCGGTGACGAAACCTGGATTAAGTACGTGAACCCTGAGACAAAAGAACAATCAAAGATGTGGGCACATTCAAATTCGCCTACCAAACCAAGAAAAGCCTCGCAAGATTTTTCTGCCAGAAAACTGATGGCAACGGTGTTTTGGGATGCCAAAGGGGTGTTGTTGGTTGAATTCATGGAACGTGGTACGACCATTAATCAAGACGTGTACTGTGAAACAATAAAAAAGTTACAACGGGCTATACAGAACAAACGCCGTGGTATGCTGACTTCCGGTATCGTTTTTTTGCACGATAACGCCCGTCCTCACTCTGCTCGCAGAACAACGGCCCTTCTTGAGTCCTTCAAGTGGGACGTTATCAACCATCCACCTTACAGCCCAGACCTGGCGCCAAGTGATTATCACCTCTTGATGCATTTGAAGAAATGGCTCGGGTCACAGCGGTTTGATGACGACGAAGAGCTCAAAGATGCGGTCACAGGCTGGCTCCAGGCACAAGCGGGTGATTTTTATGCAGAAGGAATTTCAAAGCTTGTGAAGAGATACGATAAGTGCCTCAATCGCTATGGAGACTATGTAGAAAAATAGTGCAAAGATGTAGTTGTAAGATGTATATATTAAAATATTTTTATTTAACTTGGTGTATTTTTTTAAATCAACCGGAGGTTACTTTCTGAACGGCCCTCGTAAAACAGAAATTACACACTCTTAATGAACATAATGATACAGTAGAGCCGCAAATAAAAAGCGATGAAAGACACACACACACACACACACACACACACACACACACACACACACACACACACAAACTTGGAAGCTACACAAACACAGTTATCTTCCACAGTAAATAACATTTCTACCGTAGTGAACAACCTGCATAAGGATTACTCACTTTAAAAGTAGCATCACTTGAAATCGAATCAGTCTGTGCCAAAACGAAAAGAGATAAAATAAATGAAAATTTATCTGACGTAATTTCACAAGCTGAAGCAGGTACTTTAGACAAAACCAGTACCACAGCGGAAAAGGTACTGAAGGAATGTAAATTATTATTCAATAAAAGGAAACTGGCATTATCAACAAAGGGAACACCAATTTGCAGGCTACAGAGCACAGAATACGCAACTACTTAGGTGAAACTGATACCGAGACACAAGTTGTACACATAAACGAAGTGCCAGCCACAGCAAACCAAAGTATGTATGCACACAGATAGTTGCAAACCCTACAAACAATGCCAATAGTAATGACAGACGACAAAGTGTAAGTTTACATGGCATGACACCAGAATCAGTTAACTACGAGAAATGTAAACAATTATCACAGCTATGTAAGCACAGCACAAAGTGCAAACAGCTTGTCCACTATATTTGCTGACGAAGGTCTATTAAGACACCGTCAATTTCCAACATTTACGAGCGAAGGTAAGAAGATGAATCCTGTAGTGTTTATTAGTGCTTTCCGACATGTGTTTCCTAGAAATAGAACGGAAGCGCAAAAGATCAGGTTTGTTGTGGGTACACGCAAGGCGATGTACTTTTGTGGACGACCGAGGTAGCTGAACGTTGTACCACATATTTACAATTTGAACGGGCATTTCTTGACAAATATTGATCAGAAGCTGTACAGGAGCGACTTCGGCGAGAGGTTTTTAACCCCGCCCCTTTTAATAGCAAATACAGTAGCTTGCGAGGGTATTTTGAGAAGTATCTCAATAAAACTCGTTATTGGACGAATCCTATTTCTTATGTTGATGTTTTAAAAATTTGAAAAAGTCATTTGCCATCGCACATTCGTGATAAATTAATTACTACACCTGAGCACGACACAGAATATTTTCTATCCATTTTGGTTTCAATCGACTTAATATATTAAGGCAAAGTAGTAATAAATAGGGCGTCAGACAGCCAAACACAACAACAACATAACATGAATGGTCACTACAAAAAGCCAGACACGAACACACAGCAAGGCTGGTACGCGCAACCGCAAGGATACCTTAACCGTGGTAATGGGTACGGGAATGGAAATGGTAGGAAAAAGAGATTGAAACAAAACTTTCCGTGTAGCAGAAATGATTACCATTCACAAACTAATTTAAATCCCTCCTCTCAAAATTATTCACCGCTTGTAAATAAAAACAGTCAGCCATACCAGTGGCCGGGGCGCGGCAAAAACAATAACGTACAACACGCCGTACCGCAGCCAACCTTTGGCAGCAAAATCGAAATACGGCAACATTTCACAACAGCCATATGAACACACGAGAAAGCATGTCGCGAACTGGAAATGATACACAATGGGGAAACAATCACACAGTACAACTGACAGAAGTTGTCACAAGTACCGAAGTAGATCAGACTACACCGCGGGAAAACCCGAATCGGTCGTAGTTGAGCCCCATACTATACACCTTGTAAGCGATGGGGGCAAACCAGATTTGCAAACATGTTTCGTACGATTAGATGAACAAGGAAACATTAAGGACGATCTATACCAACATGAACTAAAATCGGAGAAAAATACACTGGAAGAACAAGTGCAAGCAGTAATCAGAGTGAAATATTTTGGTATAGACACACATTTAATACTTGGTACAGAGTCCAGGACTGAAGCATTTTTCACTGAATTAAAAAGACGGAATAAATTCCCTGTGCTGCCAGTACAAAACTGCAAAGTACAAACAGCTACCGGCGGCAAAACCAAGTTAGTAAAACACCAAGTTCTTATCACCGTTCACATTGAACAATTTTCTGTGAAGTGTAATTTTTTAATAGTAGACAAACTTATTGTCAACTGCTTGATAGGTATGGACACATTTAGAAACTATAAAATTCAAATAGACATAGGTAATGGTAAGTGCCATTTCTTTCTGAAGGACCAAAGATTTTCTATCAGCCTGATTGCCACACCGAAGACGTATGACAAAGTAAACCCAGAACCCCATGTTACTGTATGATACCGAACACGAGACCGACACTGAAGTTAACCAGGGACTGGTAGAACAAAAATTGAACGAATCAAATATTCTAGATACTACACAATGACAAGAGCTTTCGGACTTACTTTTTAAATATGCAAATGGTTTCAATAAGAATCCAGGAGTAATCAAAGATTATGAAAATAAACTTAATGTCTATCCTCACGAAACATTTTGTGTTATGTCTTACCCTATACTGTGGATAAAACGTGAAGCAGTTCAGCAGGAAATCAATAGAATGTGAAAATAGAGATTATATAGCCATCGTTTTCACCATATTGCAGCCCAGTACTACCAGTTAGCAAACCTGATGGATCAGTACGACTAGTTTTAGATGCTAGAGGCATAAACAAAATCCTACCCCCATGAACCATGGGCCTTGCCGTTGGTGGGGAGGCATGCGTGCCTCAGCGATACAGATGGCCGTACCGTAGGTGCAACCACAACGGAGGGGTATCTGTTGAGAGGCCAGACAAACGTGTGGTTCCTGAAGAGGGGCAGCAGCCTTTTCAGTAGTTGCAGGGGCAACAGTCTGGATGATTGACTGATCTGGCCTTGCAACACTAACCAAAACGGCCTGCTGTGCTGGTACTGCGAACGGCTGAAAGCAAGGGGAAACTACAGCCGTAATTTTTCCCGAGGGCATGCAGCTTTACTGTATGGTTAAATCATTATGGTGTCCTCTTGGGTAAAATATTCCGGAGGTAAAATAGTCCCCCATTCGGATCTCCGGGCGGGGACTAATCAAGAGGACGTCATTATCAGGAGAAAGAAAACTGGCATTCTACGGATCGGAGCGTGGAATGTCAGATCCCTTAATCGTGCAGGTAGGTTAGAAAATTTAAAAAGGGAAATGGATAGGTTGAAGTTAGATATAGTGGGAATTAGTGAAGTTCGGTGGTAGGAGGAACAAGACTTTTGGTCAGGTGAATACAGGGTTATAAATACAAAATCAAATAGGGGTAATGCAGGAGTAGGTTTAATGTTGAATAAAAAAAATAGGAGCGTGGGTAAGCTACTACCAACAGCATAGTGAACGCATTACTGTGGCCAAGACAGACACGAAGCCCATGCCTACTACAGTAGTACAAGTTTATATGCCAACTAGCTCTGCAGATGAAGAAATTGATGAAATGTATGATGAGATAAAAGAAATTATTCAGGTAGTGAAGGGAGACAAAAATTTAATAGTGATGGGTGACTGGAATTCGGGAGTAGTAAAAGGGAGAGAAGGAAACATAGTGGGTGAATATGGATTGGGGGAGAGAAATGAAAGAGGAAGCCGTCTGGTAGAATTTTGCACAGAGCATAACTTAATCATAGCTAACACTTGGTTCAAGAATCATAAAAGAAGGTTGTATACATGGAAGAATCCTGGAGATACTAGAAGGTATCAGATAGATTATATAATGGTAAGACAGAGATTTAGGAACCAGGTTTTAAACTGTAAGACATTTCCAGGGGCAGATGTGGATTCTGACCACAATCTATTGGTTATGATCTGCAGATTGAAACTGAAGAAACTGCAAAAAGGTGGGAATTTAAGGAGTTGGGACCTGGATAAACTGAAAGAACCAGAGGTTGTACAGAGTTTCAGGGAGAGCATAAGGGAACAATTGACAGGAATGGGGGAAAGAAATACAGTAGAAGAATGGGTAGCTCTGAGGGATGAAGAAGTGAAGGAAGCAGAGGATCAAGTAGGTAAAAAGACGAGGGCTAATAGAAATCCTTGGGTAACAGAAGAAATATTAAATTTAATTGATGAAAGGAGAAAATATAAAAACGCAGTAAATGAAGCAGGCAAAAAGGAATACAAACGTCTCAAAAACGAGATCGATAGGAAGTGCAAAATGGCTAAGCAGGGATGGCTAGAGAACAAATGTAAGGATGTAGAGGCTTGTATCACTAGGGGTAAGATAGATACTGCCTACAACAAAATTAGAGACCTTTGGAGAAAAGAGAGCCACTTGTATGAATATCAAGAGCTCAGATGGAAACCCAGTTCTATGCAAAGAAGGGAAAGTAGAAAGGTGGCAGGAGTATATAGAGGGTTTGTACAAGGGCGATGTACTTGAGGACAATATTATGGAAATGGAAGAGGATGTAGATGAAGATGAAATGGGAGATACGATACTGCGTGAAGAGTTTGACAGAGCACTGAAAGACCCGAGTCGAAACAAGGCCCCGGGAGTAGACAACATTCCATTAGAACTACTGACGGCCTTGGGAGAGCCAGTCCTGACAAAACTCTACCATCTGGTGAGCAAGATGTATGAGACAGGCGAAATACCCTCAGACGTCAAGAAGAATATAATAATTCCAATCCCAAAGAATGCAGGTGTTGACAGATGTGAAAATTACCGAACAATCAGTTTAATAAGTCACAGCTGCAAAATACTAACGCGAATTCTTTACAGACGAATGGAAAAACTGGTAGAAGCCGACCTCGGCGAAGATCAGTTTGGATTCCGCAGAAATGTTGGAACACGTGAGGCAATACTGACCCTACGACTTACCTTAGAAAATAGATTAAGGAAAGGCAAACCTACATTTCTAGCATTTGTAGACTTAGAGAAAGCTTTTGACAATGTTGACTGGAATAATGGTTCAAATGGCTCTGAGCACTATGGGACTCAACTGCCGAGGTCATTAGTCCCCTAGAACTTAGAACTAGTTAAACCTAACTAACCTAAGGACATCACAAACATCCATGTCCGAGACAGGATTCGAACCTGCGACCGTAGCGGTCTTGCGGTTCCAGACTGCAGCGCCTTTAACCGCACGGCCACTTCGGCCGGCTTGACTGGAATACTCTCTTTCAAATTCTAAAGGTGGCAGGGGTAAATACAGGGAGCGAAAGGCTATTTACAATTTGTACAGAAACCAGATGGCAGTTATAAGAGTCGTGGTGCATAAAGGGAAGCAGTGGTTGGGAAGGGAGTGAGACAGGGTTGTAGCCTGTCCCCAATTTTATTCAATCTCTATATTGAGCAAGCAGTAAAGGAAACAAAAGAAAAATTCGGAGTAGGTATTACAATCCATGGAGCAGAAATAAAAACTTTGAGGTTCGTCAATGACATTGTAATTCTGTCACAGACAACAAAGGACTTGGAAGAGCAGTTGAACGAAATGGACAGTGTCTTGAAAGGAGAATATAAGAAGAACATCAACAAAAGCAAAACGAAGATAATGGTATGTAGTCGAATTAAGTCGGGTGATGCTGAGGGAATTACATTAGGAAATGAGACACTTAAGGTAGTAAAGGAGTTTTGCTATTTGGGGAGCAAAATAACTGATGATGGTCGAAGTAGAGAGGATATAAAATGTAGACTGGCAATGGAAAGGAAAGCGTTTCTGAAGAAGAGAAATTTGTTAACATCGAGTATAGATTTAAGTGTCAGGAAGTCGTTTCTGAAAATATTTGTATGGAGTGTAGCCACGTATGGAAGTGAAACATTGACGATAAATAGTTTGGACAAGAAGAGAATAGAAGCTTTCGAAATGTGGTGCTACAGAGGAATGCTGAAGATTAGATGGGTAGATCACATAACTAATGACGAGGTATTGAATAGAATTGGGGAAGAGTTTGTGGCACAACTTGACAAGAAAAAGGGACCGGTTGGTAGGACATGTTCTGAGGCATAAAGGGATCACAAATTTAGCATTGGAGGGCAGCGTGGACGGTAAAAATCATAGTGGGAGACCAAGATATGAATACACTAAGCAGATTCAGAAGGATGTAGGTTGCAGTAAGTACTGGGAGATGGTGGCACAACTTGACAAGAAGAAGGGACCGGTTGGTAGGACATGTTCTGAGGCATAAAGGGATCACAAATTTAGCACTGGAGGGCAGCGTGGAGGGTAAAAATCGTAGAGGCAGACCAAGAGATGAATACACTAAGCAGATTCAGAAGGATGAAGGTTGCAGTAAGTACTGGTAGATGAAGAAGCTTGCACAGGATAGAGTAGCATGGAGAGCTGCATCAAACCAGTCTCAGGACTGAAGACAACAACAACAACAGCACCAGTTAGAACAAAACCAGATAATTTAGATAACACCAAATATTTCATCACCCTCAACTTTAAAAAATCCTACTGGCACATAAAGTTACATGAGGAGAGCAGAAAATACACAGCATTTGTCTGCAATGACAGGAGTTAATTTCAAGTTCTACCCTTTGGCTTAAACATTAGCGCAGGCGTATTTATATCAGCTTTGGACAGTGTATTAGGACCAGAATTGCTCAGTAAAGTTAACATTTATGTTGACGATATGTTAACAGCCACATCAACTTGGGCAGAACACACCAGTATAATGGGAAAGGTATTTCAGTGATTTACAGAGTACAAAGTAACAGCAAATCTAAAGAAATCTAACTTTGGCAAAGAGCAAGTAAAATCCTTAGGACATATCATATCTGAACGGGGTATATTACCAGACCCAAAGAAACTAGATTTCATAGGTAATTGTCCACCCCCAAGGAACAGAAAACAATTGAAATCATATCTAGGACTATCTTCCTTTTTCTGAAAATTTATACCACAGCAGCTTAAGAATAGCGATGCCCTACTTAACCTGTTGAGAAAGAATAAGTCTTGGTAATGGGATGAGAGATGCCAGGAGGACTTTACCAAAATTAAAAATGCATTAACATCAGCAAACATTTTGAGTCATCCTGACATGTCTAAAGACTTGTCTAAGCACGGACGCCTCGTCTCAGGGACTGGGGGCACGTTTGTTCCAGATGCAAGAGGAAGAAGGAAAAACAGTACCCAAAGTCATCAGCTTTGCCAGCAGAACTTTATCAGAGGCAGAAAGATCACATTCCGTATCAGAACTGGAAAGTTTAGCAGTAATTTGGGCGTTTAAGAAATTCGAGTATTTTCTTTGGAGTAAAAACACTAAAGCCTATTGTGATCACCAATCATTATCTTTTCCCTTAACATGTAAGCTGCTACACCGTAGGCTATCGAGATAGTATTTGTACCTGCAGGAATTTAGTTTTGAAATAATATACATAAAGAGCAGTCAGTATATTATCGCAGGTGCACTAACCAGTTTGCCGCAGGGACTAGACGAGTTCAATGAACTGTCTGAACACGATTCAAAAATCCGAACATTATTGATGCAAAGTAGTACACAAAAATCAGAGTACAAAAATTTTTTTAAACAGATGGGAATGATACAACACCGAGACGATAGGTGGAAAAAGGTAATACAAAATATTCACCGAAATGCAAACCACAAGGTATGTAAATGGTATCAGTTATACAAAGGCGTTCTGTTTCACCGGGAGCACGGAAGTTCTAACCATTGGTGTGTATCCCTTCCAGAGGAATATATCGACGAATTTATCAAACATACACACGAAGTCTGCCGTCTGCTTGACATCTCCTGTGCAGCAAGCTACGTAAATTTAAGTATTAACTGTGTTTTTCTTACTTGTCATTTCTTTTTCCGTGTGTTTTTGCTTTTAGGAAGCTTTAATTTTCGAGTACTAGTAATAGTGTTCCATAGATTTTGTGTTTGTTTCGAATACAGTAAGAGAGAGTCCCTTTAGTCAGCTGTTGTGCCAGTACTGCCAGTGTCGTCGTTTAACTGATGTCTGCTTCACATTTCCTGTGCAGCAAGCCCGGGAAATTTAAGTATTAACTGTGTTTTTCTTGTTTGTCACTTCTTTTTCTGTGTGTTTATGTTTTTAGGAAGCTTTAATTTTCGAGTACCAGTAATAGTGTTCCATAGATTTCGTGTTTGTTTTGATTACAGTCAAGGGACAGTTAGTGCTTATATTCATTGTTTCCAACAAGAAGCGTCTAGTAACCACAGTTTAGTCAGCTATCAGTCGCCTTTAATGAATCAGCAGTCTAGTTAAAAGTTGATTACTTAACTCTCTACAGTAAATTGTTGATTTCTTAGGAGGGATAGGATGTGTGTACGGACGCAGGAGGAGCTGGCCACTGTTCGCGAACAACTGAGCGTGCTGTTGGCCACGGTCGGCCGTCTTCAGGCTGCTGCCTCGGAGTGTAGCGGCAGTGAGGAGTCTGGTGCGTCGCATGGTACACCCCAGGTGTTACATGCTTCACCCACGCTCCCTGCTGTCGAGACATCTTCCCCGGTACCGGGCGCGGTTGGGCCACCCTCTCCCCAAGGTTTATTAGGGATTGGGAGCTCCAGTGTTAGGCGGGTGATGGAGCCCCTTAGGAAAATAGCGGAAAGGTCGGGGAAGAAGGCCAGTGTTCACTCTGCTTGCCGGGGGTTCTCATCCGAGATGTGGAGGAGGCCCTGCCGGCGGCGATAGAGAGCACTGGGTGCACCCGACTGCAAATTGTTGCTCCTGTCGGCACCAATGACTCCTGCCGTCTGGGTTCAATCCTCAGTTCATACAGGCGGTTGGCGGAGTTGGTAAAGGCGGAAAGCCTCGCTTGCGGGGTGGAATCTGAGCTAACTGTTTGTAGTGTCGTTCGCAGAACCGAACGCGGTCCTCTGGTTTGGAGCCGAGTGGAAGGCTTAAGCCAGAGGCCCAGACGATTCTGCGGAGATCTGGGGTGCAAACTTCTCGACCTCCGCTGTCGGGTGGAGAAATATAGGGTCCCCCTGAATAGGTCAGGCGTGCACTACACGCAGGAAGCGGCTACAAGGGTAGCGGAGTACGTGTGGAGTGCACATGTGGGTTTTTAGGTTAGAGAATTCCCTCCCAAGGCCTGACAAGACGCATCCTGAGACTCGACAAGGTAGCAGTAGGCAAAACGCAACAGGGAATGACAATATTAATGTGTAAATAGTAAACTGCAGGAGCGTCTGTAGAAAGGTTCCAGAACTGCTCTCATTAATAAACGGTCACAATGTCCACAGGATCATTTAGTAATCGCGAAAACGATACGGAGATGATAAACTCCAGTGGAAGACTCTGCAAGAGAGACGCTAAGTAGCTCGGTACGGGTTTTTGTTGAAGTTTCGAGAAGATACCTTCACCGAGGAATCAAGCAGTATATTGCTCTCTCCTACGTATAAATCGCGAAGAGACCATGAGGATAAACTCAGAGAGATTAGAGCCCACACAGAGGCATACCGACGATCTTTATTTCCACGAACAATACGGGACTGGAACAGAAGGGAGAACCGATAAAGGTACTCAAGGTACCCTCCGCCACACACCGTCAGGTGGCTTGCAGAGTATGGATGTAGATGTAGAAGTTTGGGGACACTACGGAGTAACAAAATATTCAGAAATGATTTCCAAACTTTGTTATTTTCATAATTTAAGACGTGATTCACAAATTTTAAGAAAGTGGGCTATTTGCCACAGAACAAAACCATCCAATATGTCAAAGTTTACGGTACTACATTACATACTACTTAAAGCCCCACTGGAAATGGTTTCTCTAGATATCGCAGGAACAAGACTTTTGGTCAGGTGAATACAGGGTTATAAATACAAAATCAAATAGGGGTAATGCAGGAGTAGGTATAAAAATGAATAAAAATAGGAGTGCGGGTAAGCTACTACAAACAGCATTGTGAACGCATTATTGTCGCCATGATAGACACGAAGCCCAAACCTACTACAGTAGTACAAGTTTATATGCCAACTAGCTCTGCAGATGATGAAGAAATTGATGAAATGTATGATGAGATAAAAGAAATTATTCAGGTAGTGAAGGGAGACGAAAATTTAATAGTGATGGGTGACTGGAATTCGAGAGTAGGAAAAGGGAGAGAAGGAAACATGGTAGGTGAATATGGATTGGGGGAAAGAAATGAAAGAGGAAGCCGTCTGGCAGAATTTTGCACAGAGCATAACTTAATCATAGCTAACACTTGGTTCAAGAATCATAGAAGAAGGTAGTACACATGGAAGAATCCTGGAAATACTAGAAGGTATCAGATAGATTATATAATGGTAAGACAGATATTTAGGAACCAGGTATTAAATTGTGAGACATTTCCAGGGGCAGGTGTGGACTCTGACCACAATCTATTGGTTATGAACTGTAGATTAAAACTGAAGAAACTGCATAAAGGTGGGAATTTAAGGAGATGGGACCTGGACAAACTGATTAAACCAGAGGTTGTACAGAGCCAGGGAACAAATGTCACAAATTGGGGAAAGAAATACAGTAGAAGAAGAATGGGTAGCTCTGAGGGATGAAGTAATGAAGGAAGCAGAGGATCAAGTACGTAAAAAGACGAGGGGTAATAGAAATCCTTGGTTAACAGAAGAAATATTGAATTTAATTGATGATAGGAGAAAATATAAAAATGCAGTAAATGAAGCAGGCAAAAAGGAATACAAACGTCTCAAAAACGAGATCGATAGGAAGTGCAAAATGGCTAAGCAGGGACGGCTAGAGAACAAATGTAAGGATGTAGCGGCTTGTATCACTAGGGGTAAGATAGATACTGCCTACAGGAAAATTAAAGAGACCCTTGGAGAAAAGAGAACCACTTGTATGAATATCAAGAGCTCAGATGGAAACCCAGTTCTAAGTAAAGGAGGGAAGGCAGAAAGGTGGAAGGAGTATATAGAGGTTTTATACAAGGGCGATGTGCTTGAGGACAATATTATGGAAATGGAAGAGGATGTAGATGAAGACGAAATGGGAGATAAGATACTGCGTGAAGAGTTTGACGGAGCAAGGAAAGACCTGAGTCGAAACAAGTCCCCGGGAATAGACAACATTCCATTAGAACTACTGATGGCCTTGGGAGAGCCAGTCATGACAAAACTCTACCATCTGGTGAGCATGATGTATGAGACAGGCGAAATACCCTCAGACTTCAAGAAGAATATAATAATTCCAATCCCAAAGAAAGCAGGTGTTGACAGATGTGAAAATTACCGAACAATCAGTTTAATAAGTCACAGCTGCAAAATACTAACGCGAATTCTTTACAGACGAATGGAAAAACTGGTAGAAGCCGACCTCGGCGAAGATCAGTTTGGATTCCGCAGAAATGTTGGAACATGTGAGGCAATACTGACCCCACGACTTATCTTAGAAAATAGATTAAGGAAAGGCAAACCTACATTTCTAGCATTTGTAGACTTAGAGAAAGCTTTTGACAACGTTAACTGGAATACTCTCTTTCAAATTCTAAAGGTGGCAGGGGTAAAATACAGGGAGCGAAAGGCTATTTACAATTTGTACAGAAACCAGATGGCAGTTATAAGAGTCGAGGGACATGAAACGGAAGCAGTGGTTGGGAAGGGAGTAAGACAGGGTTTTAGCCTATCACCCATGTTATTCAATCTGTATATTGAGCAAGCAGTAAAGGAAACAAAAGAAAAATTCGGAGTAGGTATTAAAGTCCATGGAGAAGAAATAAAAACTTTGAGGTTCGTCGATGACATTGTAATTCTGTCAGAGACAGCAAAGAACTTGGAAGAGCATTTGAACGGAATGGACAGTGTCTTGAAAGGAGGATATAAGATGATGGAATGTAGTCGAATTAAGTCGGGTGATGCTGAGGGAATTAGATTAGGAACTGAGACACTTAAAGTAGTAAAGGAGTTTTGCTAGTTGGGGAGCAAAATAACTGATGATGGTCGAGGTAGAGAGAATATAAAATGTAGACTGGTAATGGCAAGGAAAGCGTTTCTGAAGAAGAGAAATTTGTTAACATCGAGTATAGATTTAAGTGTCAGGAAGTCGTTTCTGAAAGTATTTGTATGGAGTGTAGCCATGTATGGAAGTGAAACATGGACGATAAATAGTTTGTACAAGAAGAGAAATGTGGTGCTACAGAAGAATGCTGAAGATTAGATGGGTAGATCACATAACTAATGAGGAGATATTGAATAGAATTGGGGAGAAGAGGAGTTTGTGGCACAACTTGACAAGAAGAAGGGACCGGTTGGTAGGACATGTTCTGAGGCATCAAGGGATCACAAGTTTAGCATTGGAGGGCATCGTGGAGGGTAAAAATAGTAGAGGGAGACCAAGAGATGAATACACTAAACAGATTCAGAAGGATGTAGGTTACAGTAAGTACTGGGAGATGAAGAAGCTTGCACAGGATAGAGTAGCATGGAGAGCTGCATCAGACCAGTCTCAGGACTGAAGACCACAACAACAACAGATATCGCAGGACCATATCCCAGAGCAAAAAGTGGTGTCAAATACATAATAGCTCTTTATGATATTTTCACAAAATATATCAAACTTTATGCTGTCAAAACCACTACAGACAGTAGCATCATAAGGAGAATTGAAGAGGATTATTTACGAATGGTAGGGAAACCGAAAGTCATTTTAACAGACAACGCAGCCTGTTTTGTGGGAAGAAAATGGAAACAATTTATGAACACACAGGGTATAAAACACATCTTGGTGAGTTTTTTCCACCCAGAAGCAAGTCCTGTGGAAAGAGTGTTTAAAGACTTCAATAGATTTATAAGGACATGACTCATAATAAGCATTCACGATGAATTGAATACATGACTCCATTTATGCAAATAGTAAACAATCTCCCCCACTCTTCCATAGGTCTCACTCGTTATGAACTAATGTTTAACACAAAGCAAAATGACGAATGGGAATAACCCATACCAAAAGCACCTACTATAGAGTTAACTTTAGAGGATAAAATCAAACAAGCAGTAATTACGCTAGAGAATAGAGCAGAATACAGAAAGAGAATATACAACAAAAAGCTAAAACGAGTTACACATTTTTTGAAGGAGAGTGAGTCCTCTTGAGAATACATCCCAAATCGTCAAAGATCGGTAAGTTAAACAAAAAATTCCAATTACTATACTCAGGACCCTATATTATTACAAAAATACCTTATCCTGGAACTTATAGATTAGTATATGAAAGAACGTGGAGAGACAAAGGTCTCCACCCTCACAAAGACTTAAAAGCTTTTCACGAGTAGTGACAATACCACAGCAGTTTTCTTGTCATAAACATATTTATAAGTAATGTCAGAGTTTTAGAAGTAAAATTTTTTAATATGTATATTTTGAATGAAATGTGTATAGACTCAAGCAATTATCTTGTTTTATAAGCAAAAACAGACATTCGGCAAGAGGGAAGTGTAAAAACACAGCTTCATGTGAAGGGAAATGCAAACGGGAGCTGCGCACGAATCAGCTTTGCGCGCTCAAAATGCATGTTTACGTCAGTACTAGAGTAGAGACATTGACCTTGCGCAAGCGCAACAGGCTACACGAAGCTACACAAGTGTCAAACTCAATTTCAAAATAAATATTAACAAGTAACAACCATATTATACTATGAGGGAACGAAAGAATATAATGTTATATCAATATGCAAAGTTACGTCAACACTAAAATATGTACAATATAAGTAATAGTAAAAGAAATCATTACGACGAAACGTACAGGACGTGTTTGCTAACAAATGGATAAGATACCGTAGGAAACGTCGAAATAACTCTCTTAACATGGTAAAAGAAAAAAAAAGGAATAAAAATTCAAGTGAATATATATATGAACAAATAAGAATGAATTATGAAAAAAACATCTGCGAGCGAATGTGATGACCGAGTATATGAGTAGCCTATGAGGCACGAAACACAATTAGTTTTTAAGTTAGTTATATGTTTTTTTTTATATATTGCAGCGACCAGTATCGACACGGCGCGGAAGAAGAGTTTACGACGGGTGTTACAGGGACCAAATGAAAAAACGGGCCGCACCTCAAAGAAATGATATAGTTATTGGTATGTGTTTGTGTATATTTTGGTCATCAAGCAAATGAAGAATAAGAATATACATCGTCGCAGTACAACCACGAAACATTTTTCCTGTACATACTGACTACAAAACGCACATAAACACGGAGGCATAAGACCTCCCATAAAACTAATCAACTTTTACTGCATCAAATATGGACATAAACAGCGGCATTTCCCCATAATTGTGAGACATAACTTTTACGTTACCAACTCAAAGCCACACGTAAAATATATGTTGTACCTGAGGCGTTAATGGGTTTCTTTTCCATGAAACAGGAGTTCCCTGATAAATGATTTAAGAAAGGTCGAACAGCATTTCCTTAGTAATCCATAAACCAGTAGAGTAGAATTCTTTATTTCTTCTCCAATACAGGACGCGGCGCCAAAGCTTAGTTGGGCCAGCAACGCCTAATGTAGAATCATGATGTAAACGCTTTTCCATGTTTCTCCCTAGCAAAAATGTTAAACTCTCATAAGTGATGTATGCATGACCGGAAAATAATATGTGGATACATTAAATGCGTATGTAGTAACAGAATCTAATGAAATGTAAATAAGTTATTTGTATTTATGTACAAAGGATTTTTTGAGGTTAACTAACGAACTGTACTAACCAGTAACGACAATTGAAGAAGGAGAATTTTAATGTAGTAGTATTTAAGAATTTTCTATGTTTGATGCAAATAATGGGTGGAATGTCAGTCGTAGATGTAAGCCATTGTAATATGCATTGTTATGTCAAAAATATTTATGTGAATTTTTGTATATATCAAGTCATATGTAAATGATAAACTTGAAGAACTGTCTAAAAGGATAAAAAGAATGGCTCTGAGCACTATGGGACTTAACATCTTAAGTCATCAGTCCCCTAGAACTTTGAAATACTTAAATCTAACCAACCTAAGGACATCACACACATCCATGCCCGAGGCAGGATTCGAACCTGCGACCGTAGCAGTCCCGCGGTTCCGGGCTGCAGCGCCTAGAACCGCACGGCCACCGAGGCCGGCTAAAAGGATAAATCCTCAAGGACTAAAAGCGATTCTCACACCATAGTGAACGACGAAACATATAGCGGTACCAAACGCGTGTGCAATAGTGCTGCGAATCAATTTTTTGTGATGTTATGCTACGCAACATCTGATATACTAATCAGCAAACTACAATTGTGCAAGCGTCACTTACCTTGACATCGGGTGTTGATGTGCAGCGTTCACCCCACTGAAAATGTGGATCCAATGGAGAAGATTCTTCCTGGGCCGTATGAAAGGTGAATAGGAGAAAGGAGAAAATATAAAGAAGAAGAAAGGAGAAAATATAAAGAAGAAGAAAGGAGAAAATATAAAAAAAATTATAAAGAAGAAAGGAGAAAATATAAAAATGCAGTAAATGAAGCAGGCAAAAAGGAATACAAACGTCTCAAAAATGAGATCGACACATCATCGGTTCTTGAAGAGTAAACGCACATGCACCGCACTCACGATGGAAGACCACGCCACAGCAAGATTTTCTGCGGATAGTACGGCATTCAGTGTGAAAACGACACTAAAAGCCCGAGTGACAGCTCGGACGACCGTACACAATAATGCGTGGAACATAAACGGCTCTTGCCCAGACAATAAACATAATTCGTGCGCATGCGCACAGAGACTAGCAATGTTGCCAACAGGACGAGTAACCGCTCTTGGAGCGCCCTCATGTAAATACTTGGTAAATTACCATTCCGTATGTAAGTTGTGTATTTCCTGTAAGATAATGTGTAAGTAAGACAAGCTGACATCTCCAACCCAAATTACAAAGAAAAATTCGCCGACAAATAAAGGTCATTGAACCCCTTTCGGCACAAACTTAAATTCAAAGATATACAATTACATGCAAAACACTGTGCGCTTCCATTGCATGTCACCACAAAGTGTCGGGGCAATTGTATTGGTACGTAGGGGTAATAGGGGTAATGCAGGAGTAGGTTTAATAATGAATAAAAAAATAGGAATGCGGGTTAGCTACTACAAACAGCATAGTGAACGCATTATTGTGGCCAAGATAGACACAAAGCCCATGCCTACTACAGTAGTACAAGTTTATATGCCAACTACCTCTGCAGATGATGAAGAAATTGATGAAATGTATGACGAGATAAAAGAAATTATTCAGGTAGTGAAGGGAGACGAAAATTTAATAGTGATGGGTGACTGGAATTCGTCAGTAGGAAAAGGGAGAGCAGGAAACATAGTAGGTGAATATGGATTGGGGGGAAGAAATGAAAGAGGAAGCCGCCTGGTAGAATTTTGCACAGAGCATAACTTAATCATAGCTAACACTTGGTTCAAGAAACATAAAAGAAGGTTGTATACCTGGAAGAATCCTGGAGATACTAAAAGGTATCAGATAGATTATATAATGGTAAGACAGAGATTTAGGAACCAGGTTTTAAATTGTAAGACATTTCCAGGGGCAGATGTGGATTCTGACCACAATCTATTGGTTATGAACTGCAGATTGAAACTGAAGAAACTGCAAAAAAGTGGGAATTTAAGGAGATGGGACCTGGATAAACTGAAAGAACCAGAGGTTGTATAGAGTTTCAGGGAGAGCATAAGGGAACAATTGACAGGAATGGGGGAAAAAAATACAGTAGAAGAAGAATGGGTAGCTCTGAGGGATGAAGTAGTGAAGGCAGCAGAGGATCAAGTAGGTAAAAAGACGAGGGCTAATAGAAATCCTTGGGTAACAGAAGAAATATTGAATTTAATTGATGAAAGGAGAAAATATAAAAATGCAGTAAATGAAGCAGGCAAAAAGGAATACAAACGTCTCAAAAATGAGATCGATAGGAAGTGCAAAATGGCTAAGCAGGGATGGCTAGAGGACAAATGTAAGGATGTAGAGGCTTGTCTCACTAGGGGTAAGATAGATACTGCCTACAGGAAAATTAAAGAGACCTTTGGAGAGAAGAGAACCACTTGTATGAATATCAAGAACTCAGATGGAAACCCAGTTCTAAGTAAAGGAGGGAAGGCAGAAAGGTGGAAGGAGTATATAGAGGGTTTATACAAGGGCGATGTGCTTGAGGACAATATTATGGAAATGGAAGAGGATGTAGATGAAGACGAAATGGGAGATAAGATACTGCGTGAAGAGTTTGACGGAGCAAGGAAAGACCTGAGTCGAAACAAGGCCCCGGGAATAGACAACATTCCATTAGAACTACTGATGGCCTTGGGAGAGCCAGTCATGACAAAACTCTACCATCTGGTGAGCATGATGTATGAGACAGGCGAAATACCCTCAGACTTCAAGAAGAATATAATAATTCCAATCCCAAAGAAAGCAGGTGTTGACAGATGTGAAAATTTCCGAACAATCAGTTTAATAAGTCACAGCTGCAAAATACTAACGCGAATTCTTTACAGACGAATGGAAAAACTGGTAGAAGCGGACCTCGGGGAAGATCAGTTTGGATTCCGCAGAAATGTTGGAACACGTGAGGCAATACTGACCTTACGACTTATCTTAGAAGAAAGATTAAGGAAAGGCAAACCTACGTTTCTAGCATTCGTAGACTTAGAGAAAGCTTTTGACAACGTTAACTGGAATACTCTCTTTCAAATTCTGAAGGTGGCAGGGGTAAAATACAGGGAGCGAAAGGCTATTTACAATTTGTACAGAAACCAGATGGCAGTTATAAGAGTCGAGGGACATGAAAGGGAGGCAGTAGTTGGGAAAGGAGTGAGACAGGGTTGTAGCCTCTCCCCGATGTTATTCAATCTATATATTGAGCAAGCAGTAAAGGAAACAAAAGAAAAATTCGGAGTAGGTATTAAAATTCATGGAGAAGAAGTAAAAACTTTGAGGTTTGCCGATGACATTGTAATTCTGTCAGAGACAGCAAAGGACTTGGAAGAGCAGTTGAACGGAATGGACAGTGTCTTGAAAGGAGGATATAAGATGAACATCAACAAAAGCAAAACGAGGATAATGGAATGTAGTCAAATTAAATCGGGTGATGCTGAGGGGATTAGATTAGGAAATGAGACACTTAAAGTAGTAAAGGAGTTTTGCTATTTAGGGAGCAAAATAACTGATGATGGTCGAAGTAGAGAGGATATAAAATGTAGACTGGCAATGGCAAGGAAATCGTTTCTGAAGAAGAGAAATTTGTTAACATCGAGTATAGATTTAAGTGTCAGGAAGTCGTTTCTGAAAGTATTTGTATGGAGTGTAGCCATGTATGGAAGTGAAACATGGACGATAACCAGTTTGGAGAAGAAGAGAATAGAAGCTTTCGAAATGTGGTGCTACAGAAGAATGCTGAAGATAAGGTGGGTAGATCACGTAACTAATGAGGAGGTATTGAATAGGATGGGGGAGAAGAGAAGTTTGTGGCACAACTTGACTAGCAGAAGGGATCGGTTGGTAGGACATGTTTTGAGGCATCAAGGGATCACAAATTTAGCATTGGAGGGCAGCGTGGAGGGTAAAAATCGTAGAGGCAGACCAAGAGATGAATACACTAAGCAGATTCAGAAGGATGTAGGTTGCAGTAGGTACTGGGAGATGAAGAAGCTTGCACAGGATAGAGTAGCATGGAGAGCTGCATCAAACCAGTCTCAGGACTGAAGACCACAACAACAACAACAACGTAGGAAAAGCCAAGGATAACCGCTGTAAGTGACCGCAAAAGATGTTTTGCTACTCCGGGAAGGCGAGAACAAATGATAAAGACGTCATTCAGTTTTTTGTCACCTTATGTCTTGAGTTCTGATGGAGAGAGGACATGTTTAGATATGAGATGCGTGTAGTAGCTTTCACGATATCTGAATATTAATTTCTCTCAGTGCAAAAAAATGAGGCTTTCTTATTTTCTTCCGCGCACCACAAAAAGGTCATGTCACACCTGCTGCCTGTATATGAGCAAGAAGTCCGATACATGAAAATTACATTACCTACACGGTCAAGAATAAGAAGTTTTGCGGCGTCGGAAGAAGAAGCACCTAACAGACGTGTGTAGATCCAGACAAAATGGAAGTAAGTTCAACTTAATACGGACTCAAAGGAGATAAGATATAAAGTTAAAGAATTTGGCCATTAATTGTAAAACGAAATAATTGAGTTCTGGTTACTAAAAAAAATTAACTTCCTTATTTAGGTATTTTATTATTACTACTAATAAAAAGATTTGCACACTTTGACCCATGTTTTCTGTTTAAAGGTTATTTTACTAGCAGTGTATCTTATTAAAAGAAAAAGGAAAAGTTTATTAGCTTGTTTTATATATAGTGTTTCACGTTTCATGTTAAACACTTCTAGAGGTTGTAGAAGGGACTTAGTAGATCAAGTTTTACATAGGAACCCATGTCTGGAAACGTCATCCAACGACGCTTCACAGCGTCGAAGTTAGATTAGATTAGATTTATATTAGTTCCATGGATCATGGATACGATATTTCGTAATGATGTGGAACGAGTCAAATTTTCCAATACATGACATAATTACGTTAATTTAACAACATACTTAAGTTAATATAACAACTTTTTTTATTTTTGTGTTTTTTCTTTTTTTAATTTTTTTAATATTTTTTTTGTTTTTTTCTTTTTTTTCTTAATTTATATCTAAAAATTCCTCTATGGAGTAGAAGGAGTTGTCATTCAGAAATTCTTTTAATTTCTTCTTAAATACTTGTTGGTTATCTGTCAGACTTTTGATACTATTTGGTAAGTGACCAAAGACTTTAGTGGCAGTATAATTCACCCCTTTCTGTGCCAAAGTTAGATTTAATCTTGAATAGTCCTTATAGGCGCCGGTGCCTGTAAATGTATGTATGTACAGGGTGGTGACGTTACAAACTTTCTATGGTGATGGGGAAGAATAAATGTATCACTTTGAGGTAAGATTTGAGATAAGGATCCATGTACCGGAAACGCACGAGTCGAAAGTAATACGTGAAAACTGTTTGATATCTCTGGCTGTGGAACACATGTACTGGTATGTTGTTGCTAAGATTGCAGGATAGGCAACTTTCAGAGGTGGTAGTATAGGCTAAAACAAGAAAAAATTGTCAAATAAACATGGGCTCTAAAATGCATACCTGAGGAGCTATGAGCACTTGTTCATCTTCGCTACTGTGAAACACATCTCTTCTATTTAACAAGTACTCATAGCTCTTTAACGTGCGGGTTTAGAACCGATGTTTACTAGACATTTTTCCTCGTTTTGGTACATCTACCGCCTCTGAAAGTTGCCTACCATACAGTCCTAGCAATAACAGTTACACTTTATATATCCCACTGTCAGGGGTGTCAGAACTGTTTTCGCTTATAACTTTCGACTCGTTCGTTTCTGATCGATGGACCCTTACCTCAAACCTCAAATTGATAATTTATCCTTCCCCATTACTAAGTCTCCTCTACAGCCTCTAGAAGTGTGTAACATGAATTGTATATGTGTTTCAATTTTAGTAGTGTTAAAGAGACGCCGGCCGCGGTGGTCTCGCGGTTCTAGGCGCGCAGTCCGGAACCGTGCGACTGCTACGGTCGCAGGTTCGAATCCTGCCTCGGGCATGGATGTGTGTGATGTCCTTAGGTTAGTTAGGTTTAAGTAGTTCTAAGTTCTAGGGGACTAATGACCACACCAGTTGAGTCCCATAGTGCTCAGAGCCATTTTTTTGTTAAAGAGACAAATTTCCTTGTAAAACGTCTCTGCGTTAAGATAAATGTTTTCAAATATTAAAGATTTTATGCTAGGTAACCAAACCTTACTGCTTCGATGCAACCTTTGTTTTTGCTTTATTTGTCCTAAATAAACAATTAAAAGAGATTTGTACTGACCTCCAAATCTCTCAAAGGGGAACATTCACTGGGCACCGTCACCAACGGGACAGAGTTAAATATATAATCCAGGAAGTTTGTTGGTCTAAAAGGGGACTACGTGGGAAAGTGACTTCTTTTATCTGAAAGCAATGTTTCTCCTGGTCAATCACAGAGTTTAACGCTTTGCACTCAAATTAAAACGACTGTAATTTCTTGTTCACAGTAACTCCGTCAGCGAAAAGCCCGGGAGGAGGAATATTCGCTTTGTCACAGCTGGGTGGAAGCACACTGAGACTGGCGCAATACAAGTAGAGAGAGCGTAACCAGGCGGTGAATGGTCTCGGCAACAGCCAGCAGCCAAGGCTGTCTAAACGTTCGAGAAGATTACACAAACAAAACGGGTGTCATGGAGGGCATGTGATTGGAGCTGTAAGAGTAACGACTTAACTTTTTACCGCATGTACTCGGTACTATCCAGGGAAAGTATACATTAATCATTTCGACTTGTTGCTCTTGTATTTGTCTTATTTGCAGTTAAAATTATTGAATATGAGGTCCCCCTGTTATGCAAAACGTTGTTTTTTCGTGTGACGATAACATGTTTCAGCTCCTCTGTGCCATCATCAGTGGGTTTTATTTAATAAAGTCTGTGTAATGTAAACAGATTTTGTGTAATAATTAATCTAAGAAAATTAGGATAAAGAAGAATTTTTTTTGTTTTGTCACTACCTTAATTCTACATTATACGCCTCTATAGGTGATGTGTTACCTCACCAACCAAATTCACATTAACATCGTTCGGTTGCAGATGACATGGTGCTAGTGCGTGGTAATGCACAAATGGTCCTGCAGAAGCGTATAATGTAAAATTAAGGTAATGATAAAACAAACAAAACATGTTGTTTAGGGGCAATTTTCGTAGATTAGTTATCAATCAAAGTAAGTTCACATTTCACGGATTTTAATAAATAAAAAGACACTGATGATGACGTAGACGTGCTGAAACATGTTTGGGTCACATGAAAAAAATATAGTTTGGCATAAAGAGCGGACCTCATATCCAATAATTATACATTAATAATTTGCTTTCTTCACTAAATGTTATTACGTTCAAATGTTTGTTTTTTGTTTTTGAGGTATGTATGATTACTGACATAATTCAAACTTTCATTTATTCTTTGACTCTTCTCTGAAAGAAACACCGTTTGCTTCATTTTTACTACATGATCACAGTACTACATAATGATATTATGTACTACTTCTTCTTCCCACACAGGCGCTGAGTCGGCATGGTTATTTACAGATTTGACATAGTTAATGAAAGGGGTGCCAGGATGCTTTTCCTGTCGCGACTCCGTTAGTCACCACCCTCTCCCCCAACCCGGGACCGGAATACGTGTACCGCAACTGTATTTCTTGTACATGATTGCTTGACACTTCATGCAGAGGACAGTTTTTTAAAATACGGGTCTTAAAAACTATTAAGAAGAAACTGAATGGAATGTCCAATGGTCGGCTGTAGCTGTATTTGTTCAGGTCACAGCTACAGCGGACAATTGGATATTTTATTCAGTTTCATTTTAATAGTTTTAACACTTGTATTTAAAAAAAAAACTGTTCATTGTATGGAGTGTCAAGTAATCACTAATAATTATTTTAGCTGTGGTTGCCCCAATTTTAAAATAATCTGTATCGTGTGCATTGTTATTCATGTGGAAGTGAGCGAAAGTTTTCGAAATGTTTACGTATCGTGTAACTGAGTCGAGGCTTCGGTAACAGCCCAGTAGTCTCCTAGTCAGATGTGGGAAACAGCCTAAAAACAACATCCAGGATGGATGGCATACCAACCCTCGACGTTAATCTGGCTGGCACATATGATCCGGGGGTTGCTGCATCTCCCCTTCCTGGGAGCGGCGCTTTAACACACACAGATATCCAGGTTGGTTAATGAGAAAATGTGCAACATATGGAAAGTGAAACGAGTCCTTGTAAAATAGAACCGTTCTCCGTAGTCGCCTCATATCACAGTCTAATTTTACAATCGAAATAACACTTTGTAAAGAACACAGCCAAATCGAACTAAGTGATGTCAATGTCATACAGTTCCGGTACAAGCCAGTCGCGTCATCTACACTCATGCTCATAAATTAAGGATAATTGCAGAATGTGGTGCCACACAACGTGGCACTACACAAAACTGGCGCTAATAGCATAGGCACATAGTGAACACACACGACACAGATCTGTAAGTCCACAGTATTGGTGATAAGTTGAGAAAACCGTCCCGAAACACATGTGCTACAAAACGCCACTATTTCCTGTGCATGTACCCCAACATCAATATGGGATATGATCACCACGCACACTTACATAGGCCGCACAATGTCTTGGCATACTCTGGATCAGATGGTCGAGCAGCTGCTGAGGTATAGCCTCCCATTCTTGCACCAGTGCCTGTCGGAGCTCCTGAAGTGTCGTAGGGGTTTGAAGACGTGCAGCGATACGTTGACCCAGACGTGCTCGATGAGGTTTAGGCTGGAAAACAGGCAGGCCACTCCATTCGCCTGCTATCTTCTGTTTCAAGGTACTCCTCCACGATGACACTTCGGTGGGGCCGTGTGTTATCATCCATCAGGAGGAAGGTGGGACCCACTGAACCCCTGAAAAGGCGGACATACTAGTGCAAAATGACGCCCCGATACACCTGACCTGTTACAGTTTCTCTGTCAAATACATGCAGGGGTGTATGTGCACGAATCATAATCCCACCCCACACCATCAAACCACGACCTCCATACAGGTCCCTTTCAAGGACATAAAGGGGTTGGTTTCTGGTTCCTGGTTCACGCCAGATGAAAACCCAGCGAGAACCACTGTTCAGACTATACCTGGACTCGTCCGTGAACATAACCTGGGACCACTGTTCCAATGACCATGTACTGTGTTCTTGACACGAGGCTTTACGGGCTCTCCTGTGAAGGGTCGGTGGAATGCACCTTGCAGGTCTCCTGGCGAATAAACCATGTCTGTTAACTCGTTTGTAGACTGTGTGTCTGGAGACAACTGTTCCAGTGGCTGCGGTAAGGTCCCAAGCAAGGCTACCTGCAGTACTCCGTGGCCGTCTGCGGGCCCTGATGGTGAGATACCAGTCTTCTTGTGGTGTTGTATACTGTGGACGTCCCGTACTGTAACGCCTGGACACGTTTCCTGTCTGCTGGAATCGTTGCCATAATCTTGAGATCACACTTTGTGGCACACGGAGGCCCCGTGCTACGACCTGCTCTGTTTGACCAGCCTCCAGTCGCCCTAGTATTCTACCCCTCATAACGTCATCAATACGTGTTCTTTGAGCCATTTTGAACACACAGTCAGCATTAGCACGTCTGAAAACGTCTGCACACTAACTCACTGCACCATACTCTGACATGCACCAACACACCTCAGCGTATGTGGACTGCTGCCAGCGCCACTGTGCGAGGACCGCAGGTCAAATGCACCGCACGGTCATACCGCGAGGTGATTTAAACCCGTAAACCGCCCACCAGAGCGTTGTCTCACCATGTATCAGCACTATCCTTCATTTATGACCATTGGGTTCTCTGGATCTGCAGCTACACCTACATAACTAATCTGCAGTCCACACTTAACTGCTTCACAGAGTGCTCGTAGAATCACTTTCATACTATTTCTCGGCCGTTCCACTCTCGAGTAACAAGTGGGGAAAAATGAAATCTAATTTTTTCAGCGCAAGATCTGATTTCTCCGACTTTATTGCGATTATAATTTCTCACTTCTTAGGTGGAAATCAACAAAATATTTTCGCATTCGGAGGTGAAAGTTCCTGATCGACATTTCGTGAAAAGATCTCGCCCTAACGAAAAATTGCTTTGTTTCAGTGATTGCCAACGCAACTCGATATTATATCCGTGATATTCTATACCTTGTTTCTTGATAGTAAAACGAGCTGCCCTTCTTTAAACTTTTTGGATGTCCTCTATCGACGAACAAGTGCAGTGTAGGTAGACTGCTGACGAGGAGAACACAGCAAGTGCCATCACCCGATTTCTTAGGAATTTCGCTCAGTGGAAGAGGAGTCAAAATAAGGGAACACCTGTCTCGGCTTATCCGCAGATACTCTACCGTTTTTCAAAAGACGACAGTCAAAGTTTTCGAGACATTTTCGAGGTACTTTATGTGCCTTTTGCTCTGCGCTCTCCTCAGACGAAATGGTAACTTAGTGGTTAATGTGGCAGCTTTTTAATTTTGTGCCCCATCTTCGAAACCAGATGACTGCTTTTATTTTATTTTTATTGTTTTCATTTATCTAGCCATGTCTGTAGATCGTTACTACACGAGTGTTTTTTTTATCAAATTATGGGAGACAAGGGCATTATATTAACTTAAAATTACAACTGGATTTCACAACAAGTGTCACACATTTATTACATAATACAGTATATGTGTGTATGGTATGTTGAGGGGTTAAAACATTTTTAAATTCCCGTTTTCTAATATTTCATTCTCATATCAGTTCTTATATTAATGTCATGTTTCCAGTTTAAATTGTTTGTAACTGTAATTACTAGGTATTCAGTTGAATCGACAACTTTCAAATTTATGTTATTTATCGTGTAACTAAACTGTAAAGGATTCTTGTTGGTAATCATGTGTAGGACCTCATATTTTTATCGCTTAAGATCAACTGCCACTTTTCAGATCCTACAGATATGTTTTATTACTGTAAAAACTTTTTTATGTAAATGAAACTAATATACCAGATCTGATATTGGCGATAGTTTTGTAGTAACTGCAAATCTTTTCATTTGAAAAAAATAAAACTTTTACTTTTTGTTTCATACGAACTTTTGTATTCCGAAGCTTCTCACTCGATTTTGAAAGCAGTATCCCCTAAAAACGCCTGAATTTTCCACTTGTGACAGGATAACATCTTAGCTCAGTAACAAACGCCCTACCTTATAACCGTTTATCATGGTCTTTGTGACATCTCACCACAAATCAGGCACATGCACTTCATTCACGAACGTTGTACTAAGTAAAGCCATTGACATGACTGGCTAAGCAACCCAGGAGGGCAGGATTAGCCACCTGAATTGCAAAGGTATTTTCTGTCGTTTGCACCTGTAGTCACCTTTCCCTCGTGAAGTGTGAGCGTTGTGTGTCATTTAAGTGTAACTGTTAAGTGTAGATGACTGTAATGGGTGTGTGTCATGTATGTGCTGGTCGATTACAAGAGAAGGGAGGGGGTGAAACCCGGTGCCGCACATAGCCTACTTCTCTCGAGTAGCACCAAGGGATCCGCCAAACTTAATGTCCCCATCTGACGAATGGATCACCATCGATAGTGTTGCATGCTCTCACTTCATGAGAGACTGCGGAGAGGTTTGGAATTTAATCTGGTACATTGGTGCAAAATCTGATGATCAAGGACTTTACGCCATCATCCCTCTCCTGACTTCTCTGCCGTATAGACAGAAGGAAATTTCCAGCAGCACGCGACACATGCGGACGGTCAGCCATTCAAACAATGAGCGCACATGACAATGCATAACTTCGGTGATATGGCGGGAACCGGTGTATCGTCCCCAGCATGGCTGCTAAAATCGGTGTATTGAGAATGTACGATTATGTGTAACTTAACCGTTTGCTACGTTTTAGACAATGCATGAATATGTGCAAAATGTACCTGAAGACATGAAAAAATTTTAATATTCGAATATCTTTATTCAAGAGTGATGGAATGTGGTGTAACTATATCAGTATCGCATGCTATAGCAAAGCGATGATGCACAGAGTCACATGCAGTACATCTATTAACGTCTCCTCTCCATAATCATTTATTTTGTAATGGCTACAGCCAAAGGCAAGAGGGCTTCTTGCCATAAGCCAACCGCTTTTCATAATATGCTGTCGCAGCATTGCGCCACGGCACCATCTACATACACTACTGGCCATTAAAATTGCTACACCACGAAGATGACGTGCTACAGACACGAAATTTAACCGACAGGAAGAATATGCTGTGATATGCAAATGATTAGCTTTTCAGAGCATTCACACAAGGTTGGCGCCGGTGGCGACACCTACAACGTGCTGACATGAGGAAAGTTTCCAACCGATTTCTCATACACAAACAGCAGTTGACTGGCGTTGCCTGGTGACACGTTGTTGTGATGCCTCGTGTAAGGAGGAGAAATGCGTACCAGCACGTTTCCGACTTTGATAAAGGTTGGAATTTAGCCTATCGCGATTTCGGTTTATCGTATCGCGACAATGCTGCTCGCGTTGGTCGATATCCAATGACTGTTAGCAGAATATGGAATTGGTGGGTTCAGGAGGATAATACGGAACACCGTGCTGGATCTCAACGGCCTCGTATCACTAGCAGTCGAGATGGCAGGCATCTAATCCGCATGGCTGTAACGGATCGTGCAGCCACGTCTCGATCCCTGAGTCAACAGATGGGGACGTTTGCAAGACAACAACCATCTGCACGAACAGTTCGACGACGTTTGCAGCAGCATGGACTATCAGCTCTGAGACCATGGCTGCGGTTACCCTTGACGCTGCATCACAGACAGGAGCGCCTGCGATGGTGTACTCAACGACGAAAATGGGTGCACGAATGGCACAACGTCATTTTTTCGGATGAATCCAGGTTCTGTTTACAGCATCATGTTCGTCGCATCCGTGTTTGGCGACATCGCGGAGAACGCACCTTGGAAGCGTGTATTCGTCATCGCCATACTGGCGTATCACCCGGCGTGATTGTATAGGGTACCATTGGTTACACGTCTCGGTCACCTCTTGTTTGCATTGACGGCACTTTGAACAGTGGACGTTACATTTCAGATGTGTTACGACCCGTGGCTCTACCCTTCATTCGATCCCTGCGAATCCCTACATTTCAGCAGGATAATGCACGACCGCATGTTGCAGGTGCTGTACGGGCCTTTATGGATACAGAAAATGTTCGACTGCTGCCCTGTTCAGCACATTCTCCAGATCTCTCACCAGTGGAAAATATCCTGTCAATGGTGACCGAGCAACTGGCTCGTCACAATACGCCAGTCACTACTCTTGATCAATTGTGATATGGTGTTGAAGCTACATGGGCAGCTGTACCTGTACACGCCATCCAAACTCTGTGTGACTCAATGCCCAGGCGTATCAAGGCCGTTATTACGGCCAGAGGTGGTTGTTCTGGGTACTGATTTCTCAGGATCTATGCACCCAATTTGCTTGAAAATGTAATCACTTGCCAGTTCTAGTATAATACATTTGTCCAATGAATATCCGTTTATCATCTGCATTTCTTCTTGGTGTAACAATTTTAATGGCCAGTAGTGTAAGACGCAGCAGCCCCCTTGTCAACCAGTGACAGTGAGTCATGAAACCAGGCAAGGTTTGACAAGTGGCGTGAAACGTCCCCTTTCCAACAATTATACGAGACTGTGCTTAAACTGACACACAGTATTTTTAGCGCAACGCAATCTGACTTTCAAAATTCCCTACAAAAGAATGGCCCTGACTAACATTAAACTATACCTTTCACAAATCACTTACCTCACAGAAATCTTCGCTGCTCAAGCTACTGCAATACAGCGAGCGCCACTACTGCCAGCTAAATAAAAGATTCAAACTACGGAAGGCACTAACTACTGATGGGGATAGTTAGCAAATGAAAGATATTAATAGAGAACAAACAATGTATTTACCTTGATATCATCATATATAAAGCAGTTCATGACAAATTTCAAAACTCCGCCATCTCTCTCCCCACATCCACCACTGCTGGCGGCTCACCTCCAACTGCCCAACGCTACGCGCTGTTCACAGCCAGCTGCCTAACACTACAATGGCGAGTATTACAACAATGCAAAGCAGCCACAGGCTGCACACAGCACAGCCAGTGATTTTCATACAGAGGTGGCGTTACCAATAAAAAAACCTAAACAGCCTACTTACATAGCCCCCATGCTCCTCACAAAAAATTTTACAAATTGGTTTGGGCAGTGCCCAATACAGATTTGAAAAAAAATTTTTCATAATTACAATAACAAAGAAGTCAAATGCACACACTTACTGATACAATGTTGGTCAAAAGCTAAAATTTTCTCACAGTCCATAAAGACAGTCCTGATCATTCATCACATTGCAGTATTTTTCTCAAAGTCTGAGCAGTAAAAGAAAATGCACACGGAAGTAGTGGATTTCCATGCAGTCTTGAAGAAGTAGTGTTGTCCTTCCAACGGAAAGACAGTGCTGACTCTTGACATGCTGACAGGTAATGGGCCACAACAGAGCAAACCCACAGCGGAGTCAATCGAAGTTTTGAAGAATATCGTTTGGTAGGTCATCACAGAGCAGACCCACTGTAGTCCTGGTAGAGATTACGGTATTGGTGGGCCACCAGAGGCGCAGACCCACTGCAGTCCTTGTGGAAATAATGGTATTGATGGATCATCAAAGAGGTAGACCCACTGTAGTCCTTGTAGAGATAATGGTACTGGTGGGTCATCAAGGATGCAGACCCACTGTAGTCCTTGTAGAGACGGCCAGCAGCCATCTGTTGTGACTGTGCAGGTGCACAATCACCATCGAAGAGTCTTGCGGAAAATATAGCAAGTCCATAACCACCACTTGTGCACTCACAAAGTTTTTGGAATTGTCCTTAGAACCAGCAATGCTGTTATCCAGTCCCTTGCTGAATTATTAACACACGTGCAAACACTATCAGTCCCTACTTCTCACATATTGTCCATATACTATGACCAACAAAAACGTGTGCAGTGAAATGTAACTTACAAGTTGCTTAATTTGATGAACTGGTGTCAATTACAATTTTATAACATGAGAGTACAATTACAAAGGTACAAAATACATCATTAAAGAACCTAACAATACAGATAACATTTGTAGTAACACAAACTTTACAAAAGAATAGAAACAAACATATACATCAGTGTTACAGGAATTATGAAAAAATATCAGAATAACTTTTGAAACATCAACTTCACACATGAGCATTAAAACAAAACAGAATAAATGTCTAAACATTTTTACAAAGAAAATAACATATTATTAATGCAAATTATATTTGAGTATAACAGTATTCCTCATCATAGTGAATGTAGCTTAGTATTAGAAGAGAAAAAAGTTCTATGAAACAGTACACAGAGACAGGAAGAAAACAAATACACAAGGGTGCACAAACACATACGGGGATAACACAATGGAAAGGACAGGGTTCGTTTTCAGTGTAACTTTTGGTACTGCAGTATTTTGCGAACAAAACCTTTTTTGTTCTTGGAGATCTCCCTTCGTTCATCATTATTCCCAAAAAGGTCCTATCTAAACCTCCTTCCTGTATTCTATTCATATTTCTCTCAAAATAATTATTTCTCATTGTACAATACTCATTTGGCCCTAATCTTTTTCATATACCTTGTTAATGCATTGCTTCCAATTCATCATAGTTAGTTTCTTATATAGTCTACCCCCTCTTAAGCTAACTTAAATCTACTGAGCTCAGATATATATACCAAGGGGCGAGGCAATGCAGCATCACATAAAACAATTAATATAAACAGCAATGAAAAAAAACGCAGATTTGCGAAGCAAGCAGCATTAAGAAATTAGCAAAGCAATAGTAATATTACAACTAATCTAAGGCAATGTGCAGCAAACAATAAAAATAAATCATTAGTAAAACTGGCTTAACAGAATAATACAAAGTCAAATTCAATAACACTATGTCTGGCAAACAGCAGCAACTTATACCTAAACATGACATAGCTCAAGCAGAAAAAAATATTACACTAAAAATGGCCATGTCTAATACCTATGTCACATCTTAACACTAGAGTGATGCATCACGAGAACTTACACTAGCAGATAAGTTACCAAATCGTAAAGAAATTGTTTATGCAATTCCTGTGAAGGGAAATGTCTTTTTATGCTCCCTCATTTTTTGGAAATATATCACAAAACTATTATTTACTGGATCTGGAGACAGAAAATATTTATATTAGTACATCTACAAAAATTTATTTTAACCAGTGCTGCAGTGCAGCTAGAAACTAGATATTAAACAAAATGAGTAAATAAATACATAAAGCAAGCCATATGGCATTTCTCTCAATTCTCGTAGATAGACACTTGTCCTAATCAGGTGTGCAGATGTAAGAATGTTTCCAAGTTATTATTAGCATGTCGTATTTATGATGCTTTCTACAAACGAATGTCAATAGCGAGGATAATGGCCTCCCTTTTTTTTTTTTTCTACCACCTGCGCCACACACTAATGGCTTTTTCTCAAGGCAGCTGGCACACGTGGCCGCTCACAACGAATTACTTCACGGTCACTTACCTTTCTTAACGAAATATTTACGACAGCAGTTTTCGCTACAGCGACAGTCTCATATAAAAATATTTCACAGGTCAAGAATTAGCGTTGCAAATCTGTAGAAACAAAATCTTATGAATATAACAGTGTCCAAAAAATTTTCGCCGGCATTGTGATACATTCACGCATTTACACACATTTCATACCTCTTAAAGTACGATTCTCGGTTTCCAACCAGAGTCCCTAACTTCTATTGATTATTCATATACATATAAACACGTAATCACATTCCTTATATAGCATCAGCTTATTGATCATAAACATACCTCAACAGCATAATACACATCGTCGTCGTAAAAATAACATCATAACACCTCAGTCAACTCTCAAAATCGTCGTAGCTTCCTCCAATAATATCAAAACTTAAAAAAAATTCTCTGCTCATTTCAATAGTGTCATCTACCTCAAACGTACTTCAAAAATCATGATCCCATACCAAATACATCATTCAAAGCTCACATAGTATCACAATGGTTCCGAAAAAATATGTACAGTTTACAAAGTACAGACAAAATACAATTTCATAAGTGTGAAATTACCCAACTGTGAAATTGCGTAAACATGTGTCACTGATGTAGTAAAAAAAAATGTTTGTTTCTCTGTCAAATAATCAGATAGCTGTGTAATTCTGTGTTAGAGAAATATGGTACCAATGTGTAAAGTTGTATAAGCAAATACCATATTAGCTAGGGTTCCTTGTGGTTGCCACACACATGGTACACAAAGTAAGCGTGTACCCCCCTGAGGATTAATGTAATTATACCCTCAGGTGTTACAGATTACAGCAATGGAATGAAATGTATCACGGAAAACTTTCTTTATAATTCAAAAATCTTCAAAAAATAAATGTTTTAAGTACAAAATTAATCACTCAAATACGTGTACTGTAGCGCTAAACTGTGCGTCTTGTTGTAAGATAATCTCTGTGTAAGTGTCGTAGTTATCGTCCTCCGAAAGCTAAGTTCTGCAGAAGTCAATGTACTTACCTCATGATAAACAAAAGTGAAATGCTTTGCGTATAGATATCGTAGTTATTACGCTTATTGCCGTGATGAAGAAAGTGCTGTGCTGTAACGTATTGTTGTGCTACAGAAAAGGCTGTCTCATTGTAGCTATACCACAAAAGTTAAATACTAAAACATGTTTCACTTTCCAGAAGAATTCAGAAAAATTGTGCAGATATAAAACAGATACACCGCAAAAGCAACATTGTAAATTGTCACTCATTAGTAGCGTCGTGATATAATCGTGTAGCTGTCAAAGAAACCAAATGCTAAGTCATCTTTAATCCCACAGAAAGTACTTCAAAAAGGATGTATTTTCAAGCAAACCAAAATGTTGCATTAAAAAAAAAGCAGATTATCTTTCTATAAACGGTTTTACATGTGAAATGTGGTGTAAACCTTTACTCTTCCTAGTACGCAGAGTTTCAACTTCAACGCAATTATCATGTGGTATACGTCGGACCCTGTAAGGTCCATTGTAAACTAGAAAGAATTTGTGACTCAAGTGTTTCTTCTTATGTGACAATGAATGAGCTTTAATAAGAACTTTCTGACCAATATACAATTTCTTTGCATTTGCTTTACCGTGTAGTTTTCTCCTTTTGTCTGCTGCAGATTTTATATTTTTAATAGCCAAATCAATTATGTCTTTGTGTCGAAGTTTACGTGTATTCGGGAAAGGTACAAGCTCTCTGATTCTGTTCGGTGGTTTTTCATTCTTCAGTACAAGAGTAGGTGGTAAAGCGGTGGAATCATGAGGCATTTCATTCAGCACGTTTTGAAATAAGTGTAAATATCTGTCCCAATGCTGATGCTTTCTGTGACAATAAAGTCTGCAAAGCTTATTGATTTCTTTCATAATCCGTTCGGAGGGGTTACAATGTGGTGAGTACAATGAAATAAAAACAGGTTTGATTTTATGGTTGCGAAGCATGCGTGACCAAACAGCAGATCTGAATTGCGGTCCGTTATCTGAAATGACTTTACTAATGCGTCCAACTTCACGTAAGAAATTTTTAACAAAGGCGTTGGATACAGACCGTCCAGTGGCTTTACGTAACGGTGTGAAAGAAACAAATTTTGAAGTAAGTTCAACAGCGACTAGAACGTACGAAAATCCATTAGATGTTCTGACAAGCGGTCCCAAGAGATCAACAGCAGCAAATTCTTTTAATTTAGAAGGAATGATAGGAAACAGCGGAGCACGATGGGAGATAGTAGATGGTCTCGCCTTTTGACAAAGTTTACAAATAGACAAGACTCTTCGAATTCTCTTTTCCATATTGTTAAAATAACAAGTCGTTCGAAGAATATGATAACATTTTCGTGGGCCAAAATGTGCGTAGCTGAAATGAATGTACCAAATGAGCTTATTAACAAAATCGTCTGGAATACAAAGTACCCATAGCTTGTCATCAACAGTGCAGCGTTTGAAGAGTATGTTTTTCTAACCAGGTAATAATGCCGAATCTGAGTGTGTGTCTTTTCATACCATTTACTTTTGATGTCTTTCCAAATCGGATCTTTATCTTGTTCATGAGCAATGTCCTTTAAAGATGTGGTGATGAAGTTTTCAAAGGCGACTTTCTGAATGTAAAGAATACTGAAATTTTTCTCGAGGCTACCTTCTGTGTTACTTTTCTCAAGCCCAGCTGGTGCGCGTGACAGTGCGTCCGCAACAATGTTCTCCTTGCCGGGAATGTAGACTATTGTGAAGCGGAATTCTTGCAGAAACAATGCCCAACGTTTTAACCTGTCATGATTTAATTTTGAAGACATAAGAAATTGTAATGCACGATGATCACTGTATACTTTTACGTGCTTACCAGAAAGAAAGAAACGGAATTTGTTAAATGCCCAAACGATAGCTAAAGCTTCTAATTCAGTAACGGAATAATTTTTTTCAGATTTTGTTAGCACTCGGCTAGCAAAAGCAATGGTTTTCTGAACAGTAGTGTCATTTTCTGTGGCTTCTTGAAATAAATGGGCACCAAGACCGACTTTAGAAGAATCCGTGCTAAGGCAAAAATCTTGTGACAGATCTGGATGAGCTAGAATTGGCGCATTAAGTAGCGATTCTTTCAAAGAATTGAATTCCAACTGTGCTTGTTCATCCCAGTTCCAAATAGTATTTTTTCCAGTGAGAGAACAAAGTTTTGGTGTAACAAGGATTTGCATATTCAGAAAACGACGGTAAAAATTTACGAGACCTAGAAAACTGCGGACTTGTCTTTTTGTGGATGGAACTGGAATGGCTTTGATTGCTTCTAACTTTTCAGGATCCGGCTGAATGCCTCCAGAAGAAATAATATGTCCCAAAAACCTCACCTTTGACCTACCGAATTCAGACTTTTCCAAGTTAACTGTAATTCCAGATTCTGCAAAAATACGTAACAAACTGTTGAGGATGCGATTATGTTGTTCCCATGAAGCTTCTGCTATTAGAATATCGTCCACATATAAGGTGATGTGACGTTTTAAGAACTCAGGTAATATGGAATTTAGCCCGCGAATGAATGCTGCTGAAGAAATGTTCAAACCAAAGGGAAGTTTCCGAAACTGATAACAAACGCCGAAACAAAGGAAAGCTGTGTATTTTCTACATTCTGGATGAAGTTCGATCTGATAAAAGCTGGATCTGAGATCAATGGAAGACAACACGTTTACACCATTAAAATTTTGAAGAAGTTCTTCCAACGTTTGCGGCCTGTCTGTTTCAGGAATAATGATAGTATTGATTTGTCTCGAATCTAAGACAAGCCTGATCGATCCATTTTTCTTCTCAACAACATGTAATGGATTGTTGTATGAGCTTACTGCAGGCTCAATAATGCCCTCGTCAAGCATAGATTGTATTTCTGTTCTAACACGGTCCCTATAATGCGCCGGAATTACGTATGGTCTAACACAAAATTTAGTATGCTCACGAACACGAAATTGGTATTGAAATCCCTTGATTGTTCCTGTTTTGTGAGTAAAAACTGTGGAATGTGCTTGTAAAATCTCAAAAAGGTCTTGCCTATCATTGTCATTACAATTCTCAATTGTTTGAATTTTATTCTGAATTAACTCATTAGTATCAAATGCGCTGTCGATATCACCCCTGTCAGTACTTGCAGAGTGATTGTTAGTGTCAAGTTCCGTCGGAAATTCCGAACTGTTGTCTAACAGGAGGTAAAGCCGATTAATTTCTTCGTCATGGTTTGAGAGCCAATCTTCAAATTTCAAAGCTACTGACTTACCTTCTTTTTCTAAGCTTATTTCAGCAATGTGAAAGCTTAAGATTGCTTTGTATTCATTCAAAAAGTCTACTCCCAGTATAATTTCCGTCGACAATAATGGAACAATAAGAAAGTTCATAGAGAAACTGTGGCTTTGACAAAAGAATTCTAAGTTGGTTTGTTGGCGTACATCTGCACTTTTTCCAAAGATTGCACCTTGTAATTTAATATTACGTAACGGAAGTGTGGGGCAATCGTTCGATTTGTTGCATTTGCTAAAGGCTGTTTCGCTAATTACTGAAATGGGACTGCCAGAGTCAAGTACTGCCGTAAATTTTACGTCATTTACTGTAATGTGAATCACAGGATATGCAATGTTGTTATGTTTTACGTCGTGTTCTTGGAGTAATATGTCCCTAATGTCTTCCATTTTCACGTAATTACTAGCTACGGCAGCTGCGTCGTTAGTTTCATACGTACGTTTTGTGGCTCCCAGCGGTATGAGTCATTGCCTATTGTCTCTTTGTTGGCGCGCGTCGTTATTGGGGTTTGGAGACCTAACTTCTACAAATTCACCGTGACGAGAGGGCCCTGCCCTGTTTAAATCCCGCCAGTTCTGATGCAATTCAGGTCTGTCGTTACGATCACATCGTCTGTCGTCATGTCGGTAGTTTACATAGTTTCTTTCTTGTCGGTCATGTGGTGGAGAATTTCTTCCTGAATCGTACCTGCGCTCTGAACTGTTGCGTCTGAAGTTATTCTGTCTCCCTTGATAATAATAAATTGTTTTGGTTCCCATATTGTCTGTTTCTCTGATTGTCTCTGTGATAGTCATTACCGCGGAGAGGTGATCTTTCCCTGTAATTATTACTACTCTGCCAACGGTTGTTATACGGGTGGTGTCTGTTTCGGTCACGATTTGTGTTGTGAGAATAGCCTTGTCGCGTCCAGTTATTATTTCTTTCATCGCGGAATTGCGACGGATGTGATCTGTAATTGTTGTGCTCCTGCGTTCCGCGATTGTCAGTGTCAATTTCCAGTTCTTGTAACAGTCCCTGAAAAGCTTCAATGTCGTCTTTGCAACGTCCTGCTAAAATAATATGCCGTAAATGTTCAGGTAATTTGATTAAGCAAATTCGGATGAGTTGTGAGGGGCTGTATGGGTCTGAAAGATACTGATTCTTACGCAACATGTCTTCAAAATATTTCATAATACTGGAAAATTCAGATTGTTCGAAACGTTTCATCATTATGATGCTATGTTTTACTCGGTCTTGTGTGGCTTGAGACCAATATGCTGAGAGGAAGGCATGGTAAAAATCTCCTTCACTGTGACAATCATGAATGACCGATCGCATTCTTACAGCTGGTTCATTCTCTAAGTAGCCACACATAAATTCTAATCTGTGCTCTAACGACCAGTTGGGAGGAAAACAATGAGAGAATTGATGGAGCCATGCTTGTGGATGAATGTCATTGCCAGAATTCTTAAATGTTTTGAATTTACGTGTAGTAATGAACAGCTTATAGTCAAAATCATCGTGTCGGCGAGTCGCATATCGGTCATTGTTACGTTGTTTCTGTGATTCCATCTCAAAATTCGGTGTGCCTTGCCAATTTCTTTCATAATTTCCGAAATGCGCTGTGTTATTATTTTGTGGTTGTTCCATATTTCTAAGTCCCTCTTCCCGTATTGGAGCGCGAGTGTCCTCTGAAATACGTAATTCTTGTACTACCTGTGTCAGCTGATCTTGTACTTCCTGTATTTCTACTTGGTGTTGCGTATTAATTTGATTCAGATTTTGTTTCAGTTTCCTAATTTGTTCGCTCTCTTCTGTGTCATTAAAGACTACCGGTTTTGTGTCATTCAGATTATCATTTACCTTCGTAGATAAATTATTTAGCTGATCCGAAAGTTCAACTACTTTCTCTGATAATGTACTAATTTCCTCCATGTGTCTTTCTACTGTGTCCTTTAAGTTTTCCTGGGTTTTTGCAAGTTGCATAACCGAATTGGTAGATGCAACTGAGTCAATTTTTGCTTGCAAGGTCTCATGATTTTCATGAACAATAATTTGCAGTTCTTTTATGGCTGCTTCGTGATTCTGTAATGCATTTTCATGCCGCGAAAAAATAGGTTGAAAATGCTCACAAATTTGTGTTTTTACATCATTACAGACTTTTTGACATTTCGATTCAATGTTATGTAACTCGGTAGTTAAATCTTCACGTGTTTGTTCAAGCTTATTTTCCACTGAGTCTAACTTTTGAAGCTTTTGTTCCATTGCGTCTAACTGTTGCTGTGTTTGTCTCTGGTTTTGTTCCATTGTGTCTAATTTTCGAAGATTTTGTCCCATTGCGTCTAACTGTTGCTGTGTTTGACTCTGATTTTGTTTCATTTGCTGCATTAATTGCAATAATAATGTGTTAGTGTCTGGAATCTGTTCCTCTACACTTTTCGGCAGTGCATTTGCACCGGCAACATTCACATTTTGACAAGCAGAAAATGTGTCTTGACTCATTTGAGAAAACGGTGAGGACCCAAAACCTGAATCTACAGTATTTGCAAAATTGTGTCCTGTCATTCCCGATTCCTGAGGCGAGCTGTTGCCGACCGATCGATCGATAATGCTTCCCTCTACACTAATTGTTTCACTGTCCACGCCATTGTTTGCCACCCGCTCCATTTCCCTATGCACAGTTACCAAATTACTACTTTGAATATTAGTTAATTCATTACACGGTGGCGCTAACACACTGCTTTCGTCTTCGCTGTCATTTCTCAATTTACTTTGGAGCCTAGTGTTACGTTTTTCACACGCCATTATTGTCACAATATTTCACACGACAACACAGAAAAACACAATTTGAAGAGCAAAAATAGGGGAACACATTAACATAGCACTGAAAATAATATCTAGCTAATTGCAGCTGCGAAATACTTGGTGCAAATCTACATGCGTGCCACACCTGTTTTACTGTACAACAATGAAAGACTGCAACTACAAAGGAAATTCTCTACAATTACGCGCTAGCAATAAACAAAAGCTACACTAATTACACAAACTACAAGAAAAAATCAGAAGATTCCAGTGAGGTATCCTCGGCTAAGGGTCGACATATGAAACGTCCCCTTTCCAACAATTATACGAGACTGTGCTTAAACTGACACACAGTATTTTTAGCGCAACGCAATCTGACTTTCAAAATTCCCTACAAAAGAATGGCCCTGACTAACATTAAACTATACCTTTCACAAATCACTTACCTCACAGAAATCTTCGCTGCTCAAGCTACTGCAATACAGCGAGCGCCACTACTGCCAGCTAAATAAAAGATTCAAACTACGGAAGGCACTAACTACTGATGGGGATAGTTAGCAAATGAAAGATATTAATAGAGAACAAACAATGTATTTACCTTGATATCATCATATATAAAGCAGTTCATGACAAATTTCAAAACTCCGCCATCTCTCTCCCCACATCCACCACTGCTGGCGGCTCACCTCCAACTGCCCAACGCTACGCGCTGTTCACAGCCAGCTGCCTAACACTACAATGGCGAGTATTACAACAATGCAAAGCAGCCACAGGCTGCACACAGCACAGCCAGTGATTTTCATACAGAGGTGGCGTTACCAATAAAAAAACCTAAACAGCCTACTTACAGGCGTACGTGACATTTGTCGCAGCCGCACCTGTGCTGTCGAGTGTAAATATTGCCCGGTCATTGGATCAGTGAGTCATCCGGTCGGTATCCATTGTTGTGCAGATTTCCTCCATGAGGCCATCGAAGTTCAACCGTCATCCTAGCTGGTAAGTGGTCCAGCCACAGTATTAATGGGCCGAGGGTCCAACTGAGGCCATCCAAGCCACAGCCACCGAGCCACTGGGTGTTCTCCAGCGTCAGATGCCACTAATCAGATTCAGCACGTGTGGGGCTCGGATCTGGAAGCCTCCATCATTCTGCACCATGACTGTTTGCCAGTCAGCCAGCCAACCAGCCAGCCTCGCCTAAAACCAGACTTGACGAGCCATCTGGCCCAGCCACGTGGAGGTTCGAGTCCTCCCTTAGATTAAGTAGGGTGCGGGCTTAGGGACCTCAGCAGTTTGGTCCCATAAGACCTTACCTCAAATTTCAGTTTCATCTCACCCTTCAGCTGAGATAGCACCTCTGACCGCCTGATTATGCATATGGCACAGCCTCCCCGTTGCTACGCTGAGCTGGACTAGCAACAGCTGACTGCATCACCTCTATGCATTGTGCCAACTGCTTTACCCCTACGCATCGTACACAGTGAGGTGTTGGTATGACACCCAACATCCAGTGCCCACCAGATATCGGTAAGAGTTACCAGTTTAGATTGTCGGGAGGTAAATTAAAGTTCCTAAGTTTTCTACTATCAATGAGCTGCTTTTGACTGACCCTGACCTACAAATCTCCGTTGGAGAACACCCACACCCGTTTCTGACGAAGTCAAAAGTACCGGTGGAGACTACAGTGGTGGTTTAATTTCCACAGCAACAAAGGACGAAAACGGCAGCAGCAGTTCAGTGGTCGAGTTCAACGGAAAAATGTAAGGAAGTGCCGCCTTCAGATTTTGTGTGGGCCTATATGGATATTTATTTTCTTCTCCTTTCTTTAACTTGGTAATATTTGTACTTTCCGTTTTTGACTGTGATAAACCGTAATGTAAATAAAAATGTTTACCTCAGAAAACAATCCAGCACTTGCCAAATCATGTACCTCAAATAAGAGCTGATAATGTATAATTGCATAGGGAACTAGAAAGTTTGGAGGCGTAGAGAAGGGAACAGTATTTACTAACTTGTTCCAGCCTGTCCCAGATGTCAGTACCACTTCGTCAGTAACTCCTTTTTCATCGAATCCAATCCAATATTTTGACATTTATTGACAATTGACTTACAGATGGGAAACTGTGGGGTCGGACTGAAGAATAATCACTAGCTATGACTCGGTTAAAATTTGCAGGAGTGCTGTGGCACACGTCATATGTCGCGAGAAATTACGAAATACTCAATGTTTTCAGTACCTACAGGAAGGACAGTGACACAGTGTTGGTTGTTTGGTTGGTTGGTTCGGGGGTGGGGAGCAAACAGCGAGCTCATCGGTCCCACTGATTTAGGGAAGGAAGTCGGCCGTGCCCTTTCAAAAGAACCACCCCGGCATTTGCCTGAAGCGATTTAGGGAAATCACAGAATACCTAAATCAGGATGGTCGGACGCGGGTGGGAACCATCGTCCTCCAAAATGAGAGTCCAGTGTGGTAACTGGAACAGTGTAGGAGGTAAAATACCTGTAGGATTTATCGTGAAAATCTTAGTAGTACCGCTGTAGCACAAAGGCAGGAAGAGTTTTCGGAAAGTTTTACTGACCAGAATAGGAAGTTGAACATTAATAATTATTAAATTACAGTGAGGTGACAAAAGATGTGGGAAACTTCCTAATATGCTATCAGACCTCCTATTGCTCAGTGTAGTGTAGAACTCGACGTGGTGTGGACTCAACAAGTCGCTGGATCCCCTGCAGAAATATTGAGCCGTGCTGCCTCTATAACTGTCCATAATTGTGAAAGGAGGATTTTATCCTCAAACTGAGGGAAGTTGGATTGTTCGTCAGGTATGATGTAATCAAGCCAAATGCACACTGTGAACCCTCTGGTACCGTTGCGTATGGATAATTTCATTTGTAAAGCAATAACTTCAGACGAAATTGTTTATACCTAAATGCCATATTTTGTGCATTGGTTCTTAAATTTGATGTGTATAGAAACATAGCTATAAATTTTATGAAATTATTTACAATATTTCCATTAAATTACGTTAATTAGATGTAAAGAATGGGTATCAGACAATTTAAATACAGTTTTGCCAGCAATTTAAATAACCAGATACTTTGGCTGCAAATATAATCTCTTTAACCCTTCACACATGGAGGGAAGAGTAATTGCAAGCAAGAGACTTGTGGAGTCAGCTGAAAAGGTCAGACGTGTTTTGTACCTCATGTGAGCAGGTGAAAATCGTTTAATGTGAGAGGTGTATATTCATTGCGATTCAGAGATGAGTATTTTGAACTACAGGTGCAAAACGACTGTACTGTTAATATTTCTTTGTTATAGTGAAGTAAGCCTGCAGATATTAAATCAAAATAAAAAGTTAAATCTTGAACTGGACAATTTAATAAAGCACTAAGAAGTTAATTTTAAAAAAATAGTATATGTCAGCTTTTTTCGAGGCGTGTAATAAAATAATATAATCAGATTTGCTGAATTAAATGTTAGTATGACTATACTTGACAAACAACTGGAAAAATCATATTGCAGAATCAAGAGTAGAAATGGCACAGTTAGACTCAGATATTAATACCCACAGTTGAACTTAGATACTAACATAATTAACGAGCAGTTAAACAACATGGAACTAACACTAAAAGAAAATATGGCTAAAAATTAATTGGAGAGAATTACAGTTATTAAAAAGTTCTCACCAGTATCGTATTTTGTATAGTTTCATTTACATAGAAATGTTTTTACACTAATGAGAGGTATCTGTATGATTATAAAATGGCAATTTATCTGAAACAGAAATGTCAGGTCCTCCATTCGAGTACTAACAAGAATTCATTAAATTTTGGTTACATGATAGAATTTCAGGTTGATTCTTGCAGATAAGAAAACAGCAAGTAGCCGTTTTTAATAATGCTGTTTATGCACATAAATAGCGCCGTTACTGTTTCAATCTGACATGTTCAACATCACATAGCTGTTCACATTAAGATGCACATTTGTTGTTGTTTACATTACTTTTCAATTTTTATTCCCCCTGGTGGTGAAAATTCCTTGGGGTGGTAGTGCAGTCGAAAATCATAACAAAGAGGGGATAAAAACACGTTAAACTAACGTAAATAACAACAAATGTTCAGCTTAACGTGAAAACACACCTGTTGGTTTGAAACCTGCAATGGCGCTATTTATATTATTATTTTTTTATTTTATTTATATTATTAAAAGTGGCTGATTGCTGTTTTCTTCTCTGCAAGAATCAACCTGTATTTTGTACCCAACCATGATCTCAAAATGTCGGTTTTCGACAAAATAACAATTTAGAAGTTAGTGATTAGCTAAATATATAGTGTTTTCAGTTACAAACAACTTAAAGTGGAACCATCACATTGAAAATGTTGTGAGGAAGACGGTATTTTATTGGCAGAAGACTTAGAAGATGCAAAAAATCTACTAACTGGCAACATTATGATTGTCCATCCTCTTCTGGCGTATTGGTGCATGATATGGAATCCTTAAAAGGACTTCAAAGAAGGGCAGCTCGTTTTGTATTATCAAGAAAGATGGGAGAGAATGTCATGGATATGATACGCAGCGTAAGGTGACATTAATCAAAACAAAGACTTTTTCGTTACAGTGAGATCTTTTCACGAAATTTCAATCACTATCTCTCTCTCCCAAACGCGAAAATATTTTGTTGACTCCTACCTACAAAGCGAGACATGACCTTCTAAATAAAATAAGAAAAATAGGAATTCACACTGAAATTTGTAGGTGTGCATTTTTCCCAGGTGCTGTTCGAGAGTGGACGGTCGATAAATAATCTGAAAGTGATTCTACGGTCCTCTACCAAGCTCTTAAGTGTGAATTACAGAACAGTCATGTAGATGTAATTCAATGAAGTTTTCATGTTTCAAACTTGAAGGAAAATTTAACCTATAGACTGTTTATGGACATTCCAAGATGCTTTTCCTCCAACGTGGAACGATAAAAAGAGAGTCAACTTTGTAACAGGATATCTAAGCGCTGAAGCTGGAAAATGGGATTCCTTAAGTGAGGGAATTCCAGAAATGTGAAGATTTAGAGAATCTATTTAAAGAGAAGTGTTGCTTTGAGAACGCACAATTGAAATAAATCATAGAATTACTCGACCCAAGACCACACAGCCCTAAGTGGGGTGGGTTTCGAAAGCATTTTAAATGGAGCCCTATAAAGGGAAAAGTTATTAGATGAAACAGGAAATGAGACACATCTAATGCAAATATAAATCAGACGTTGTCCACTTATGTGCAGGAGAAAATGATTGAGAAGGAGTGGCCAGGAGTCAGTTCAGTTTTAAGCTGCTTGGAAAAACTGAATATATTTAATGAAGCTTGACAAGAAGAGCAGTGGAGAAAGAAAACTTCACCAGGGAGCGACATTAAGTGTAAGTAGTTGCTACAATGTAGTGAAGAAAGTTCAGGGGGTTTTCATGTAAAGCGGAAAGAATTACTGGGAACAATTCTAACGAAGGGAAGATGTACAAACAGAATTGTTGAGGCTGAGGATACGGAAAACTCTTTGAGCACCAACAAATGGATTGCTCCAAGGGATTGAAAACCTCAGCAGATCGAGCTGGAGAAACGCAAGAAGCATAAAGTGTAACTGAAGAGCTGCCAGTTGTAGATAATAACGATTAAAATACTTTTATATTTTTGTAAGCGATGTACTGGTTCTACTTTTAAATTATAGAGAAGAGTTTTTTTATATCACTTGGTAGTGTCTTACTGACAGTGATTAAGAAAGTGTGGTAGTTAATTGCCACTGAGTTCTTGTAACACTGTTTGTGTTCCTCCACCATTTACCGAACTAGATCATTCTAATTATTCCAAGAAGAGAGTAGAGTAAGATGCTTAGTACCACAAATCATAATGAAATCATGAAAGCAGCTCCTCTGTCATCACCACTGAATGCTAATTCTTAACCTGATTGTCCATTAAGTTACATTTTTATAAATGGTAACATTTTGTATAATTTTTATACTTGGGCATTTTCTGGGGACTGGTTTTGTAATGGGTTGAAATTCTATTTCTTGTGTACAGATTCAATCGGTTAAGCTATATTCTAACGAGCTTTGAGATTAAATCCGTTAAGCTATATTCTAACGAGCTTTGTGGTTAAGCTCAAGTTTTAAGGGACCTTGGACAAAAACGGTCAGTGAGGAGTATCATCTTGTTTGAACAAGGTGTGTTAAGGTTTTCCACTACTTTTTATTGGCGGTGAATTATCAGGAAGAATCTTGCACCCACTGAGGGTGTACACAATTATACTTTTCGCTAGGTTCTGTCCTAAAAGGGCACAAGTATTTTATTGGGTATGAAAGTATCTGGAACTGTTAAAGAAAGTGTTCCCAGTCGAATGTGAAATGTAATTTCCATTTGGACATTTAATCCCGGGAGCAGCCAAATCGTTGTTACTCAGAAGAATAAGATGTGATACGATCTATAGAGATTCTGAGCTGATAACTAAAGTATTTTCCAAAATAATTAACACCAAATATCTCTATATATAAAAGGCAATGTCCTGACTGACTAATTCATCATCGCCCAGCCCAAACCGCTGAGCACAGAAACCCGAAATTTGGAGAGGGTGATGATCTTAAAATGTAGGCACCATTTAAGAAGGGATTTTTCTTAATTCTACCCCTAAGTGGGTGAAATAGGGAAAGAAAGTTTTTTTGAAAATATGTCGCTATTAAGGCTGTTTTGAAGCTAGAAGTACTAAAACTGTTGTTTGGTGAGAAATAAAAAAAGATCAAGGGTCAGCATTTTTGGGAATTCAACCAATTAGGATAAAATAGTGGATGCACGTTTTTCTTTAAATAAATCATTATTGAATTACTAATGAGCATTTTTGAAGTTACCTGTACGAAATTGGGTATTTGATTTCTCGATTAGATGTAAAAATACGTGTTTCAGTGTTTTGGAAGTTCAGTCCTAAAGGGCGTAACATGCAGGAAGAAAATTTTTATGAAGCTAAATCTAAGAGAATTTGTATTTGGTTTCTCAGTTAAGAAATTAAGTGTATCGGTGTTTTAGAAAATTCAACCCCATAAGGGAGTGAAACGAGTATGAAATTTTTTATCAAAATATTTCGTTGCATTAAAACATTTTTAGAGATAAATCTAGGAAAATTTGTGTTTGACTTCTAATATGTGTTAGGGGATGAAAGTTTCTATGGAAATATCGCCACAACAACTCAAAAGGGAGGAATGACACATACCTCCGACTCTAACTGCCAGAATCGCTGTTTGGTCAAAATAGATTCGGAAAAGACCATGCTTCTATGGCTCTAATTAGTGTGCAAAGTTTAGAAAATGATGTAATTTGTGAAAAACATTAAAATTCGATTAAAGGAAAACAAAATTGATCTGTGCAGACTATACAGTCAACAAGCGAAGCAGTGGGAGCTAAGTTAGTATTTAACAATACTTAAAGCATAGAGCATTATGACTTCCCATCACTGTCCCACACTAGAAGGTTTAAATATACAACTTAGCATTGCAACGGAGCAAAAACAAATTTTATTTTGTTGAAAAATGAATGGATGCTATATCTGTTACTACGGATTGAACAATGACATAAAATACTAATGGAAATGTATATCTTAGCCCATATCCATGGAGGATGCAATTCATCCCATCAAAATGTTATTAAGTTGGGAAGATTTACTTCCAGTTCAGGCTAGCATGTTAGTTTGAATATAGCTTTGTAAATACTTCCTATAGGGAGACGACATAGTACTCGTATTAGCAATACTGCATGAAAATTCTACTCAGTATGACAATTCATGATTGATGAGGCATCAGCTGGAGCTTTATCTATTCCAGTTATGAATGCAATTGCTTCGCTGAAACAGTTTTTAAAGAATGTTCTTGCTGTAATTGCTGCCTTTGTTACGGCTTCTGAGGAATACAAATCCTAAATGCTGCTTTATGATGAACCTTGTTTATGACCAATACACACCAAAGAAGTTGCCGAAGTTTCCAACTGTTGACGTCGGTACGAGGCTAGAACGCACACTCGAAGCAATTGTAGCTTGCCTATCTAACGGAAAAAAAAAAAAAAAAAAAAAATTCATTTTCAGTGTTTCAGATGTTTATTGACCGATTCTACAAATGTTACTCTATCGAGATGGGCCTTAGTCAAAGTGGCTGGAGCAGATGGCCGGCTCCTTTTTATACATTTTCGAGCGATCTTAGCATGGTAACAATAATTACAATAAATTCGTGTGATGTTATTTGAAATCATAAGACCTGCTTTAAGTATTCCTAAAAGGTAGATGGATATGACATAGTAAAATTAATAGATACACAAACAGTTATAATCAACCACGTTTTTATACCGTACAAAGTCTGTACTTGCCGTTCTCACACCTAATTTGTCTGACTGTGGTACACTTTGGAACATTCAGGCAAACAAAGAGCTACATTAAAACTTGGACACTCCCAGGACGTTTCTCTTCGGCACGTTTTTCCATTACGCACTACACGAACAGGACTCAGTCATCGTCCCCCTAACTACCGCTGCACGAGTCTTACTCGGGTACCGTTGCAAAAGTGTTAAAAACCTGTCGTAACGTACTCATTAAGAGGTATAATTTTACGTTAAAGGTTTAACGCAATAGTTGGGGTTTTGGGCCATTAGACATAAATGTTTTGCACTATTAATGTGAATATTTATCACATTAACACATTAGTGAAACAGTCAGACGCTCGAAGTTTTGTTATGCGTGGGAGTTCGATTATTTAAATATTCGAGAGAGGGGATATGGTTGGGATATTACTGGTACGGTTAGAAAGAATTCAGTGCTATCGATCTCGGAAGACAGCAGCTGAGCAATTTATACATTTTGCACTACTGGCCATTAAAATTGCTACACCAAGAAGAAATGCAGATGATAAACGGCTATTCATTGGACAAATATATTATACTAGAACTGACATGTGATTACATTTTCACGCAATTTGGGCGCATAGATCCTGAGAAGTCAATACCCAGAACAACCACCTCTGGCCGTAATAAGGCCTTGATACGCCTGGGCATTGAGTCAAACAGAGCTTGGATGACGTGTACAGGTACAGCTGCCCATGCAGCTTCAACACGATACCACAGTTCATCAAGAGTAGTGACTGGCGTATTGTGACGAGCTAGTTGCTCGGTCACCATTGACCAGACGTTCTCAGTTGGTGAGAGATCTAGAGAATGTGCTGGCAGTCGAACATTTTCTGTATCCAGAAAGGCCCATACAGGACCTGCAACATGCGGACGTGCATTATCCTGCTGAAATTTAGGGATTCGCAGGGATCGAATGAAGGGTAGAGCCACGGGTCGTAACACATCTGAAATGTAACGTCCACTGTTGAAAGTGCCGTCAATGCAAACAAGAGGTGACCGAGGCGTGGTAACCAATGACACCCCATACCATCACGTCGGGTGATACGCCAGAATGGCGATGACGAATCACGCTTCCAATGTGCGCTCATCGCGATTTCGCTAAACCCGGAAGCGGCCACCATGATGCTGTAAACAGAACCTGGATTCATCCGAAAAAATGACGTTGTGCCATTCGTGCACCCAGGTTCGTCGTTGAGTACACCATAGCAGGCGCTCCTGCCTCTGATGCAGCGTCAAGGGTAACCGCAACAATGGTCTCCAAGCTGATAGTCCACGCTGCTGCAAACGTCGTCGAATTGTTCGTGCAGATGGTTGTTGTCTTGCATACGTCCCCATGTGTTGACTCAGGGATCGAGACGTGGCTGCACGATCCGTTACAGCCCTGCGGATGCCTGTCATCTCGACTGCTAGTGATACGAGGCCGTTAGGATCCATCACGGCGTTCCGTATTACTCTCGTGAACCCACCGATTCCATATTCTGCTAACAGTCATTGGATCTCGACCAACGCGAGCAGCAATGTCGCGATACGATAAACCGAAATCGCGATAGGCTACAATCCGACCTTTATCAAAGTCGGAAACGTGATGGTACGCATTTCTCCTCCTTACACGAGGCATCACAACAACGTTTCACCAGGAAACGCCGGTCAACTGCTGTTTGTGTATGAGAAATCGGTTGGAAACTTTCCTCATGTGAGCACGTTGTAGGTGTCGCGACCGGCGCCAACCTTGTGTGAATGCTATGAAAAGGTAATCATTTGCACATCACATCATCTTCTTCCTGTCGGTTAAATTTCGCGTCCTTATCACGTCATTTTCGTAGTGTAGCAATTTTAATGGCCAGTAGTGTAAATTAGATGTCCGCCCGATTTTGCAAAAGCACGAGTGTCTTCTACCGCCTGTTGTTCCGACGTGGCATGCGTGTAATGTTTCCTCCCGCACAGGTCTCCGAAATAAGTGTACACGGAGTACGAAGCTTTCCATGTTTGTAAAAACATTCGATCTTAGTCCGATAAAGCGCCGTTCTTAGCGACTGCCGTGTCACCAAAGGCCATGAGGTGAGAGGTTATCGTCTGAGGCCGCGCCTGTTGAGGCTCGGAGGCGGACTGTACTCTAACTATATTGTTCCTCCCCGGGAGCTACATCTGTTTGTACTCAAGTGTACCCTTACCTTCAATGAACTCAGTTCCGTTCATCCCTGAAAGAGTTTTGTACCGGGTGGTTATAATTAAACTTTCCCTATTAAACATGTTATAATGCGGAAACTAATTACCTACTAGTGCCGTACGAGTACCAAACTGGGTATCACTAATAGCAAGGAGATGGGGAAGAGAAATAACGCAGAATCAGTTCAACTGAAACACTTTTAATGTGCTGCTACGGTACATCATACAAAAGGCGTTCAATATGGCGCCCATCAGTGCCCAGAAGAGTCTGAAAGCGCAGGATTGCATTCTGCACAGCAGAACGAAGCATTTCCGTAGGTATGCCGGCTACGTCTCTTGATATTCTGCGTTTCAGATCAGCACAGGTGTGAATGTTCCCCTGGTAAATCCACAACCAGAAACAGGGAGTGAGATCGGGCGAGCGTGCCGGCCAGGCATTTGAAAAAGATTGGCTGATAATTCGATCGTGTCCAAATGTGTTTCGGAGAAGCAGGTGAACGTCACGAGCTATGTGCGGCAGGGCCCCATCTTACATGAAAACTGTTGAGTTCAATACGTCTCTATCCTGTAGGGCAGGTATGACATGCTGGCGAAGCATATCGTAGTAATGCTGGCCAGTCACACTGCACGTCTTTGGTTCTTGAGCGCCAAAAAGAATGGGCCAATGATGAACGTAGCCGTGAAGCCACACCATACGGTAACACGTTCATCATACGGAGGAACTACACGCACAGTGACTGGATGTGAAGTCCCCACTCTCGAAAATTCTGTGTGCTCGCCTCACCCGTCAGAGAAAAATCAGCTTCGTCTGTCCATAGGATGGTCCAGGACCAGTCCTCGTCAACTTCAATCCTTGCGAGAAAGTGGACAGCGAAATCAACTCGTCGCTGTGCGTCCTGTGGTGCACCTGCTGTACGATATGCATCTTGTACGGGTACCATTTGAGAATGGTTCGAAGCACCTTCCATACAGTGGACCATGTGATGTTCAACTGTCGCGACACAGCACACGCACTGCCTGACGATAGGAATTGCGCGCAGCGTTGTCTGCCATAGCAACAACGATATCATCAACCACCTGTGGTGTAACCGGTGTCGGCCTCTTCCCGGAGCGACGCCCTGTTCTCCAGTTGATTCGAACTTTTTCATCATGCTCTGCACAGCAGCTGGAGAAAGAGGACACTTCCGTAGTCCTTTCAGCCGGCGATATTCTTGAAGTGCAGCTGCAGCATTACTGTTGTTTTGACAATAGAGCTTCATCAGTAATGCCCTGCTCCTTTTGTCCAAGCTCACGTTGACACGTCAACAAGTCCACCGCGACTTTTCAGGTGTGTGAGACAATGAATCACGATGACTGATCACGGAATGTGGTGGCCATAGTTGGAACTGGACGGTGGCGCTGTGACGCATGGAAATCATGCACCCCGTTCTCTGGACATTAATGCTACCAAGTTGGTAATTAACAGTATTTAATTTTCGTATTATGACGTGTTACGTATGAAAAGTCTAATTATAACCACCCGGTATTTTGACTAGGTAACAGACTGCATGAATACTGATCACGACAAGAAATTTCTACTGACAGTCTGGAAGGAAGTCGCTAGTCGCTATAACTGTCGGCATGTGTGCAGGTTAAACATTAAAATTTTATTCCCGCTGAACCTCTAGGTGTTGTGTTATGTTTTACCGGATTCGCTGTAATGGCCTCGGGTAAGTAGAGATGATAATCCTCATGCTGCTGAAGAGAAAATTATTTCTTCAACAAGATTTTCCTCTGGCGATGTGGAGATGAGTTTGCCTCAGACTGCAGAGGAGAAAATTATTCACACAGCAGATTGAAAGGAAGGCATTAACACAATGGCATTAGATTTAGTTTCACTATACAGCAAAATTTCCTGTAGTGTGCAAATGGTTTGATTATTCCTATCGGGATTTACTGGAAGTATCTATCAACGGATTAAGACTATTACAGGAGTAGGTAGTAACAGTGGAAAACGACCAAATCGAGTGCGGACGCAATCACAACAGACTCGCATTCGGGAGGACCAGAGTTCAAATTCACTTCGGGTCACTCATATTTTAAGTTTCAAATGATTTCCTTAATCACTCAGTTCCTTGGCCGCAATAGAATTCTTTTCCCATCCTTGACCAGTTGAGGTAGTGTAATTAATGAAATGTATACTTCAGTTTGTGGTTGGAATTATAAAATATTCCTCTGATGGAAGATCATGTAGCGATGGCTAAATATCATCAATAAGAAATCTTTCTGAGTTAGTGATGGTAGGTGACGTAAGGCACTGAAGTAGCTTTATCTCTAGCTTCAACAGGTAGTTTGAAAAAACTCACTTAACTAAGCTAAGTTACAGGCTTAAAAACTTCATAGAAATGTGTACGCATTTTGATCTATTTGGTCGGTAGCGATAAGTTTCTTAGTTCACTGAACTCTTTTAATGTCCTCCTGCGACTGGTAACACATTTTCTCAATGATTAACACATTTGTACAAGAAATAAACGATTTTTATGACACCGTGTTGCATGGTTCTTCTCCAAGTAGGAAACAATGAATAAAAAACTGTACGAATAAATGTTGAAATTATCTCAATATTGTGTCTAAGTAAATCAAAACCGAATCGATTTTATAACTCGCTGTTCTTACATATGGCTTTATTGGAAAGTAATTCATAATACATTTAACATTCCACCACACATCAACATAAAGTTATTAATAACTTCATACATAATTACTTTGATAATAATAACAATAAACAGCAAACAAAAGTTACAGAAAAGCAATAAGGCAAAGTTTATGTTAGTCTAGTAAAATTTACAGGTGTATATAATAACTTAGAAAAGTAAATGTAATAATGACGTAAAGGTGGCAAAAAGTTAGAATATATAATTTCTGGTTTCCCAGTGTTAATTGCAGATGTTGGATTCAAGCCTGATCATAACCGTAGATGATCCGAATCCGTAACACCGATCTCGCAAATGGGGCATTCATTCGTTCGAAGTACTACTATTCTGTTTAGACGTTGGGCTCGGCAGTCATGCGCCGTTGTTAATCGAAAATTGCCCATTGCTTCCTTCCATGGTTTATTCCTGAACATCCCGAAGCAGTATTGTATGTCTTCCCAAAAATTCCCTTTTGATTTCCTTGTCTTGCGAATTAGATTCTTAAGTGTCTCAGATGGAATGGATTTTGTGATAGCTTCTATTATGTAACTTTTTGGCTCGCCCGGATAGCCGAACGCGTTAACGCACCGCTACCGAGATTGGGGGAGACGAGCACATGTTACACAAATATTTTACATTCTCAGACTTGAACATGAGATTTACCCAAGACACAGACGCAGTAGATGGGCCATACAGTTTCCGTTCGGGGGGGGGGGGGGGGGGCGAGAGTAGGCGGCAGGAAGGACATCCTCTGGCCACCGTATGCCACAAACATTGCCAAAACCCATATAACAGTATCGACCCCGTACTGAAAACGGAAAAAGGCAAGGAAGCAGAAAAGCGCAGAAGAAGAAGAGAAAGAAGTTCATTATTTGCTCAATAGATCAGCAATCTTATTTCAGTCGAGTCCTACATGTGAACGTATCCACTGAAACACTGTTTCTTGAATTCTGTCCACTATATAGTTGAAGACGTTTCTTATTTCAGTTACGGTTGTTGTTTCTGTGGAGTGGTTTCTTGCGATAGCTTGAATGGCTTCTCTAGAATCAACCAATACTAAAGCACTCCGTCTTCAGGCCACAAGTGGCCTATCGGGACCATCCGACCGCCGTGTCATCCTCAATGAGGATGCGGATAGGAGGGGTGTGTGGTCAGCACACCTCTCTCCCAGTCGTTATGATGGTTTTCTTTGACCGGAGCCGATACTACTCGGTCGAGTAGCTCCTCAATTGGCATCACGAGGCTGAGTGCACACCGAAAAATGGCAGCAGCGCATGACGGCCCGGATGGTCACCCATCCAAGTGCTGGCGACGCCCGACAGCGAGCGCTTAACTTCGGTGATCTGACGGGAACCGGTGTATCCACTGCGGCAAAGCCGTTCCCCAACCAATACTAAAGCTTTTGTAAATAAGTTGACTCTATATATAAGGCGGTAAACTGGTAGTTGGATTCATGTATTTCAGCGTCAAAGTTCGTCATATGTTCCCGATAGCGGAATATTGAGAAACCAATTTTCAGCGCATCCTGGGTCCATCTGTATCACTAACCTGTGAATCGTCTGTATATATTTTAAGACATCCGGTTCTAGACGTTTCTCGTGCAGCATCTTTAAAAACCTATTTGGAGTTTCCTTCTTAGTAATGTTCTCCATTGTCAGTAGGCTGTTTATGTCCATGTAATGTAAAGGATTGACAAGTCTTTTAGGATTTTCTGTATTATATTTATATCTAGTCTGTTCAGTATCTTTTTACATGATTTTTTGGTGTTGTTTGTCTTTCTATAGAGCTCGGAGGGCACATTTCGATCCAATTGACTTTCAGTGAAATTTTCATTTTGATGAATGTTCTTGTGGCTTTCTTCTTGATTTATGTTGCGATGGAAGGTTTTTGTGTTCATATTTGCATGACAACAGAAAGTGTAGTTTCGACTGCTCCAGTTATGAAGCAGAATGCATGATTCAGAATACTCTCTAAAACATCTAACCGTTACGGTGCTGTGGAAATAAAAATTTCGCTTCCATATACAAATATATTTTAACTGAAGACATTGAAATAACTCGACAAGCACGCATCGGAACAAAAAAGTTATAATTCCAATTTGTTTCTCTAGGAGGCGGACATCCACCGATACCACACTCGACACCCTACCCCAACCCGTGCGTGGGTGGTGATGAATGGGAGGGGGGCAACTTTGAAATCTTCAATAGGAACCACAGTTGTTTATTGCATGTTACGATTCTACGGCAAAATCTACATACGTTTGTCGTTGAACATTGAGATTTGAAAGCAGGCACTAACCTCCGGAGTGGCATAGTTAGGCGCCAAAATTCGTTCTGTTTCGTAAGCCTACGAGTGATAAGACAGGGTGTCGCCGGAGGAATGCTCAATATTCAGGGATAAGACAGGAACGATCATTTCGAAGCAAAAGGTCTAGTAGACATCTGCTCTAAAATACGTATATTAAGATATACGACCACTTCTTCATCTTCGACACTGTGAAGCAAATCTCTTCTACTGCTAGCTCTTTGCTTTCCATATTTTGTGAGGAGGTAATACCGAACAAAACAAGAAAAAATGTCCAGTAAACATGATCTCTAAAATGCAAGCCTTAAGAGTTGTTCAGTAGAAGAGATGTATTTCACAGTAGCGAAGATGAACAGTCTCAGGAAATACGTGATGAAGACGTCGAGATACCGTGTTGGGAAGATGCGGACTACCGGCAGAACACCCAATCGCAACGAAATGACAACGAATTGCCGGGAGAGTCTAAGACATTGCAAGTGCATTTAGTTCTAATACATGAACTTTAGAGACCATGTTTACTGCATATATTTTTTGTTTTGATCCATATTGTCAACTCTTAAAATATGAAAGAAAAGAGCATGCAGTAGAAGAGATTTGTTACAGAGCATCGAAGATGAAGAAGTACTTACAGTTCTTCAGGTATGCGTTTTAGAGCCCATGTTTACTCGACTTTTTGCTTCGAATGATCATTCCTGTCATTTCCCTGAATATAGACCACTGCTCCAGGAGCACCATTTACATGAAAAAAACTAAAACTAAACTCCTCCCGAACAGGCCGTGAAGGCCCAACGGTACCGACCGGTCGCCGTATCATCATCAGCCCATAGGCGTCACTGGATGCGAATATGGAGGGGCATGTGGTCAGCACACCACTCTCCCGGCCGTATGTTAGTTTCCGAGACCGGACTCTTTACATGAGTACAATACAAAACAAATCCTCTTCTAAAATGTAAAATAATATTAAATAATACAACGGTAAAATAAACATATACGGATAAATATACTGAAAAACCTAGGTGCACAAAAGAGTTGGTGAAATAGTGTGTGCTCATTGATCATTTCGGTATCAGCCTGCCTTCGTAATAGGAAGCAGAGGGTTACACTGGTAGATTGTATCCCGTCATGAAACAAAGCAGACGTTACCATTGTCAGAATGTCTCACAGGCTTGAAACTAGCCTCGGCATGGGGGACATAATATGTGGTGTCCCACAAAAAAAGACACTGGGCCAACTCTTGTTCTTAACTTACATAAATGGTATACCAATCACTTTAAATGACGTTTCAAAAACTGTATTGTTTGCTATGTCACCAGAGTATTAATGAAGGTTCCAAAACTAACCTAACCAAATACAGATCAAATGATAGATGGACAGTCCTCCAAATGCTTCACAGGGAATAAATCCTGCATTCTATGATTCACAGAGAATAGTTTAAGTCTTAACCTCACAAAGAAGTAATCATGCGATTTCAGACAAGCAAAACTGTCTTGCTAGCGGCAGAAGTGTATATTAATGGTCGTATAAAAAGTGAAACTATCTATTAAATTACTTGGGAGCTCAGATGGATAAGAAGTTGAAATGAAGTCAGCTTTAAATAAACTAATCAAGAAACTAAATTCAGCATGTTTTGGTGTTAGAACCGTCTGTTATTGTATTGACCTAAAGACAACAGTGCTGATTTATTCTGCGTATGTTCTCACTCTGTTGTCATATGGAATTATCTCCTGGGACAGCGCACCTAAGGTAAACACAGTGTTTATTCAGGAGAAGTGAGCGGTGTTGTGTAAAGTTGTTACTTCAGCATCCAGCAGTGATTCAGATTTCCCGCCCAGCCCAGGTATCAATACAGAGGAAACCGCAGAGATATACCTGCGTTTCGTGACGCAGCTGCAGCTAGTTCCCGCGGATGACGCCGCAGCCACCGCAATCATGTGACATGGGCCTGTCCACTGACACGAGAGTAAATACCGCAGTCCTGTACTTATCCCCAAGAGTCGCTATTTTTTACTGATGCCTTCAATACATGCCATTGATTAGTAGACTGACTGACCTTACCTCTGTTAGCATTTTCGATTAGGACTGCTCCACCGACTGTTTGTCTATGCCTACAACTTCTGCTACGTTCTGGACTTTACTTCTGGCTAGTTGTTCATTTTGTATACTCCATTATAATCATCCACAGGAACCGCCTGTTAGCCGGCCGGGGTGGCCGAGTGGTTCTAGGCGCTACAGTCTGGAACCGCGCGACCGCTAGGTCGCAGGTTCGAATCCTGCCTCGGGCATGGATGTGTTTGATGTCCTTAGGTTAGTTAGGTTTAAGTAGTTCTAAGTTCTAGGGGACTGATGAACTCAGAAGTTAAGTCCCATATTGCTCAGAGCCATTTAAACCATTTGGTTTTTGAACCGCCTGTTTGTTCCAGTGGTCTGTCCATCACTACTAGTGCGAGTGATGATAATATGTGTTCTACTAATGCTGAGAAGCGTATAAAGGATACCGTAAATGTACACCTTGTAGCAGCATTTTTAATCATCTTGGAATACTTACACCCACTTCCAAATACATAAAATTCTTGTTGCTGGTAATAAAGAGCAATTTCAGGTGAGCTGTGATCTACACAGTCACAATACAAGTCACAAATGTAATTTTCATGGAGACTTAGTTTCACCGTGGATTTATGTATTCTATTACAAACATATTCAGCAAAATCCTTCTAACATTAAGCAAGAAATAGGGCCTCTTAACCAGTACAAAAGAAAATTAGAAGTATACTTCTTTAGACACTCTTTATACAAGTTATCTGAATATTTAGATTCAAAGATTGAAAGTTCTGTTGGCTACATGGCAAGTAGCAGTGTTTATTGTGAAGCAGCAAGACAAGTAGTGATGTCTCACAAACAGGACTCAGTACTTAGTATTTAGATTTTCTTTGGAAAATATTTAGTTAGTTATTTACATATATCATAATTGCGACAAATCTCTTCGATATGGAACGAGTCAGTTTTATAGTTACAATACATATTGCCATTGGAAAAAATGTCAAGTTGCTGACCATTTACATTATTTTCTTAGGTGTTTTCGAACATGGATATAGTGATTTGTATTAAACTATGTTCAATGTCTCTCTCTTAAAAAAAAAAAAAAAAACTTGAAACTTCCTCGCAGATTAAAACTGTGTGCTGCACCGAGACTCGAACTCGGGACCTTTGCCTTTCGAGGGCAAGTGCTCTACCATCTGAGCTACCCAAGGACGACTCACGCCCCCTCCTCACAACTTGTATTTCTCCTTCCAGATATGTCGCAGGCCATATCCTGTCTCTTCTCATCTCTCATAGCAGCAACTGGCACAGTACCAATGTTCGCTCCACCCAAAGTCAGCAGCAACACACACACTTGCTGTTTAACTCGCCTGACGGTTTTGTTCATCCAGAGTTAATTGTGCCACCGTGTGTCTGATGCACCTAGCTTCTCCAGGTCACTCATTATATTATGCTGTCTAATCTGGGCCAGGCTGTTAGCTGTTCCTACATAGTGAGTATCTCAATTATTTTCTATTACCTTGCCAAGGCTAGCACTAGGTTTTACAATACTTCTGATGTCGTTCCCTGATAGTAGTTTTTCACGTAGATGTTACCTTCATGCCTCCCACGTCAGCTACCCACCACCAAGACCTTACTTTTTCTGCTCACCCATTTCTTAATGATTGATCCCTAACTGGCTACATCGCAGGACGAACATCGATGTATTGTAACTTGCCGGAATTGTGCAAACTTTCATTTGACATATGAATATTTTATTTTAGTTCAAAATAATATTTATGACCAAGTGTGCTTTTCCGAATATTTTTTAGCAAATGCAGCTTTGAAGAGTCACGGAAACCAGATCATAGTTACGTGAACAATTTACTATGCTCAGCTTCAAGATAAAGTCATTTTCTACGTACAACCAGATTTTCGTTGCTTTCCGATTGTCGTAACAATGGTGGATACAGATTGTCGCAGGTCACCTAATAGTGATAACCATAGGGTGACAGTTATTGAATTATAAGATAACGTGAATTTAAAAAAAGTTTTAAAAAACTTGCATGTAACCGTCACTACAGATATTCGCATTTTGGTTATGACATCTTCGATATGCCTACCATCATTGAAGATGATGTGGCGCAGACGAATAGCGAAATTTTGCATGACCCACTAAAGTGTCGGAATATCCATGCTGTCGATGACCCCCTGAATGGCTGTTTTCAGCTCAGAAATGGTTTTGGCGTTATTCTTGAACACCTTGTCTTTAATATAGCCACACAAAAAGGAGTGGTATGTGTTCAGATCCCGAGAATATGGCGGCCAATCAAGGCCCATGCCAGTGTCCTCTGGGTACCCCAGAGCCAGAATGCGGTATCCAAAGTGCTCATGCAGGACATTAAACACTGTCCTGCTTCGATGCGGTCGAGCTCTGTCTTGCATGAACCACATCTTGTCGGAATCAGGGTCACTTTGGATAATGGAGATGAAGTCATTTTCCAAAACATTCACGTCCCGTTCGGTAGTCACCATGCCATCAAGGAAAATCGTAACGATTATTCCGTGACTGGACGTTGCACTCCAGACAGTCTGTTTCGATCGCGAAATGCGGATTCTCAATTCCCAAAGCGCGCCAATTTTGCTTATTGACGAACCCATCCAAATGAGAGCGGGCTTCATCGCTAAACCAAACCACACAGTGAATATTAATTCCCATCATGCCCCGCGGCCAACCGTGTAGTTTGAGTATCCTAACGCAAACTGTTCTGAAGTTATGACGATTTTGTTTCATATAGGTCAATCACACTGTATGAAAAAGATGAAAAATGTGAATGTCACTCATGTTGAAGCCTTTAACGACTGTTATGTTTTCATGCTCTTAAATCTATAAAAGACGCTAATATCATGTGGATATTGTTTTGCGTTTGCGTCTCTATGCACCATGTGCTCGAGGATGCTGTGTTGCCAGACATCTAAACAATTCTTCCATGACATTGTTCATTGTTGCAAAGTTGATAACGTCCTCGTGATGTAATTAGTTGCCTATAGAATTACCAAATCACACGGTTTATCCGATTCCATCCAGTTTTTAATGCTCTATTTCAGCCAACAGTAGCAAATCGAAAAAAACAGTAAAAAAAAAGATGTTTTTGACTTTCATATCAAGTTGTTCTGTAGTGTCTAGTGTCATATGGCGGACTGGAATTGAAATTAGGCGCAAATTTGTGGAGATAAAAGCAGATTTCGAACACTTCAGGCGATCGTCGACTGTCGTGGCCCGGCGACATGATCTTCAGCACCGCTCCTCTACAGTAGCGCAACGAGTCGGCGTTGATATTAACTGTTGCGATTGTAGAGAACGTTTCGAATATGCATAGAAATAACTGTAAATGTAAATTTATGGAAAATTACCTGAATGAATTACCATTTCAACAAGAAAGAAGAACTGTATACGAGCAGAATACTTGATGTGCATGTAAGTCTCGAATATAAATAAATATCATTGTGTGCAAGAAAACAGTGCTTGCAGGGTCTGCAGCTCTGCGTCCATTCGTGACCGGCATCTTATATATTGCTTTATTACTAGTTTCATTTTAAGTTCATTCACTTCCAGGTGTTTCTTCCCTATATCACGTGGTGAGAGATCAAACATTATGGATCATGTTAATACCAAAAAACACAAAAAGGTAAAGAAGCACAAGGCACATTGCGAAGAATCGTTTGGTTCTTCCCATGAATCCACAGCGAAAGTGGTCTGAAGATTGCAGCAGCTGAGGCAGCATATGCATTTCTTTCTTACCGTAAAGCAGTATCAGAGCTTTATTTGGATGGATTATACCAACAAATTGGTTCGAAATGCTTTCGATAATTCCAAAATTGCTGGAAACTTTTCTTACGCTATAGCGAAATGTGAAGCAATAGTCATCAATATCTTAGTCCCTGAATACCTGGATCAATTAACACTTCAACTGGAAGGAGTTAATTTTTGAAGCAACCATGTGTTGTGTACATAGTTCCGTGTAGTCAGCGCGTACACAACTTTCCCACTAGAGTGCGCCCCGCTAAGCACAACAGCGCAGGCGCAGCGCTCGTCCGTCTCCGCACTACGAGATGGCGCTGCCTTAGAGACGGACCAAATTCTGCTTCCGCCGATCCGCGTATTAATATGTAACGCAGCCAATGAGATTGCTGCTAATGTAGAACCTTTTCTTCTCGCGGATCACAATCGCGCAGTGATACCTGAACGCAAGAGGTATTATAACGAGTGTACAGACATCCGATCAGTCAGTCTGCATTTGTCTGCACCAGTCCGTAGCAGTCTGCATTTATCTGTACCAGTCTATAGTCAAGTTTCAGTCTGCGCCTAATAAGATTACCATATTCCTGTACATAACCATTAAGATAAATGAACAGACACTTTGTCAAGTATCAGAGATATGTGAGAATAAGATTAACGTACCAAAACCAAAGGAACTTCAGATTGTCAATTGTAAACAGCATCCAGAATCAAGTTACGTAATGTCTATGCTTTTTATTATTTTAATAAATGTGTGTGAAAATTAATCAAGTTCTATTTAAAGTTGGTCACCGTCAAGCTGCTACTCTAAGTGTGCAAGTGGCATTTCTATCGTCTGATCTAACAGCAGAAGATAAGCACGCCACAATAAGACCACGAGACATATTGCTGACACTCGCCTACTTCGTTAGAGCGACGAGTCGAATAATCTGATGGTGTGTGTACCGAAGGTCTTACAGTACGCACACCACACCATGAAAATATTAAATTTTTCCTGTTGTTAGTCAGTTATTTCCTCTAACCATGGGGAACATGCAGATTATAGTTACTGACTCGCAAATTCTACCAAATGAAATATCAGACACTGTAGTCAAATATGTAATGAACATGCTTCATAAAAACGATCTGTAACAAAAGTGTGCCATATTTGGAGCTGATAAAGCCAATGTGAACTTCAGCGGATCAGAACGAACTGTTTGCAACAATGTATTCAGTAAATTAAAGAAACAATTAGCGGACAACATTTTAGGACGTGGCTTTTCATGCTCTATTATACATAATGCTGGTAGAATTGCTTCAGACATGCTGAAAATGGTTGTGGAAGTTTTTGTCCAAATGTGCTCTCTCATTTTTCAACTGATCCTATGAGAGAACAAAACTTGGTTGAATTTTGTAATTTTATAGGAACTGAAACTATGACAATACTTTCTCATAGTAAGACAAAGTGGCTATCATTTATGGTTGCAATTGAAGGAATTTTGCAAATGTATGAGGCTCTTAAATTTTACTTCATATATGAAAATAATTTCCCTGTTAGAAATAGGCTTTTTCTGGAAAATCCCGACTGAATACGTTTCTTAATTGTGTCTCCAATTACTTGCACAAATATTCCGCACTGAACGTGAAGAAAAGGCTGTAGTGGAAGTACAGGGCGTCCCACTCAAACCTCCCTGAATTCAAGGACCCAGGAAAGAAAACCCACAGTAGATACGACAATGAAAAATGCACCACATTGTAGAGCATCTCAAAGAATTTATTTATGCATCATTAATACACCTCTACATGTTAACCATTTGTAGCACAATGAATATCGAGTCTATATTCAATTTCTTGCCAAGTTCTTTGTAACCATTTCCTCTGTCATTGTTGCAGTCACCTTAGTGATATGATGTCGCAACGTAGGAATATCGTTCACTTTTGTCGCATACACACAGTCCTTCATGAATCCCCACATGAAGAAATCAAGCGGCATAATGTCAGATGAACATGGTGGCCAGGCATTGGATCCTCTGCGTCCGATCCAACGATTGGGAAAATGCCTGTCCAGGAACTTGACCAATGCAGTGGAACTCCATCTTGTTGAAAAATGGTGTTGCGTTGAAAGTCTTGAATATGAGGGTACACAAACTGCTCCAATATGTTCAGATACGCTGACGCATTCACTGTTTGTTCCGCAAAGGAGAACGGTCCAATAATCCTGTCGTGCATTAGCCTGCACCAGACATTTAGTTTAGGGATACCACGAACGTGTTCAATGACATCCTGTGGATTTTGCGAACCCCAAATCCAAAGATTATGCCTATTAACCCTTCCTGATAGATGAAATGTTACCTCTTCTGAGAATAAACATCTTTCCAGGAAGCTGGTATCCATATCAAGGAAGCAGCATCCATATCAATATGCTGCTGCATATCCGCAGCAAATTGTTGTTGGTGTGGTTTGTCGTTCAGTGTCAGATGTTGCAGAATTTGCACTTTGTAAGCACACATACAAAGTCGCTGGTGAACTACACAATGCAATGTTGATCGAGGTACTTCAATTTGCCTAGATGCTTGACGAATTGACTTACGTAGGCTTCTGGGAAACGTTCGTCTGATGTCCTCCACTGTCTCTTCTGAAACTCCGTAACGTGCACCGCTAGAATGTTTCAGAACACTTCCTCTTGCCAGAAACTTCCTGTACCATTCCTTAAATGTTTTCACATCAGTTGGATCACATTCATACACACGACGATAATTTCTTTGCACAGTAATCGGTGATTTTGTTTCTGGAAACCTCACTACTGCTTGTACGCACTGCTGTGGAGTCGCCATTTTAACTTTATGAAATCATACTTGGCACTTCTGACGGGGGAATATAAATTCTTTGAGATGCTCTACAATGTGGTGTATTTTTCATTGTCGTATCTACTGTGTTTTTTCTCCCCTGGGTCCTTGAAATCAGGGAGGTTTGAGTGGGACACTCTGTACATTCCATCGTGAGTGATACTAAGTCAAGGCTGCAAGAAAGACCAAGAAGTTTCCCTAAAAGTAAGAGATGTCTCTAAATGAGAGAATGACCAGCTTGTTACTGTGTTTGGAAATGATCTGAATGCTTTTTAGTCTGTTTGTAGTGGTTATATTAGCAAATGGATGAGGCAGTATGATGAATTAACTGTCTTCAATTGGATAACTAGTAGAAAAGAAATGGAAATGATCGTATGGCATTGTTGGTCGGAAGGCCCTATTCGGGGAGTTCGTTCGCCGTATTGCAAGTCCTTTTTAGGTGACGCCACATCGACGACTTGCACGTCAATGATGATGAAAATGTTGATGAAGGACACACAACACCCAGTCCTCTGCCAGGAATTGAACCCGTGACTGCTGTGTGGTAAGTGGTAATGCTACAGAGGCGGAACTTTATTGGGATAAATCGTGTAAGAATGTAAGTGAAAAGCTCAAATCGGAAACCAGATAAACATTTTTAGAGAAAATTGTGTCTGATAGATGGTGTGATTTCATGAACAGTCGTTCAGAAGATGAATATTCAGAACTATTGAAAACTGTGCAAAATATTTTTGGAATCGCTGACTACAATGCAACTGAGGAAAAGATATCTTTCTCATTAAATATACGAGGGTGTGGTGAAAAGTACTACCTCTGAATTTTTTCTGAAAATTCTTAAAGCTATTTAAATAAAAGAAACGTTATTAGCATTCTGCATCTTTATTCTTCATGTCTACATACAATGGTGTACAGATTTTCACTTTTTATTTTTTGCAAAAAGAGAAGTAGCTGTGCTTTATAGATTTAGATGCTCTGAATAAAGACATCAAGGTTAAAATTGTCTCCTAGCTTAAGGCCACAAGTAAATAAGATGTTGACGTTTCACAGCCACATTTATGGGAAATTATAAGAGCTACATGGAAAGGCATTGTGTGAAGTATTCCTCTGCTACAAGTGAGATAAGAGCACACTTGCAGTACAATTTGGCAACGCTGCTTCACACCTTGGCTCATGTGCATACCACCCACTGACGTAAGCATTGTTGAATGTAGAAACTAGACGCGATTTAGCTTGTCATTTGTCACGGCTATGTGCCCTAGTGCTGCGGTAGTTTACATGTTACTGGAACGAATGTCATGGTGGTTGAGAGCTGAAGTGCTGAAACTGAAGAACATGTTGTTTAGCATGTGTACGCTTTCACAAACATGCCCCACCCCTGCAGTAACAAACCCAATAACATTTTTTACATTTGTGCAGTTGTTATTTGTTGTTCAAGAAGGTGACCATTAACTAAAAAAGTGAAACAAGCGTACACCTTATATTTTGCGCGTCGAGTTGGGGACCAAGATAAATTGTGGGCTCCACAGTGTGTTGCACCTTGCGCCCACCTACACTGAATGCTTGGACGCATGATAAAAACGTCTCCATGAAGTCTGGTGTGCCTGCTATTTGATCATGCATCAGATGCTATTTTTGTTTGGTACCTCCCTTCAGGAAAGAAGTTAATACCAAGAGAAGAAGAATATTCAATACCCTGACATCTTAGCTGACATTTTCCCTGTGGTTCATGGAGAAGAATTGCAAGTTTCCGTTTCCGCATGTGTACCACCATCAAGCAGTGGTAGCGATGATACTGAGCCAACAAATACAGCGGAAAAACTGCAATCACGTGAGAGCGACACTGAACTACATTTACACCATCATCATCTGGAGAACCACACTAAACCACACAGTGTGAATTCAGTGATCTTGTTAGGGATTTAAAAGCAGAACTCTTGGCGTCACAACTTCAGCCATAGAATCTCCTTACTGACAACAGTAGGTGTATCTATGTTTCGGGAGGGTCAGAAAAAAGTTGCATCATTTAACTGCTGAAGGCGACATCACATTTTGTAGTGAGACTGACGGTTTGTTGGAAGACCTGAACGTTACATAAAGACCAGGCGAGTGAAGACTCTTTATAGATGTCTCAAAAACAAGCCTGAAGGCAGTATTTTTACACAGAAGTAATGAAAGGCCACCCATCCCTGTTGCACATGGTGCTTTAGCTAATGAAAGTTAAACCATGTTGAAATCATTTATAAATTGTGTTAATTATAATAAGGATAAGTAGCTGGTATCTGCAGATTTCAAAGTCTTTGTGATACTGATGGGTTTGCAAGTGGTTTACGTTAAGTAATGCTGCTACCTGTGTAGGTAGGACAGTCACACAAGAGAAAAACACTACAGGCAGAGCGAATCGACTCCACCCAACAGCTCTCTTGATGGGTCAAAAAAATACTGCCAAAGAACCTCTAGTCAATCAGAAAAAAATTGTTCCCCTATCATTGCACATTAAGCTGGGAGTCATGCCAGCATACATTAAGGCTGTGAACAGGAATGAAGCAGCCCTTCAGTATTTGTGTATGAAGTTTCCACGACTCAGCAGAGAGAAGATCGCAAAATGGATGTTCTTTGGTCCATAGACATGCCAGCAGTTGGGGTACACACACTTTGACTCCACTGGACTCCTCATCAGCTGCATGTGTGCATTGTTTTCTTAAAGTGACAACGTTGTTCTTGGGAAACAGAAGAGCTGAAAATTTACAGGGACCTTGTAGACGAATTCATTTATGCTTATAGGATCATTGGCTGCAACCTGACACTGAAAATGCACTTCCTTCACTCTCACCTCGATGGGCTACCAAAGAACTTGAAACAGGTCTGTTGGGAGATTGTTATTTTCATTTCTGGAATTTGGATGTCTCACAAGCAAAGCGACAACTTTGGATTACTTATTAGTCGCGCGCAGTCTTTGGTCAGAGTAGCTGCGTCGCTGGAAGATGTGTTTGTTTTGGCAGCGAGGAGCGCGGGAGTTCTATCGTTAGAGGAATAGCGAGACAGACGCCGGGCGCAGGACTGCTGGCAATGTAGACGGTAAGTTAAGGGCATCTGTCTTTAATTAAAATGATTTGTGTTTAAATACTGTGAAACAGAGGAGAAAGGTTCGATTAGTATTTTAGAATGAAATGAGATTTAATGAGATAAGAAAAACAGATGAAGAGGACTGAAGGTAATGAATTTTATTTAGTTTCAATGCAGTTACACGTAGTTTGGAGCCATTGCTAAATGAGATATCCGTATCAGGAAACTTTACATTTTTCATTACAGACTGAGTAATTTTCACTGTGAGGTATTTTTCACGTTTATGAATTTTTTCCCCCCCCCCCCATGAACCATGGACCTTGCCGTTGGTGGGGAGGCTTGCGTGCCTCAGCGATACAGATGGCCGTACCGTAGGTGCAACCACAACGGAGGGGTATCTGTTGAGAGGCCAGACAAACATGTGGTTCCTGAAGAGGGGCAGCAGCCTTTTCAGTAGTTGCAGGGGCAACAGTCTGGATGATTGACTGATCTGGCCTTGTAACATTAACCAAAACGGCCTTGCTGTGCTGGTACTGCGAACGGCTGAAAGCAAGGGGAAACTACAGCCGTAATTTTTCCCGAGGAAATGCAGCTTTACTGTATGATTAAATGATGATGGCGTCCTCTTGGGTAAAATATTCCGGAGGTAAAATAGTCCCCCATTTGGATCTCCGGGCGGGGACTACTCAAGAGGACGTCGTTATCAGGAGAAAGAAAACTGGCGTTTTACGGATCGGAGCGTGGAATGTCAGATCCCTTAATCGGGCAGGTAGGTTAGAAAATTTAAAAAGGGAAATGGATAGGTTAAAGTAAGATATAGTGGGAATTAGTGAAGTTCGGTGGCAGGAGGAACAAGACTTTTGGTCAGGTGAATACAGGGTTATAAATACAAAATCAAATAGGGGTAATGCAGGAGTAGGTTTAATAATGAATAAAAAAATAGGAGTGCGGGTTAGCTACTGCAAACAGCATAGTGAACGCATTATTGTGGCCAAGATAGACACAAAGCCCATGCCTACTACAGTAGTACAAGTTTATATGCCAACTAGCTCTGCAGATGATGAAGAAATAGATGAAATGTATGACGAGATAAAAGAAATTATTCAGGTGGTGAAGGGAGCCGAAAATTTAATAGTCATGGGTGACTGGAATTCGTCAGTAGGAAAAGGGAGAGAAGGAAACATAGTAGGAGATTATGGATTGGGGGGGGGGGGGGGAGAAATGAAAGAGGAAGCCGCCTTGTAGAATTTTGCACAGAGCATGACTTAATCATATCTAACACTTGGTTCAAGAATCATAAAAAAAGGTTGTATACCTGGAAGAATCCTGGAGATACTAAAAGGTACCAGATAGATTATATAATGGTAAGACAGAGATTTAGGAACCAGGTTTTAAATTGTAAGACATTTCCAGGGGCAGATGTGGATTCTGACCACAATCTATTGGTTATGATCTGCAGATTGAAACTGAAGAAACTGCAAAAAGGTGGGAATTTAAGGAGATGGGACCTGGATAAACTGAAAGAACCAGAGGTTGTACAGAGTTTCAGGGAGAGCATAAGGGAACAATTGACAGGAATGGGGGAATACAAACGTCTCAAAAATGAGATCGACAGGAAGTGCAAAATGGCTAAGCAGGGATGGCTAGAGGACAAATGTAAGGATGTAGAGGCTTGTCTCACTAGGGGTAAGATAGATACTGCCTACAGGAAAATTAAAGAGACCTTTGGAGAGAAGAGAACCACTTGTATGAATATCAAGAACTCAGATGGAAACCCAGTTCTAAGTAAAGGAGGGAAGGCAGAAAGGTGGAAGGAGTATATAGAGGGTTTATACAAGGGCGATGTGCTTGAGGACAATATTATGGAAATGGAAGAGGATGTAGATGAAGACGAAATGGGAGATAAGATACTGCGTGAAGAGTTTGACAGAGCAAGGAAAGACCTGAGTCGAAACAAGGCCCCGGGAATAGACAACATTCCATTAGAACTACTGATGGCCTTGGGAGAGCCAGTCATGACAAAACTCTACCATCTGGTGAGCATCATGTATGAGACAGGCGAAATACCCTCAGACTTCAAGAAGAATATAATAATTCCAATCCCAAAGAAAGCAGGTGTTGACAGATGTGAAAATTACGAACTATCATTTTAATAAGTCACAGCTGCAAAATACTAACGCGAATTCTTTACAGACGAATGGAAAAACTGGTAGAAGCCGACCTCGGCGAAGATCAGTTTGGATTCCGCAGAAATGTTGGAACATGTGAGGCAATACTGACCCTACGACATATCCTAGAAAATAGATTAAGGAAAGGCAAACCTACATTTCTAGCATTTGTAGACTTAGAGAAAGTTTTGAAAATGTTGACTGGAATACTCTCTTTCAAATTCTAAAGATGGCAGGGGTAAAATACAGGGAGCGAAAGGCTATTTACAATTTGTACTGAAACCAGATGGCAGTTATAAGAGTCGAGGGGCACGAAAGGGAAGCAGTGGTTGGGAAGAGAGTGAGACAAGGTTGTAGCCTATCCCCGATGTTATTCAATCTGTATATTGAGCAAGCAGTAAAGGAAGCAAAAGAAAAATTCGGAGTAGGTATTAAAATTCATGGAGAAGAAGTAAAAACTTTGAGGTTTGCCGATGACATTGTAATTCTGTCAGAGACTGCAAAGGACTTGGAAGAGCAGTTGGACGGAATGGATAGTGTCTTGAATGGAGGATATAAGATGAACATCAACAAAAGCAAAACGAGGATAATGGAATGTAGTCAAATTAAATCGGGTGATGCTGAGGGAATTAGATTAGGAAATGAGACACTCAAAGTAGTAAAGGAGTTTTGCTATTTGGGGAGTAAAATAACTGATGATGGTCGAAGTAGAGAGGATATAAAATGTAGACTGGCAATGGCAAGGAAATCGTTTCTGAAGAAGAGAAATTTGTTAACGCCGAGTATAGACTTAAGTGTCAGGAAGTCGTTTCAGAAAGTATTTGTATGGAGTGTAGCCATGTATGGAAGTGAAACATGGACGATAACTAGTTTGGACAAGAAGAGAATAGAAGCTTTCGAAATGTGGTGCTACAGAAGAATGCTGAAGATTAGATGGGTAGATCACATAACTAATGAGGAGGTGTTGAATAGGATTGGGGAGAAGAGAAGTTTGTGGCACAACTTGACTAGAAGAAGGGATAGGTTGGTAGGACATGTTTTGAGGCATCAAGGGATCACCAATTTAGCATTGGAGGGCAGCGTGGAGGGTAAAAATCGTAGAGGGAGACCAAGAGATGAATACACTAAGCAGATTCAGAAGGATGTAGGTTGCAGTAGGTACTGGGAGATGAAGAAGCTTGCACAGGATAGAGTAGCATGGAGAGCTGCATCAAACCAGTCTCAGGACTGAAGACTACAACAACAACAACAACATATGAATTTTTTGTGTAACATCTGTGAGAGTAATATTTTCATATCAATGTTCCCCTTTGTCAATGTTAATGGGTGTTGTAATATGAATTTCATACAAGTACTGTAATTATATATCACATAATTTAAAAACAGGTATTTAGCGTAATATTTCACCTAAGAGCATTAGTCACATCCTCGATACAAGTCATTTTTATTTAAAGAGTGTCTTACTCATAGATGTGTGTAAATTAGTTTACTCGTTGTCTAGAGCACTGCACTAAGCTCTCAGCTGTAGTTAGAAATTTGCAGCTGGCGCACAGAGAGCAGCAAGCACCATGTTTCCAAGCAATTACGTTACGAAATAAGATATTTTCATTTCAGAATCAGTTTTCTAAGAAAATTGTCAACACACAGGGAACACTTAATGAACAGCATGATTAGGCTGATCATTAACGCACAAGGACCACTTAGTTTAATTAAAGAGATTATTAGATCGAAGCGCCAAGGAATCTGGTGTAGGCATGCGTATTCAAATACAGAGATACACTCCTGGAAATGGAAAAAAGAACACATTGACACCGGTGTGTCAGACCCACCATACTTGCTCCGGACACTGCGAGAGGGCTGTACAAGCAATGATCACACGCACGGCACAGCGGACACACCAGGAACCGCGGTGTTGGCCGTCGAATGGCGCTAGCTGAGCAGCATTTGTGCACCGCCGCCGTCAGTGTCAGCCAGTTTGCCGCGGCATACGGAGCTCCATCGCAGTCCTTAACACTGGTAGCATGCCGCGACAGCGTGAACGTGAACCGTATGTGCAGCTGACGGACTTTGAGCGAGGGCGTATAGTGGGCATGCGGGAGGCCGGGTGGACGTACCGCCGAATTGCTCAACACGTGGGGCGTGAGGTCTCCACAGTACATCGATGTTGTCGCCAGTGGTCGGCGGAAGGTGCACGTGCCCGTCGACCTGGGACCGGACCGCAGCGATGCACGGATGCTCGCCAAGACCGTAGGATCCTACGCAGTGCCGTAGGGGACCGCACGGCCACTTCCCAGCAAATTAGGGACACTGTTGCTCCTGGGGTATCGGCGAGGACCATTCGCAACCGTCTCCATGAAGCTGGGCTACGGTCCCGCACACCGTTAGGCCGTCTTCCGCTCACGCCCCAACATCGTGCAGCCCGCCTCCAGTGGTGTCGCGACAGGCGTGAATGGAGGGACGAATGGAGACGTGTCGTCTTCAGCGATGAGAGTCGCTTCTGCCTTGGTGCCAATGATGGTCGTATGCGTGTTTGGCGCCGTGCAGGTGAGCGCCACAATCAGGACTGCATACGACCGAGGCACACAGGGCCAACACCCGGCATCATGGTGTGGGGAGCGATCTCCTACACTGGCCGTACACCACTGGTGATCGTCGAGGGGACACTGAATAGTGCACGGTACATCCAAACCGTCATCGAACCCATCGTTCTACCATTCCTAGACCGGCAAGGGAACTTGCTGTTCCAACAGGACAATGCACGTCCGCATGTATCCCGTGCCACCCAACGTGCTCTAGAAGGTGTAAGTCAACTACCCTGGCCAGCAAGATCTCCGGATCTGTCCCCCATTGAGCATGTTTGGGACTGGATGAAACGTCGTCTCACGCGGTCTGCACGTCCAGCACGAACGCTGGTCCAACTGAGGCGCCAGGTGGAAATGGCATGGCAAGCTGTTCCACAGGACTACATCCAGCATCTCTACGATCGTCTCCATGGGAGAATAGCAGCCTGCATTGCTGCGAAAGGTGGATATACACTGTACTAGTGTCGACATTGTGCATGCTCTGTTGCCTGTGTCTATGTGCCTGTGGTTCTGTCAGTGTGATCATGTGATGTATCTGACCCCAGGAATGTGTCAATAAAGTTTCCCCTTCCTGGGACAATGAATTCACGGTGTTCTTATTTCAATTTCCAGGAGTGTATGTAAACAAGCAGAATACGGCGCTGTGGTCAGCAACGCCTGTACTGTAAAAGACGACAAGAGTTTGGTGCAGTTATTAGATCGGTTACTGCTGCTACAATGGCAGGTTATCAAGTTGTAAGTTTTAACGTAGTGCCATAGTCGGCGTACGAGCGGTGGGTCACAGCATCTCCGAGGTACCGATGAAGTGGGGATTTTCCCGTACGACCATTTCACGAGTGTACCGTGAATATCAGGAGACCTGTAAAACGTCAAATCTCCGACATAGCTGCGGCCGGAAAAAGATCCTCCAAGAACGGGACCAACGGCGACTGAAGAGAAGCGTTTAACGTGACGAAAGTGCAACCCTTCCGCAGACTGCAGCAGATTTCAATGCTGGGCCATCAACAAGTGTCAGCGTGCGAATCATTCAACGAAAAATCATCGATACGGGCTAGGGGAGCCGAAGGGCCACTCGTATACCCCTGATGACTACACGAGACAAAGCTTTACGCCTCGCCTGAGCCCGTCAATACCGGCATTGAACTGTTGATGACTAGAAACATGTCGCCTGGTCGAACGACTCTCGTTTAAAATTGTATCGAGCAGATTGGACGTGTACTGGTATGGAGACAGCCTCATAAATCCATTGACCCTGCATGTCAGCAGGGGACTGATCAAGCTGGTGGAGGCTCTGTAATGGTGCGTGGTGTGTTCAGTTGGTGTGATATGGGACACACGATACATCTAAATTCGACTCTGACATGTGACACATATATAAGCATACTGTCTGATCACCTGCATCCATTCATGTCCATTGCGCATTCCGTCGGACTTGGGCAATTCCAGGAAGATAATACGACACCCCACACGTCCAGAACTGCTACGGAGAGGCTCCAGGAACACTCTTCTGAGTTTAAACACTTCCGCTGGCCACCGAACTCCCCAGACATGTACATTGTTGAGCATATCTGGGATGCCTTGCAACACACTTTTCACAAGAGATCTCCACCCCTTCGTACTCTTACTGATTTATGGAAAGCCCTGCAGGATTCATGGTGTCGATTCCCTCCAGCACTACTTCAGACATTAATCGAGTCCATGCCACGTCGTGTCGCGGCACTTCTGCGTGCTCGCAGGGGCCATACACGTTATTAGGCTGGTGTGCCATTTTATTTGGCTCTTCAGTGTAATAAAGTTCAAGATTTAATCAGTTTGCACATTTTAGAAAGTTTATAAAACAGGGCCAAACTCATGTATTCTCGCAAGCAGATATTTTTGGTTTCTCTCGCAGTTATAAATCCACAAGTTACCCAAAGCTAAATAACAGCAAAAAGTTACAACCAAACCAACCAAGCCAGTACGAGTTCAAAATCAAACGAAAATGAATTTTTAAGGAAACTTTCAAATTTCGGTGCGATTAGTGATGAGCACAGCCAGTGGTTCCACAAGGCATTTCTCTAATGGAACAATGGTACACAGGACAGTGGACTATAGTCATGTTAGCTGATTTCTGCTGGATGCTCCGGTCACCAACTACAACAGGATAGAAAAGAAACGACGCGAATAAACTTGGCAAATTCAGTTAATGTATATATCCTCTTGATTAAGGCAGCAGTATAAGTGAATCATAAAGCTCCACTTTACTTGTAACCTTGAGCTAAGAGACAATTTTAATTGTAATATTCGGGTTCAGCGCATCGAAATCTGTAAAGAACGTCTACTTTGGTTTCTGTAAAGAATCCGCTGTGGACCGGTGATATTTGCAGCGCTCTGCCGCTAGATAGCCCCGAATTGTAGCGTGTAACATGGCGCTGTGTAACGTAACAATGTCTGTCCGTGGGAAAAAACGTGCTGTAATCGAGTTCAAATCCGAAGAGTCCATCCACACGCGGAGCACTCTCTCCTTTAGCATGACAATGTCAGAATGTACACGAGCGCTCCGATGCTTGCAAAAGCCCAGCACCTTGGGTTCACTGTCATCGGTTATTCTCCCTACATACCGATTTGGCCCTATCCGATTTTCATCTGTTTCCAAAACTTAAAGAACATGTTTGAGGACTTCACTTTGATAATGATGAAGCAGTGCAAGCACACATAGGGTTGTGGATCCGGCAACACAGTGAAAAATTCTACAATGACGGTGTAAACAAACTTGTCTCTCGTTGAGAGAAATGTGTTCATAGCCAAGGTGACTATGTTGAGAAATTAACATGTACACACGAAGAATAAAGATGAAGAATATTAATAGTCTTTGTTTTATTTAAAAATCTTGAGTTTCCACATTATAAAATTCGGAAGCATTGCTTTTCATTGGACTGGTGAAAGAAATAGGCTTTCTGTACAATGTCTAAAGAATTTGTCGATCATCAGTTATAACTATAAAAGCCCAATTATTCTCAATACTGTGATAGTACCGAACCCAAGAAAGAGTTTTAAGAAGATTCGAGGAAGCGAAAAATATGTTTCTGTAAAAAAGCAGCCGTTCTGGTTCACATAAAGGAGGTTTGTATTGCCCCCTCGGTTTTTTCATGTGGAACTAGCGTAACCCTAGTTGCCTCGTACTGTGTGAAACCAAGAAGTCGATGTATGTGCTTATTTTGAGGTATTAGGGCGTGAGTAGTTCCGTACCTCAGCCAGTAAAAAGAAATTCTGAATGTCTGAGTATTAGTGAAAGTACATTGAAATGAATTTGAGAGAATATAGAGGAACTTCGTGCCTAGCACCACCAAAAAGAGTTCTGACAGGTGACAGAAGTTTGTATTAGATGAGTTTACACAGGGAGTCATAAGAGGGAAAATCCACGATTTCTATACGTAAAACCAGTTCCCAGTAATAGCAGACCAATTGGAAAAGTTGAAGACTGAAGTTGGATACTTCCCTGATGTGACTCAAACAACTTTTTGACGTGATAGTCCCAAACTGGGCTTCAGATACGAGAAGTTCAACAAAAAATATTTGCTGATGGAAAATAACCGAGCAGTAGGAAAAAGAGACTGCTCCTTGTGGAAAATGAGACACTTGCGAAATACTGAATGGACTATTTATTACATAGATGAGAGTTGATGTGGTGCAAAGCATTCCAGAAAGTTTGTATGACACGAAAAAAAGTCGTATGCCTCAGAAAATGTATACGATTATCACTAGGGGAGGATTCAAGAGCGGAAAGGCTGGAAAGGAGGAATTTAAACAGTGTCCTGTTGTGGTAAACGTGTTATAACGTACCACATTGGGCACGAAGATGGGTTCGTGCAAAATGCTGGTTTATGTTTTATTGGGCAAAAGAAGACATGCAGATTATCATTCTGAGATGAAGAGTGGTTTAGGAGCGTTCTCAAAAAATTACCACACAGATCTTCTCCATATCACACGACGAGAAATCCAGTATCACGAAACTCATACACGAAATGGAGGAAAGGTTCTGTTACTGAATGGAAAGAAAGCAGTCACGTAGAGCTTGAATATAATGCCACGTCATACGAAGAATTTTTTAAAGCAGGCTTGCTGGAACACGCAATATCGCACTACAGGTTACAAGAAAACCATTAGGAACGTGTATTGCACTCGGTGGAGAAGGGAATTAAACTTCTGTGGATAACTGTGGTGCAATGCGGATTCAACGTCATTGAACTTATTTGGGCCTTTGTCGAAGACAAGGTAGTAAATGAGAACAAGAGTTTTAAGATAAATGATACTTTACTTTACTCTGGAAAGTGTCCCTCAAAGTGTCTGGAGGAATTCAGTGAACCATGTGCACAAATTTGAAAACAGATATGAAAAAATAGTCCTTTATCTTGAAATGGCAATAGAACCGTTGCTGATCTAAGTAGACGACTGCGATAGCAGCTGTGAGACGAAGTTGATAATTCCATTAATTGGCAATTTTTTCTTCAATATACATTGGGTTGACTAATTGACACAAAGTCTGGGAAACAGAATATAAAAAAATGAAATAACCTGGAAATAAATGTCATTTTTTAGTCGATCTATAAATGGGGATCATGGCACATGCCAATTACGCTTTACTTTTTCTTTTATTTTTGCGCCAGACAGCAAAGCATTCAATATGAAGCGTCACATTACACACAGAGCACTGTTTCCTTGCGTTTTTGTATAAAATTCCACATTTTCTTTTTTTTCCCAATGTCATGCTTTCCGCTCAATTTGAGCAGCTAATTTTAATTCTGTTTTTTCATTCTGAATTTTCAATTCTTCCGAAGTTTTATTTAATTTATCATCAAGTTTCTCAAAACTCTCTACTAATTTATTATTTAATTCCGCTTGATTAGCTTCTAATTGCTCATTCAACTTTGTTTGATTGGCTAGTAATTGCTCCTGGACTTTCACTTGATTGGCTGCTAATTGTTCATTCATTTCCCTTTTAGTCTATATTTGCGCTTTAGTTAATTCCCTTTTAATCTCTATTTGCGCTTTAGTTAAGTCTGTTACATTTTTGGCTAACAGTGTTAACTGCTGCATGATTACAGTCAATGGGTTTATTTCGTCCTGCTCAGATGACATCGAAACACTTAAGCTTTGTTGTGGGGCCTGATTAATGCTGCCGCTAGGCACTACTTCAGTTAATTAGCGTCTAATGTTTCACTAACCTCAGAAACAGCTGAGGGCTGTTGTGATTCGCTCTGCTGTTGCATTGCCATTTTATAAGCCGCCCTAGTAAGAACCATTAATACACAGAACAACAAATATATAAAGTCACTCGCATCTGAGTTAATAATGTCACTGACCTAAACTTTGCATAATACTCACTTATAATAAACAATCAATCTGATTCAAACCGATAACATTTAAATAGTTATTCTTAATTTCTATCTACAAAAAATTTAATTGTATATTGTCTGGCCTGAACGACGTTCTCGTAGGTTGTGGCGAAATTGTGACTTCTGGAACAGGCCTCGTCTCCTTTTCTCTCGTGCACATGCAACATAAAATTCACACAATGTTTAAGTAGTGCTCAAAAATGTTGTCCTGCCACGGTCGCCAAATTTAATATTTTTTGTGGGATCTAAAATTTAAAACCTCTCTCACACCGGCCTGATTTAGATTCACTGATCAGGATAGTAAAAAATATGCCTATATTAAGGGAATTTTCATTCACAAAGCAGGCTTATCACATTCACACAGTTCAATACTGTTCTATCCTGATTAAATTGAGCTTAACTTAAATTCCATATGGCAGTGAAGCAATTTTGAAGTCTCGGTGCGACGAAAATTGTCAGTCGATCTTCTGAAAACATTTGTAATATTTATTTGCTTTCGGTGATCACATGGGGAAGACCGGAGATCTGCTGGTAAGACTGTGTTAGCCTATTTATTTGAAGTAACTGGATATCTTGAGCATACAAAACGGCAGGTTCGTCCAGTGTAAATAAGACGTTCCCCATTGATCCGGTGCAACACAGCGTAGTAAGCAGACACTGTCAATAATAATCAGTTAAATAATACGTGAACACACTTACTTTAGTTTAGCTCATGTATTAAATTCCTTCTCATACAGAATCTCATCAAGATGGCGACTAGCTCAACAATACATACATATACATCCTCCTTCTTTCACGGCTAATCGGCAAGCATTCCTCATTCTTTTCATAAGAGAAAACATAGATAGCAGAGAAGCTATTCTATGGAGTAAATGCACGCTCCAAGGAATAATAGGGCTTGAAACTACTTTGCATTGATAATCATCGTATATTAAAGTTTAGGAATCGGTAAGATAAGAAGAGATATTTCGAGATGTGTACCAAGTTATATAATTTATAAAATTTCTGAAAATATCGCGGAGAGGCCGCTGCAAGAGACATTACAAGGTGTCCAGTTCTAGAAGTCCTGAGTGCAACTGAAACACGCAATGTAGATGCCTTCGGGTATGATGGACGTCTTGTCCTTTTGAATCAGAAACAGTCGATGATTGAGCAAGATATGCTCTTGCTACCATCCTTCTGAATTCGAGTAGTGGAGTATTTACTGAAATACTGCAACCGCATCCGTAGTTTTGTCATTAGCTCCTTTATATCTGCCACAACAGAATCATCAGCATCGGTTTTTGAATTTTCGAGTTATCGTTTTAATATTCTGTTCCAAGCTTTGTTCAAAGTCTTCCTTTCAATCAAGTGCCACGCATCTACAATCATGTAACAATCCTCCTTTAAAATCTTTGTTAGAAAAATCACAAAACTACTTCTACATTATTTTCATAAACAGATAACGATTAACGTAAATGTAAATAAATTGAATGTTTCAATAATACTTTGATCCTCAGGTTGTAGCAAGGGTGTCACATTAGGAGGCAAAAAATTTACTGTAAACATTCTGTTTTCTCTCTTACCGGTTCAGCCGAAGTATGAGCTGGTGCATCATCCTGTAGAAGTAGAACTTTCCTTTCTTTACTAATTTAATTTTGAATTTTTTCACTTCAGGGCAGAAGTGTTAGTCATACCAGTCAATGAACATTTCGGTGTTCTCCCATGTGCTTTTTTGGCTTTTGTAAATCATGATATTTTTGAAGAATCTGGAGTTTCTGGATTTACCAATGAGGAGCTAAAGTGGTAGCGTTTGTGCAAACTAATATTGTTATTCGCTCTTTACTAGTTTAATATTCCGGGGCTGAGCTTTCTCGCCGAGATGCTAAAGATTTTGACGGTAATGATTTCCAGTTTAAACCGGTTTCATCAGCATTGTAAACAACGTCCAATTCATAGTCATTTTCATCCACTTCTTTTTTAAAACCATCTTCAAAAGAATTTGCTGAACCTAGATCAGCTGATATTTTTTCACGTTGTATTTCCAATTCATGAATCCCACGACGAGATTTAAAAATGTACAGTCATTACTTACGTACCACAAACGATTCATCGCCAGCTATTTCGTTATTGAATTGTAATGCCTTTTCACACAGCGAAGGACCAGACATCGTTTGCCCGGTTGATCGTTTTTGTAAAAACCAAAAATACAATGCTTTTTCCAAAAGTTCATTTTTCCGTTTCATCGCTTTTCGATGTTTTCTGCCGTATTCACTATCAAGTTTGCAGGTGTACATCAGAATTGAATCGGTATTCTTCTTAATATCGCTTATCTAGGTGTACCTACATCACACTTATCGGGTAACTTACAACCAGTTTCTCCTTCTTTTAATAAATCAATAATGTTTATTTTATCTTTAATGGGAGATACGGGTAAAATTTCAGCCTGGTCTTAAAAAAAATCGCAGGGTGCTGAAAATTTGTTTCCTAATATATCTTGGCATGCTGAATTCAGTGGATAAACCCAGTTTGCTAAACCATGGATAACCCAATTTTGCAAAACCACAGAAATATTCACAAAAAATTTGAGTCAAATACTTATAAAATTGACGGAGGAGTAGCATTTTTTTGTTGTAGCCATTTTGATTTTTTCAAAAAATTTGAAGTATAGTCAGTTTCCTATCACTAGACAGATATGTACGGTGCAGAAATTTAATTGAAATGTTAATTTTATGTGAAAATGTCTGGGATTTTTTCTTTCTTTTTTTTTTAGACATGCGGATTTATGTTCGCGGTGGACTCAGTTGTGAACCGAACAGTGAATATTTATAAAGGTTTCTGATCCAGAATGGGTGGCAGTGGGTTATGAGGTTCTTAGATCGGGCAGGTGATCAACATTCTAATACTTTTCAGTTACTTTACATAACTTTCCTCAAATCACGAGACATACATACACTCTAGCGATCAACGCTCTGCCGTCTACCATCTCTAACGTGTCGCGAAAGCCCGGCGATTAATGACAGCATGACACGTGATCGGCAGGAAAGATCGACTTTTTGAGCAATCATGTGTCGCTTCAGGGTGGCTCATTAACGCGTTTAGTGGCAAATTTATGTTTAATATATGATGAGGATTGATAATGTACTTCAACACAATGACAACTGACAATGAAATTCAACATCTCTTTTAATATTTTGATGATGTGGTGAATGGAGGGCAGTTAAGTAAGAATCCTGGTATTTCTTACGACTGTTGCAGCCTTATGATGACCGCCGTTTTAGGACAAAATTGACAGATTTATATTTCGTTACCTTTTTATTTAAACGTTAACCATAAAATGTTAATGAATATCACTTATTTTGGTTTTCACTAAAGGATCAATGTCTGGTACCACTTTTCGAGTAATGCTAAGGAAAGCTCTTAAGTTGAAGTCTGCCAGTGAGCATCTGTGGATGGATTTCTCTCTCCTCATTGCATAAAAAAGAAGCATGTAAATGTAAGTCTAAACATTGACATAACTGTAGCTGCAGACTAGTAAGTCATGAAACCTTAGATTGAGAAAACAGAAGTCTACGAGACTAATTCTGCTATGAAACTAATCACGCAAACGTCATACTGTAGGTGCTCAAGTTGTAGCTGTAGCCGAGTTTCCAGACTACGTCGCAGGTAGCGGCGGAAAGGCCGGTGTATACTACTTCTGGAACACCCTGTCCACTACCTTCAATGTCCTGGGCTCCGTACAAATATCAACACATTCTCTCTGCGTACAAGTGGCGCTTCGTGCAAGTGTCACCAACTCGCCAGCTATAACCGCGGCCGACGACCTGCCTGTGCGGAAGGAGCGGAGAAGGGGACGTTTAATATGTAAACTGAAAATAAAGAATACAATTTTCAAACCATCAAGTCGTCTTTTATTTGTCCTTCATACTGGCGAGTCATTGTATAATGTCGTAGTAATTCTATTCTACGCTAAATTCTTATCACGTACTGTAAATACAGAATTTTGATAATTGATTTATACTTTTCGTATGTATGTTGTGTTAAAAAGGTAACTATACTTCAATTTCTTTGAAAAAATTAAAATGGTGGAAAGGAAAAAAGGCTACTCCTCTGCCAATTTTAAAAATTTTTCGCTCAATACATTTTTCTCCATACATTCCATGCTAGCCAACAACTTCACGTATGGGTTTGAAAAACACTGATTTTGTCAACACTATAATTCAAAAGTATGAAAAAAATATTGTTTAGAAAATCGAATTTTACCCACTGAATTCAGCACGCTAAGATATGTTATGAACTAAATTTTCAGCCCACTGTGGTATTTTTGGGACCGAGACGAAGTTTCACCGATACCTCCCCTTAAGCGATGACACCACTTACACTTTTAATAGACGGACACGGCACAGGGGCGTAGCGGCTGGCAACTGTACCTGAAACAATATTGCAATGCGCACTAACTCAAACAATAATGAACGCAATGTCCTTGCATGAACGGTGTAGAGTGTAGACTGCAAAGTCATTTTCTTGCATTTGACAGTCCGGATAATCGCGAATCCATATAACTGAGGACCGAATTATCGAGTCTCCACTACACAGTTCCTGCAGTACAAGATGGTGTCCAGTGAAGGGCAGTATACTTAAGAACTTTTTTATGTTTTCAGTGGATAACTCAAACCTGTGATTATTGTTCAGTATAGCATATCGAATACTTCCACTGGCAGTCAAGTTCAGTACTTGTTCATCAATAAATTCTTCAAAACAATTAACTGCAGACTCTCCTTTTAGTGCCGGTACCAAATTGCATTTGTGCTACTCAGTTTTTGCTAGATCTGGGTAGGTTTTACTTCAGGTTGCAGCTTCTGTTGTCCAATTAGAAGTAATATTAGCCTTTATTTTCTTCTTGAAATGACCTGCGCTTTTCTTGTCCACCCGTTCTTCATTAGTATGAACTTTCGAGCTACTTGGCGCCTCAGCTGGAAGAGTATCTTGCATTGTATTTTCGTTGATATCATCACAGTCAGGCATCTGATCTAAGCGATATAGAGGAAGCTCGACAATGTCACTGATCTCATCCAGTTCATCCTCATCATCAGAAAAAGCCATGAAATTAGTGCCATTTTTTTAAAAATATCTTTATTTGATACAACACAAGATGATGATACAAATGCAAACAATGATAATGATACAACAATTCAAAAACAACAAACACTAATAGTGAAAGGTGGCTACACTGTGTCACAACGCCAGAGATTGCGCCAAAGAGTATTATTCAGCCGCCTCCACTGGCAGTGCTTGTTGAGATGTGGTGGTGGAGAGTGCTTGTCGAGAAGTGGGCAGTAGGAGTCCCGATGTAGCCGTAAATAGTTGTGAGCATGTTGTATGCAGTTGTTCTGATGGGCTAGACAGCCGATGCTGTTCGATTGCGGATGTTGTAATGATCAGAGTGTATGTTTCGTCAATATATATGAAGGTAATAATTTTTTTTATTTTTATTTCAAATGTCTTAAACAATAATGCCTCTTGGTCACAGGTTCAGTCAACAAAGCATCTGGCTTGTGTTCATGTATTAGAGCGTAATTCTGGTTTCTATGTGCAGGTATAGTATTTCAGTTTTATTTAATTAATTCAGTGTAAATGGTATTTAAAATATCTTGTCTTTTTGAGGAAGAACCGTGCCAGATGTGTACGTTGAATCACACTTCCACACACAGAACAGTTACATTTGTGCTTTGTTGTTCGTAGTTGTTGTTTCGTAGCTTTTATAGTTGCTGGAGACTTAGTTAATTAATTGTGTTAACGGAAATTTTCTGTCATTCTTTGTTGTTATTCTATGCAGTCAGATTGCGGAGTAATACTAGTCAGGGCCCACCGGTTATGAGACTGCGTAACCGTACAGTCAGCTACTAAAATTAAAATTATTTGCATTCTATATTTAATAAAGCCCCCATGCAATAGTTATACACAATAACCCACCACCTTATCTAATTAGTGGGTCCTTTTATGATACAATAGCAAAAGCATCTTATACTTAAATTAGTTTACTAGGACAACCTATGGACAAGGTTAATCTATCTTGTTAACTACACTAAGACTAATCTACTCTGCAGCGTTACAGTTGTGCCAGATGATCTACAAACCTACTTTTTTGTGGCCTGCTCACCGAGCTAACCCCAGTGAGCGTGCCCCTGGCACTGGGCTGGCCAGTTTACTTAAAGATCGCTGCAGTCACTACCTGTGTTAGTGGTGTCATTTACAATTGTTTTCAATTTTCATTATAAAATATGCTGTGTTGCTACTCATTGTGTCTGAGAAGAAAAGAAAACAAAATTTTGTTTTAGGTGGAACCTACCATGAACCACAAATAGCGATCGAAATTCAAGGAACCCTCGTATGAAACTTGGAAATAAATGATCGTCAGCAATCTTCTAAAACCGTTAGAGGCCACGCCAGTATAAAAGTGCTGGAATTTATACATAAGAATATAACTTACGCTATTTTGAAAAGGTTCAACTCTTGTAACTCTGAAAAACTTTACTTCTTCACGCAAATAATCCTGCACAGCTCGCTCGTCTGACAATTACTGTCTAAAAATCAACGCACAAGTTTAACAAAGATCTAGACAACAGTAAAAAAAAGTAATAACTGCTGTCAACATAATTACGAATACAAACTTTCACTACAAAAAAATCCCCAAATGTGGATCATAGCATTTAATCGGTTAAGGTAGATTTTATTTTATTCGTCATTCTATCCTACAAAATTTATTTCAACTAATCGATTTTTCATTTACTGCTAAAATAAACAGTATGGTTCAAATGGCTCTGAGCACTATGGGACTTAACATCTATGGTCATCAGTCCCCTAGAACTTAGAACTACTTAAACCTAACTAACCTAAGGACATCACACAACACCCAGTCATCACGAGGCAGAGAAAATCCCTGACCCCGCCGGGAATCGAACTCGGGCACCCGAGCGCGGGAAGCGAGAACGCTACCGCACGACTACGAGTTGCGGACAAAACAGTATCTTTCATTATTCATTTATCGAGAGCTTCTTGTACATCGAGACTTAACTTTTAATTTCCCATATTATTCCCCTTCCACTCGCAAAAACAACTGAACGCGGTAAAGCTGTACTGGAATAAGAATACGAAGTTGCCATTCTTCGTTGATGAAACGGTAGAGTTTATCGCGCATTACAACAGTGGTAGTGCAGTGGTAAGACAGCTACAGATCCACCACAGCCTCGCATAGACTGCAGCTACCAACGTAATTGATTTTCAAACTCTTTAACTGTCAGACGTGGGAGTATTCATTGATAATGACATACAATGTAACCAAAGAAAGTTAAAGCTTCACATTCGTGTTTTCTCTGCCGCAATAGCTTCAATGGTAAGCTCAATATCAGTGTCTTGCCTTTCACATTATAGCAAGAAACGACTAGTCAGAAAATAACGAAAATCCGTCTGAAAATAGGAAAGGGTCGTATCTTTAAATTGTGGAAAGATAATTGTTCTGCTAATTACTGTCTGAATTCCATGACTCCTCAAAGTTGACACTCAGCAAAAAATACTCAAAAAGCACGCTGTCTCTTAAATATTACCGCGTATATCGCTTCTCTTCCACCAAAACGAGATATTTACAAATGAAATAGAAGTAGATATTTCCACCATTCCGGAAAGCTTGAACACGTTGACGTTCTTCACGCGATGTAACCACAATATGAGCTCAAAAATAAATAGTTTCCGCCCTTTCTCTTCAATTCTTACTGCTGATCTGGTTAGTTCTGATTCATTCTGCAGCTGAATCAGGCTTCTCGCCTTCAGCAGGTAACAGGCCATATCCGTTCCTTAGCTCAACAGGAAGAGTATAATCCAAACTGTACCCTTTCCTCCCCTTCCCCGCTACCTTCACCAACATCCCACTCCGCACCCCCCCCCCCTCACCTTCACCCACCCCCCGCCAGACTTTTGACTAATTTGAGGGAGCATGCATATTTGTCACACAAGATCTTATTATTATAAATAACTATATGGATATGTTTGGTTTTCCGTATTAGTGGTGTTATAGTTGTATTTGTTGTTGTTGTAGTCTTCAGTCCTGAGACTGGTTTGATGCAGCTCTCCATGCTACTCTATCCCGTGCAAGCTCCTTCATCTCCCAGTACCTACTGCAGCGTACATCCTTCTGAATCTGGTTAGTGTATTCATCTCTTGGTCTCCCTCTACGATTTCTACCCTCCACGCTGCCCTCCAATGCTAAATTGGTGATCCCTTGATGCCTTAGAACATGTCCTACCAACCGATCCCTTCTTCTAGTTAAGTTGTACCACAAACTTTTCTTCTCCCCAATCCTATTCAATACCTCCTCATTAGTTATATGATCTACCCATCTAATCTTCAGCATTCTTCTGTAGCACCACATTTCGAAAGCTTCTATTCTCTTCTTGTCCAAACTAGTTATCGTCCATGTCTCACTTCCATACGTGGCTACGCTCCATACAAATACTTTCAGAAACAACTTCCTTACACTTAAGTCAATACTCGATGTTAACAAATTTCTCTTCTTCAGAAACGCTTTCCTTGCCATTGCCAGTCTACATTTTATATCCTCTCTACTTCGACCATCATCAGTTATTTTGCTCCCCAAATAGCAAAACTCCTTTACTACTTTAAGTGTCTCATTTCCTAATCTAATTCCCTCAGCATCACCTGACTTAATTCCACTACATTTCATTATCCTCGTTTTGCTTCTGTTGATGTTCATCTTATATCCTCCTTTCAAGACACTGTCCATTCCGTCCAACTGCTATTCCAAGTCTTTTACAGTCTCTGACAGAATTACAATGTCATCGGCAAACCTCAAAGTTTTTATTACTTCTCCATGCATTTTAATACCTACTCCTTCACTGCTTGCTCAATATACAGATTGAATAACATCGGGGATAGGCTACATCCTTGTCTCACTCCCTTCCCAACCACTGCTTCCCTTTCGTGCCCCTCGACTCTTATAACTGCCATCTGGTTTCTGTACAAATTGTAATTAGCCTTTCGCTTCCTGTATTTTACCCCTGCCACCTTTAGAATTTGAAAGAGAGTATTCCAGTCAACATTGACAAAAGCTTTCTCTAAGTCTACAAATGCTAGAAACGTAGGTTTGCCTTTCCTTAATCTAGCTTATAAGGTAAGTCGTAGGGTCAGTATTACCTCACGTGTTCCAATATTTCTATGGAATCCAAACTGATCTTCCCCGAGGTCAGCTTCTATCGGTTTTTCGATTCGTCTGTAGAGAATACGCGTTAGTATTTTGCATCCGTGACTTATTAAACTGATTGTTCGGTAATTTTCACATCTGTCAACACCTGCTTTCTTTGGGATCGGAATTATTATATTCTTCTTGAAGTCTGAGGGTATTTCGCCTGTCTCATACATCTTGCTCACCAGATGGTAGAGTTTTGTCAGGACTGGCTCTCCCAAGGAGGTCAGTAGTTATAATGGAATGTTGTCCACTCCCGGGGCCTTGTTTCGACTCAGGTCTTTAGGTGCTCTGTCAAACTCTTCACGCAGTATCGTATCTCCCATTTCATCTTCATCTACATCCTCTTCCATTTCCATAATATTGTCCTCAAGTACATTGCCCTTGTATAGGCCCTCTATATACTCCCTCCACCTTTCTGCTTTCCCTTCTTTGCTTAGAACTGGGTTTCCATCTGAGCTTTTGATATTCATACAAGTGGTTCTCTTTTCTCCAAAGGTCTCTTTAATTTTCCTGTAGGCAGTATCTATCTTACCCCTAGTGAGATAACCCTCTGCATCCTTACATTTGTCCTCTAGCCATCCTTGCTTAGCCATTTTGCACTTCCTGTCGATCTCGTTTTTGAGATGTTTGTATTCCTTTTTGCCTGCTTCATTTACTGCGTTTTTATATTTTCTCCTTTCATCAATTAAATTCAGTATTTCTTCTGTTACCCAAGGATTTCTACTAGCCCTCGTCTTTTTACCTACTAGGTCCTCTGCTGCCTTCACTACTTCATCTCTCAAAGCTACCCATTCTTCTTCTACTGTATTTCTTTCCCCCATTCCGGTCAATTGTTCCCTTATGCTCTCCCTGACACTCTGTACAACCTCTGGTTCTTTCAGTTTATCCAGGTTCCATCTCCTTAAATTGCCACCTTTTTGCAGTTTCTTCAGTTTTAATCTACAGTTCATAACCAATAGATTGTGATCAGAGTCCACATCTGCCCCTGGAAGTTTCTTACAATTTAATACCTGGTTCCTAAATCTCTGTCTTACCATTATATAATCCACCTGAAACCTGTCAGTATCTCCAGGCTTCTTCCATGTATACAACCTTCTTTTATGATTCTTGAACCAAGTGTTAGCTATAATTAAGTCATGCTCTGTGCAAAATTCTACAAGGCGGCTTCCTCTTTCATTTCTTAGCCCCAATCCATATTCACCCACTATGTTTCCTTCTCTCCCTTTTCCTACTCTCGAATTCCAGTCACCAATGACTATTAAATTTTCATCTCCCTTCATTATATGAATGATTTCTTTTATTTCATCATACACTTCTTCAATTTCTTCGCCATCTGCAGAGCTAGTTGGCATATAAACTTGTACTACTGTGGTAGGCGTTGGCTTCGTGTCTATCTTGGCCACAATAATGCGTTCACTATGCTGTTGGTAGTAGCTTACCCGCACTCTTATTTTTTTATTCATTATTAAACCGACTCCTGCATTACCCCTATTTGATTTTGTATTTATAATCCTGTATTCACCTGACCAGAAGTCTTGTTCCTGCTGCCACCGAACTTCACTAATTCCCACTATATCTAACTTCTACCTATCCATTTCCCTTTTTAAATTTTCTAACCTACCTGCACGATTAAGTGATCTGACATTCCACGCTCCGATCCGTAGAACGCCAGTTTTCTTTCTCTTGATAACGACGTCCTCTTGAGTAGTCCCCGCCCGGAGATCCGAATGGGGAACTATTTTACCTCCGGAATATTTTACCCAAGAGGACGCCATAATGATTTAACCATACAGTAAAGCTGCATGCCCTCTGGAAAAATTACGGCTGTAGTTTCCCCTTGCTTTCAGCCGTTCGCAGTACCAGCACAGCAAGGCCGTTTTGGTTAGTGTTGCAAGGCCAGATCAGTCAATCATCCAGACTGTTGCCCCTGCAACTACTGAAAAGGCTGCTGCCCCTCTTCAGGAACCACACGTTTGTCTGGCCTCTCAACAGATACCCCTCCGTTGTGGTTGCACCTACGGTACGGCTATCTGTATCGCTGAGGCACGCAAGCCTCCCCACCAACGGCAAGTTCCATGGTTCTTGGGGGGGGGGGGGGGGGGGGAGTTGTATTTTATGCGTTTTCGTGTGTATTTATACACCCGAAAACGCATAAAAGAATTACGCCTACTGGTTGCGAATTCTAACACTGAATAACCTTAAGAAACTTGACCAAAATCAAACTTGCTTTCATTTCCGTTCATAAACATTAAGTAGTTCGATACTTATCCTTCTACATAAAATAGAAATGCAAGCAAATAAATCAGGACGACATTTATCCCGTCTTTATCGTAAACTAGTTTGAAACTGAGCGCGCGATTTCCTTTCTTACGAAGGTTCCTCTTTTTTAATAAGTAATAGGACTGTAAACGTGAAACTTTTGCATTGGGGGCTGAAACAGGAGCTAATACGCTTACCTATTAGTAACGAATAAATATTAAGCAACCAGTTTGAGATGAACAACGGCTGTTTGATAAAACTGAGGAAGCAGCAGCTTTCTTTTTTTTCAAATTGTGTATTTCCTTCTAAATTACTTGATTAGATTTAACTGACATAAGCATTAATGAATTGTACTGAGTAGTACAGTGATAATTTATTGTTAATACAATGTACAAATTAAGTTGATACGATTTGCTCGTCGTATTTTACTATGTGCCTTCGCATGCTCCACATCTTTCTTTATGGGATCTACGGAATACGATGACTTAATGAATGAATCTGTCAATGTTTTGTCACTCAGACCCGAGCCTTGAGCGTGCATCTCAGTGAACTCCGCATGTTTTATTTGGGTTATGCAATAGTAATAATTTTAACTGAGCAGATGCTGAATTGAGTCCCTATTGTATGTAGACACTATATTCTCAGTGTATGAGGACGCAATATTAATCTGAATATTCCAGATTTTGTTTTCGATTGCTCATATTTACGTGGGCGTGTTCAAAAATAATGCTTCCGATTTTTTTATTCGTTCTCAATATCGGCTGAGATATTACATGTCATGCATATTACACTGTCGACTTTCCTGCTTCGCTGACGCAAGTTGCAACCCACTGGCGCAAGAGGGCTCCATATTCTAGCGTATAACATGGCGGTGTGCAAGGTAACTATGTCGGTGCAAGAGAAACAGCGTGCTGCAATCGAGTTTCTAACTCCAGAAAACGTGCCTCCAATTGAAATCCACAGAAGTATGAAAGGTGTGTGTGGTGATGATTGTATTAATATCTCTGATGGGAGACTTTGGGTTGTTCGTGCTCGTAATGAAAGAAATGGTGGTGCTAACCTCAACGTGTGTGACCGAGATCCGAATGTTTCCAAAAGTTAAAAAAATTGTTAAAATGGCCCTGAGCACTATGGGACTAAACATCTAAGGTCATCAGTCCCCTAGACTTAGAACTACTTAAACCTAACTAACCTAAGGACATCACACACATCCATGCCTGAGGCAGGATTCGAACCTGTGACTGTAGCAGCTGCGCGGTTCCGGACTGAAGCGCCTAGAACCGCTCGTCCACAACGGCCGGTCAAAAGTTAAAGAACACATTCGAGGACTTCAGATTGACAGTGATGAAGCGATGCAAGCAGAGCTGCGGTTGTGACTCTGTCAACAAAATCAAACATTCTACAGTGACAATATCAACAAACTGATCTCTCCTTGGGAGAGATGTGTTCATCGCCAGAGTGACTATGTTGAGACATAAACATGCAGACATGATGAATAAGGACGTAGAATGTTAACAATTTTTTTTATTTAAAAATATTTAAGAGTTTTCATGTAACAATTTCGGAGGCATTACTTTTCAGCACTCTTTCGCATATTACAATGTACTTAGTCTGTATTGTCTATTTTTTTGCAATTCTTGGTGAATCAATGTGTTTATGAATTAGTAATAAAAAAAGCGTTTTTCATGTTTAATAACTATATCAGGCTTACTCACTGAGTTGTATATCATTAGCCATTTGGACCATCGGAATGGTAACTAAGAGCCGTGTTTTTTAGGAGATTTTTACAAACTAATTATTGTGCAATAATTTGTTGTACCTCACATGTGACGCATTTTTTAGCCCCAATATTGAGAGGGCTGACTGGGTCGTAATTATAAGCATCAATGGTTAGTGGTGACCCATCATTTCTCTTGTTAATTTACATGATTCTCTCCTTCCGAATCGCCAATATTGTACTTGCTTCCATTCTGTACCGAGGTGCAGTTGCAAAGACGTAAGTTATCAACCTACAATACGTTGCAACACCCTTCAGTGAACTTACTCCTCTGGTGTTCGTTTGGAGAAACACTAAATAGGATACAGTTAGAAGGCATGCTAGCCAGTTCTGCAGCCGTTCCTATAGCATTAGAGAGATGAGCTCTGTGTCCGAACGCGTTTCTTCACTTTACCCAATGTGTGCTCCATGATGTTTGCAACGGAAACTGTCCCACTAAAGCCTACATACAAAATTTCGAGAACCATTATTAAGGGAAGAATCAACTCACTAAATACCGCCCCGCATAGGGACAGTGAAAATAAAATTACATCCACTTCCCAGACCGAATCTGTTTTCTAAACCGAATATAATGCTAAGTGATAAAAATTTTCTTTCTGATGATATCACAGACGCAGCAAAGGTGTGACTACAGAACAAAATACAATTTTTTCTGGTGAAACTGAGAACTGCACCATGAAATTTAGAGAAAATGAAAATAAGAAAGATACTTCTGCAAGAAGTGGTTGAAGCTGTAATTTAGACTGTCTGACAAAAAAATGAAGTACCCTGAAGGGGAGGAGGAAACGATACGAAACTTCACGGGTTAAAAGGTTATGTCAAATTTGCAAAGAACTGTGGCAGTATGAGTCCACTTGTCAGTATGACGCTGCACCAGTTTGGCATGGATGCAAGCACTGACTCAGTTGGGAAGGGTCTCACAAAGCCATTGTATCCTCTCCTGACGCAAGCTGGCCCTTGATATCCTGGATGCTGACTCTGGGAAGGAATTGACATCCGAGCCGGTCCCACATATATTCTATCAGGGACAGATCTGGGGATCATGATAGGCACAGGAGTACCTCGACAGCACTTAGACAATGCATAGACCCATATGCCTGTTGTGGACGATCATTGTCATGATAAAAAATGGTAACAAGATTCTGTCACATGAGAAGTAACACATGAGGATGCATGATGTCTGTAACATAAAGTTGTGCCGCCAGAGTTCCCTAAATTACTACTGGCCGTGACTTGAACTAATGCTCTATGGCTTACCACATCATGAAACCAGCAGTAACACCTCAATGCCTCTCCAAAACATTGAAAGCATGTGACTTCTCCACAGGTAGCTGCCACACTCAATGAAAATTTCCATCTGGGGTAGTGCAAAAAATTGTTCAAATGGCTCTGAGCACAATGGGACTTAACTTCTGAGGTCATCAGTCCCCTAGAACTTAGAACTACTTAAACCTAACTAACCTTAGGACATCACACACATCCATGCCCGATGCAGGATTCGAACATGTGACCGTAGCGGTCGCGCGGTTCCATACTGTAGCGCCTAGAACCGCTCGGCCACTCCGGCTGGCTTTGCTTATTGACGAACCCATCCAAATGACAGTGGGCTTCGTCGCTAAAACAATCAAACCATGCGAATACTAATTCTCATCATGCCCGCGGCCAAACGTGCAGTTTGAACGTCCTAACCCAAACCCTTCAGAAGTTACGACGATTTTATTTCATATAGTTCGATAACTGTCACTCTATATATTGCAGCTTTGCACTGTGCGCGATGTTGGAACGGTTACTTTCTGTAGCTCATTAACAGGCATAGCGGGAAGCGACAGAATAAAGACCGCGTACTCTATTTCGGCATTGTTTTGTAAAGGTTCACATCCACCAAGATCTCAAAACAACGCTGAAACCACTGCCACACTAAGAAAACAGAATAATTTCTCGTGAAGAACCTGACAACTAAATTGCGCTGTTTACTAAAGCCACAATCCTTCACTTTTGCTTTTAGCAGTGCTAAATCTGCGGTTGAGTAGAATCAGTCAACCATGACTAGAAATACGTGAGAATTCTCAAAGCAATAAAAGGCTCCCTTATGTTCCTGTTGTACTCAACGCTCTCCTTCGTTCCACACCCCCCCCCCACCCCCCCACCCCCTTGCAGACGCCTTTGTACTCTGCTTGACAATTGCTAAGAAACGGAGACATTGCTGGACATGAATAATCACAGGCAATGATGGGATACATTATATAAAGTACATACATAATAGAGGTGGAATGGTATATTAATAATAAAAATGGTACACACTGCGCCACGTGGAAAATCATGATAACAGAAATAAATACTGTTCATGTTTGACATAGCTAATAATTCAAACATAAAGGGCGACGTCGGATTCTCAGTAAGGAATATGCCCTCCTGGGGCACTAGAGCACATTTTGCACTTGTTATTCATGATAGCTACCAAACTGTTTTGTAGTCGTTGTGGAATATTCTCCCACTCCTCTCTCAAGGGGGTCTTCAGTTCAGAGAGGAGGCGTTCGTTGAGAAAAACGTCTGCCAAGAGCATCCCAGGCATGGTCTACAGAGTTAAGGTCCAGGGAGTACGCAAGCCATTCCATACGTTCAATAACTTCGTTTTCTGGTGTTCCCGACACCTCAGCAGTCCTGTGTGGGCGGGCATTGTATATAATGCCCGGTAAAGTGTAGGCCATTTCGATGACGTTCATGAACATCCTATGCTGTGCAGCGTGTTCCCCCTGTTTCCCTTTACCTGGTGGCCAGGATCACTTGCAACAGTGAACCTGGACTCCTCAGAGAAATTCACTCTGAATCACTGTTGCTGACCCTATCAAACACGCTCCCTACACCAACGAACTCTTTCTCGAAGATGGTGTGCCTGCAGTGGGTTGCATTTAACATGCTTCCTAGCATACAAACCAGCCTAATCTAATTGCCGAGACATGGTTCTGGCAGACACACGTGAACGGGTAGCGGATGCAATGCCTGCTGCGACCTATCTAGGAATGAGATGTCTGTTTCTTTTCGTCACTAGGGCTGCGTATCGATTCACATGCGGTGTGGTCGTCAGTATACGACCACAGGCATGCTTTCGCATAGCATTTACACCTTCAGCGTCCTTTTTTTCAATCTCGAAATGAGACTTGGTCATACCCATTGCTGTGGCCACAGCAGTGGTTCTTTGACTCGTCCAATTGCTCGACAACGGTCGTAAGCACTCAAATGGTGCCTCACATCACACGGAATGTCGCATTAATTCGTTCCACAACGACGTCATCACACACTGTACTGCATGAACTGTCGAATGCAAACAAAATGTTCGAGCACAAGCTTCGCTGCAGCTAACACGTCCCTTCCTCTACATTTACGTTTGCTGTAACTGCTCTGGTGTTCCGTGGCAATTGCCGGCTGTTCCGTAGCAACTGGTAGTTGTCTCTTAGTAACTTTTAGTTGCTCCTTAGCAGTTCTCAAACATTGTATTGGAGTGATGTCTCCTAGGGGTAACTAGTATTTCGCCTGGTGTCCTTACCTGGCATTTGTTGCTAAGGCCGAGGCCATCTCTCACACCACAGCGTCACTGATAAAAGTACGAAATGTTACGATTTCGAATCGTGTAACACGTGTCCTGTGCGTTTTTCTTATTGTACATGTTTGTGGGTCCTGATTCTCTGGCGGTGGCGGGGGATTAGCCGAAGATTCGCAGAGAGAGGCGCTGGAAATTCCACCAAATAATAATTACTATGGTCGTTTACCAAAACACCACTCGTTAATCGGCACGTGTACTACATCCGGGACTGGCTCACCTGCTAGTCGTCAAGGCCTTACCTCCACACGACGTCCGAACACGGTTGAGGTGACCGTCTGTACTTCGCATTTTCTTTCATAGAATTTTTCTACATCATCAGTATGGGGCAAACATCGTTAACAAGCAACACAGCCCAATGCGTGGTGAAAGTAGAACAATTCTGGGAGCTGCCTCTTATCGCTGGCTGTCCTCTTTATTTTCGACTCTTTACGTAACATGAAGTGGAACAATGCTGCAGACGTATACCCAGTACTGGGTACCACAGACCTGACTGGCCGCTACGCTGAGAGAAACCGGAATGGCATGCAACGTACCTTATTATTCGGCTCTCTTGTTATACCCTATGGGATACGTCAACGAATAATACGAAACATCAAAACTTTACTGAATTGAAATTTTTCTTTCACTGGCAGCATTCTGTATGTTGGATTTTCGCAAACCGAATCAAGTGTCGTGCGGCATTCTAGGAAGGTTCATTTCATATATTCAGCTCGAAAGACAAAGATCTGCGTAGAGTATCAGATACCTTCTTTTTCCATGATCGTTCATTTCGGCGCACAACGTACTGCTAAGAACATGTTTATACTCGAACAAAACCAACGTTTCTTCTGAGTCTTTACTCCGATTGCTTTACCAAGTATTATCGTTGGCACAAACTTAGTTACTAACATTCAAGTTGAAATATTCCATACTTTGCCTGTTCTAAGGTGGTCAATCGTTTTCCGCATTTACAGAAATTTATTGCGTTAATTTCATCACACAACGTGCTGCTCAGTGTAGGTTTCATTCTGGAACGAAAGTCTTGGTTTATTCTAACGATTTACTCTGATTTCCTTGCAAAGATACGTCATTCGCACAGTATACGTCGTTCACACAGTACTGAATAGTTAACACCCCTACAAAGTATCGCATATTTTTATTTTTTTGCATGGGCTACCGATTTCTACACTTAATAGAAGCATAATAGTAAATTGGGTATTAAACAGTCGGAGGACACTGAGAGAACCTGGCAATCTATAAATATATCCTCTAGAAACTCTTGCTTATAAAGATTGTACAAATTACAAAGTTACACCTTTTCATGGCTATTATCTACATCTACATGGATACTCTGCAAATCACATTTAAGTGCCTGGCAGAGGGTTCATCGAACCACCTTCACAATTCTCTATTATTCCAATCTCGTATTGCGCGCGGAAAGAATGAACACCTATATCTTTCCGTACGAGCTCTGATTTCCTTTATTTTATCGTGATGATCGTTCCTCCCTATGTAGATCGGTGTCAACAAAATATTTTCGCATTCGGAGGAGAAAGTTGGTGATTGGAATTACCTGAGAAGATTCCGTCATAACGAAAAACGCCTTTCTTTTAATGATTTCCAGCCCAAATCCTGTATCATTTCTGTGACACTCTCTCACATATTTCACGATAATACAAGGCGTGTTCCCTTTCTTATCAGCAGCAACAATGGTTGACCAGAATAAATGGGACCAAAAAAAAACACTACGTCCTTCGGAAACAGTATGACAGAATGACAGTCTACTTATATAGCTATGAGTCACCATACCCTTCTTTTGTATCTCTAATTATTTTAAGCATCCCAACCCAAAATCCTTCTTTCTTGACGAAACACACTTGCGAAGATTCAATTTTGTTTTGCACTCAGCTCGCCAACTACCTGCTATTTAAACTTTCCAGAACTGCCACCTATCTGAGTAGATACTTCCCCCCCCCCCCCCTCCTCACTCTCCCGCGCAGCCTTCGTCTCTTCTCTGTGGACCAACATTACCTTGGCGCTAAATAAGGTTCCATTAGATTCAGAGTGAGGGTTATAATACTCTTAAATGTCAATGTGCTGTTAAAGTCGAATCACTATTCAACTCTTACTTTTCATATGCACAAAATATTAAAAGCTGGTATGGGAAAAACATTTCAAGACAGAGCGAGGATCGAACCCTATTCATCGATTTTTGTAGCCTGACCCCGCCTAGCCACTAACATTTCTGAAAAATATGTAATATACAAAAAGGATCTATCTTGATGGTGACCATCCTGATCATGGATAGTTTAAAGCTCTGCAGTCATCGAAATTCTTCTTGCATTACAGCCTCTATCGGACTACGGTCCTTCTTCTCCTCCCAGAACTTCATCCTTTCTCTTCTTCTCTCCCATTCTTTTTCCGAGATCTTCATTAGCCTCTTCTCTTGTCTTTCTCTTGTCTGTTCCACTGGTGACACTCTATCCTTTTCCTGTATCCTGACTATAGTCGATCTCTGGTGTACTGGTGGGTTTGTACTTGCTTCTCCAATTTTCCTTTCCTTAGGTCTTGATCCTCAGTTCAGTCCAGTCCTTCTGGAGTTCAAAAACCCATTTGGTTCATTCTCTCCTGTTCTCTACCCTGTTCGGACATGTCCAAAAGAACAGACAGTATTTTGATCTTGCAGCTGCTATGAAACAAGACACAAACAAATTAAAGACATTAGCTGCCAAGGGGCATTGATTTATATAAATAGCCCATGTTGAAAATTTGTGCCGGACAAGATTGAAACCCAGGTCTCCTACTTAATAGGCAAATGTGCTGTCCACTATGCCATTCAGACATAGTGGTCACCACAAGCGCCTCGACTACCCCATCATTCCTCCCGTCGGACCCAAATTCTCAATTTATACCACACATTACTGATGTAGTGCATCTGCTCATTAGCCTGATTACTCGCGGTATCTCGGCGATTCGAATAAGATTTTGAGTTGGTGTGTATCTGTACTGAAGGGATCACTGACCATCATCGCCGTAAATATATACACTACAGGCCATTAAAATTGCTGCAACACGATGATAACGTGCTACAGACGCGAAATTTAACCGACAGGAAGAAGATGCTGTGATATGCAAATGATTAGCTTCTTAGAGCATTCACACAAGGTTGGCGCCGGTCGCGACACCTACAACGTGCTGACATGAGGAAAGTTTCCAACCGATTTCTCATACACAAACAGCAGTTGACCGGCGTTGCCTGGTGAAACGTTGTTGTGATGCCTCATCTGAGGTGGAGGAATACGTACCATCACGTTTCCGACTTCGATAAACATCCGATTGTAGACTATCGCGATTGCGGTTTATCGTATCGCGACATTGCTGCTCGTTGGTCGAGATTCAATGACTGTTAGCAGAATATGGAATCGGTGGGTTCAGGAGGGTAATACGGAACGCCGTGCTGGATTCCAACGACCTCGTATCACTAGCAGTCGAGATGACAGGCATCTTATCCGCATGGCTGTAACGGATCGTTCAGCCACGTCTTGAACTCTGAGTCAACAGATGGGGACGTTTGCAAGACAATAACCATCTGCACGAACAGTTCGACGACATTTGCAGCAGCATGACTGCGGTTAGCCTTGACGCTGCATCACAGACAGGAGCGCCTGCGATGGTGTACTCAACGACGAACCTGGGTGCACGAATGGCAAAACGTCATTTTTTCGGATGAATCCAGGTTCTGTTTACAGCATCATGATGATCGCATCCGTGTTTGGCGACATCGCGGTGAACGCACATTGGAAGCGTGTATTCATCATCGCCATGTTTCCAGATCTCTCACCAATTGAAAACGTCTGGTCAATGGTGGCCGAGCCACTGGCTCGTCACAATACGTCAGTCACTACTCTTGTTGAACTGTGGTATCGTGTTGAAGCTGCATGGACAGCTGTACCTGTACACGTCATCCAAGGTCTGTTTGACTCAATGCCCAGGCGTATCGCGTATCAAGGCCGTTATTACGGCCAGAGGTGGTTGTTTTGGGTACAGATTTCTCAGGATCTATGCACCCAAATTGCGTGAAAATGTAATCACATGTCAGTTCTAGTTTAATATATTTGTCTAATGAATACCCGTTTATCATCTGTATTTCTTCTTGGTGTAGCAATTTTAATGGCCAGTAGTGTATGTAGTGTCTATACTTCCGGACATGTCAGAAAGAATAGAGGCCATTTTGATGTTGCAACCACCATGAATCAAGAAACAAAAGAATTAAAAACATTAGTGGCCATTGGACATTAATTGATAGAGTGGAGTAGCTTGCAAATTTGTGCTGAACAGGGATTCGAAGCCGGGTCTCCTTCTTACTAGGGAGATGGGCTCCACTACAACATCCAGACACAGTAATCACCAAACATGCATCCCGTCAGACCCAAATTCTCAACTTACGAGGGTCAGTCAAAAAGTAATGCCTCCTATTTTTTTTTCTACGTTTAATTGTCAGGAAATTTAAATGCAATTACATAGGTTGAAAACCACAACATTGAGGATCATTTTGTCATTTTTCAATGTAATCTCCGCCCATCTCTACAGTTTTGGTCCATCTTTGAACAAGGGCATGTATCCCAGCACGGTAAAAATCACAGCTCTGCTTCCTAAGCCATTGACGCACGGATGTTTTGACGGCCTCCTCATCTTCAAAATGAATCCCACGATGAGCTTCTTTTAGTGGCCCGAACAGATGGAAGTCTGATGGTGCCAGGTCAGGGCTGTATGGGGGATGAGGCAAAACTTCCCATCCAATTTTGACAATCTCGTCAGAGGTGTGACGACTGGTGTGTGGTCTTGCATTGTCATGCAAAAGAAGAACATCTGCCATTGATTTTGTTGGGCGAACTCGCTGAAGACGTGCTTTAAGTTTTTTGAGGGTTGTGACGTATTGAACAGAATTTATTGTGCATCCCTGCTCCAAAAAATCAACCAGAATCACACCCTCTGTATCCCAGAAAACTGTTGCCATAACTTTCCCTGCCGATCGCACAGTTTTGAATTTTTTCTTCCTCGGCGAGCTTGTGTGACGCCACTCCATTGACTGCCTCTTTGAGTCGGGTTCAAAAAAATGCACCCATGTTTCGTCCCCGGTCACAATTTTTTTCAGAAACTCATCTCCCTCCAAACGGAAGCGCTGCAAGTGTTGGGAGGCTATTGTTTTCCTTGCCTCTTTATTCTGATCGGTTAACATTCTTGGAACCCACCGTGCACAAACTTTTGAGTACCCCAATTGTTTAATAATCGTGATCACACTGCCTTTACTAAGAGAAATAATGCGACACACTTCATCTGCAGTCACCCGACAGTCACCACGAATGATGTCATCAACTTGCTGAATGTTGTGTGGAGTCACTGCACTCACCGGCCTGCCGCTCCGCTTTTCGTCAGTCAACGGTGTTTGCCCTTCAGCTTCCTTACAACGACGAACCCATCGTCTAACAGTGCTGACATCCACTGTCACAACACCATACACCTTCTTCAGTCTTTCATGAATGCGTATGGGCGTTTCACCTTCTGCATTCAAGAATTCAATCACACAACGCTGTCTCAAACGAACATCGATGTCGGCCATCTTACAAACTTCTGCTGTGCTGCCACCTGTTGACACAGAAAGTTACTACTGCAGTGGATTGCAGAAGAAGGTTTGAGGAATGGCGCCAAATTCAAATTTTTCACTTAACTTAATTTCTTTAAGTAGAAAAAAAATGGGAGGCATTACTTTTTGACCAACCCTCGTATATATAGGCCGTGCGGTTGTGATGGCCACTGTGCCTGGATGGTGTAGTGGTCTGCGCATTTTCCTTGCAAGCAGGAGGCCCGGGTTCCAGTAACGATCTGGCACAAATTTCAACTTCCTCACTGATATAAGTCAACATCTACTGGCAGCTAAGGTCTTTAATTACTTTGTGTCTTTCCTAAACATTGTATCCATCTCTCACCACATCTTTTTGGGCCTAGTATTATTCTCTCTTCTTTTTCTAGTTGTTCAGCACCATTTCTTCCTAGATTTACCGTCTCATACACATTTAGTACAGCATTTCACAACAACTCGTTGCTGTGTCTCGCATTTGTGTTTGTATATATATATTCTTTATACTGCATATGAAGACCTCGGCTTTAAATATTGGTACAGGACACTCAATGAGAAACAGAATTATAGCATGTAAAGCATGGTACGTGGTGTGTTTTATTCATATTATTCGATAGTTCCTTGATAAACAGAAAAATGGCTGCTCAGATTCCCACTAATAGGAACTGTGTCAGGATGTATGCATGTAAACAGTGGTAAGTACCAAAAACATGGTAGCAGTAATGTGTGTGGTGTTCGTGCGAGAAAAAATTCTTTCAGGAACAATTTATATGAGGAGAATGTGGCTGACTATTATGTAAATAAACATCCTGAATATGTTCCTGAGCGCAAACTTCAAAATTGTTGCTGCTCAGGTAAAAGTAAATAATTCTTTAAGCAAGCAAATACTTTTAAGCTACGTCCCTTACCACTGTTAACGTGAATGTACAAGACTAGGTCCTGGTAGAAATGTTAACATTCTGCTGAATCATAGATTAATTCTTAAGGTTAGTATCTTCATTATTTCAAAAATTGGCAATACAAGTCTTGGTATCATAAACTGAGACAATGCGGACCTTTCAAATTTGAATTCTGGGGAAGTTTCACAGTAATGTTTCGTTAACTCGACCAGCAAGTAAGTAGTGGTAAGTCAATGGTATATCATGTTAAATACATTCAGTTTGCAAGTAAACAATGTTAAATAACCATTGAAATATTTTTGAGAATAAAATTTGGATAGACTTTACGAATTTAAAAATGTGTGTTATTCTAGAAATATTTGAAAGCAATGACTTATGTGAACAAAACTCACAGTCAATATACTTGAATTATTTTATTCCTGACAATTCATTGACACTTAACGTGCAGTTTCTCAAACAACCAACCTGTACCTTTCTGTTGTTTACATATGAGATCTTCATGTACAGGGATCGGACAAAAATACGGAAACACCATGAGAAATGCATGTTTGAACATAAATGCAGAAGACAGACACGCCTATTGGTAGCACTGTTGTATTTGGCCATGAATGGCACCTCTGATTTTCAATGTTTAGAATTTGTCCAGCTTATGTAAACAAATGTGCTATTGTGTACTGTGTTTTTGTGGTGTAACAATCATCACATGTGAGCGACAGATGTCGTACCAGAAAGATGGACACTGGAGAGTAGCTACAAATGAAAAAGTCTACAAGGAAATAGGACTGGTAATGAATGTGTACAATCAGGAAGAAACGCATTTCAGTTTTCGAAGATCTTAATCAGAACACCAGAGAACAGGATCATCAGGAGAATAATAGAAAAATTGTGGAATAGTAAGTGAAACATTAAGTGGATTACAGAAATCAAGGAAGATATGGATGAGCTACAGATTACACTTGAAGAACTAAGAAACAAAATTGACAAAATCAGGAAGCTCACACACAAACAAACCAGACTGCAAATGAGAATCAACAAACAGACAATAGGAAGGGTGATTTCCGATGAAGAAAGAAGGATGAGATCCGAGAGAATGAAGTACTGGGCTGACAGGAAACTGAAACATTCTCTGTATAAAGTTGGCTAGAGTGGTCTAATGCAGGCCATAAAATGTAAATATGGAAATGGCCATTTGTAGTACAACGTACTTCATGGTTTTAATATTTACAACAAACCTTTTACCATATGCTGATTTTTATCCACATGACAACTCGGTATTAGGTCCAACATAAAATGAACATGTTTCACAACAAAGAGATTTTTAAGATCTGAAGATGACAGCAAAGTCTGTCAATAATGGTTGTCTTAAATAAATAAATACTTATGCCATGTAGGCTGTGAATGTTTTTAGTGATATTTACAAAATCAAAGAACTCTGTGATCTTTCCATCATTGCAGTACAAATATGAAAATATTTGTAAATTTTACAAATGATATTCTCTGTATCAGTTGGTAACATCTCGAAGGCTGTTTGCATATCGTTATGGATAATATGTGCCATGCAACTCACACCTCTGGAATAATTCCTACCAAGATTTGCTTGTAATTTAGCAAAAATATTTTCTCTGTCCCTTCTGTTTACTCCACCAAACATACTGTTCACATTGTCAGCAGATAAGCACACAAACTTAGATTCAGTGATCATGCAGAAATGAGTCACATTTGTAGGTAGTAGATTAGAAGTTTCATATTCAGTAGAACTGAATTCCAATATTTTTGATGCACCCCACTTTCTGAAATGAAATATTAGTTAACTATGGAAGAAACTTCGTTGATTTGTGATTACTGGTAGCAAAGGACAAACTTACTAAGTTTACATGGTTAGGATTTTTAAAAAGTTGTTTGCACAAAGGAGTCAATTCAATATTAACAATGGCTTCAGCTTTGCTTAGTTTACATCTAAACTTGAGATCATAGAGTTTTTTTTAATGATATTTGTTGTGCAATCCACGGAACTGCAGCTATGATTATGACTCACCTGATACGGAATGTTTCCTCAGCTGCAGCCAATGTCATTTCCTGTAATTTCACAAATTACGCCTTTACTATTGACCCCTTCTATCTGGATACAAATTAACTCCCATAACTGTGGTTCTCAATCTACAATATGATTTTTTCCACTGTGTACAAACTCTAGGGATAGTTCGATAGGAGGATACGGAACAAAAAAGCTCTAATGAACTTAAGTCCGGAAATGCATAGTTTCCATGTTAGAGACCATTTATTCAATCATACTCTGTTATAGAGGCTGCAGTTTAATACGCGCTCTACGCTGTAGCCACAGTTACAGTATGCATGGTTTCCTCCTAGAGGGTGGTAGTGTTTCTCGTACGTCATTCTCTAACGCTCTCCTCTCCAGCCCTAGCAGCTGGTAATGTTATGTACGATTCATTTCTCTTGCTGCCTCACCTTGTAGTGGATGTGATACAACGTTGTATACAATGGTTCTGTATTCGAATCCAGAGCTTGCCGACATGGTGTTTACTTCCGAAAAGGCAAATGGCAATGGGCGGCGGGCAGCAAGTTTGTATCAGGAGACCTATCCCCGCCGACTATAGCCACAGTATTCAATGTTCGCAACAGTGTTTCGCCATTTGTATGAGGCATGATCGTTTCTGATAGCAGGAAATCATATAGGACGTACCCGAATTGTTCGGACACCAGAATTGGAGGAAAATGTGATTCACACTGAGGAAGGCGACGACCGTGTCAGTACCAGACTGCTGGCTCGCCAGTACAGGGTAAGCCAGACGACCATATGGAACATTCTCCATGAAATTGTTACTACCCTTATTATTACAGCGTGCGCAGAGCTTACTAGCGACAGACTTTCCACATGGGGAGCAGTTTTGTCACTGTTTTTTTCACCAGGCAACCACGGTTCTGGGATTTGTGTCATCCATCCTGTTCACAGATGAGGCCACCTTTATGCGGAGTGGTATCTACAACTTTCTTAACAGTTATCTGTGGTATAGTGCGCAGAACCCCTCATGGTTTTGTGACAGCGAATCATCAACATCGGTGCAGCCGGAATGTGTCGGCCGGGATAATTACCGACCGTATTTTGGGACTTGTCTTCCTTCCAAGTCGGCTAACGGGCCAGAACTATCGGCGTTTCTTGCAGGTGATTTTGTTTCCCCTGCTGTAAGAAGTGTCATTGATGATTCAAAGGGTTATGTGGCTGCTACATGATGGTGCTCCAGTCCACTTCGCCGTTAACGTCTGGAGGCATCTCAATCGTGTCTTCCCCAGTCGATGGATCGGACGAGAGAGTCCAGTTGCATGGTTTGCTCGTTCACCGGATCTCAACCCGTGCGATTTCCGCTTACGGGGTCATCTCAAAAGTATCATGTATGCAGAGCCCATTCCAGAGGTGGAGAACAGGAGCAGGGTATTCATGCTGCCTTTGACACTGTTCGATTGCAGCCTGGCCGATGTGAACGTGTGAGACAGAACATGCTTCGGCGTGTACAAGCATGCGATGAGGCACACGGAAACCATTTCCAGCACATACTGTAATTGTGGAAGCATGGTACAGCGCGTGTTACACTGCAGTCACTTCAACTAAGTGAGATTCAATAAATGGTCTCTAGGATGGAAACCATGCAGTCCTGGACATTAGTTCATTAGACCTTTTTTGTTCCGCACCCACTCATCAATCAATCCCTATAGTTTGCACAGGGTGGAAAAAAATCACCCTGAATGGAGCCAACTATGAAGTCCAGGTCAGCCCTTCAGCGATAATATTACATCTTTCGTAATTATAATTAAGGTAAAAGCTTTGTGATCTTGAGTATCAAGGATTCGCTTTCATGATAGCTCTTTAACAAAGCATTTTTACGCTAGCAGTGTTTCACATTTTTAAATACGTATTTCATTGAAACAGTGTTAAGCAGAATATCTTAGGATGCGTGAAAAAAACTTTACCATGATTTTTTTTCGGCGAAGTAGTCATTGATTTTAGAAACTGTTGCTACAACAGCAGAAAAAGCCAGCTTATGTTTGGTTCATTTATCATGATGAACAACATCTGAGTTCCCACCATGTACAGTCGAAAATGTGGAATTGCAAATTTTACAGTAAACTTCATTATTAAGTACTGTCCGTTCGAGGAAAGAATATTTTTCCTTTAAGTTAGAAGAAAACATGCATTTGCATAATGTAACGACACTCCACATTAACTGCCAACACTGGACTAAGCTAACTTCGTCTGTCTTTGTTGTTCACATAACGCGCAAAACAATGAGAACAATAAGTGAGAGAAATGTTGATCCAGCATTTCTCACAACAAGAAATTGCAAAAATAGTTTCATTTTTAATTTAGGAAGATGGTGTCAAAAAAATAGAGGACCTATAAAAATTGGGACGCGAATAGGTCTTCATTTTCTTCTGGGAACGTGGGTCACACAGGGAAAAAATTCTGGGGACGCGGGACACACAGGCAAAAACAGGGGATGTTCCGTTTTTTACGGGATGAAGGGCAGGCTTAACCAGGATCTTTAACCCTTAACGTCCCAGATGCGGTCTCACTAACCACTTGCGTTTGTTGTTTGTTGCTAACGCGTAGTGGTGCTGCAGGAGATTACAGCGTTGTGTAGTTGCTCTTTCCCGGAACTGCCTTGGTTTCCTTTGTCAGTTGCCACTTGAATGTCAAGTGGACCTACACTATTACCGCTTATTTCGTGCTCGCGGTCTCTTGAGACCGCAGCTGGGCGTTGCGTAGTCTTTGTCTACTGTTCATGTTTAACGGACCCTGACGTTGAGGATATTATTTTGAAATGGTTTGAGGACAGTTTAGGACGCGATGTTGAATCAGATAGTGGCAACGAAACAAAGTGAACATAACGTAGAACAGGACCAGTGCGAAAGTGAAGACGAATTTATTTTGCCGCCTATGAATTCCATGAATGAAACAACTGAGCAAACTGATGAAGACAGAAGTGTGCAAACTGAATCTTTAGCTTGAGGTTCTGGTAGAAATACATTAGGTCGAAACAAATATCGCTCTTCGTGTAGGCCTCTTCCAGCATGGCCACCGACATTTTTCCGCATGTTGGACAAAAGTGGAGTGAATGCGTCGGTCCTTCACAATTCTTCCAAAGTCAATACGCAAGTGAAACGCTTTAAGTTTTTAAGAAGCTTGGAGACACCACAGATAAAAAGCAAGTCGATTCGAAAAACGCAAAACATTCTCCAGCTACGACCCAAAAAAAGAGAAGAAAGACACCTTATTTTTGCTATTGTTGCAACAAGCCGATCTGACACGAAATCTCCACAAAAATTTCCAGTGGATACAAAGAAAACCTCTGAGAAGGAAACTAAACACATAAAAAGCGCTAGTGTTCATTTTTTGAATATTTTGTGGGAGTTTTTTCTGCTTTTATTACATGCGTAATAAACAGTAAAAATATAGCAAAAAGTAAAATTCGGAGTGCAGGGTGTTTGAATTTTCATAGCAATAACATCATCATGTAATACTGTGTTCATTTTGTGCAGTTTTCTGTTTAAATGCGTTTTTTCGGAAAAATAAACTTTAAAATTTATTTGGGATATATTTTTGTATTGTATTGGGTAACCTTTTACATACAATCTGAATTGTTCCACTGGAAATGCTAAATGCAATTTTTATGGTTATTTAAAAATAGGGATCACTCAGACCGCCCCTACGACTGTGTGATCAAAAATACTACCCACCTGGAAAGCTAAGGAATAACGTGAAAAACTTTGAGATGACAATTACATGTTAAATGATGTTGAATAAAAGCGCACAACGTCGTTACTGGCAGTTTCAATTTTAATTATTCTTGATTTTCGTACATGGTCATTCAATAGTTTTCAAGTCGAAAGTCAGGGTACTCTCTTCACTAACAAGCTCAACGTTCCTTCCAAGATAAATAATGGTCATGTCAAATCGACGTTTACTTAGTTCTATCTTCCAGTGCACTACCTCTAATATATACTTCTCTTTCCATAAAGCACAAGGCGAATAGAGCTTCATGAATATTCTTTAAATTGTTTAAATCGATATCCCTGTTTATAACCGTACAAGACAAGAAGCGCCTGACATTGAAAATTGTAGGAGTTCTTGGTCGATGGCCACGGCTTATAAATGTGTAAAGTCCACGATCGTTTTGCTTGTGACAAACATGTTTTGTCGTCCACGATTATTGAAACACCACACGATTATGAGTTGATGTACAACGACGTGCGTTAGCACTGTGCGGTGCAAGGAGAAACTAGGCACCAGCTGTTGACTGGTGGCGCCAGGAACGAGGTTCTACGTGTCTACGCCGCCGCCAGATGGTGCGCGCATGCCTGACAGCCAGCGGTACACGTCCGCCAGGTGGTCGTAGAAAACCGCAGCCAGCGCCGACTGTAGCAGGATCTTTTCAGCGTACGGCGGCAGACCACTATATATAGCGCGGATGGCCTGCGACTTTGTCATTGTACGGAGCAATTTCACAGCCGACTCCGTGTGGCACCTCGTGTGGTCTGAACACTGAATCCTGTAGCAAAAGGAAATAACATTGAATACACTGGAAATGTGTTCAGTGTAGTTCATGTGTGTTCAAGAACTATTTTTACGAACCTTGGAAGTGATAAAATGCATCAAATCAAACTATTTTAAATAAGAAAGTATGGATCAGACGCTGAAAGCTATTTCTCATTTTTGCGGCCCATACTTGAAAGCTACCCAAGAGTGGAGAACGCTGAGTGTATTCAAGTAAGGGCAGTGCGAATGACCGAGCAAGATGGAGCAGCAGTATGATATTGGGCTCACATTCCGTAGACGGTAATTTAAATACCCGTCCATAAATACATTGTTTCGTGGTTTCCGCAAACAGCTTTAGCGAATGCCTGCATGATTCCATCAATCGGGCACTGCCAATTTCTTCCTTGATACATCCCCAATCCGTCTCTACAGACCTTGTCACTGAGAGGACGTTGAGTGACGAGAGTGTAACAAAAATGTTGCAAAACATTAACTGGCAAACAGCCAAAGTTAGATTCCGTACACCTCGAGAAAATCTGCTTACAAAATTCAAAAGAGCCGACTTTTAGAGCACGAATTTCTGGTATTCTTCAGGCATCTACGTATCAGTTCCGCAGAGACCACGAAGTTGCGCTGAGACGTACAGTCATCCTTTCTACGCTACAGTTGTGAGTGGAACGGGGAAGAAACTTGAATATACGATACAATAAAAAATACTCTCTGCCACACACTTCATAGTGCTTTGCATAGTATAACGTAGATGTAAAATACGTAGTACCTAACGGAAGGGATATCGAGACGAATAGAGGAAGGCGATATACATTAACTGAACAGCTACAAATACCTGACCGAATGCTGAAGAACATCAGTGGGAGCTACAATGTAGGGAAAAACAGCTGGGCAGATGCGCATTAGCAAATCAAGGAACAGGAAGACCCAACAGTACCAACAAGCTGGACAGACTCGCAGCAGACACAAAAGTGTAAAAAAGGGCTATTGCATGCCACAAAATAACAATAATAATAATGGTTCAAATGGCTCTGAGCACTATGGGACTTAACATCTATGGTCATCAGTCCCCTAGAACTTAGAACTACTTAAACCTAACTAACCTAAGGACATCACACAACACCCAGTCATCACGAGGCAGAGAAAATCCCTGACCCCGCCGGGAATCAAACCCGGGAACCCGGGCGTGGGAAGCGAGAACGCTACCGCACGACCACGAGCTGCGAGAACGCTACCGCACGACCACGAGCTGCGGACAATAATAATAATATCAGTAGTAGTACCATGACAATGGTAAAGAACAATATCTATCATTAAGAATCCTGTCAGATTAAAAGTGTGTGCCGCCTGGGATTCTATTCTGGAACCTGATAGCTTTCTTCCGTGAGTGCTAGCCCCACAAAGAATGTGGGAGAATTTCTGTGGAGTCTGATTAGTAGGAGAGCGGGTCGTGGATAATGCCTGGATGACTCAGACGGTAGAGCACTTGCACCGGAAAGGGAAAGGTTGTCGGTTCAAGTTCCGGACTAGCTCACAGTTTTAATCTCCCAACAGAAAGTTTAAAATCAGTGCACACTCCGGTAGGAGAGTGAAAATCAATCCTGCATACATATCATCTTTCAACAAAAAGAGTTAATTTCTGATCATGCGAAGTGTTGTCAGTAGAACTTTTGTGAAGTTAGATTTGTTGTTACGTATTTCCTATCTCGAAGTCTTATTATCTGAGAAATCATTTGTAGTAAACACAAGTCAACGCCTTAGCGAGCAGGGCTGCTAGGAAGTCTGCAAACGCTCTGCAAATGATGTGTCGTAGATGGATATGGCACTGATCCAGCTAAACCGCACTGTGATCATTCATATTTTTTTTAGTGCGTAGCATCGCAATAACACTATGTCCATTCAACAGTTCCCCCTGTATAAGCAAATTAGTCCTGCAATGGCTGTGGCTAGCGCGTTGGTTAGTTCTTGCCCAAATAGATATTTCAAAGGTAACTAGTTAATTGGACTGAAATATTGCAATAGCAACTTTAAATACAGTCTTGACCATTAATACACTGTTCAGTAACACTAATGAGACCACTTGTCAAAGCCTGAATAATAGTTTGCAGCGCGGGTTGCTGCGAGACGTACAGGAAGACAGGCACTGCGGCTCTGGAAGCTACCGACAGGGATGTGGACCGACAGTGGCGCGACCATCTGCGCTAGGTTCTCGGCTAAGAATTCATGACGCGAACAGTCCGGTCGAGATGGGCCCACAGATTCTCGACTGGGTTCTAATCCCGAGAGTTTGGTAGCCGGGGAAGTACGGTAAACTCATTCTGGTGCTTTTCGGACAACGCACGTACGCTGACATGTTCCACTGTCCTGCTGGTAGATGCCAGCGCGCCCTACTGCATGTAGGGATGGACATGGTCCCCAAGGATAAATGCATACTTGTATTGATCCATTTTCCCTTCCAGAAAGACGAGATAAACCAGGGAAAGCCGCGAAAATACTCCCCAGACCACAACGCTCCCTCCTCCGGCCGGGATCGTCCGACGATTGTTGCAGGTATTTTCGTTCTGACGTTTTACGCCGTAAACCCCAATGGCCATCTGTCCGATGGAGCATTAAACGTGATTCATCTGAAAAGGCCACTTTTCGCCAGTCAGTGGAAGTCCAGTTGCGTAGTGGCGTGCAAATTCCAGTCTTAGTCAACGATGAGCAGCAGTCAGTACTGGTGTATGGGTCAGGCACCTATTGTGGGGGAACGTACACAGCAACATTCGCTGAACGATAATTGAAGAGACACTGTTGGTAGCCCCGTTGGTTCTTTTGGGTGATCAGTTGCTCAACTGTTGCACGTCTAGTCGCTTGTACACATTTCTGCCGATCTTGGATAGCGTCATTTTGCCACGCACGTTATACTTAAACCACGGCGGCAGGTGAATAGTTTACAAATTTAGCCGTTTCGGAAATGCTTCTACCCTTGGCCCGAAAGCAAATGATCATTCCCTTTTGGACGTCAGATAAATCGCTGCGTTTCCGTATTACAACAACTGCACTGTTTTCCTCGTCCCCCCCCCCCCCCTCCCCGAAAAGCTTTATATACCTTCGACTGCTAGTGCTGCCGCCTGTGGGTGGTTATTGTACGTTTCAAGTTGAACATAGGTGGTGGTCACATTAATGTGATTGGACAGGAGATCAGGTAAATAGATCAATTTTCGTAACTGTTACCTATCATGTGGATTAGAATAAATGTATTTACACTAAAGCTATACATTAGTTATCTTTACAGCTTTAGAATTTTATAAGTTTAAAGCTGTACTAGATATTAACAACTGGTTTTCAACATACGACATAAGAAATCAAAGGTTTCCTTTCTTTCTTTTTTTTTAATCCAAGTTGCGCAGATCTGACGAAAGATGCAAGCATGAGTTTTTCAAAAGATTTATTTCTCCGATGATTCATCTTTTCATGTTACCTGCAAACCAACTGTCATAATGTTTCGTTTTGGGATAAGAGAGTCCTCGTGTTACATGTAGTATGGAAAGTGACAGTTCTAAGCTCAATGAGTAGTGCGGAATTATGTATAATTGCATCTTTGGTCCAATCTTTCTCAGTGAGTCTAAATCAACAGTGATGTTTACTTGGACATGTTACAAGAATTTATAGTGCTATACTTGGGGCACCTGAAATCTGTCTCATTGTAGCAGGATGGTGAAGACCTCTTTGGTTCCTAAATGTCAGTTAATTTCTGGGTGAAAAGTTTCCAGAAAGGTGAATAGGACGAGATGTCCGATTTGCTGGCCTCCACGATCACCTGACTTTACTCTGGTCGTTCTCTTCCTACGCGGATTTATAAAGGATCAGGTGCACCGACCCGAGGTGACGGACGTACAAGGCTTGAAGACATGCATTTGCAATACATTTGAAGACGCCATGTAGAGTTCCTGGAGCCTTGTCTCTTGCCGAAAACCGGTAGTTATTATTTAGTATAATTTTGAAGTTATTAGAATCTAACGTTGTAAAGGTAATTTATGGACACACTGACTTTCCACGTGGCACTGCAAGCATTTGTTAATGTGATTAACAGCCTCCGATACCTATAATCAATTATTCAAAATAACAGCCACAATCGCATTATTTATTTTGCCGCCAACCGGTTTCAACCAGCGATGGGGTATCTTCAGGGCAATTTACACCATTTGGAGTCGTCACCCTGCCTGTGCACGGATAATTACCAACCGTGCAGAGGCAGGGTGACGAATCCAGCGAGCGACCAAATGGTGTAAATTGCCCTGAGGATGACCCCATGGCGGGTTGAAACCAGTTGGCGGCAAAATAAATAATGCGAATGTGACTGTCATTTTGAATAATTGATTATAAGTAAATTAATCACTGTTATCTCCACACAACTATACTGTCTAAAAATTTCCGACTACCTACAGAGTCGCGAATGTCGGCAGAGATAAGCAAACCGGCGTGAAGGAAGGGGTGTGTCCAGCGCTAGATGTCGTGTACATCTGCATTTACATGACTAGTCTGCAATTCACACTTAAGTGCTTGGCAGAGGGTTCATCGAACCAACTTCAGCCTATTCCTCTACCGTTCCAATCTCGACTAACACGCGGGGAAAACGAACGCTTAAGTCTTCCTGCGTGAGCTCTGATTTCTCTTGTTATGATGATCATTCCTCCCCATGTAGGTGGCCGCCAAACATTCGGAGGAAAAAGTTGGTGATAGAAATTTCGGTAACAGATCTCGCCGAAGTGAAAAACGCCTTTCTTTTAATGACTGCCACCTCAACTCACATACATCCGCGACACTCTCCCCTATTTCACGTTAATACAAAACGAGCTACCCTTTGAACTTTTTCGACGTCCTCCATCAACCTATATTGCAAGAACCCCATATCGCGGAGCAGTACTTCAGAAGAGGATGAGTAAGCACAGTGTAGGCAGCTTGTATCTTCTACGTCTTCTGCCAATTAAACGCACTCTCTGGTTCGCCTTCCCCACAACGTTATATATGTGATCGTTCCAATTTAAGTTGCACTTGATTGTGCTCCCTATGTATTTACTTGAATTGACAACCTTTAGATTTGCGTGACTTACCGTGTAACAGAAATTTAATGGATTCCTTTTCATACTCATGTGGTTGACCTCACACTTTATTGTTTAGACACAACTGGTACTTTTCGCACAATGGACATACATTGTCGAAATCGACTATAAATAGCAGCTGGTGGCCGGTAAAACTTCACCTCTTTTCATTAGCTATCTAAACTAGGGTTTCCCAAAGAGCGTCCCGCAGAACACTGCTGTTCTGTGTGTGTGTGTGTGTGTGTGTAGGTGGGTGGGTGTGAATGTGGGGAGGAGGGGTAAAAATTGAAGAAGGAAACCAAGGCCTGAATACAGTAAGTAAGTGCACATGGATGCAGAGTGCAGCAGTTACGCAAATATGAAAATTCTTGCTTAACGTAATGCGGACACCTGCATCAGACAGTCTTCGGACTGATGACAACACAACACACAAACCAGTACCATTTTTTTTCTTTGTGTAGTAGGAGACAGGAAGGAAGGTTAGAGTTTAACGTCCCGAAGACAGCGCAGTCGTTATAGATGGAGCACAAGCTTGAATTACGAAAGGATGTGGTTGGAAATCCGCCGTGCCCTTGCAAGAGAACCATCCTAGAATTTTTCTGGAGCCATTTAGGGAAATCACAGGGAACCTAAATCCTGTGCCACCTCGCTCGGTCTAGGAGACATGAGCGAGTTAGGGACGAAGACTGAGTCACCTTCGTCGAGCCTGGCTCTCGTGGCATTCTTATTAATCCGAGAATACGCGTGTCGGCTGAGCCAAGAAAGAACCGAGATAAGGCGGGCTGGCACGGAACCAGCTCCCGCATTGTTCGGCTGTGCGCCAGCGGACCGCCGGGACGGTGCGCTACGTGCAAGCTACTACAGTGAACCAAGTCGACGTCGACGAGCCCCCTCAGATAATCAGTTTCATTTGTGGCTATCAAATATAATGATGAAAATTGGAGGCACAGTTAGTTACAAATTTGCCGTCTAATCGGTTTTCGGTTCTCGTCGAAGCGAATATTCTACTCGTTCCCACACTACGCTTTACTCAGAAGTTAAATGGGCAATAAATTAATCACCCTCTTGAAAGAATACACTGATTACTTTGGAACGCTGTAGATTCCTTTGCAAGTTATGACTGAGAAAGCAGCTGCTTAATCTCTCTTTATAAATAAAATGTAGATGGCCTTACCGCTATTTGCTTTGTGTGGATGCGCTGAAACAATAATTAACTGCATATTGAAGTATACCAATTTGCCTTTTATTTGATGTTGCAATTTTAATAGCCAGCAGTGTATACTTCATGATTAATTGTTTTTGTGTGGCACTTAAAACGTGCCGGCCGAAGTGGCCGTGCGGTTCTAGGCGCTGCAGTCTGGAACCGTGAGACCGCTGCGGTCGCAGGTTCGAATCCTGCCTCGGGCATGGATGTGTGTGATGTCCTTAGGTTAGTTGGGTTTAAGTAGGTCTAAGTTCTAGGGGACTGATGACCTCAGCAGTTAAGTCCCATAGTGCTCAGAGCCATTTGAACCATTTTTTGAACTTAAAACGTACCGAAACACACAGTCGGAAACCCGTTCGTTCTTTTTCGCCGTATAAACACGACCATTTTTGCTTTTATATGGCGACAACTGTCTGGGGCGCGGATTAGTCGGTCTCTCTGCATCTGCTCGCTGCCTTTGCCTCCGCATTTTTATTAAAATTACATATTTATATTTGCAATTGACGATACCATGAATACACAAACGACCTATAGCGCCACTAAATGTAACTATGTTCTCTAATGACTTTCGCGCGGGTCAGTTTAGCGGCGCCTTTGCTTACTGTGTGAATTGTAATGTGGAACGGATGCTATTGGGGAAACATGTTGTAAACACTGGTGTTAACTTTGACATGCCAATGCATCTTATGCCAAGTATCCGGCAAATTAAGATATAGAGTTCATGTAAAGGTCTGGTTGGGCACTCGCATTAACGTCTACGAGGTACGTGTAACAATAATTCACTCTATGTGTTATATTTATGACTTCGTACGCTATTTTCATAATTTAATATGCTTGACATTTTATGTTCACTATCCATAGATTAGATAATGGTAACTCTGTTTTACCTAAACCGGTCATAAATAAATGGTTTATAAATGCGATTTGGCTGAGTAGTTGTCTTCTTTCAAGTTGAATGTTAACTAAGTCATTGAAGTGTTCGAAATAAAAGATCGCTCTTTCAACGTCATAAATTCAGTTTTTACAGACTCGGCGTTTTTAGGTTCAATCCGTGATACCGACTCTGTTTATAGGAAAGGGCTCATTTCCCTTACTACCCCTTACAAAGATGGCGTTTCTACACTAAATGTGTGGAATACTGTTGATTGTTTACAAACCGTATTTTGCCTGGAATCTCATAAAATATTAATATTATTCGTAGAATTCTCCATGATGTTCCATTCACATACGTTACAGCGCACATTTTCTGTTTCCGCAGTTCGCGAGTGACACCTCTTATTTTCACTATTATCCTTGCAGTTTTGTTAACATCATTTCCTTGAGCTTTTTACTTTCGTTTCGTTAGGGGTTAGTAAACCCCCGATTCTTTGATGAATAGAACCCCCATGTATAAAAACAGCTTCAAAAGTATGATTACAAATGAGTTCACGTGTTAATTATTTGACATTACGAAGGTAGACGAAAAGTGTAGAAAAGGTTTGAAATTATGCTTAAAGTTTGTTGGCAGTCGCTAATTATGAAACACTAAATGAATATAGTCTAGTTGATTTGCGATCCACTTTAAGCAAAAGCCAGTTTTTCACGCATTTCAACGTTTATGACGTCTTATCTGCTGATAGGTGTCGTACAATAATATAATTTTGCGCGTACGTTCAGCGGTATATATGAATACCGTCTGTAAAATGTGTTGTGAATAACTAATAGTGAAGAAGTAATAAATTAAAACGTCATGCCTGATGTTTAAATTTTACTGCATGGTCGGTGATAATGGAGTAAGCGAAAAACTTTTTTTCCGTTCATCATTTTGTGTAGGGTGTTAGCGAGAAAACGTTTTGTAAAGGTTGGAAATTGTGTGAAGTTTGTTGGTAGTCGCTAAGTGGTCTCATTCTCAAACAATGGATGAAGCAAGGCTGGGAAATTTGCGCGCAGCGCCTTACGCTGCCTCAGGGCACATACAGTTCCTAACAGTAATATTAGTCTTACTGTTTCATACCTGTCAGATAAGATCGTAATTTGTAATGATTAGATTATGACATCATTTTACATTTTTAAATTCTGCCAATAATAATGTGAAATATGGAAAATGTAGTTTGTGTTCCCCCTGGAAGCCGTTAGATAGGCAACTGCAACAGAGGATCTTGCACGATGAGCAAGCCGTTTACTCGCGGAGATATTTTTTGTTGTCCTAATGCTCTTCGTTGTCAGCCCTTGTCTGCACTGTCTAAGGTTACTACTGTCTACGTCACCAACTTCGGGAATTTTGTCAGCTTCTTGCTCATTGTTTCCTTCTTGATTTTATGATTGCCGATCTTCTGTTCTTAGTTCTGCCGAGTTCCATTTCTGACCGAATATATAAGAACTTGGGCAAAGTAAGCGTTCAGCACAGCTAATTTCACATTTCCTGATACTTGATGTCAGGCAGACTTTTTTGTTCAGTTCGTGAAATAACTGTTAAGACTTCTGCACTCTGCTTTGCCTTGTAGAGTTACATCTCCAACAACACTTCCTAAATATTTAAAGAAGGCTGGTTCCTTTCAGAAATCTGTGTGAATTCGTTATTGATTGCTATTGTTTTATTTTTACGTTTTTCAGCAAAATATGTTGATGCACAAAAACATCTAGCTTTCTCCTTACAAATTTTTCCTCTGTACTATTAAAAATTTGCAAAACGAAGGTATCTGTCTTCATAATTTTTACTGTTTGATCCATTACAATGATAGATGTAAGTTGCAACAGTATATTTTCTTGCAAAATGCTTTTCCTTAGACTAGCTCGTTTTGATCTGCCATTGCCTATATGCAGGCAAACGCAACGTTTTTGGTGAAACATTTCACTTTGTCAGCAATAAATTCAATAGCACTCATGTTATCGGACTATTGTAAGATGTGTATATTTCTATTGTCTATTGTCAAACCACAATTCATGAAAGATGTTTATATTTTATTAATATGATTAAGTAGGAATAATTAATATTTGTCATTTTGGAAATAATTGTGGTAGCAGGGAATGTCTGCACCAAAGTATTGTTGGCGGGAGAGACAGCACATTGGTATAATTTTAAAAAGGGCATGAGAGACCGCGTATGGATACATTTTAAGAAAAGAGCGGGAAAGACCGCGCATTGATACATTTTGTAATGGTAGCAGAGATTGTCTGCACCAGAAAGCATTGCTGGCGGGAGAGACCGCACTTTAGCGTTCGTAGGAAGTCAGTAGTAAGCGAAATGTGAAGAGAGTCAGTAGCAGGTCTGAAGCCAGAGGTTGAGAGGAGCGGTCTGCCTGCCAGCCACCAGCTATGATTTACAAGAGATTATAAACGGATGTACAGAGACATCAGCTAACTATTATCATAAGAGGAACTAATATTATCGAGTTATTTTTTTTTAAGAAACTCAAGACTACTGAAGGTATGTTTGCGCAATGCTAGTTGTAAGATTATTGTAAAAAGTACGTCACATTGGAACGTTTGTAAAATCCATTACCAACAGTAAATATTTGAAGAATCGTTTTCAAAATATAATTAATTTTTGCCAGCAATATTGCATCACTGATTATAATCCATCCCAAAAACCATTAACGTAACTTTGCAAAATTTTATTGTTGTCATGAAAAAGTTTAATTATGAATTACGTAACTTCAGTCAAATTAATTAAAGAATAAAGTCAGCTTTGATAATAAATACAGCCACTTATTATGACAGCCCACCAGCAGCTAATAGACTATAGTAAAACAGAGTAAGTATATTCATTTCGCAGTTCAATGTACCAGTCAGATGGCGATCCAGTAACAATAAAAAAGGTAAGGAACAGTTTTGGGTTATTGCAGGTAACGACTGAGGACCACGACGACTACACATTCTATGTTTCGTCGAAATAATCAGCAAATCACTTTTAATAAGCAGCATTAAAATTTGTATGTGAAGATTGCACTTATTATTATTATTGAGAAAGAGAATTAATTTCAAGGGAAGTTTTCATTTGTTATTATTAAGCAAGAGATAGAAATCCTAATGGAAGGTTTCATCGGTTATTGTAGAAGGGAAGGTTGCGTAACAAAAGAGATATAGAGGAGACGGGAAGGTTTCACTATTATTACATCTTATTTCTTGGAACAGCATTACTAGCTGTTATGATTCTAAAAATATCATCGAGACTCTTCTCGCGTTCACGATATTTTTCCGCTAGAACTGTTACAACAAGCACGTCTCCAGTGTCACAGCCGGTTCTAAATATTTGTTGATGTTCCAGTTGCGTTTCATGGGTTTCCCTCAATGTCCTGGCTGTAATTATCTACAGAACTCGCAAGTAATGGCACCCCGATGTCCTCGACACCCTGTCTGTATGCGCTTTGGACTAGAAGAATGATACAGCAAAGCAAAGACACACTCATTTTGAAAAAGTTACCTGCGAAATCTAGGAACACAGAAATTTGCCAGCCGCACAATGTCGTTTGTAATATTCCTCTCTACCAACGCTGTAACACACGAAGCAGTGTGAGGAATGAAGCGAACATTTCGAGCGGACAGTTTGACTCAATGTCACTATATAGGGCTTGCCTCGTCACCCTTTCACTTCTGTTACACAGTAGACGAAAAATGAGGAAATGTATCGAGTCTTCAACATATTAGGAAAGTGGTCTGACATAACGATAGATACGTAGATTGAGGCATTAAAGTTGCATAAAATGTACCAGATAAAAGGGATGAAGAGGCACGTTCCTAGGGAAGCGGTTTGAAGTAATTCCGATTTAAGAAGAGAGTGAAAGGAACATTCTTGTAAGGCAACTAATAATAGCTACAGCATGTATGCACGAAGGAAAACACTGTACCATGATAAGAATAACAGAAGCTACCAGGAAAACGATCGAACATAAAAAGTCAAACAGTGGGAAAGATCAAGAATGAATTGTCACTGCAGAGTGTGCGCTGAGTTGAAACTTCCTGCAAAATTAAAACTATTTGCCTCTGGGACTATAATCTGGGACCTTTGACTTTCGCGAGCAATTACTCCACTGACTAAACTACATTGTTTAAACTAAAGTATTTTGTTGTTGTGGTCTTCAGTCCTGAGACTGGTTTGATGCAGCTCTCCATGCTACTCTATCCTGTGCAAGCTTCTTCATCACCCAATACCTACTGCAACCTACATCCTTCTGAATCTGTTTAGTGTATTCATCTCTACGATTTTTACCCTCCACGCTGCCCTCCAATACTAAATTGGTGATCCCTTGATGCCTCAGAATATGCCCTACCAACCGATCTCTTCTTCTAGTCAAGTTGTGTCACAAATTTCTCTTCTCTCCAATTCTATTCAATACATCCTCATTAGTTATGTGATCTACCCACCTAATCTTCAGCATTCTCCTGTAGCACCACATTTCGAAAGCTTCTATTCTCTTCTTGACTAAACTATTTATCGTCCATGTTTCACTTCCATACATGGCTACACTCCATACAAATACTTTCAGAAACGACTTCCTTACACTTAAATCTATACTCGATGTTAACAAATTTCTCTTCTTCATAAACGCTTTCCTTGCCATTGCCAGTCTACATTTTATATCCTCTCTACTTCGACCATCATCAGTTATTTTGCTCCCCAAATAGCAAAACTCATTTACTACTTTAAGCGTCTCATTTCCTAATCTAATTCCCGCAGAATCACCCGGTTTAATTCGACTAGATTCCATTATTCTCGTTTTGCTTTTGTTGATGTTCATCTTATATTCTCCTTTCAAGACATGGTCCATTCCGTTCAGCTGCTCTTGCAAGTCCTTTGCTGCCTCTGACATAATTACAATGTCAGCAGCGAACCTCAAAGTTTTTATTTCTTCTCCATGGATTTTAATTCCAACTCCGAATTTTTCTTTTGTTTCCTTTACTGCTTGCTCAATATACAGATTGAATAACATCGGGGATAGGCTACAACCCTGTCTCACTCCCTTCCCAACCATTGCTTCCCTTTCATACCCCTCGACTCTTATAATTGCCATCTGGTTTCTGTACAAATTGTAAATAGCCTTTCGCTCCCTATATTTTACCCCTGTCACCATCAGAATTTGAAAGAGAGTATTCCAGTTAAAATTGTCAAAAGCTCTCTCTAAGTCTACAAATGCTAGAAACGTAGGTTTGCCTTTCCTTAATCAATTTTCTAAGGTAAGTCGTAGGATCAGTATTGGCTCATGTGTTCCATCATTTCTACGGAATCCAAACCGATATTCCCCTAGATCGGCTTCTACCAGTTTTTCCATTCATCTGTAAAGATTTTGTGTTAGTATTTTGCAGCCATGGCTTATTAAAATGATAGTTCGGTATTTTGTACATCTCTCAACACCTAATTGTGCTGAAATACAATAAATAACAACGCTGTATAAACGTTGTTGCAAAAAGCAACTAAGACATCGTCAACTTATCATCTTAAGCGAGAATTAATTTAAAAAATTAAATAAACAAGGGAAAACGGATGCAATGCCGGAGTACATTTGCATCCACAAGAATATACGCGTTTTTCAAACAATATAAATTGTTTTTATAAGGTACGATCGAAAAGTTTCCGTTCGAAGGCCGTACAGTCCAGAATCGATATGCAAATCAGACAAATCGCCGTGAGCATTGAGACAATCATTCCCACCGACGCGCTACCCGTTTGGTAAAACACCGTATCCTGCTAACGTGAGTAAGTCCGTACCTGACTGCTGCACATCCCCGACTGATAGGAATCGTCGATCGTTCAAAGCCTTTTTTAAGAGACCGAAGGCGTAACAATCACATGGGGAGAGATTAGGACTACAGGGCGGGTGCTCGAGTGTTCCCCTCTCGAATTGGCGTAACGTCTGCGTCACGACATTTGCAATATGGGGATGTGCGTTATCATGAACATGGCACACCATTCCACAGCGGTGGTTTTCGACGGACATGCTACGTCATACTTATTCTTCACTTTCCGATGGATGTCTGCCGCTGCTTGTCCGTCAGCAGCCAAGAAAAGAATAACAGCACGTTGGTCCTATTTAGACGCGTTTGATGCCACACTAATCCCTTGCTTACACGTTGGTACTATATACCAGCATCGTTGCATGTAAGCTGCAGCAACGCCCTCAAATGAAAACTTAGATTTCCCCCTTATAAATTCTTCTTGTAGAACATTTTCTCGATGCTATTTTGATGTATTATTTGCATTGCTTTCAGTTGTAATTTACAGAAATTGAGGAGCAAAACTGTAACAAACGCCACACAATATTTATTACAAAACTTACCTAAATTATTTATTCAAATTTGTGATAAATGAGTTATTTGTACAAATTTTTTAAATTAAACTGCACACATAGTAGCTTCACGAAAGGCATCCAGCCACCAAACACCACTAACATTGCCAAAAATCAATGTGACGTGCCGACCCCATGGAGACAAGGGGGCAAGGCAAAGAAGATGATAGTACAATTAGACGTGAAATTTTCTTATATTTCACTGGAATAAAAACATCTGAAGTTACACAGAAGGTTGTCTATACATAAACTATCTGACAAAATTATCAGGACACCTATTAATGGGCACTAATATGGTGTGTATGCACCCATCGCCTTTGTGAAGGATTGAATTCTGCTGTGGACACTTTCATTAAGGTGTTCGAATGTCTGTGGAGGAATGATAGCCCATTCTTTCTCAAGAGCCGAAACCACAGAAGGCAGTAACACTGGACGTGGGTCTTGAGCGAAGTGGACGTTCTAACTCATCCCAAAGGTGTAAACGTAGGCTTCCGCAGACGTTGTCAAGGTCAGTAAAATTCTTCTCGGTTTGAGACCGCATTGTCATCTGTAAAATTCCGACGGTTCGGCGACTGTTGCCAGGCGCCTTCCTCAGTGTGTGTCGCTAACTGCTGAATGAGCACTAGTGTGGTACTTATATACTATGGACGAGTGCTGTCATTTGATGCGAGGGTGAGGAGGAAGGGTATTAGGAGTTCATTTTATTGGTCTTTGCATTGCGTGTTGTTATTGGCGGAAATAGGCGTTTTCCACTGGAGTTTCCTTTAGTGCTTGTCATTGGTGGAAATCGGCGAATAGGAGACTTTGCGGCGACTACAGCGTAGCGTTGTTTACTAACCGCCTAGTATCGACCAGGGCAAAATTCTCCGTCGGGCAGGTGTTAAGCCGATTTTTCGTAGCAACAACAAAATAAAATACATAATGGTCTCGACGAACGATACAATTGACAAGTTTCATGCCGCCGGAGTTTATGAAATCGGGTGCGAATCTGGACTGGTGTATGTAGGTGAGACTGGGCGTCCAATAAGCACAAGGATAACTGAACACGAGAGATATATCCGCCTCAAACAATACAACAAATCAGCGGTGGCAGAACATCATGAACAGTGCAGGATGAAGATCGAATTTCGAGAGGCCCACGTACTGGCGAAACAGCCGTTTAGTTTGAGGAGGAAGATTAGAGAGGCTATAGAAATAGCCAAGCGACCCGACAATATGAATAGAGAAGACGGGTACCGACTTCCAGCTGCTTGGCTGCCAGCTGTGACAGCTTTGCGGAAGGACAGCTCTCGCAGAGCAACAGATGCGCGGTAGGCCACAGCGGTGGAGGGTACACACAGCGCTGGCGCGGCCTAGTCGATACTAGGCGGTTAGTAAACTACGCTACGCTGTAGTCGCCGGTAAGTCTCCTATTCGCCGATTTCCACCAATGGCAAGCAGTAAAGGAAACTCCAATGGAAGACGCCTATTTCCCCCAATAACAACACGCAATGCAGAGAACAATAAAATGAACTCCTAATACTCTTCCTCCTCACCCTCATATCCAATGACAGCACTCCTCCATAGTATACAGGGCTATTACAAATGATTGAAGCGATTTCCTAAATTCACTGTAGCTCCATTCATTGACATATGGTCGCGACACACTACAGATACGTAGAAAAACTCATAGTTTTGTTCGGCTGAAGCCGCACTTCAGGTTTCTGCCGCCAGAGCGCTCGAGAGCGCAGTGAGACAAAATGGCGACAGGAGCCGAGAAAGCGTATGTCGTGCTTGAAATGCACTCACATCTGTCAGTCATAACAGTGCAACGACACTTCAGGACGAAGTTCGACAAAGATCCACCAACTGCTAACTCCATTCGGCGATGGTATGCGCAGTTTAAAGCTTCTGGATGCCTCTGTAAGGGGAAATCAACGGGTCGGCCTGCAGTGAGCGAAGAAACGGTTGAACGCGTGCGGGCAAGTTTCACGCGTAGCCCGCGGAAGTCCGACGAATAAAGCAAGCAGGGAGCTAAACGTACCACAGCCGACGGTTTGGAAACTCTTACGGAAAAGGCTAAAGCAGAAGCCTTACCGTTTACAATTACTACAAGCTCTGACACCCGATGACAAAGTCAAACGCTTTGAATTTTCGGCGCGGTTGCAACAGCTCATGGAAGAGGATGCGTTCAGTGCGAAACTTGTTTTGTGTGATGAAGCAACATTTTTTCTTAATGGTGAAGTGAACAGACACAATATGCGAATCTGGGCGGTAGAGAATCCTCACGCATTCGTGCAGCAAATTCGCAATTCACCAAAAGTTCACGTGTTTTGTGCAATCTCACGGTTTAAAGTTTACGGCCCCTTTTTCTTCTGCGAAAAAAACGGTACAGGACACGTGTATCTGGACATGCTGGAAAATTGGCTCATTCCATAACTGGAGACCGACAGCGCCGACTTCATCTTTCAACAGGATGGTGCTCCACCACACTTCCATCATGATGTTCGGCATTTCTTAAACAGGAGATTGGAAAACCGATGGATCGGTCGTGGTGGAGATCATGATCAGCAATTCATGTCATGGCCTCCACGCGCTCCTGACTTAACCCCATGCGATTTCTTTCTGTGGGGTTATGTGAAAGATTCAGTGTTTATACCTCCTCTACCAAGAAACGTGCCAGAACTGCGAGCTCGCATCAACGATGCTTTCGAACTCATTGATGGGGACACGCTGCGCCGAGTGTGGGAGGAACTTGATTATCGGCTTGATGTCTGCCGAATCACTAAAGGGGCACATATCGAACATTTGTGAATGCCTAAAAAAACTTTTTGAGTTTTTGTATGTGTGTGCAAAGCATTGTGAAAATATCTCAAATAATAAAGTTATTGTAGAGCTGTGAAATCGCTTCAATCATTTGTAATAACCCTGTATAAGTATCCACACTAGTGCTCATTCAGCAGTTAGCAACACACCCTCAGGAAGGCGCCTTGCAACAGTCGCCGAAAAGTCGGACTTTTATAAAACACAGTGCGGCCTCAAACCCAGAAGAATTTTATTGACTCATCCCAAAGGTGTTCCATTGAGTTCAGGCTGGACCTCTGGGCAGCCCAGAACACTTCATGAATGTTATTGTCCACAAGGTTATTGCCTCACAGATGCTGCTTTATGACAGGGTGCATTGATATATTGATAACAATCTCTCCTGTGCGCAGTAGACAATGCCGTAAAATGTGAGCATAACCTTCCGCATTTAGCATTTTCTTAAGCGCAATAAAGAAACCCACAACCTCACTATGAAAACACTCCCATAGCACATCATCATCTCCTCTGTACTTCTACTGTCGACACTACACACGATGGCAGGTAACATTCACCAAACTGAAACATTTCCATTGGATTGCCACAGTGTATAGCGTGATTCATCACTTCAAATCATCCTCATTCCAGTCGCGCCTCCCTCTACATTACCTCAACTGTCGCTTAGCACTGACCTCAGAAGAGTGTGCCTTATGAGGAGCTGTTCGATGACTGTAGTATAAGGGCCATTCAAATGAAAGCCGGCCATTAGTATAAAGTAACGGTAACGATTTTATTAACTAAAAATGTAGTTATACATAGCCCACATACTCAAAAATAGCCGCCAAACTGTTGGCACATTTATCCCATTGCGACACTAGGTCGGCTGGTCCCGGCGGAGGTTCGAGTCCTCCCTCGGGCATGGGTGTGTGTGTGTTTGTCCTTAGGATGATTTAGGTTAAGTAGTGTGTAAGCTTAGGGACTGATGAGCTTAGCAGTTAAGTCCCATAAGATTTCACACACATTTGAACATTTTTGAACACGTGGCTGTCGATTTCAACCTTGAAGCTGGTAGGCTGCTGTCGGATCCAGGCCTGGGCCCAGTCACACACTTCGTCGTCCGTTGCGAATCGATGTCCGCGAATAGCTTGTTTTAGAGGTCCAAAGACATGAAAGTCACACGGTGAAAGGTCGGGACTGTACGGTGGATGTTCCAGCGTTTCCCACCGAAACTGCTGCAATGCCGTCTTCGCCGCATTGGCCGTGTGTGGGCGGGCATTATCATGCAGGACTATAACACTATTGGACAACATGCCTCGGTGTTTCGACTTAATGGCTCGTCTACGGTTCTGTAAAGTGGCTTGATAACGCTGGGCATTTGTGGTGGCTCCCCGTTTCAGGAACTCGACAATCAGCGGGCCCTTGTGGTCAAAAAAGGACATCATGACCTTACCAGAAGTGGTGTGCAAGGCCTTTGATTTCTTTGGAGGTGATGAAGTCGCATGTTTCGACTGCTTGCTCTGACGCTTGCTTTCCGGTTCAAAATGGTGACACCATGTGTCGTCACCTGTGACAATACGCGACAAAAAGCCGTATCCTTCCTCATGATAACGTTGCAGATGACTCAGAGACAGCACCATTCGAGTATTGCGCTGTTCGGCAATCAGTTAGTGGGGAACCCACTGCGCACAGATTTTTCGAAAGTACATGTGTTGATGCATTATGGTGTAGGCATTGCCCACGCTAATACCCAGTATCCGGTGGATGTCGTCCACTATGATTCGGCGGTTGTCCAAGACTAAAGCATTCACTTCCGCAACCATTTCCGGTGTCATGACACGATGAACCTGTCCAGGACGAGCATCGTCTTCCAGTGACTCGCACCCCTCAAGGAATCGTTTGCGCCATTCCACAACATTTGAACGACTCAGACTGTACACACCGTACAAAGCCTTCATCTGTCAATACATTTAACGGCCTCCAACTCCCTCCGCCGCCAAAAATCGAATCACCTCGTTGTTGCTGCTTACTAACTTGTGTGACCACCGTCTCTTCGGTGTGAAACCACACTAGCGCTATGCAACATCAAACGGTGCGCCCGCGACAGCCTCTCTACCAACAGATGGCACCAGCATATCCGCAGTTACGAGGTTGGCCACCATACGTGTAAGGCAAAGGTAGACGCACTGACCAGCTTTCATTTGAATGAACCTCATACTTTTTTTAAGTCCCTGCGCACAGTCATTATGCTAGCTGAACTGCTAGTAGCATACTGTAACCCACAAGTGATTCCTTTCTCTTATTTCCTGCGACCCCTTACAACCACCTTCTGCAGTGATCGACAGTCCCTGTCCCACAGTGCACGAGGGCCGTCTCGTCTTGGTTAGCGGTTTCTACTTCACAATCACATCTGCAATAGTCTACCTGGATAGCTTGAAAAGGGATTTGTTACCCAGGTGATATTCAATGAGTAGTCCACGTTCGATGTCACTGAGCTCTCTGACCGACCCATTCCGCCGTTACTTGTCTATTGACGAAACCGTACACCCCGCCTCTCTATTGGCTGTTGCGCCTCTCGTGAAACCTACTGGTCAACTCCCCATTACATATAGGTGTCCGCATACTTCTGATCAGACTCTGTATGTTGTCTCAAAACATTCTGAATCTCAGTCTATTTTCTTTTTAATTTTTCATGGTTGTTCCCAATTGCTCACATCAGGTGTTTGTGTTGCTGGCTGAATGCGAACTCTTCAACGCTATTTTAACTTCTTAACCAGGTCTCCAGAGCCACACGCCGATAATTGTGGACTGTTGGTCCACATCTGACCCCCAGATGATATTATAAAATCGAATGCTGCAATGACAAAAAATCGATAAATTCCCGCATATCAGTGTCCTTGAGTGTGGCGGGAAATAACGTCCAATGACCGATAAGCCAGGCAAATGCGTTGTTTCTCTTCAGGGAAAGAATTACACTCTGGCCGCAAAACGTGGTCCACGTGCGTCATCTTTATTGCTGTTCTTGTAACGGTGGAGACTTTGTTCTCATCCTAGTCCAAATGGTAAACGTTTTCTTGCAAAAATATGTGTGTTCCACTTTCGCTTCAACACTACACTCTGCCCATAAAGCAGAGGGGTTCAGCAAGCGCGACTAGTGAATCGCCGGTACCTCTTTTCCTGCCTTCCAAACAATTTCAAATCAGCGCAAATGCCGCTGCAGAATGAAAATTCAATCTGGAAACAATCCACTAGGCTGTTGCTAAGCCATTTCTCTGCAATATCCTTCCTTCCAGCGGTGCTACAAGGTGTACAACTTTGCTTCCGCCGTTTCTTCCCCAACATTTGAGGCTTTATTGAAACAAATTGGTTACACATGTATCATTCGAAGTATTTTCCATCGCTGGCCACTACTTTCTCCCATCTTTTGGGCAGTGTACGAATCCCGCGTCGAAAAATTGTTCATCTTTTGAAGCGATCCACGAATCGATGCAATTTGTGACTTCATGAGATCGGAAGTGTTGGTCAGCCAGACCATGCGCCATTGATCTAAACAGGTGATAGTCAGGGGGAGCAATGTCTGGAGAATACGGCGGTAGGACTTCCCATTTTAACGTTTCCAAGTAAGTTTTGACCTCTTTTGCAACGTGGGGTCGAGCGTTGTGCTGCAAAATCACTTAATCGTGCCTCTCGCTGTATTTGTCTTTTAATGCTCTGCTCAAACTCGTTAATTGCGTTCGATAACGAGTACCTGTGATTGTTTCACTTGGTTTTAACACCTTATAATACACGACGCCGAGCTGGTCCCACCAAATGCAGAGCATGATCTTGGAGCCGTGAATATTCGGTTTGGCCGTCGACGTGTAAGCATGGCCGGAATATCCCCATCATTTTTTGCTTTTAGGGTTATCGTAAAGAATCCATTTTTCGTCTCCGCTCACAATGCGATGCAGAAATCCCTCCCGCTTTTGCCTCTTAAGCAAATGTTCACAAACACACAAACGGCGTTCAACGTCCCTTGGTTTCAGCTCACACGGGACCCAAGTTCCTTCTTTCTGAATCATGCCCATAGCCTTGAGGCGTTTTGAAATGGCTTGCTGAGTCACTCCCACTAATCGTGCCAGTTCTTCTTGAGTTTGAAGCGAGTCTTCACTCAGCAATGTCTCCAATTCTGCATCTTCGAAAACATTCTCTCTCTCTCACCACTATGCCGGTCTACGACGTTAAAATCACCGTTCTTGAAGCGTTCAAAGCATTCACGACACGTTCTTTCACTAATAGTGTCCTTACCATACGTATCTGAGAGCATTCGATGAGACTCAGCCGCTGTTTTCTTCATACTGAAACAAAACAGTAACACCTCCCGCAAATGACGAGAATTAGGCTCGTAAACTGACATTTTCAATCAAAACAACTTTATGATGCAGACACAAATCGACTAATGTTTGAACGAGGTTATGTTGACCGAGGTCCAAGCTAACTGCCTGACGTCTGCGATCTGTTTCTTTCGACCGCTACTTACCTTTGTCGCCACATATCGGCAAACGGCGGAAGCAAAGTTGTACACCTTGTATTTTGGTCTCACAACGTATGCAGGAGAACTCTGAACTTTGGAATGCAGAAGAGAGGAGGTCATGGGTGACGCTGTGACGGTGGGTCGTTGAGTCTTACTTTGACAGCTCAGTCGGTGTTGCGCTTGAGTGGGAAAAGGCAAAGGTCCCAGGATCGGGTTCCCGTCCTGTACATAGTCTCAATTTTTCAGGAAGTTTCAGTGACAAAGATAACCGGAACAAGTTAGCACTACAATTAAGGCGATCTACTAAATATAGTCGCGAGTGACGTAAGTGTGTGACAGTGTCGAAAACCGGGGTGAGGAACTGTGTACAGAAAGCGTCTGCAATTCTATTGTTGTGTTGTACTGCTGGCGACAAGCCGAGGGCACGCCAATTAGAGACCTGCAACGCTCAAGAGAGAGTTAACCATGACAGTGAACTCGTAACATGTCCACCACATCGCCCCTTCTCGTTCGCGGCATCAACGTCAAGGCATCCGGCAATGAAGGACGTCTAAGGTCACGGGTCGGCGGCACTAACGGATTCAAGATTGCTCTATCCTGTGCTGCATCTTTCCACGTTATGTAGAACAGTCCATCGTTGCAGATGGTTCCATTCTCCATGCTGCCATCTCCTTGGCCACACAACTGGTTTTTAAGCCGTCTGAACCATTCGTAACACAGAGTACGGTTTAAGAAATCATCACCGTAGGCTTTCTGCATAATTTTGTGTGTGTCTGTAAAGGTTTTCTTGAGCTTCACGCAATATTTAATGCAGAAGCATTGCTCCTTTAACTCTGCCATCTCGAAACTCGCAAACTGTGCGACACGTTCTACTCAATACAGCACTGAACAATAACTAAGAGACATACAACAATTAAACTTCCGGCAGTTACACATCATACACAGGCGTGTGCAGGGATGCCAACCACATATTGCTCCAACACACCACTGGCTCGAAATTGCGAATGTTCCGGAGTTTTTCGAGCAGACCTCGTATGAGCACATTGAACGCGTATTTCAGTTCGTAAAGGGGATGAAAACCTAATAGTCGTTGGGAACTGAAATGTGGTTGTAGAGGAAGGAGTTATGGGAGAATATAGGCTTGGTACTAGGATCGAGATAGGAGAAAGATCGAGTTCTGCAATACATTTCAGCTTGTAATAGCGAATACTCTGTTCAAGAATCACAGGAGGATGAGTTGGCGTTGGTAAAGCCCGGGGGGTACTGGAAGATTGCAGTTAGATTACATTGTGATCAAGCAGAGATTCCGGAATCAGATATTAGATTGTAAGGCGTACGGCGTACCAAGAAGCAGATATAGACTCAGATTACAATTTAGTAATGACTAAGAATAGGTTGAGGTTCAGGAGACCAGTCAGGAGGAAACAATGTGCAAAGCAGTGGGATACGGAAATTCTAAGGAACGCAGACATACACTTGGAGTTCTCTGAAGCATGAAGTACTGTGATAATGAATAGCTCAGTAGGTAGTTCAGTTGAAGGGGAGTGGGCATCTTTAAAAAGGGCAATCACAGAAGATGGAAAGGAAAATGTGGGCTCACGGGGAAAGTAACTGCGAAGAAACTATGGGCAACAGGAGAAGTACTTCATCTGATCGACGAAAGAAGGAATTACAAAAATGTTCAGGGACATTGAGGAATACAGAGATACCACTCACTTAGGGATGAAATAAATAGGAGATGCAGGGAAGCTAAGGCGAGATGGCTATTTGAAAAATATGAAGAACTCGAAAAAGAAATGATCGTCAGAAGGACCGATACAGCATATAAGCAAGGATGGAAACATTAATAGTGCCATGGGAATTCCATTGTTAAATGCAGAGGAGAGAGAAAACAGGTGTAAAGAGTACAGTAAAGACCCCTATGGGGAGGAGGATTGGTCTGATGACCGTGATAGAAGAAGAAACAGGAGTCGACAGGGAAGACATCTACATCTACGTGATAACTCTGCAATTCACAATAAACTGCCTGGCACAGGGTTCAAGCTATCTCTCTACCATTCCACAGTCGAACGGCGCGCGGGAAAAACGAGCACTTGAATTTTTCTGTGCGGGACCTGATTTCTCTTATTTCATCGTGATGATCGTTTCTCCCTAGGTAGGTGGGTGCCAACAGAATGTTTTCGCAATCGGAGGAGAAAACTGGTGATTGAAATTTCACGAGAAGATCCCGTGGCAACAAAAAATGTCTTTGTTCTAATGATTGCCACTACAATTCATGTATCATGTCTGTGGCACTATCTCCCCTATTTCGCGATAATACAAAACGAGCTGCCCTTCTTTGAACTTTTTCGATGTCATCCGTCAGTCCTGCGTGATGCGGATTCCACACCGCACAGCAATACTCCAGAATAGGGCGAACAAGCGTGGCGTAAGCAGTTTCTTTAGTAGACCTGTTGCACCGTCTAAGTGTTCTGGCGGTGAATCGCAGTCTTTGGTTTGCTCTACCCACAACATTAGCTATGCGATCGTTTCAATTTAGGTTATTTGTAATTGTAATGCCTGAGTATTTAGTTGACTTTACAGCCTTCCGATTTGTGTGACTTATCGTGTAATCGAAATTTAGTGAATTTCTTTTAGTACTCATGTGAATAGCTCCACACTTTTCTTTATTCAGGGTCAATTGCCACTTTTCGCTCCATACATTATTCAGGGTCGATTGCTACTTTTCGCACCATACAGATATCTCATCTAAATCATTTTGCAATTCGTATTGGTCATCTGATAACTTTACAAGACGGTAAATGACAGCATCATCTGCAAACAATCTAAGACGGCTACTCAGATTGTCTCCTATGTCGTTAATATAGATCAGGAACAATAGAGGGCCTATAACACTTCCTTGGGGAACGCCGGATGTTACTTCAGTTTCATTTGATGACTTTCCGTCTGTTACTACGAACTGTGACCCTTCTGACAAGAAATCACGAGTCAAGTCGCACAACTGATGCGATATTCCATAGGCACGGAGTTTGGTTAGAAGACGTTTGTGAGGAACGGTGTCCAAAGCCTTCTGGAAATCTAAAAATATGGAATCAATTTTATATCCCCTGTCGATAGCACTCATTACTTCATGAGTATAAAGAGCTAGTTGTGTTTCACAAGAACGATATTTTCTGAATCCGTGCTGACTATACGTCAATAAATGGTTGTCTTCGAGGTACTTCATAATGTTCGAATACAGTGTATGTTCCAAAACCCTACTGTAAATCGACGTTAGTGATATGGGCCTGTAATTGAGCGGATTACCGCTACTTCCATTTTTGGGTATTGGTGTGACTTGAGCAATTTTCCAGTCTTTGGGTACGGATCTTTCTGTGAGCGAGCGGTTGTATATAATTGCTACATATGGAGCTATTGTATCAGCATACTCTGAAAGGAACATGACTGGTATACAATCTGGTCAGGAGGCCTCGCCTTTATTAAGTGATTTAAGCTGCTTTGTTACACCGAGGATATCTACTTCTGTGTTTCTTATCTTGGCGTTGTTCTTGGTTGGAATTCAGGAGTATTTACTTCATCTTCTTTGGTGAAGTAGTTTCGGAAAACAGTGTTTAATAACTCTGCTTTAGTGCCACTGTCATCAGCGACTTCACCGTTGTTATCGCGCAGTGAAAATATTGATTGCGTCTTGTCACTGGTGAACTTTATGTATGACCAAAATCTCTTTGGGTTCTCTGCCAGATTTAGAGACAGAATTTCGTTGTGGAAATTATTGAAAGCATCTCGTATTGAAGTAAGCGCTATATTTTGAGCTTCTGTAAAACTATGCCAGTCTTGGGGATTTTGCGTTCTTTTAAATTTGGCATGCTTTCTTCACTGCTTCTGCAACAGCGATCTGACCCGTTTTGTGTACCATGGGGGATCAGTACCATCATTTATTAATTTACGTGGTATATATTTCTCAATTGCTGTCGATACTATCTCTTTGAAATCGTTCCACAACTTTTCTACGCTTACATGATCAGATCGGAAGGAGTGAAGACTGTCTCTTAAAAGATAAAGATAGGGGATCCAGTATTAGTCAAAATTTAATAGAGATTTGAGAGACTTAAGATCCAATAAGACAGAAGGGATTGATAACATTCCACTGGAATTCCTAAAATCATTGGGGGAAGTGACAACAGCACGACTCTTCATGTTGGTATGTAGAATGTATGAAATGGGAAGTATACCATCAGACTTTTGTAAAAACATCATCCACACAATTCCGAAGATTGCAAGAGCCAACAAGTGCGAGAATTATCGCACAATCAGCTTAACAGCTCATGCATCCCAGTTGCTGACAAAAATAACATACAGAAGAATGGAAACGAAAATCGATATGTTAGATGATCAATTTGGTTTAGGAACGGTAAGAGGAGTTCTTACGTTGCGGTTTGATAATGGAAGCAAGACTGAGGAAAAATCAAGACATGTTCATAGGATTTGTCGACTTGGGAAAAGCATTCGACAATGTAATATGGAACAAGGTATTTGAAATTCTGACAAAAGTAAAGATAAGCTATAGGGAAAGACGGGTAATATACAATATGTACAACAACCAAGAGGGAACAATAAGACTGGAACGAAGAACGACGTAATTGGATTAAAATGGTGTGAGACAGGGATGTATTCTCTCGCCCCTATTATTCGGTCTATACATCGAAGAAGCAATGACGGAAATAAGAGAAAGGTTCAAAATAAAGGATGAAAGGATATCAATGATAAGATTCACTGATGACATTATTGTCCTCAAAGTGAAAAAGTATTATGACAAGATGTGTTTGAATAAACAATCTAATGAGTACAGAATATGGATTGAGAATAAATCTAAGAAAGACGGAAGTAATGAGAAGTATCAGAAATGAAAATAGCGAGAAACTTAACATCAGAATTGGGGATAACGAAGAAAGCGAAGTTAAGGAACACTGTTACACAGGCAGCAAAGTATGCTACGTTGGACAGAGGAAGGAGGGAGACTAGCACTGGCAAAAGGGTCATTCCTGGCCAAGACAAGTCTACTAGTATCAAACATACGCCTTAATATGAGGAAGAAATTTCTGAGAATTTGCGTCTGAAGCTCTGTTGTATGGTAGCAAAACGCGTATTGTGGGAAAACCGGAATAGAAGAGAATCAAAGCATTTGAGATGTGATGTTACAGAAGAATGGTGAAAATTAGGAAGACTGATAAAGTAAGGAATGAAGAGGTTCTGTGTAGAATCGGCGAGGGACGATGGAAAACACTAACAAGAAGAGGCGGCAAGATGATAGAAGACCTGTTAAGACGTCAGGGAATAACTTCCATGGTACTAGAGGGAGCTGTAGAGGGTGAAAACTGTAGAAGAAGACAGAGATGGAATTCATCCAGCATATAACTGAGGACGTACGTTGCAAGTGCTACTCTGAGATGAAAAGGTTGGTACAGGAGAGAAATTCATGGAGGACCGTGTCAAACCGGTCAGAAGGTTGATAACTAAAAATATATATTACTACTAATGACATCTCTACGCATTTAGTTTAGTTTGCAATTTTGCCACTTCTTTTTCCGTTTAAGTTCCTCAGTCTGTTTAGCCAGATCGAAATAGCCTGGAAATCTGTAGATCTCTTTTGGACATGGTGCACTGACTCTCACGAGCAGTTCTAAATCTTTCGAATAGTTTTTCTTTCACACTTTTGCGAGTTTCATTTAGGCGCATTTTTCATACTTCGTATAAATCTTTGTTCCATTTATACAGTTCACTTCCAGATTTTACGAAACCAAGCCGGCTTTGCACACTGCTTAACTTTGAGTTTTCTTCCTCCTTCGGTTAACCAAAAAATGTACAATCTTTTCTTTTTCACTGAAAGCTGTTACTGTACATGTTTTCTTTGTTCTGGGAGGATACTGTATTTTTGTTCTGCACAAGAATCATCGTTAGAACCGCAGTTCACAGAATCGTCAGTTATTTCTTGTTCCTTTTAAAGTTTGCACAATTTCTAGGGAAATATCGACACCATCCAAATAAATGCCCGAGAAGTTAACTAATAAAAATAACACGTACGTGGGTCTTTAGCAGAAGTAGGTGATTTCGACTTTGTGCCACGTTCTTCGTATTTCATCTTTGCAAGATTGAAAACATTATTGGATTATACATTAGTGTGAGACTTTGGAACCTGCACAACGACACATGCTATTAGCAAGCATATACGAAGAAAACACAAATGAAATCAAGTCAGGCTCATCTCCATGGCCAACACTTAGCGATACCCCAAAGGGAACTGCTAATTATTATGGATATTAAACGAGTTGCGTATTCTAGTGAATAGTAACTGTGAACAATTGTGACAGAGAAACTATCAACGAAAACTGAATTTTGCTTTACAAATTAAGATCGCATCATGCCGTGTTATCTGTTCACCGAAGTGACGACAACCAAGGATATGCACTGTCTACTGCAACGATAGCAGAGATGTACATTTATCCAGCCGCCTGACGAGCTACGAATTTGGCAATTTTCAGCATTTTGTAAAAATATTTGCAGTGTGTCTTAGCAGCTAAAATTTCGGGTTTGTTTCTGTCGGTGTATTCTCCCCGTGTAAACAATGTCAGGGCAAGTTCAGACATAAAGGATTGGACCATTTCCTAGTCGACTCAACTAGCGACAGCAAGGCCCTATGTAGTAATGACGTTCTGGCGACTACTCACCTTGTCTTGGCGAAGTCACTGGGCAAGGTGACTATGGAAGCTATGAGTCCTGTGGCTGCGCTGCAGCAGAAGTGCAGGCTAGCGCTGTCTGGTGCCATTCCTGCACACATCACATACATGCACACCAGCGTTAAACGGCTGTGGGAACCTTCGAAATCGGAGGACACGATACTGAAAGAAACACTTATTATATTTCAAGCCAATTATAGACCTTACTGCACTTTATATACTCACACAGATACACACACATGCATTTGGCTCACAGATGAGAGTTGAGTGAAAAATAATGCCTCCCTCCTTAGTAACTTATTTTACGGAAAAATTTTAATAAGTAAAACGCAGAAGAAATTTTAAATAGTGCTCTTTACTTAGAGATGTTCACTTATCCACATAATAACCCGGAAGTTGGATACATTTACACTACTTGCCATTAAAATTGCTACACCACGAAGATGACGTGCTACAGACGCCAAATTTAACCGACAGGAAGAAAATGCTGTGATATGCGAATGATTAGCTTTTCAGAGCATTCACACAAGGTTGGCGCCGGTGACGACACTTACAACGAGCTGACATGATGAAAGTTTCCAACCGATTTCTCATACACAAACAGCAGTTGACCGGTGTTGCCTGGTGAAACGTTGTTTTGACGCCTCCTGTAAGGAGATGAAATGCGTACAATCACGTTTCCGACTTTGATAAAGGTCGGATTGTAGCCTATAGCGATTGCGGTTTATCGTATCGCGACATTGCTGCTCGCGTTGGTCGAGATCCAATGACTGTTAGCAGAAGATGGAATCGGTGGGTTCGGGAGGGTAATACAGATCGCCGTGCTGGATCCCAACGGCCTCGTATCACTAGCAGTCGAGATGACGGGCGTCTTATCCGCATGGCTATAACGGTTCGTGCAGCCACGTCTCGATGCCTGAGTCAACAGATGGGGACGTTTGCAAGACAACAACCATCTGCACGAACAGTTCGACGACGTTTGCAGCAACATGGACTATCAGCTCGGAGACCATGGCTGCAGTTACCCTTGACTCTGCATCACAGACAGGAGCGCCTGCAATGGTGTACTCGACGGCGGAGCCGGCCGAAGTGGCCGCGCGGTTCTGGCGCTGCAGTCTGGAACCGCGAGACCGCTACGGTCGCAGGTTCGAATCCTGCCTCGGGCATGGATGTGTGTGATGTCCTTAGGTTAGTTAGGTTTAACTAGTTCTAAGTTCTAGGGGACTAATGACCTCAGCAGTTGAGTCCCATAGTGCTCAGAGCCATTTGAACCATACTCGACGGCGAACCTGGGTGCACGAATGGGAAAGCGTCATTTTTTCGAATGAATCCAGGTTCTGTTTACAGCATCATGATGGTCGCATCCGTGTTTGGCGACATCGCGGTGAACGCACATTGGAAGCGTGTATTCGTCATCGCCATACTGGCGTATCACCTGGCCTGATGGTATGGCGTGCCATTGGTTACACGTCTCGGTCACCTCTTGTTTGCATTGACGGCACTTTGAACAGTGGACGTTACATTTCAGATGTGTTACGACCCGTGGCTCTACCCTTTATTCGATCCCTGCGAATCCCTACATTTCAGCAGGATAATGCACGACCGCATGTTGCAGGTCCTGTACGGGCCTTTATGGATACAGAAAATGTTCGACTGCTGCCCTGGCCAGCACATTCTCCAGATCTCTCACCAATTGAAAACGTCCGGTCAATGGTGGCCGAGCAACTGGCTCGTCACAATACGCCAGTCACTACTCTTGATGAACTGTGGTATCGTGTTGAAGCTGCATGGGCAGCTGTACCTGTACACGCCATCCAAGCTCTGTGTGACTCAATGCCCAGGCGTATCAAGGCCGTTATTACGGCCAGAGGTGGTTGTTCTGGGTACTGATTTCTCAGGATCTATGCACCCAAATTGCGTGAAAATGTAATCACATGTCTGTTCTAGTATAATATACTTGTCCAACGAATACCCATTTACCATCTGCATTTCTTCTTGGTGTAGCAATTTTAATGGCCAGTAGTGTATCTCAACGATGAAACGTGTCCTGAGGCCGTCACGGACGAAGGCGCTACATTGTTTCCGCAGCCAGCCTGTCGCACTTCCCACGGCCTCTTCTTAATATGCATAGTGACGTCTCAGTAGCGTTTCTTTCATTGCGTGGAACAGATGGAAGTCAGGCGGTGCTGAATTTGAGCACTATGCAGGATGCTGTACAGTGGTGAACTTCAGTTTCCGATGTTCTGTTATGATGGCATATGAGGTGTGTCGTCTGGCACTGTCATGCTGCCGGAAAACATTTCCCTTTGCCTTCTAGACCAATGCTAGTAGACGAATCAAGATTGTTGTTCCTCTTCCAAGGAAATCGATGTGGATAAACGCCATTTGTCTCCCATAATACGGAAGCCACGATTTTTCCAGCTGAGGACTGTACCTCGAATTTCTTTTCCTGGAGAGAACTTTTGTGTCGATACTCCACATACCAACAAGACAACAAACTCCATAAAAGGGAGGCATTCTTTGATAAAGTTAATATGGGGTGACACCTTCTGTAAAATATCATATGCACACCTCATTTTTTTCTAGTTTCTGTGACTATTGTATACGTCAGAGAAAGCCGTTTCCTCCATCATGGAAGTAATGGTGCGGTTTATCCCTAATCCCCCAAAATGTGTGATGGTTTGGACTGACTATGCTGTTTTCAAGTGTGAGTGATTCTCACAGGATGATTGGTGTTTCCTAACAACCTCTAGGAAATTAACCTGAAAAGCCCTAGGCGGAAGCAGTTCTTCGCTGAGTTCTATTAGTGGGAACTGGAAGCAGTCAGTGGAAACTTTAAATGCGAACATTTTAGGGTAGGCTTTACCGTGACCGTTATTGATATTAAATGAAACAACCAGTTTACTGTTACCAGTCAACGTTTTATTTATTTCCACGACGCGTTTCAAAGGTTTAAACCTCCATCATCGGATGGATTTACATTAGTTAGTATGACATTTGTGTGTTGTGTTGCGATTTTTTGGAGGAACTTGTGGCACTGTCTCCAGTGTTCACAGGTTCCTTTCGCTGTCGTAACACATTACATGTATACTGTCATATTTTTAATATTTGTTTACAAATATGACAGTATACATGTGATGTGTTACGACAGCGAAAGGAACCTGTAAACACTGGAGACAGTGCCACAAGTTCCTCCAAAAAATCGTGACACAACACACACACAAATGTCATACTAACTAATGTAAATCCACCCGATGATGGAGGTTTAAACCTTTGAAACGCGTCGTGGAAATAAATAAAACGGTGACTGGTAACAGTAAACTCGTTGTTTCATTTAAAGTCAGTGGAAATGTTTGAATTCTATTCCTTTAGCTGAATAGCCGGAAGGTCAAACGTTAAAATTGAAAGACTGCAGTCAGTCCACCTTTCATGAGATTTTGTAGATTTATCAAGTTCTGCAGACAGGCTTTTATTTGCCTGTTTTTTTTTTCCTCATTTCTTAAAATGCAAAGAGGGAGAACGTTCTGCCTCGCTACTGGTTCCTTCAGACCCAATCATATGCCACGTGGTTGTTCACATTTTAAAAGTTGAACCGATGGAAAATTTTGGGCGAAGTAAACAAAACACGCGTTGTCTCTCGTGTCTTCTGATTGGAGAAAATACCTGGTGCCACTGAAAAATTCGTCTTGTCGATTGGCGGCAGTTCACCCCCTCCAAGCTTTTTTCGATCTCTTTGTAAGGGAGACAAGTTGTATTTTTGTATAGAGTTGGTCAATCGCTGAATAGTCTTGGTGTTGGCGTGTGGTGAGTACGATGTGCTACTTCTGTGGACATCTGAAAGGTAATTTTGTGTGGAAGTTAGCTCAGTCTTTCGTGTTACGAATTTTCTATAATTTTTAACGTCATTTATCAGAAGTTTTATGGGGTTCTCACGAGTGATATACAGTATATGCTATCGTTTAGTTAGATTCAGATAGGGTCGATTTTGTTTTTTATCCAGTCACAATCCACCGCATCCATCGTAATTCCGATTATGTTTCGACCTTATTTCGTTGTGAGTCACAAGCTACTTTTAACAGCTCAACCTTTACTAGAAAATGGGAATTCTGCCTTCAGTTATTCTCTGGATGTTTGAATCTTTGTGTGCGAACACATGCACGCTCATGTTGCGTTCCTTAGTTTACTTAATCCTCGCTGAATAATGATGATCAATATAACGACAAACATTTTCCTTTACGGAACCACGGTGTTAGCCTTTTATACTTGTTAAATGTTTACTGAAATTCAGGAATACGCTCCATTTTGTGAATAAATGTCCGTTTGAAATCAACTCCCTTCGTCAAACTCTTCCCAATGTGTGTTCTAGCACGTCATCGCGCTCCTGTGGTCATTAACCTTATATGCCGTGTAAGAAAGATACTAGGAAGCAGTTAGTAAACTTCAGTCCTTGATCGGTCGATCTGAAGCCAAACAGTTAAATTCCCACTGCGATGTTTTTTTTGTGATAGAATGTAGGGGCAACTTTAGTTAAAGTTTATGGGACTTAAGACGGCTTGGCATTCAGTGAAAGATAGAGAATGACAAGAACTGTTTTTTCAATAGAAAGCTCGCGACTACGACAAAAAAAGTTTCATGAAGAAAGTACGTCCCACAGAAGAACCAGTTACCATTATTTAGACATTTTCGATACTTGAATAAACAATGGGCGCCTTTTAAAATAATTTCGTGAAGTGGTTTGCTGGTGGATATAGTGTTCTGAAGTATGTTTCTGAAGTCAGTAGTTAATGGTATGGAGTGACCAATCAAGTTATTTTTTCAATTACGGCAAGTCTACAAGAAACAAACGTGCGTTCCCATGAGACAGCGTGGAATTCTTTGCTAGGCCTTTTGCTTTGAACTGAGTGTGCGAGTCTCCGGCCGTGTCCGCAGCTCGTGGTCTAGTGGCTAGCGTTGCTGCCTCTAGATCACGGGGTTCCGGGGTTCGATTCCCGACCGGGATGTGGATTTTCTCATCATCATCACCACTTGTGGATTGGGGATTGTGTACGAAAAATTGGACTGTGTAAAAATTGGGACTTTGTAAGGACGCTGATGACCGCGTTGTTGAGCGCCCCACAAACCAAACATCCACGCTGTAATTCCCCTTCGTGTTTTTTTGCTACTGACAGCGTTTGCGAGTGCGGCATTCAGTTTTTCAGGGACTTTTACAGCTGTTGTCCTCTTATTTATCGCCACAATTCTCTTCAAAGGCCATCTGTCACGATCACAAAATAAACACTTTTGTTCGCCTTATGACCTAGCGGACGATGTTTCCCCGCTTTCCCCGTATGTGGTACAAATCTCTGACTTGGTGCCTGTTGAAACTCTCAACACTTCGACTACCTTGGCTATGGAAGCGTTCATCATACGAGTACCAATAATAGGGCCACGTTCGAATTCGCTGAGTTCTGACATAATGCGCGCAAAACTACAGAGAAGACCGTTCTGAAGACGACCAACGATTGCAACGTATTGAGGATATTTCACAGGTGCTTTTCCTGATCAAATACAACAGCGCAACGTACAAGCTTAGTTAGCACCTGCATTTATATGCAAGCATGCATTTCCCGTGGTGTTCCCATACTTTTGTCCAACCCCTGTATATACTCCAGTGCAGCAGTCTGATTTCGGAACTGTTCTGGAAGTAGTTGGATTACTACAGGGCTTTAATTATTATCACTGGAGCAGTGAGAAGTTTAACTATGTCTCGTGGGTCAAAGTAAGACAGACGACCCTTACTAAGTGGATTTACACGTGTAGCAGCCAATGAACGCTTCTGACAGAATCTGTCGAGCAGTATGCCACATGAACTGTCTCGCGAGCTGCACACGGCCAAGCGTGTGCGGATTCTGGCTGCTGCCCGGCTGCAACTTCGATTGACACTCAGGAGCTCATAGTCATGAACAAAAAGGACATTTCACATTTGATGTCAAGAAGTCAATGGAAACACATTGCTTAAATGGCATTAACCCACCGTCTTTACCATACAGCATCACAAGCGTTTATTGCTTCCCGCCGAACAGACTTGTAGAGGAGAGTCTACTGAACACAACACAAGCCGCAAAAACGAGCTGCCATCTGTTCACGAGTTACAAAGGTGTAGGTATTACTTTTCACTCAATCCTTGTACATTTGTCTTTGTAGGTTCCAATTGCGCACTTCTCACAAATTATTTGGCACGTTTCCAATGGCTGTAAGGCAAACGCTGGAACATATTCTCAAATATTAATCCTGTCATCATCGTGTAACAGCTAGCGTCTTTTAGTTGTATATTATTCATATGTACACTCAGTACTTAGCTATGGGACTCTTTTCTGAAGAACATGAGCGCAAAATATGAACACAGCTTTCATACTACAAGAAGGAGCCATATGAATAATAACCAAAAATAGTAGTTCAACTTATTGTAAAAATCTATTCAAATCATTGGGGGTTGTAACTACACCATGTGCAACATTTTTACCATCGGCTGCTTTTATTTTAAACCCAAGGTTTCCGTCATGGACCATCTTCACGGATAAGGGTTAAAATGATTTAAGCCAGCACATTACATTTGTCATTACCTAAATAAGTGTAGAGCATGTAATGAATACCAATATACGACACAGGACTTTTAAAAGCAGACGTAGTAAGTGTACACAGAGCAATACTGATTAGGAGATCAGGACTATAAGTATTACTTTGTATAAATATTGAGGAGTGGTGAAAGATTTTTAAAAAAGACTTTTTAAAGATCTTTGACAATTCCTCAATATTTTATACAATGTAATACTTGTAGTCCTCATATTCTCATCAATACTGCTCTGTTTACATGCTCTACACATTACTTAAGTAATGACAAATTAATGTGGTGGGTTAAATATTTTTAACACTTATCCGTGAAGATGGTCCATGACTGAAACCGGTTGATATTTGGATTTAATATAAAAGCAGCCGATGGTCAGACATGCATTTTATACATTACTTGACGGCTGGTGACAGTCACCTTCTAAAAATGGTTAAAACATTTTTACCCATAAGAGACTTGTTCTCATGCACCGCCCTCCTCCCTCCACATCTCCCCTTTCCTTTGTACACTTTTACCCATATCAGTTTTTGCCACTAACTGTGATCAACACTGTGTAAAAAACTTTAACTTGGATATCCCTCTCAATTTTCCATCCCAAGTGCTTTAGATTTTTTGTTCTCGTAAAGATAAGTTATTTATATCGTAATAACAGTTACTTTCGTATAGATTACTCATTAAATACGTGTATTTATGTGTTTTCAGTCTTTCTATCAAAGGTTTCACTTATCATTACATATTATTCCAAAACACTTTTCAAGAGCTTGCAGTCTTTACTTTCCGATTTCACGGTCAAAGCATGAAAGGAATAATAGTTTTCTCCGGGTCAGCTCATCGCAGAAGCCCTCTGCCCCCTGCATACCGATCTATTTCGAGACAGTTATTTTTTTCTAGATCGTTAAACTAGCTACAATCATGAAATAGGGCACTAGGAAATAACCCGTTCATACCTCTCTCGCTAGTGTAATTTTTTTTGTGCTAAAACTAACGATTCCATCGAGTATCACCCTCAAATTACAGGCGTATCTAATTTTTAAAAATCATTAAATTATTTTTCTCTCACTAAGCAGTCAAAATGCTTGGGAAAGTCACACAGATGGAGCTTTTACAGTTACAATTAGGCTTAAGGCTGCCTGTTATGAAAGAAGCTCAAATAACAGAAGAGCCTCACAATATGCTTAAGAATACACTGGAAAGTAAGGTTAATTGATTTCATCAGAATATTGGGGGACTGAGTATTAAGATGGAAGAGCTTCTTGTCTGCCTGGAAAATTTAGAGCGCTCAGAAAAGATCCTGTGCCTAGCTGAGCACCACATACCCAAAGGGTTAGAAAAGTTGCAAATAAAAGATTACACTGCAGCATCTCACTCATCCTGAACTAATATGGGAAAAGGAGGAGTTGCTACTTATTTTAAGACAGAATAAAAGTTCAAAAACATTCAGTCTTGCAGATTATGTGTTGATCTGCACATATAAGTGTGTGCTTCTGAGTTAGTACGTGAAAATGGTTCACTTGTAATTGTAACTGTACATGGGAACCAATGGGAAATTCTGAACTGTTTATGAGGAATTTGCATTCCTTACATTGCTGATTGTCAGACAACAGCACGCAGTTAATAGACTGTGGTGATTTCAATGTAGATTTTCTAAAGGATTCTGATAGAAAAATAACCTGGAAACTGAATGTAGATCCTACTACTTGATCTCAGTAATTAACTTTCCAACACAGGTGGACAACGACAGTAGGACCCTCATTGATAGAGATTCCTTTGAGGAAGTTCAAAGCAACAAAATGACTGTTTACTCAGTAACAAATACTGTCTCTGATCATGATGCACAGTTAGGATAAATAAGATAATTCCCTTCAGTATTGATACTCCTCATGAGGAGAAGACAAGAAGTACCATGCCCCGATTTCCCAGAAACTCCGCTGAGTGGAAGAGGGGTCAAAATAAGTGAACATTGATACTCGACCGTTTCTGAGAAAACGACGGTCAGAACCCAGTTATTATTTTATTAATTTTTGTTTTTCATTTGTTTACCCCTGTCCATAGGACATAACTACAGAAATGCTTTCCAATGTATCCGGAAATAACGTTGTCTTTATTCGTCTTCTAATTGTATGTGAATGAATTAAAGAGAAAAAAAGACAATAAATTAATGGAAAAATTATTTTAAATTGTTTTCGGCGAATTCCTGTGATGTATCTCGATTCATACAACCACCTTATTTTCTTTGTTTTCGTTTTGCCTTTTCCCATATGGGGTCGTCATTGTTATGTATCGGTTTTGGCGATGTTAGTGACGTCTGGTGGCCGGATGTGCTTCTTGATACCACCATTCCCCCCTTGGGAAGAAATCTACGTGTCCCACCTGTCTGCGGCTAGTGCAGCTCTTTATACTGAATTTCGAAAGTCTTTTTCTGAATCTTTGTGCAGTGTGCAGGACGTTGGTACGCGTCCAACATTTACCCAGATGGATGTGCGAAACAGCTAAAAAAAAAAAAAAAAAAAACACATCCAGACTGACTGTATCAGCAGCTCATATCATTAATCTGCGAAGCTGGATTCTACCCGGGGCTGGCTTGCCTCCCTGTGTCCAGGAAGTGTGCGTGTTAGCGCCCTTGGGTCACTGTCATACAACCGGTAATTAGATAAAGTATTATTTCATCAAAAAGTATAATACGATATTTGTTAATTAACATTTCCATTTGTCAATAAATACACTCCTGGAAATTGAAATAAGAACACCGTGAATTCATTGTCCCAGGAAGGGGAAACTTTATTGACACATTCCTGGGGTCAGATACATCACATGATCACACTGACAGAACCACAGGCACATAGACACAGGCAACAGAGCATGCACAATGTCGGCACTAGTACAGTGTATATCCACCTTTCGCAGCAATGCAGGCTGCTATTCTCCCATGGAGACGATCGTAGAGATGCTGGATGTAGTCCTGTGGAACGGCTTGCCATGCCATTTCCACCTGGCGCCTCAGTTGGACCAGCGTTCGTGCTGGACGTGCAGACCGCGTGAGACGACGCTTCATCCAGTCCCAAACATGCTCAATGGGGGACAGATCCGGAGATCTTGCTGGCCAGGGTAGTTGACTTACACCTTCTAGAGCAAGTTGGGTGGCACGGGATACATGCGGACGTGCATTGTCCTGTTGGAACAGCAAGTTCCCTTGCCGGTCTAGGAATGGTAGAACGATGGGTTCGATGACGGTTTGGATGTACCGTGCACTATTCAGTGTCCCCTCGACGATCACCAGTGGTGTACGGCCAGTGTAGGAGATCGCTCCCCACACCATGATGCCGGGTGTTGGCCCTGTGTGCCTCGGTTGTATGCAGTCCTGATTGTGGCGCTCACCTGCACGGCGCCAAACACGCATACGACCATCATTGGCACCAAGGCAGAAGCGACTCTCATCGCTGAAGACGACACGTCTCCATTCGTCCCTCCATTCACGCCTGTCGCGACACCACTGGAGGCGGGCTGCACGATGTTGGGCCGTGAGCGGAAGACGGCCTAACGGTGTGCGGGACCGTAGCCCAGCTTCATGGAGACGGTTGCGAATGGTCCTCGCCGATACCCCAGGAGCAACAGTGTCCCTAATTTGCTGGGAAGTGGCGGTGCGGTCCCCTACGGCACTGCGTAGGATCCTACGGTCTTGGCGTGCATCCGTGCGTCGCTGCGGTCCGGTCCCAGGTCGACGGGCACGTGCACCTTCCGCCGACCACTGGCGACAACATCGATGTACTGTGGAGACCTCACGCCCCTTGTGTTGAGCAATTCGGCGGTACGTCCACCCGGCCTCCCGCATGCCCACTATACGCCCTCGCTCAAAGTCCGTCAGCTGCACATACGGTTCACGTCCACGCTGTCGCGGCATGCTACCAGTGTTAAAGACTGCGATGGAGCTCCGTATGCCACGGCAAACTGGCTGACACTGACGGCGGCGGTGCACAAATGCTGCGCAGCTAGCGCCATTCGACGGCCAACACCGCGGTTCCTGGTGTGTCCGCTGTGCCGTGCGTGTGATCATTGCTTGTACAGCCCTCTCGCAGTGTCCGGAGCAAGTATGGTGGGTCTGACACACCGGTGTCAATGTGTTCTTTTTTCCATTTCCAGGAGTGTATGAAATGTGGGTAATAGGAAACTATGGTTACTACTAACGAGATGCAAACAAGTGATGTCTGCACTTCAAATCTATAATGGGACGCACTGAGTTATCGATGAATACATTAATAGGCTAGAAATGTTTTGCAGCTCAACAGTGTGTTAGGAAACTGATGTCCAGACACTGAGCTTGAGAGGTCCGCTTGTCAGGTATGAAATGGAGTGAATGGATGGACGAGCGACTGACCAGAGGCGATGAGTGAGGAGCGCATGCCGGCATAGCAGGGCATGGAGACACCGAGGCTGAGCACGGTGCGCACCACGCTGTGGAGAGATCCGGACCACAGCGCCCACAGGCCCTCCTCGAGCTGTATGCGCCTCATCGTGTCCATTACGTGGCGGTAGTGGTGGCGCTTCGATTTCCGCAGCATTCCATCCGTCGCCATCCGCACCATCGCCACCTGTCCGAATGACCAACAATTACCCTCTGCATATTTTAGAGCTACTACACCGACGATAATAGTGAGCATGAAATAGCTACGGTGGAATCTTGGAAATTTTTTGGTGCCCATACTCCAAAACGGGTAGGTGCTGACAAATGTGAATATTACGTAACTATCAGTTTAATAAGTCATAACTGCAAAATACTGATGTGAATTATTTACAGAAAAATGGGAAAATTGGTTAAAGTATCGGAAAATGAGACACAATACACTGAATCTACAATTTATCTTACAAGGAGACGGCACGACCTTGGGGTCGGGGATTAGTCCGCAATTTTGTGCGGTGAAAGAGGACCTCTAACACTTCACGTGGATAAAATATTAGGACGCACGACTCAGAAAAACCTAAGAAACATCGATCCAAAGTTTCTTAGGTGCCTTATGAGCATAAAATGTTAGTCCATTGTCGTGCCGCCGTTTGGCCTACATGGTTAGCGCTCAGACCCTTACGCCAGAGGTCTCGGGTTCGATTCCTCCTCCTGCTTTTTTTTTTCTTCTGTTGCTTGCAAAATTGCAGCGCATTGTTACATGAGAATCGTGAAATTAATTCCCGGGAAGATTGTATAAAAATTCATTCTATAGTTCACCATCAATTATCGTCACCAATATTTTTTACTATCTGGTTTGCCTCAAATTGTCAGAACTCGAAGCATTTTCGTAAATGTTAATGGGGCATGTTTTTGTACAGATTTATTGCAAACCCCCTGTGATTGTAAAAAATCCGCTTTTATATGTTGCGCAAGATGTCTCAAAAATTATTGCTTTGTTTGTTTGTACATAATTACCACTGCTGTTCTTGTTTATAATTATTATATGTATAAAAATTGAAAGTTTCCCAATCGACTTTGTTATTCTGATTAAAAAGGCAATGTTTCACCTCATATACTTTACAATGAAAAATGGAAAACCCACCGCCATTGGAAAAAAAAAAATTCAATAATGTAACTAATTTGTTAAAGATAATGTAGGTTTGGGAAACTTTCTTGTGGTGTCACCGCCAGACACCACACTTGCTAAGTGGCAGCTTTAAATCGGCCGCGGTCCATTAGTACATGTCGGACCCGCGTGTCGCCACTGTCCGTGATCGCAGACCGAGCGCCACCACACGGCAGGTCTAGAGAGACGTACTAGCACTCGCCCCTGTTGTACGGACGACGTAGCTAGCGATGCACACTGACGAAGCCTCGCTCATTTGCAGAGCAGATAGTTAGAATAGCCTTCAGCTAAGTTAATGGCTACGACCTAGCAAGGCGCCATTAGTAACTTCATGTATCTACAGAGTCTCATTTGTATCGTCAAGAGCGATGTACAACAATGATGGATTAAAGTTAAGTATTCCAGAAGCTACGTACTTTTCTTTATAGCATTCATTATGTATCCTGTTTCAGACCTCACGCCAGCCTGCGTGAGTTCAACGCGTGCCTATCGGCCTCCTCAACCAAGTAGTGTGCGTAGTGTTGGCTAACTGCTAACACTACATTCTGAATAATTGGTGGAATAACCAAAGAAAATGAAACAGAAGAAAGAAAAAGTGCCAGAGGAGGAATTGAACACGAGACCTCTGGCGTAAGAATCCGAGCCCTAAACACCGAGGCCAGACGGCGGCTCAGTAGTATACCAACATTTTATACTCATAAGGCACCTAAGAAGCTTTGGATCGATTTTTCCCAGGATTTTCTAGGTAGTGAGCCCTAATATTTTAACCACGTGCGGTGTTAGGGGTCCTCTTTCACCACACAAAATTGCGGACAAATCCTCGACCCCGCGGCCGTGCCGTCTCCTTGTTAGAAGAGTCCTTCCCAATCTGGTAATTTTCTGAGCAGTAGAAAGCAAAGGGTCCGATTACGCTTCAGTCACAAAAGTTACTCTAATAAATAATTAATATTATCATTATTTCATAAGACTGTGATAATGACTACATAATTTACCGGCAATTCATATTTTTATTTTTTGCAAATGCTAGAACTAACGTACAACACAATGTGGTGGAGGTTAAGCATGTGGAACGCAAATATTAATAACGTCTTCCTCAGAGTCCACCCACTACAAACATACTTTGTACCGAGCCTCTGTGGAGACGCAGGGAGCTGTGATCTCAACGAGTGTAGGACGCCGAGCTCGGAGCGCAGGAGTGTGGTCCAGTGAAATGCCCAAGACCGTCAGTGGCATAGCGTTGGCTGTAAATACATTTATTTCTGGAGTCATACAATGCAAACATCTTCTCGGTGGCGTTGACGAAAGGCAGCCAGGAGCTTCTAACACATCCAGCACAGTGGCGTCTATGCTGCATGCTGGAATCAGGAACTGCATCTTCGGCACTGACGCGTCGGGCAGAATGGCGATCCAGGGTTCTGTAGCCATTGTCTACCCAGTTGGGATGCTGGTAGCAAGGTGCACTGCTTAAAGGGAGTGCTCTCGAACCCCATCGAGATCGCACCTCACCCCGACAGTGTCTGTGGCCGGCAGCTGGCAGGTCACACCTGGGTGACCCCCAGCTCAGGTTCAAATGGTTCAAATGGCTCTGAGCACTATGGGACTCAACTGCTGAGGTCATTAGTCCCCTAGAACTTAGAACTAGTTAAACCTAACTAACCTAAGGACATCACAAACATCCATGCCCGAGGCAGGATTCGAACCTGCGACCGCAGCGGTCTTGCGGTTCCAGACTGCAGCGCCTTTAACCCAGCTCAGGTCTACACATTAGTGGCAGCAGTGGCATTCCACAGCAGTGTAGTACATCAGGCAGGCTAGTGTCTTGTAATTGAATTCAGTAGATGAATATTAGGCAGCACACCGTGGAACAGCCTCGACGTGGATTCACTGTAGCTCACAATGCTGTTATACTAAATGGTTACTGCCTGCCTGCAACGAAACAGCATTCAATAAAATCGAATCGAATGGCTTGTGCGCTTCAGAAGTCGCAGTTATGCTGATCAGATCGTGCCGATGACGTTATCGAGTTGCGTGGTTGGGCGAATTTGGCCCCATTTTCTAAGGCTGATAACTCTGAAAGACCATGCTGCAATGTCCAAACTACGGCTTTGAGCTCATCTGCTTAGCTCTTTCTGCTATATCAGCATGCTGAAAGGCATTCCTGGATACAATTTACGTTTTGTCACAGCGCCGCGCAGTGCTGTCAGAATGATATTATGATTCGGCCATTCTGCTGCAATTGCATTCTCCACTCTGTTTGGGTCGTTGTGGCAATGCCCCAGTTGTGTGTCTCGCTAATTGCTGCAGTGGTTGTTCTTCCTGGTTTGTCGAGAAAATCGACAGTTAAAAGAAACCGTTGCGGTGAAATACTCTCTACGATTAATAATCTTCTACAGCGTCGTGGCGCAGCGGTAAGCGCTCGGGTTCGTAATCCGAAGGTCGCCTGATCGAATCTCACTCCATGCAACCTTTTTCTTTTAGGATTTGTTTTTTGTAATTCATATATATATATATATATATATATATATATATATATATATATATATATATATATATATATATATATATATATAATTCTCGGCAATCAGTTGCAACAATTATGTATATAATAAGTTGTTGAAAGTCGTTTGTCGTGGAAAAACTGGCGACTTCGAACATCATTATGTTTTCCGCAAACAAAGTTGTATTTCACTAATTGTCTTCATAATGTTTACCACGTATAGTTAACGGAAGACGTAGAAACGATATTCCGAAACGAATACGTATAGTGTAAGTCAAACGTTCGAATTAGAATAGAGACCCCACGAACACAAATTTGCTGTGGCTGGTATAAACTACGTTAGTCGCTCGTTACACTTGAAGGACAGATGTTGAATGGGCCGAAACGAGCAGCCGCATAACAGCGTAGTTGCCTGCTAACTTCGAAAGAAGGTAGATGCGGTCCCTAGCGCTACTTATAACATCGTCTAAAATCAGTGCGTACGTGAGAGCTTTGGTACACCCTGTTAAACAAACGGAAAAATGGAGGCGGTACAATTGGAGAGCGATGCGGGCCCTTCGTATGAAAGTGATGTGATCGAAGAAGATTCTATACACAGTGAAGTGGCGAAACTACAATTGAAAGATGCGTTGGTGTATTTTGAAAGCCTCCTTCGTAACAGTAATCGCATCGCAGCAGAACCGTCATCATCAATCAACGAAGAAGCCATGTTAATTGGGGAAGAAGTGTTCCAGAATACGCTGCAAATGCTCGCCAAAAAACCCCTCATTCATGATGAGGAACTGATAGACATTGATGAAATCGACGATAATAATGCCTACGAAGACGTTGAAACGAGTCCCATTGCCAACGAATCATCAGACGAATACGAGCCGGACGAGAAGAAAAAGAAGGGTACGACTATATTTCTCTGGATTACAAAATTAGAGCTGTCAATCTGGCCAAAGAACATCCAGGCTGGAGTCTCAAAACTACAACAAAAGTGGTGCTCTCGTTTGACAAATATGGGCTATTTATCCAGGTGGGAAGAGCAAATCAAACGTGGCGGTAGCAAATTATCTTGGTGCTTTGCCACATTACACCTCTGGCCATGAGCTTTTATTATGCGCAGTATGAATCGAATCTGAATTTCACAATTGGCGGCCTCCCCTTGTGAGTGTGACACCGTGCTTGGGCCTGCATTGGCTCTGGTCGACACTTATCGGGGAAAGAAAAACTTTAAAAAATTTACATTCACACAGAATTCTTTGCTGTGGTTCAACACATCTAAGACAGTAATTTTGAGACATATATATCACATATGTATACATCTCATGAAAACGTCTTCTTTGGGTTGTAGGTAGTTTCTGCAATGGACCGGAAATTGCTTCATGATTTACTTCGCAACGGATGAAGGATCAAATTGACGGCACAACACAACAGTAACTATACCAGGTGTCCCTCCTAACATTCGTCAGGCGCATTTTCTCTGGTGTTTCAACCGATATTTGCAATTTCATTTTTCCAGCGTATATAAATTAAATGATGTACCTAGTGTTCCAGATATACTCCCATCGGAAGTCAAGTGTGCTCTAGATAGCATGAAGAAGGGAACGGTGCCGGGTGATGATGAGCTCAGCGTTGACATCCTCAAACTGGCAGGAGAGGTAACAATAAGTCACTTGGCAAAAGTATTTACTTCCTGCCTGCACTATGCTTCAATCCCATTATCGTGGAACAAGGCTAAGATTATTTTGATACACAAGAAAGGAAGTATTCACAATATTAAAAACTACCGTCCTATCAGCTTGCTCTCAATTTTGTACAAAATTTTCACAAAGATCTTGCTAAACCGAATTAGTTCCACCCTAGACTCAGCCCAACCTATAGAATAAACAGGATTCCGAAGCAATTTTAGCACTATTGACCACATTCTGACCGTTAGTGAAGTGATGAGCAGAGCGAATGAATACCAACTGCCTCTCTGCATTCCCTTTGTTGACTTTGAAAAGGCATTTGACTCCGTTAGCCATGTAGCTGTGCTCCAAACTTTGAGTGAGCAAGGAGTGGGAGCAGCATACATTGAAGTGCTCAGGAAAATCTACGAGAATTCTTCAGCTTATGTTAACATCGGCGAATCAACTCAAGAATTCCGCATCATGAGGGGTGTCAAGCAAGGCGATCCCATCTCCCCAAAACTGTTATCTGCTGTATTGGAAATGGCTATGTCAAAGCTGAGCTGGGAAGGTAAGGGAATTAAGAATTAATGGAAGAAGGCTTACCAACTTGAGATTTGCTGATGATATTGCCTTACTGGCCAAAGACTTCGGAGAGCTCCAAAACTTAGTTACAGATCTTGCATCGGAATGTCAGCTGGTTGGCTTGAACATGAACCTTTCCAAAACAAAAGTAATGTCCAACAAATGGGTCCCAGCTGGAGATGTGAAAGTCAAGGACAGTCTACTAGAAGAGGTCAGTGAATATCTCTACCTTGGTCAGATTACAAATGTGAAGGATGACATATGGCCAGAAATCTATCGACGCATCAAGCTTGGCTGGCAAGCATTTGGGAAGAATTCAAAAGTATTCATATCAAAAATGCCAGTAAATCTGAAGAAAGCAGTATTCGATCAATGCATTCTTCCTGTGATGACGTATGGCTGCGAGACATGGACAATGAACTCATTTACAAAAGGGAAACTTAGGACAGCACAGAGAGCCATGGAGAGATCAATGCTGGGCTATACAGGAAAGGACAGGAAAAGGGCAGATGACATCCGGTCTGTGACGAAGGTTAATGACATCTTAGAGACAGTAGATTCCTTGAAATGGCAGTGGGCTGGCAACGTCGAAAGAAAAGACAACAGATGGACGAAGCTAGTACTGGAGCGGAGTCCGAGAGAGCATCGGAGGCCTACAGGAAGACCACCAGACAGATGGGACAAAGACATCAAGAAGATCGCTGGTAACACCCGGCAGAGAACTGCCCAAGACCGTCCCACTTGGAGAAGACTTCTGAAAGCCTACCTGAATCCACGACTCGAAGAGGCCACATCATCTAATGATTGAATTGGCTGATGCTGCTGCTGCTGATGATGATGAGATGATGATGATGATAGCAGGAGTCATCCCAGAACAAATACTGCTCGTGACGACGCCCAGTTTCGATGGAATGTGTCGGTTTGTTTGCCATTACAAACAAAATTATTTTTAAAGCGGAATTTCTAGTGTCCATTCGATAGAATGGTTCAAAATTAGTTTAGTATGATATCCGTTCTGTCGATGTGTATTTAAAGGGACCGCAAAACACTAAGAATAACCAGTACTCCAACGGCAACAGTACCGCCCTAGCCCACGCTGATTGCTACCGCCATGCCATAGCGTTGCTCAAGTCGCTCCTCGAGTACTGGTTAATCTTACGGCCCCTGTTACTACATATCGATAAAAAGAATAACTCATTAGACTAACAACGGAATGATCCAATCTGACACGAAGCCTACCCTGAAATTGTTCACACAGGAACAACACACCGAAAGAAATAAACAGTCAAAATTTTAGCTGCTAAGACGCTCTGCAAGTATTTAAAAAATGTTCAAATTACTCAGTTTTTCCGCACGAAGAACAGCTTATGAAAGCGGTTTCTACACCCCCTTCCTGCATAGCGCGGGATCCGGTGAATAAGCTGACATGCCTTGACGAGAGAACGTAGCACCGTGCAGCGCCGTCTAGAGCGAAGTCCAAAGTGCACACACGCGAATTTTAAGTACTTAAACCACACCAAAAATGTCTCAAATGGTTAATTTTTGAATACTTCGTAGTTCATACTGACAGGCAAACAGTTGCAGATGTAGCTGTAACACTCAAGTGACTGGCAGAGGAAATAAAAACAAGGCAGTGTATTATGTTACTTTACGGACGACTTCTACAATTGATACTTTGTTGACATGAAATATTTTATAAAAATTCCTGAAGCACGATTCTCATGGTAATTTTTGAATACGTTTATTTGACTAACAATGAAACAGTTCCTTGTTTATACACTGTAGTAGTCACAAAAAATGCAAAGAGTGTGGTGATGAAAACAAACGTTTTCCTTCTACAAGATACACTGAACAGCAATGACTACTAGGTCTACAACTTTGCTTCCGCCGTTTTTTCTCGAAGTTCGGGGCGTTATTGTGAAAAACTTACAAAAACATTGATTCATAGTATTGCCTATCGCTGGTCACTACATTATCCCATCTTTCGGATAGCATATGAATCCCGTGACGGAGAACTGGGCGTCGTTTGTGGGGATCCATGAATCGGTTCAATTTTGCACTTGTTCATATGATCGGAAGCGCTGGTCAGCCAGACTGTATGCCACTGATGGAAAAAGGTGGTAGAGCGAGCAACGCATGGAGAATACGGCGGGAGGGATAGGACTTCTCAACGTTTCCATGTATATTTTGATGGGTTTTGCGACATGGGGTCGAGCACTGACCTGCTGAAAAATTACCTTTACGTGTCTATCGCTGTATTGTGGCCGTTTGTGTTTCAGTGCTGGGCTCGAACGCATCAGTTGCTTTCGATGATCATGTCCTGTGACTGTCTTCGTCCGTTTCAGTAGCTGCTAAAACGTTCTGTCTTCCACCACCATGCCGGACTTCGACATCAAAATCACCGTTCTTAAGGCGTTGAAAACATTCTCTGCACGTTCTTCCACTAATAGTTCCCTCACCATTGGGCTTACCCAGCATTTTAAGAGCCACATCCGCAGATTTCTTCACGTTAAAGCAGAAAATTAAAACATCCCGCAAATGGAGAGAAATGGGTACGTAAGTTGACGTACTTAATCGAGAATGACCTTATGATGCAATCACAAATCGACTAATATTTTTATGACATTATGTTTACAGATGCCTAAGATGACTGTCCCCCCCCATGAACCATGGACCTTGCCGTTGGTGGGGAGGCTTGCGTGCCTCAGCGATACAGATGGCCGTACCGTAGGTGCAACCACAACGGAGGGGTATCTGTTGAGAGGCCAGACAAACGTGTGGTTCCTGAAGAGGGGCAGCAGCCTTTTCAGTAGTTGCAGGGGCAACAGTCTGGATGATTGACTGATCTGGCCTTGTAACATTAATCAAAACGGCCTTGCTGTGCTGGTACTGCGAACGGCTGAAAGCAAGGGGAAACTACAGCCGTAATTTTTCCCGAGGACATGCAGCTCTACTGTATGATTAAATGATGATGGCGTCCTCTTGGGTAAAATATTCCGGAGGTAAAATAGTCCCCCATTCGGATCTCCGGGCGGGGACTACTCAAGAGGACGTCGTTATCAGGAGAAAGAAAACTGGCGTTCTACGGATCGGAGCGTGGAATGTCAGATCACTTAATCGGGCAGGTAGGTTAGAAAATTTGAAAAGGGAAATGGATAGGTTAAAGTTAGATATAGTGGGAATTAGTGAAGTTCGGTGGCAGGAGGAACAAGACTTTTGGTCAGGTGATTACAGGGTTATAAATACAAAATCAAATAGGGGTAATGCAGGAGTAGGTTTAATAATGAATAAAAAAATAGGAGTGCGGGTTAGCTACTACAAACAGCATAGTGAACGCATTATTGTGGCCAAGATAGACACAAAGCCCATGCCTACTACAGTAGTACAAGTTTATATGCCAACTAGCTCTGCAGATGATGAAGAAATAGATGAAATGTATGACGAGATAAAAGAAATTATTCAGGTAGTGAAGGGAGACGAAAATTTAATAGTCATGGGTGACTGGAATTCGTCAGTAGGAAAAGGGAGAGAAGGAAACATAGTAGGTGAATATGGATTGGGGGGAAGGAATGAAAGAGGAAGCCGCCTTGTAGAATTTTGCACAGAGCATAACTTAATCATAGCTAACACTTGGTTCAAGAATCATGAAAGGAGGCTGTATACATGGAAGAAGCCTGGAGATACTGACAGGTTTCAGATAGATTATATAATGGTAAGACAGAGATTTAGGAACCAGGTTTTAAATTGTAAGACATTTCCTGGGGCAGATGTGGATTCTGACCACAATCTATTGGTTATGAACTGCAGATTGAAACTGAAGAAACTGCAAAAAGGTGGGAATTTAAGGAGATGGGACCTGGATAAACTGAAAGAACCAGAGGTTGTAGAGAGTTTCAGAGAGAGCATAAGGGAACAATTGACAGGAATGGGGGAAATAAATACAGTAGAAGAAGAATGGGTAGCTCTGAGGGATGAAGTGGTGAAGGCAGCAGATGATCAAGTAGGTAAAAAGACGAGGGCTAATAGAAATCCTTGGGTAACAGAAGAAATATTGAATTTAATTGATGAAAGAAGAAAATATAAAAATGCAGTAAATGAAGCAGGCAAAAAGGAATACAAACGTCTCAAAAATGAAATCGACAGGAAGTGCAAAATGGCTAAGCAGGGATGGCTAGAGGACAAATGTAAGGATGTAGAGGCTTGTCTCACTAGGGGTAAGATAGATACTGCCTACAGGAAAATTAAAGAGACCTTTGGAGAGAAGAGAACCACATGTATGAATATCAAGAGCTCAGATGGAAACCCAGTTCTAAGCAAAGAAGGGAAGGCAGAAAGGTGGAAGGAGTATATAGAGGGTTTATACAAGGGAGATGTACTTGAGGACAATATTATGGAAATGGAAGAGGATGTAGATGAAGACGAAATGGGAGATAAGATACTGCGTGAAGAGTTTGACAGAGCACTGAAAGACCTGAGTCGAAACAAGGCCCCGAGAGTAGACAACATTCCACTAGAACTACTGATGGCCTCGGGAGAGCCAGTCATGACAAAACTCTACCATCTGGTGAGCAAGATGTATGAGACAGGCGAAATACCCTCAGACTTCAAGAAGAATATAATAATTCCAATCCCAAAGAAAGCAGGTGTTGACAGATGTGAAAATTACCGAACTATCAGTTTAATAAGTCACAGCTGCAAAATACTAACGCGAATTCTTTACAGACGAATGGAAAAACTGGTAGAAGCCGACCTCGGAGAAGATCAGTTTGGATTCCGTAGAAATGTTGGAACACGTGAGGCAATACTGACCTTACGACTTATCTTGGAAGAAAGATTAAGAAAAGGCAAACCTACGTTTCTGGCATTTGTAGACTTAGAGAAAGCTTTTGACAATGTTGACTGGAATACTCTCTTTCAAATTCTGAAGGTGGCAGGGGTAAAATACAGGGAGCGAAAGGTTATTTACAATTTGTACAGACACCAGATGGCAGTTATAAGAGTCGAGGGGCATGAAAGGGAAGCAGTGGTTGGGAAAGGAGTGAGACAGGGTTGTAGCCTCTCCCCGATGTTATTCAATCTGTATATTGAGCAAGCAGTAAAGGAAACAAAAGAAAAATTCGGAGTAGGTATTAAAATTCATGGAGAAGAAGTAAAAACTTTGAGGTTCGCCGATGACATTGTAATTCTGTCAGAGACAGCAAAGGACTTGGAAGAGCAGTTGAACGGAATGGACAGTGTCTTGAAAGGAGGATATAAGATGAACATCAACAAAAGCAAAACGAGGATAATGGAATGTAGTCAAATTAAGTCGGGTGATGCTGAGGGAATTAGATTAGGGAATGAGATACTTAAAGTAGTAAAGGAGTTTTGCTATTTAGGGAGTAAAATAACCGATGATGGTCGAAGTAGAGAGGACATAAAATGTAGACTGGCAATGGCAAGGAAAGCGTTTCTGAAGAAGAGAAATTTGTTAACATCGAGTATAGATTTAGGTGTCAGGAAGTCGTTTCTGAAAGTATTTGTATGGAGTGTAGCCATGTATGGAAGTGAGACATGGACGATAACTAGTTTGGACAAGAAGAGAATAGAAGCTTTCGAAATGTGGTGCTACAGAAGAATGCTGAAGATAAGGTGGGTAGATCACGTAACTAATGAGGAGGTATTGAATAGGATTGGGGAGAAGAGAAGTTTGTGGCACAACTTGACTAGAAGAAGGGATCGGTTGGTAGGACATGTTTTGAGGCATCAAGGGATCACAAATTTAGCATTGGAGGGCAGCGTGGAGGGTAAAAATCGTAGAGGGAGACCAAGAGATGAATACACTAAGCAGATTCAGAAGGATGTAGGTTGCAGTAGGTACTGGGAGATGAAGAAGCTTGCACAGGATAGAGTAGCATGGAGAGCTGCATCAAACCAGTCTCAGGACTGAAGACCACAACAACAACAACAAGATGACTGTATTACACCTATGACCAACCATCTGAACCCCACTTGCCGCTATTGCAAAATGGCGGAAGCAAAGTTGTAGACCTAATAGTTTTATTTAGACGGAACTGAAATGGCGTAAGAAATGGTCGTGGCCGTTGTTCTGCATATTGTGCTGCGTACCAGACATACTTGATCAAATTCGTAAAAAGTGATGATGCAAACTGACTACTCACAAATGACTGAAATGTAACAATACTTTTACGCTGATAAATCTGAAATGACAGGGTTATGGGAAATATATTGTCCGATAATTTATTGAAAAATGCTTTACACAGTCGAAAAAATTGCTTTATTGAGGAGCTGAATCATACTATTAGTTCAGAATGGAATCCGAATTATACGAAGTCTTTTCGTCGTCGCGGATTTTGCTACGTCGATTACAAGATTTTTGCAACTAAACAGTCCTTTTTTTTTATTTTTAGGGTTCCGTACCTCAATCGGTAAAAACGGAACCCATGGACAGTTTGTTCTCAGTCCGTCTACCTCTCTGTCCGATTGTTAAAAACTCCTTTTCTCAGGAACGGGTAGACATGTCTAGTTGAAATTTATGTCACACACTAAGATACTAAGATCTACGGTTCCTTGACAGTGTAAAAAGCTGAAGCTTTCACGTCAATGCAGTCAAAAGATGCGTCCATTTATGTCACATACTTTGATACTCGCAAACTCGCTCATCAAAAACCTATAGGATATTTCTCGTTGACCTAGAATCATAAAATTTGGCAAGAAGCAAGGTTTCACAACACAAACAAAGGAAATAATCCAAAAACTGTAAATTTGTAATTACGTAAGACGAACCAATTTTTTTTATCGTTTCTTATCTGCCTGTCCGTTCGTCCGTCTGTCGAGACCCATTTTTCTCAGGAACTGGTTGACGTATCAAGGTGAAATTTGTCACATACTAAGGTCTCAGGCTCTTGGCGAGGTAATAAATGTCAGTTTCTAAGTCAATGCAACCAAAAGATATGGTCATTTATGTCACATATTTTGACACTCGCAAACTCCCTCACCAAAACCTACAGTGTACTTTCTGTTGGTTTAGAACCATGAAATTTAACAAAAAGGACTCACAGCACAATCAAAGCAAAAATCCGAAAACTGCAAATCTATAATTATACCACAAGAAAAAAATGTTTTTGTCCTTTGTTATCTAACTCTGTTCGTCCGTATGTTAAGACTCCTTTCTCTCAGATCAGGGTAGCTGTATCAAGTTAAAATTTATATCACATGTTAAGGTTTATAGGCCCTTGGTGGTGTAATAAGTGTAAGCTTCTACAAGGGTTGACTGAAAAGTAATGCCCCCACCTTCGTAACTCTTCAACAGTTGGCAGCATTGGTATGTGGCAGCTACTAGCTTGTTGCATAGCCTCTTCTCTACAGCTCTAGTTGGCGGGAAGCCTTAGCATTGAACGGTTGTGTTGTTACAGTGTAAAGTATGGAACCCTGCGCAGACAGTCGGCCAATGCGATTTAAGCAACGTGCAGGCATTAAATTCTTGAAAGCCGAAGGTGTCACCCCAAAGGAGATTCATCAGAGAATGAAAGCAGTTTATGGTGATTGTGTTGATGTGAGTACTGTGCGTCTCATAATGCGAGAGGAGTTCCTGGCAAATTTCAGTTCTGTGCGCTTTCATTTCAGGGGTCAGCACCTGGGGTATTCATCGTGCACAGATCTTCTAATAGCCAAGCAAAGCAATAACGACCCACACGTTCTTGTGAAATGCCGATTGTGCTTGCAATTTCTCTCTGAGTGATACGACGATCGTCCTGAATCAGTCTGTCAATATTTTGCTTGTAAAACTCGCTGTTTGCTGTCACAGGACGTCCAACTCTGTCACGCAGGTCAGATGTTCCTGCCTCAACATCATTAAACTTACTAGCCCACCGATGCACAGTACTCACATCAACACAATGACCATAAACTTCCTTTATTCTCTGATGAATAACCTTTGGGGTGACACCTTCGGCTGTCTAGAATTCAATGACTGCACGTTGCTTAAAAACGCATTGGCCGACTGTCTGCGCAGGGTTCCATACTTTGCACTGTAATAACACAACCGTTCAATGCTAAGGCTTCCTGCCAACTGGAGCTGTAGAAAATAGGCTACGCAACAAGCCAGTACCTGCCGCATACCAATGCTGCCAAATGTTGAATAGTTACGAAGGTGGAGGCATTACTTTTCAGTCAACTCTTGTATGTCAATACAACCAAAAGATACGCCCATTTATCTCACATTCTTTGACACTCGCAAATTCACTCATCAAAACCTATAAGCACTTTCCGATGATCTAGAATAGTGAAATTTGGTACGAAGCAAGGTTTCACAATACAAATAAGAGAATAAATCCTATAATTGCTAATCTGTAATTATATGACATGAAAAAATATTTCTTTTGTCATTTGTTATCCGACGTCAAACTTGAAATTAAAACAATCAATTGTTCTGCGTCCAGGCTGACTACAGAGCAATGGTAAAAGTCAAACATCAGGCAAGGAATGACTTCATTTCTCATATGACGTGTTTCGAAATTTATCCATCACCAGATTTTCAGGAGCGATTTTTGTACTAGTCTGCGAATGTTTGTTTCACTTACAGCTTGAAACGCCATATCTATGTCCTGCAATCGCTCCTGGAAATCTGATGATGGATAAATTCCGAAACGCGTCATGTGAACAATGCAGTCATTCCCTGCCTGATGTTGACTTTTACTACTCCGACCCGGTCAGCCAGAATGCAGAATTATCGATTATTACAATAATGGTGACCTGCCTCCTGCATGACTATGCCAGATTTATATACGGAACCCTCGGTGCGTGAGACCTACTCGCACCTGACCAATTTTTTGGCCGTAATTTGGTTTTTGGTTCCTGGAGCGGAAACCGTAATCCACTGATACTCATCACCGACACTGTTGTATACGAATGTGTCATAGCATTCATCAACTGCACTTTCCGCTCGAAGTGATAAAGTGCAGTCTGCACACACCGCTTGCATGAAACGTGTCTGATAGGCTTTCTACACAGCTTTTTAGAGGATAACAAAAGCTACGAATTTGTCTATAGTACTATCTATTAATGACATCTTCCCTACACACTTACTTGAGGAAACATTGTAATTTTGCGACTTCCTTTTCCGTGTAATTTTCTGAATCTGTTTAGCCACGTCGAAGAGGCCTGGAAAGCAGTAATGTTCACCTCAGTTGCAATTCAGAAGGTCTTGTCTCGTAAATTTCACTAGGTAATGGTGAACTAACTCTCACAAGCGGTTCTAAATCTTGCGAAAAGTTTTTCTTTCACACTTTCGCGAGTGAGTTTGTCGCACATTCCGTACTGCGTGTAAATCTTCCTTCGGTCAATACAGTTCATGTTCAGATTTTACGAAACGAAACCGGCTTTGTACGCAGCTTAATGTTAGGCGTTTTCTCCCTCCTTCGTTCAACCGAAAAATTTAAAGCCATTTCTTTTTTCATTGAAAGCTATTACTCTCAATGTTTTCTTTGGGCAACGAAGGTACTGTATTTTTGCTCTGGACTTAAATTAGCACAACAATCATCGTTCGACTCAAAAAGTAGGACCCAAAGAAAAGTAGGAAGTTATATTTGCTCAGCAAGGGTGACAGGATACAAATTTCAGAATATCTCAGCAGTCAGCATCAAATATTCGGCTATGAGGACGAAGATGTGGAGAAAAAATGGAAAAAATTCAAAGCCATCGTTCAATATGCTCTAGGCAAGTATGATCCGAGTAAGGTTTTAAGCGATGGGAAAGATCCACTATGGTTTAACAGTCGTGTTAGAAAAGCACAACGTAAGCAAAGAGCACTTCATCTCAGATTCAAGAGAAGTAAAAACCTAGCTGACAAACAAAAGCTGAACGAAGCGAAAATGAGCGCTAGGAGAGCAATGAGAGAAGCGTCCAATGATTTTGAAAGTAAGACGATGTCAACCGATCTGCGTAAAAACCCTAAGAGATTTTGGTCGTATGTAAAATCAGTAAGTCGGTAAAAATCATCTATTCATTCTGTCAGCGACCACACCGGCACCGAAACGGAAGATAACAGAGAGAAGGCCGAAATACTAAAATCGGTCTTCCGAAGTTGTTTCACCGCGGAAAATCGTAACACTGACCCTCCTTTCAATCGTCGTACGAACGAAGATATTGAGGTAAACGATCTCGGAATTGAAAAGCAGCTACAATCGCTTAGTAGTGGAAAGGCGTCAGGACCAGATGAGATACATGTAAGATTATATGAAGATTTGCAGTAGGTACTGGGAGATGAAGAAGCTTGCACAGGATAGAGTAGCATGGAGAGCTGCATCAAACCAGTCTCAGGACTGAAGACCACAACAACAATATGCGAAAGAACTTGCTCCTCTTCTTGCAGTAATTTATCGTAGATCGCTTGAGCAACGAAAGGTACCTAACGACTGGAAAAAAGCGCAGGTCATTCCCGTTTTTAAGAAAGGCCGTTAGATAGATCCACACAATTATAGACTTATAGCGTTGACGTCAATCTGTTATAGAATTATGGAACAAGTTTTAAGCTGCAGAATTATGACGTTTTTGAAAAAGGAACATCTCTATAAAAATCAACATGGATTCCGCAAACAGAGATCCTGCGAAACTCAGCTCGCTCTGTTCTCTATGGGATCCACAGTGCAATGGACAAACGGCGCTCAGGTTGATGCCGTGTTCCTTGATTTCTGTAAGGCATTTGACACCGTCCTGCATTGCCGTTAACGAAAAAAATTCGAGCTTACGTAGTATCGGAGCAGACTTGGGATTGAATTCAAGACTTTCTTGCAGACAGAACTCAAGACGTAGCTCTTAACAGAAGAAAATCGACAGATGTAAAGGTAATATCCGGAGTGCCACAGGAAAGTGTGATAGGACCATTGCTGTTTACAATAAGTATAAATGATCTAGTAGAAAGCGTCGGATGCTCTATAAGGCTATTCGCAGATGATGCAGTTGTCTATACCAAAGTAGCAACGCCAGAAGATAGTAAGAATTTGCAGAACGACCGGCAGAGAATTGACGAATGGTGCAGGCTCTGGCAACTGACCCTGAGCGTAAATAAATGCAACGTATTGCGCATACATAGGAAAAGAAATCCACTACTGTACAGCTGCACTATTGAAGACAAACAGCTGGAGACAGCGTCTGCCATAAAATATCTAGGCGTAACTATCCACAGCGACGTTAAATGGATAGACCACATAAAACAGATATTGCGAAATGCAGATACCAGACTCAGATTCATCGGAACAATCTGAAGGAAATGTATCTCATCCACGAAAGAAATGGCTTATAAGGCGCTTGTTTGCCCGATTCTTGAGTATTGTTCATCTATCTGGGATCCCTAGCAGGTAGGACTGATAGAGAAGATCCAACGAAGGGCGGCGCGTTTCGTCACGGGATCGTTTAGCTGGCGAGAGAGAGTTACAGTGATGCTAAACAAACTCCATTGGCAGACGTTACAAGAGAGGCGCTATGCATCAAGGAGAGATTTACTATTGAAAGTTAGGAACAGCACTTTTCAGGAGTTGGACAACATATTACCACCCCGCACAGACATCTCGCGTATTGAACACGAGGAGAAAATTCGAGAAATTTTGTGAAAAACACGTTCATTTTACTTATGTGTCCATATACATATGCAACAAGCAACTGTGAGTAATATGTATATGGGCATAGCCTGTTGCACAAGGCGATTTATGTTTTAAATATTTTAGCGACGACAAACTTTTTATAATGTGCTATTTTTATCCACTTGCCTTCTTGTACGTGAGGTCAGCATAATCCGAACCTATTTTACAACAGATTTTAAGACTTGACGATGACAGCGTAGTCTGTTAAATCGGTTATCTTAAATAAAAATAATATTTTATGCTCTCTTGGCTATAGAATGTTTTAACAGCTAACAAGCTGATCGAAGGAACTGTTACAGCTTTGAATTTAAATGAAAACACTGTTTTGAAGATTGGCTAGGAAACGGCCTGTCCCCTCAGGACAGTAGTAGTTCTGTTCCATTAAGTTTCGGGTGCGCAGCCGCAAGAAATCTTCTTCTTCTAATATTTCGGCTGTATAACGTTCAGCCATCTTCAGAGTGAACCGCAAGACTGCCGCTCCAGTGCTCGCTTCGTCACTTTATACTGTTGTACCGCGCGACTGCGCATGCGGCCACAGATGCAAATGCGCCAGAGACGTTGGTCGGCGGCAGAGACGTGCATAATGCGCGAGTTGTATCTATGACTCCGCAGTTGATCTGTGTTGGCATATCGATATATCATTGTGAGCTGCACTGTGACGACGTCTTTGCGAGTTTATTACAGCAAGTAAACTGAAATCATTGAAAATGAACCCGTCTGATATATTAGTTAGTTTTGATGTGGTGGCTTTATTTACAAAGGTTCCCCTTCCAGAATCTCTACAACTTATTGAAAGAAGTTTTACAAAGAGATTTCCGCTTTATTTAAACATGTTCTGACCTCCACATATTTCTTATTTAACAACGAATTTTTTGAACAGACGGACAGAGTCGCCATGGGTAGTCCCTTATCCCCTCTGGTGGCCAATTTATTTATGGAGGACTTCGAGGAGAAGGCACTTGAATCTGCTGACTTGAAACCCACGGTATTCTGGAGGTATGTTGATGACACCTTTGTAGTTTGGCCCCATGGTGAAGACAACTTGCAAGACTTCTTAAGACATCTGAACTCCCTCCACGATCAAATAAAGTTCACAATGGAAATTGAAAAGGAGGGATGCCTCCCATTCTTGGATGTTTTGGTTCGGCGCAGAGAGGATGGCACTTTGGGACATGAAGTGTATAGGAAGCCGACGCACACCGATCTGTATTTACGTGCAAATAGCTGCCACCATCCTGCCCAGACAATGAGTGTTCTCCGAACTTTGACTCACAGAGCGCATATTATTTCTGACGAAAGCAGTCTGCAAGATGAACTTTCCCACTTACAAAGAGTGTTTGAAGACAATGCGTACTCTCCATAACAAATACAGAGGGCACTGAAAATGAAACCGAAAGAGGCCACAAAGAAATCAGAAGAAGATGAAGAAACCTTTAAATCGATGGCCTTCCTGCCATATGTGGGCAGCCTCCCATCAAAAATAGGACGCATTCTCGGTAGACATAAAGTAAAAGTGATTTTTCGTCCTCCACCCAAGACAGCTGCACTCGTGGGCTCCGTCAAAGATGATTTGCTGCTCCGAAAATCTGGAATTTACAAAATTCCATGTGAATGTGGCCTTTCTTACATCGGACAAACAACTCGTACTGTCCAAGAAAGATGTACAGAACACCGGAGGTACACACGACTTTTACAACCTAAAAAGTCGGCAGTGGCAGAGCACTGTATTGATAATGGTCACAGTATGTTTTATGACAACGTCGAAATTTTGGCAACATCATCCTTTTGGGACTCGATAGTGAAGGAGGCAATAGAAATTCGCTTGACGACGAATTTAATTAATAGAGATAGTGGTTTCAATCTTGATAAATCATGGAATCCGGCACTTGCTGTAATAAACTCGCAAAGACGTCGTCACAGTGCAGCTCACAATGATATATCGATATGCCAACACAGATCAACTGCGGAGTCATAGATACAACTCGCGCATTGTGCACGTCTCTGCCGCCGACCAACGTCTCTGGCGCATTTGCATCTGTGGCCGCATGCGCAGTCGCGCGGTACAATAGTATAAAGGGACGAAGCGAGCACTGGAGCGGCAGTCTTGCGGCTCACTCTGAAGATGGCTGAACGTTATACAGCCGAAATATTAGAAGAAGGAGATTTCTTGCGGCTGCACACCCGAAACTTAATGGAACAGTCTTTGCGCCGCCAAAACCTGAAGATTCACAGTAGTAGTTCTTTCTGGTAATGCACTAAAAGTGTCCACACACCGACTAGCTACTAGGTAAGCATGAGAGAATTGTCAAGTGGTTGCTAGCGATCGTGACCTGGGTAGAAGGTGGAGGGAAGTGTCTCTCGAGTTCCAGCCTTGGTATGAGCAGACGATTTTGTTTTCTAGCATTCAGGCGTGGCAGACGGTATCAAAGTATACCAACGTTTCCTTTAATTAGCACTTTCGATTCCAAACACCTCCCTTCCAGCGGCGCCCATCCCATCCTTGACAGAGGCCGCCTCAATGGCAGGTGTGGACTGTGCATTTGCACAATCTGAGGTTTCATTGTGGGTATTTCTGTGGCCATAAACTGTTCAAGGTGAGGAAAGATAAAGATGCATGGCTGATCAAAAAATGTAATAAATAGTTATAAATGTGGTGATCTGTTTCTAGTAATGAAACCAAGGGGGCAACCGCTTAGCTCTTAACAGACAAGTGGTGAACATCGCACATCACAATTAACTCCAAAGATCTCTGACACAGCTCCACTTCGGAGCACATCAAAACATGATTTATTCCTAAGCCTTAGCTGGGATAATTTGTTCGTCTATCTTAAAACAAAATAAAAGAAAAGGTTTCTTGCTGTTCGAAGATTCTGTAATGCCATTACGAAATCATTTTCGTAAACTTTCCTCGTATCGCCATAAAAATTTGCTCGTGCAAATAAAAATTAAATCAGATCATAGTTCAGATCTTCCAAAACACAATGCTGCCAGCTCTCGTTCAGTAAACTGAATGTTTTGGGAGTTTAAGACAGGTGAATGAAATGTAAGATTACTCACGTGCTTCGTGTGTGATGTGGCAACTGTGCTCCATGCCTCCACGTGCTCCCGGCAAAAGGACAGTGTCAAAGTAATTTTGAACTGAGTTTAACATATCTCATCTATGTTAACACTTTACACTTAGTTCTGATTCTACGTCAGTCCATCGCCTGTGTCGCTTTTGCCCGATACGCTACCACTGGTACTGTTGCCTGCCTCGCTATAGTGGAGTCGCCGAAAAAAGACCCTGACTAGGAGTGTGATAACTGTGACGTTCCGATCACAGTGATTTCCGTGAAATCTATTTTCGGTAGCTGTGATTTTAGTTGCGATTTGTCGCAGTTTTTTACCATTTTTATCACGGTAGCTGTTACACTGTGATTTAGTCACAAATAGCATCTAAGAGACAATAGCAAATATTTTAAAGATTATTCCAAAGCATTACGGAACTTTTTCTCGCTGACAGCACCCACAAAATGATTAAAGAGAAAAAGTTTATCTCTTACTAAATTTTCGTTCTTGCAGTAAAACTTCAGCATCAGGTATGACGTTATAATTTATTACTTCTCCACTACTAACTCTACTCATATTCCCAACACACCTCGTAGACCGTATCCACACATTTCATTGAAGGTATCTGCAAAATTATATCATTGCACAACGTTGACGTCATAAAGACAGAGATCTCTGAAAAACCTAGCTTTTGCCTAAAATAGAGCACAAAGAAACTTCAACATCAGGCAAGTCGTCGTAATTTATTTCTTCTTTACTACTAACTCTATTCGCAACACAATTTTCCGACAGCATTTACATATGTCACTGAATGTGTCCGCAAAATTATATAGCCCTACGACACATAGTTGAGAACAAGGTCTGGTTCAGTACATGCGACGTCATAAACATTTAAATGTGTGAAAAACTAGCTTTAGCTTAAAATGGAGTGCAAATTATCCAGACTGTATTCAGCCAGTGTCTCATAAGAACAAAAGTTAGCGACTTCCAACAAATTTCAAATGTAATTTCGAATCTTTGCTAAACTCGTTCTCGCTTACATGCTTCACGTCAAATATTTAACACATTAATTCATTTGTAAAGCAATAAGTCGTTTAAGCTGTGTGATAGATTTGAGCATGTGAACTGTGTTAAATGCAGCAGAAGTGACATGATCTCGTCTGTAAAGTAAGCAAATTGAGTTTTTCAACAGCGTGTAATTAAAGTTACTATGCGATTTGAAATCGATGATAAATAAACATAAAATACACTGTGAGTAAATAACATGAAAATTACATTTTCCTCTTGTTTAAGCTGTGCCATATCCCTAAATTTTTGCCTTGTGGTTATTAATAAAGACTTGGTTATGTGTTTAAATTTGATGATACACACATGAAAAGGATAGGAAATACATAGCTTTCAGTTAATTTCAATTTCTTGGGTGATCGATTTTGATCTTCTAGGTGATCGTCATCAGATCTACATTTCTTGATGACAGTAAGAGTCGCTGGCGTGCAGCAGGTTCGCCAGTGTTCTCCATGCCAGCACAGATGGACCTGCTCCACGCCACCGATTCCTACTCTCATCAAGAAATGTAGATCTAAAGACGATCTCCTATAAGATCGAAATCTGTCACCTAAAAAACAGAAATTAACAATTTAAATGCGATCACGAATGTGTTTATTTAATAAGTTTCAGTTAAAAGCTGACACCAGGAATAGTTTAAGTGCAATACTTGCATATACACACAAGTTTACCTGTGTAACCTACTGCTGAAAAAAAAAAGTCTTGTGAATACGCTTGCTAAAAGTTACGTAGTGGACCCTCCCCCTGCATTTTTCGTAGTTCATGTACAATACGTGTGGATAACATGCATCAAAATACTGGTCGAAGCCTTGCCCATTATCTAATATATCTTTCCTGAATTTATCTTGCCATATTAGTATTTGATAGAAAGTGCTTTAAGTGTATTTCAACATGGCCTGAATGTGAACACTATCATGCGCCACAGGTCAATCTTCTATTTGGCATTCAGATTCGTTTTGTTCACAAACCCAGCCGAATTATCAGCCTTCAACCTAACATAAATCTCGGTCTATGCTACACAACCAAGATTTCCACAGTAGATGGGAGTACAGTGTCACCCTCGCCAAACATGTCAGGTAAACAAGTGTAAAATTTTTCTCAGCGTAAACTGGCTTCCACAATAGGTAGGCTATTGAGCCATAGCGTCATACACAAGATACTTAGAAAAGAAGTACGAACTTCACCAACAGGTAGCACATGGCGTTGAATGTTAAATGCTACTTTTAGTTGCTATTTTACACTTCTAACTTCTAGTAGTGATTGAAATCGCAGCCAGATACTGTAAAGTTGTTATTGTGAAACCTGCGACTTCCCATTCACCGTCATTTGTAAAGGATACGTGATTTCTTCCCCACCCCTATCCCTGACAGTTGTAGTGTGGTTGCAGCAACTGCCTCCACGTCTACCTCAATCAGTCACGTAAGGTGATTTTGCATACCCTGAGGTGATAAGTCATGGGATACCTCTTAATATCCCAAAAAATGGTTCAAATGGTTCTAAGCACTATGGGACTTAACACCTGAGGTCAAGAACTACTTAAACTCAACTAGCCCCAGGATTAACACTCATCCAGGCCCGAGGCTGGATTCGAGCCTGCGACCATAGCAGCAGTGCGGTTCCAGACTGAAGCACCTAGAACCGCTCGGCCACAGCACCCGGCTCTCAATATCTCATCGGACATAATTTTGCTCAGTGTAGTGCAGCAACTCGACATGGCATGGACTCAATATATCGTTGGAAATACCCTGCAGAAATATTTAGCCATGTTGTCTCTATAGGCATACAACATTGTGAAGGTGTTGCCGGTGCAGGATTTTGTGCATGAACTGACCTCTTGATTACATCCCATAAATGTTAAACAGGATTCATGTCGGGCAATCTGGGAGGCCAAAACATTCGCTCAAATTGTCCAGAATATTCTTCAAACCAATCATAAACAACTGTGGCCCTGTGACATAGTGCATTGTCATCCATTAAAATTCAATCATTGTTTGGGAACATTAAGTCCATGAATGGCTGCAAATGGCCTCCAAGTAGCTCAACGTAACCATTTCCAGACAGTGACCCAGTCAGTTCCATGTAACACAGCCCACACCATAATGGAGGCACTACCAGCTTGCACAGTGCCTGTCGACAACTTGGGTCCATGGCATCGTGAGGTCTGCGCCACACTCGAACACCAGCATCAGCTCTTACCAACCGAAATCAGGTCTCATCTGACCAGGCCACGGTTTTCCAGTCATCTATGGTCCAATCGATATGGTCACGAGTCCAGGAGAGGTGCTGCAGGTGATGTTGTGCTGTTAGCAAAGGCACTCAAGTCGGTAGTCTGCTGCATAGCGTATTAACACCAAATTCCAGTGCACTGCCCTAATGGATGTCCCACATTGATTTCTGGGGTTATTTCAGCAGTTATGCTCATCCATTAGGAGCGACAACTCTATGCAAACGCCGCTGTTCTCAGTCATTATGTGAAGGTCGTGGGCCACTACATTGTCTGTGGTGAGTTGTAGGGTAAGGATGCCTAATTCAGTTATATTTTTCGTATTCCGTTGCTCAGTGTCCATAAATGATAAGAAGTCATGTAAATAACATGTCATGTAGACAGTTTCAATGTTCTCTAATCTTTTTTATTTTGCTAGTTATTGTTAATTTTTACACATACAACAAAAGGTATAGAAATAAATTAAGTGACAGAGGCTCCTAATGCATGACAAGATTCCTAAATCTGTGATCGTAGTATCCTAACTCCATGAGTAAAAAAAAAAAAAAAAAAAAAAAAAAAAAAAAAACCATAAAATATACAAAACTATTCCTTGCTAACATTTCATTGTCATCCATTACATTGCTGTAATGTTACAACATATTAACATGATCAAAAAGGCCTAAATTACACCTAAAATAACACAGATGAAAAAAATGAGATGTTCAATAGTGAAAAAAACAAAAACAAAGGTAACCAATAAAAAGTCCAAATACAAGAAGAAAAACCAGGTATCTCATTATACAAACAAAAACATTAATCTGCACACATATAAACATCTTCGTCACAACCATCCCCTAGAGCTTCTCATTTGTTGTGATACTACTGAAGACAAAAACCACACTGTATCCACTCTGCTCCACCACATGCACATCACATTCATAGTCCAAATTGCACACTGAACACACAGTTTTGTCATGAGATTTGGCATTTCTTCCCCCATTTCTTCCCTGTGGTCTTTTAGAAGATGGGCCAGGTTCAGTAGGCCTATCAGCATTGCATGTAGTGGGCGATATGGTATGAACTTGTGCAGACTGTGATTTTCTGCGAGTGCTCCTTACTGGAGAAGGTTCACATACAGGAATGGACAATATTTGCTCTCCCTCTGGCATGACATTAACATCAGCAATTGGTTTATCAGAAACCGAAGAGGGTGCTAGGGCTCCTGGTGGATTTGCATCTCTGTTAAAAGGGTGTATCCGTGCCTTCTTGAAACCTGATTTAATTGAGGGCAGAATCATTTGTCATAACATGCATTGAAGAGTGCATGGAAATCACATCTGCTTAGTGCCTTTCCAGGATTCCTCCTCATATGCGAATCAAGTTTAGCTTTCCAGGAACTTTTTAGTGATTTGTAGACACTAACATCAAGGGGCTGCAGTAGGTGCCTCGCATGAGATGGAAAGGTCAGTAGAATTATCCCATTTTATTCAGCCATTTGCAGTGCTTCTGGAGACAAATGTGACCCATGAGAGTCCATCAACAAGAGAACAGGTCTGGCAGGTGGAAGTGATCTGATGAAATTCTGCATCCATTTCACAAAAATTTCATTGTTTACCCAACCTTTTGGAGTAACTTCTATGATGGCATCACAGTGGGCACCAACTTTTAATGCTGGAATATTCTGCACTCCTTTAAAGATTAATAGGATTGGACAAGACTTCCCAGCAGCATTGCCACAGCCAATGATTGTTGTTGTTGTTCCTCTTTCAGCATAAATTCGTCGGTAGATGTATTTTCTCCCTATGCTTGTCACAATTTTTAACCCAGCTGTGACAAACATCAGCCCTCTTTCATCACAATTCCATATCTGATTGGGAGAATTCATCAAATTGTCATCATTCATAACTTTGCCAAGACAGTCATAAAATCCTTGAATTAATACCGGATTTGCACAAGATGCACGATATCCGGATAAGTTTTTAGGTGTTCGCAATGTTAGATTGAATCTACATTTAAAACCAACATACCACTTTTTTCCCGTAATTTTATTTTCCGAACTGGACCTTACTGTTGCTTTAGGGCTACACTTTTCTCCTAATTTGTAGGCAAGTTTCCTTATGTGGATGACAGTCCAAATCTAATCTCGTGCACTTTAATGATGTAGGATGCAAGGTGCACTTCAACATCTGAAGGAAGAGCAAACGGCCTACCCACTTTCCCAAGTTCAAATTTTTTAAGTTCGTTTGTGTTGCAGTCAAAGTGTTCAGTAGCTTTCATCACATTTTCTTTTAAAGTGGTCTTCGATGCTTTGTAAACTGACCAGTCTTCCTGTAAAACTTTCCTTACAGCCAGTTCAAGCCTTCTTCCATCATATGATTTGACAGAATGTTTTCCATGTTTGATCTCATTATTGCGTTTTCCCATTATGACAGCAGAACAAACCTAAAGCAAAAATATAGAAATTACTCTATATTCTATATTATTGGCATTGTATCCCCAGAAAATAAATATAAAAAAGTGTTTCACTCATTATGACATAATAATGTTGACTTGAAAATATTTCTGCCATTATAGCATCAAAATATTTAATGAAAATTATATATTTATTTGTTTTACACTCTACAGAAGATATATGTATGCATAACATCCCTTTCATGAACTTTACTATATTTCATCTATAATTCTGATGATAGTCCTGTTTCAGTAAGAGGCCATATTGCAGAAAATGCAAAAATAAAACATGAAAATGGAAAAGTGTTCCAGGACTGTGTAAGCACGATATAATTATAATACTGACATGCAATGATTCCCTGTACGTTTATCTATGTTACGAAGCATTTTTAACGTTTTGCCATAATATTTACCTGTTAAATCAGTATTTCTTGAGCAGCGGTAACACAGCACAGCAATTCTCGAGCGTTTGACCGATGTTCACTGCACTGTGTTGTAGTTCTGTTCTTTCCCGCAGAGCGCTGGGGTGCATAGAACTGGAAAGCAGACAACCTACGCTTAATCTGTTGGATGCTTCAGAAAGCAAGCCATATGGATCCTAACGCCGTGGCACATTGCTGAACCAAGTCATCACGGTATTAGGGGTATCACGGAATAAGGCATCCTTACCCTAATGCCTGAAATGTGGTGTTCTCGGCACGCTTCTGAGGCTGTGAATCTCCGAATATTGAATTCCCTAATGATTTCCGAACTGGACTGTCCTGTGCGTTCAGTTCCAACTATTCCGCGTTCAGAGACTGTTAATTCCCGACGTGCGGCCATAATCACGTCACGAATCACACGAGTATAAGTGACAGCTCTGTCCATTTATACCTTGCGTACTCGATACTACCGCCATTCTGTATATGCGCGTACTGTGTGCCTCAGGTTTACACGCCTCAAATGCTGTACAGTAAGTAAATGCATAGGAGCGACTGGCGACTAACCTCGGCTGGATTGGACATGACGGCCGCGACGACGCCGACGATGGCCCCGTAGCAGAAGCCCCTGAGCACGCCGTACTCGTACAACGTGTCGGGCCAGTTCACCTGCAGGTGGAAACCCATGATATTGGCCATCGAGCCTCGGCCGCCCAGCAGGCGCTGCGCGGCGCCAATCGGCCGCTGGTTCCTGCCAACATGTCGTACTCTTACTGCCACTCACACCGACACGCATAAGCAGCGCTTGTTCTTCTACGGTAACAGAAGTTAAATACAAGCATGTGATACCAGCTGCGAGAAATTGCAAAGCGAAAAGCATTTAAAAATACCACGAAGACAGCATGGGACGGACGTCATACTGACCGCTTTCCCCTACCACCAACGCCGACGGACCACTGACCTCATTATGCATCCGCTTCAGTTTGGCGGCAGCTACTATCCAATACGGTTGATTACTGCTTACAAGGGAACCTCCCCATCGCACCCCCCTCAGATTTAGTTATAAGTTGGCACAGTGGATAGGCCTTGAAAAACTGAACACAGATCAATCGAGAAAACAGGAAGAAGTTGTGTGGAACTATGAAAAAAATAAGCAAAATATACAAACTGAGTATCCATATGTAAGATAGGCAACATCAAGGATAATCAGAGCTCAGGAGCGCCATGGTCCCGCGGTTAGCGTGAGGAGCTGCGGAACGAGAGTTCCTTGGTTCAAGTATTCCCCCGAGTGAAAACTTTAATATTTTTATTTTCAGATAATTATTATCTGTTCGTCTTTTGGGAGTGATTGCCACACCCACAAGAAAACCTAAATCGGGCAAGGTAGAATAATCTTTTAACCCATTCGCCAAGTGTAACAAGTTAGGTGGGTCGACAACATATTCCTGTCATGTGACGTACATGCCGTCACCAGTGTCGTATAGAAATTATCAGACGTGTTTTCCTGTGGAGCAATCGGTTGACCTATGACCTTGCGATCAAATGTTTTCGGTTCCCATTGGGGAGGCACGTCCTTTCGTCTACTAATCGCACGGTTTTGCGGTGCGGTCGCAAAACACAGACACTAAATTTATTAAAGTGAACAGAGACGTCAATGAACGAACGAACAGATCATAACTTTGCGAAAATAAAGAAAGTAAACTTTTGACTTGGGGGAAGACTTGAACCAAGGACTTCTCGTTCCGCAGCTGCTCACGCTAACCACGGGACCAAGGCGCTCCTGAGGTCGAATTATCCTTGATGTTGCTTATCTTGCGCATGGACTACTCAGTTTATATATTTTGCTTATTTTTTTCATAGTTCCACACAACTTCTTCCTGTTTTCTCGATTGATCTGTGTTCAGTTTTTCAAGGCCTATCCACTCTGCCAACTTATAACTAAATCTGAGGGGGTTGCGATGGGGAGGTTCCCTTGTTAGTTGTGCGACTTAAACATCTGTGACAAAATTGAAGATCCCTGCAAGTGTGACGTGTGCAGTGTTACCTGTTTATTAAAAGCGAAAAAAGTCCGACCCATCGAAATTTATAGACAACTGAAGTTTACAGTAACGTGATGAACGAAGAGTTAGTTCGCAAGTCGTGTATCACGTTTAATGGCGGACGGAAGATGTTTGAGACGAGGATCGCTCGGGCAGGTCCTCGATTGTGACTTTAAGCAAGAATTGACACAAAAACCCAAGAAGATGGCGTTTCAGAATTGGTAGACTGCGGCGGCGTATTGTCAGACGCTTCAACGAATTCACTGCGTGCCATTAAAAGCACGCGGTGCGGAATGCTAACCAATGGAGTCATCATCCTTCACGTTGATGCACGCCCGCATGCAGCGAGAGTGCCGCAGGACTTGCTTCAGCTGTTTCTGTGGGAAATGTTTCAACATACGCATTATAGCCCTAAGTGATTATCACTTATTTCCTCAAACTGAAAGATTTTTTGAGTGGACAACGCTACTGAATTCATGATAAACTTAAAGAAGCCATTACTCAGTTGTTCAACAACTTAGCGGCAACTGAGTACACAGAAGACATAGAAAAGTTGGAAAAATGGTACGAGTGCTTAAATTTGAACGGCGACTACGTAGAAAAGTGGCTTTGTATCAAATTGTATGTAAAACACAGTTTCGTTTACATATAACAAAATTTTCTGTAGAAAAAGTTCTTTACTTTCGGAATGACCCTTAAACATGCCTGGATATACAAATAATGTTTCAGCAAAATCGTGCGAAATAGGTAGGAGTAACGCCGTAACGTATCTAGAAAAGGTGAGAGAAGAATTAATTTCATTTTTTTGGCGATAAAGTTTATTATTTTGCAACTAATTACGCTAAATTGTACATAGTCATAGGAACTAAGAAAATCTCTGAAGTCTTAACCGATATTCGATGACTTGGCTATATCCAAATTTTTAATTAGCTTCTTGTGTCTGTATCACTCATTGCTGGAGTGTGTCGACCGAATCAGCCATACATGTAATAAAAACTCCGCTTTTAAAGGGAAAAATATACGAGTCATTAAGAACACAAAAAAGTTATTCAACTAATTACTTTATCAACCCGGTACGAGAAAATGATTTCTAGTTGACAGAAGACGCAGCATGGCGAGGTGGAAAAAGTACGTCCGATCCAGGCAACAAGGGACCAAAGCAAGATTAGTTTTGGCGGACGACGATTAAATTACGGAAATTGCAAGACCACACACTGAAGAGGTAAATCGTCGACCTTAACTATGTCCAGAAAGATCAGCACCCATAATTACTCCTGAAAGGGCAATCCCTGCAAACGTTAGCATTGTATAAAAATGTTTGTAGGAAATTTTCATTGCTCTTTCATTTTCCGTAAGGGAACCCTAAAATTCTTAATTGATCGATAAAAGAGCAATATAACAGTATAGCGCCACACACATTCTGTGTGCAAGGAAAGGTTAAACGGCAGCTTTCTCATTCAGAAACCGCATTTGCATATTGTTTGTTTGGGACAAGCTCGCGACATGCCTCATGTAAATAAGCGGCAGGACCATTCACGTGTAGCGCTTTGTATCGCGCCATGTTGAGAGTAAAGAGACGATAGCGGGCAGACAGCTTGAGACAGTGAATCATGGTTATCACATGACAGATGCACTCTAATCCAGTAGCTAGCTGCAAGTAGTTACGAGTTTGGCCGAAGGGCTTCTTTCGGTCTATGAAATTATGAAGCAGTTAAAACATATTTTGGAAACAAAACTGTAGGTTATTGTGATTATTATGACTCGTTAAATATTGCGAATTTGTTTAGTAATGTGAATTATGATATGAATGGAAAGTAAGATATTAAATTAATACTGTTATATCTATTAACTGAGTACAAGTTAGTGTGAGAACGATTGTACAGAGAGAGTGAATCATACTCTCAGGGGAGTTTTGTGATGTACAAATAGTCAGTTTATTGGAATGGGAGCCGGCCGAAGTGGCCGAGCGGTTAAAGGCGCTACAGTCTGGAACCGCACGACCGCTACGGTCGCAAGTTCGAATCCTGCCTCGGGCATGGATGTGTGTGATGTCCTTAGGTTAGTTAGGTTTACGTAGTTCTAAGTTCTAGGGGACTTATGACCACAGCAGTTGAGTCCCATAGTGCTCAGAGCCATTTGAACCATTTGGAATGGGAAAACAAGAAATATGTTACGATAATTCTGTTATTTAAAGAGGGAGCCATTCTGATATTTGTGGAGTTTCTATATTTGTTCATAAAGCAAATCGATCATAAAAGCTATTAAGCTAGTAGTGGTCAAATGTAAGAGATGCGGGATTGCGCCCTTTAATACTAATACCAGACTGGCTGATGTGTATCAGCCAGTCACAGGGCAGTAGGTTCGCGTGAATTTTGTGGGCTAAAGCATTGCTCTGTAACGACTAAGAAGTTCAGTTCGGAGCTTAGTCATCGTGTTCGGATGCGGATACAAGGAACTCTGAATATATGCGTCAATTTTGCTGAATAACGATTAAAACTAGACCGTGGAGTGCTGAAAAGTAGGATGCGAACCTGTGAGAATAACCAAAATCCGAATGGCATGTTATACAAACTGTGACAGCAAACTGAACATTAGTAGTCATCGAACTGGGTAATATTTGAGTGAGCATTCTGTTACAGATAATCATTGGTAATCCTTTTGGTAACCCTTTTCGTAACCGGTTTTGTTAATTACCAAAGCTGGCTATTATGAATGACAGTGATTATGTGTGTGTATGTTGGAAAACAATGTTCAAATGTGTTTGAAATCTTATGGAACTTAACTGCTAAGGTCACCAGTCCCTAAGCTTACATACTACTTCACCTAAATTATCCTAAGGACAAACACACACATCCATGCCCGAGAAGGACTCGAACCTCCGCCGGGACCAGCCGCGCAGTCCATGACTGCAGCGCCGCAGACCGTTCGGCTAATCCCGCGCGAGTATGTTGGAACTAGAATTTAAGATTAACATGGGTATGGCAGCGTTTTTGAAGCAAACAAGTGCCAATAGATCGAAATTTTCACTCACAAACTATCTTTCAATAAATAGCTGAGTTAACCTGATACTGATAAACATTTGCTGCACCCGCTGGTTTCGTATAATGCTGCAGCTTTCCCTGTGGAGAAACGTCATTCTTTTTTAGCAGGGAACGTGCGTGGACCGGAAGAAGATATAGCCGCAAAGTGAGTGAGTACTGTTTCTTTAGGACGAGCACACAGCAACTGCGAGATTACACCATGTGCTACGAAGCCTGCGATTTATTTTTCCTCAATATTGCTGTTTGCGTTGGCTGGTGTCCCATGACTGTTACGTCAATACGGAATCAATGGGCTCAGGAGAGCCATGCTAAAAGCCATGTGAGATCTCAATGGGTTCACACAAGCATCCGGGAGAACAGACATACTGTTCGCTCGACCGTGCAGCATCATACAGTCACACCACATACCTTGAGTCAGGAAATCGTTGTTGCGGCTTCCCTTGATGCTGTAGCAGAGAGAGTGACATGGAATGAGAACACTGGTCACAGGAGTTGCAACATGTCTTTTTAGGCAAATCACGGTTCTGCGTACAATGGTATGATGGTCGTATCGCTGTGTAGAGACTCCGAGAGGAATGAACGTTAGCAGACTGCATTCACGATCGTAACACAAGCCCAGCACCTGGTGTCATGGAATGGGTGGCACTGGGTACATAACATGATCTGGGGTTCACATAGTCGGTAATTTGGGGAGCAGGCTCTACATTCCTAGTGTGTCAATGCCGGCAGCTGCACCCTAGCTTCGAAGCCATCGTGACATTATCTTTCCACAAGATAACGCAAAACCGAATGTTTCCCGCACTCTCACTACAGAGGGTGTTGCGCCGGCCTACATGTTCTCCGTATATCCCACCTGATCGTGAGTTGCCACTAGGCAGGCCGGTCACCACTTACTAGCCACTTCAATTGATGAACACTGGCGACAGAGTTGTAGCACCATGGAATGACGTATCCGTATTTGGCACCGATGCTCAGTTGGACTGGATGACCAGCGGATTAGAGCCATTATTGATGCCAGAGATGGCAGCTCTAGTACTGAGCTTCACACCCTATATACTCGCAAATCACCTACGAATTTCAGCAAATATTCTTCCATGTTATAGTATACACGCAGTAAGTACAATTTCATCATCGAGTAAAACAGAAGTGATTTCTGACGTTCCCCAAGGTAGTGTTATAGGCCCTCTGCTGTTCCTTATCTATATAAACGATTATGGAGACAATCTGAGCAGCCGTCTTAGGTTGTTTGCAGATAACGCTGTCGTTTATCGACTAATAAAGTCATTAGAAGATCAATACAAATTGCAAAACGATTCAGAAAAAATATCTGAATGGTGCTAAAATTGGCAGTTGACCCTAAATAACGAAAAGTGTGAAGTCATCCACATGAGTGCTAAAAGGAATTCGCTAAACTTCGGTTACATGATAAATCAGTCTAATCTAAAAGCCATAAAGTCAAATAAATACCTAGGTATCACAATTACGAACAACTTAAATTGGAAGGAACACATACAAAACGTTGTGGGGAAGGCTAACCAAAGACTGCCTTTTATTGGCAGGACACTAAGAAAATGTAACAGATGTACTAAGGAGACTGCTTACAATACGCTTGTCCGTCTGCTTTTAGAATACTGCTGCGCGGTGTTGGATTCTTACCAGATAGGACTGACGAGTACATCGAAAAAGTTCAAAGAAGGGCAGCACGTTATGTATTAATGGGGAAATATGGGAGAGATTGTCACAAAAATGATACAGGATTTGAGGTGAACATCACTAAAAGAAAGGCATTTTTCGTTGCGACAGAATCTTCTCACGAAATTCCAGTCACCAACTTTCTCCTCCGAATGCGAAAAAAATTATTGACACCGGCCTACATAGGGAGAAACGATCACCACGATAAAATAAGGGAAATCAGAGCTCGTACGGAAAGATATAGGTGTTCGTTCTTTCCGCGCGCTATAAGAGATTGGAATAATAGAGAATTGTGTAGGTGGTTCGATGAACCCTCTGCCAGGCACTTAAATATGATTTGCAGAGTATGTACATTATTTGCTCTCCTTCCTGATGTTGCAGTTTAATGGCCAGTAGTGTATATCAGAACCCATTTTTCTTGTTAGTTTTTACTTCGGATAATGGTGTCTGACATGGTGGTCATTAGTCTCCAAACTAAATTAATACATTGCCGTAGTAGACAAAAATTGCATAAAAAAACAGAAAAAGAGGTACTACAGCAACAACAAAAATCTTACACAGAAAAACGAAAAATTATCGTAAAGCAGGTTGGCACAGGGAAACAAGAAATTCTGAAAATAGTGTTGCTAGCCCTGAAAAGTCAGCGCGTAATTTCAAATGGCTCTAAGCACTATGGGACTTACCATCTAATTTCACCAGTCCCCTAAACTTAGAACTACTTAAACTTAACCAACCTAAGGACATCACATACATCCATGCCCGAGGCAGGATTCGAACCTGCGACCGTAGCAGCAGCGCGGTTCCGGACTGCAGCGCCTAGTGCCGCTCGGCCACAGCGGCCGGCAGCGCGTAACTCCTTGCCAGAACCGCTCGGCCACATCGGCCGGCAGCGCGTAACTCCTTGCCATTTAGTGGGGCAGTTCACAACGTGAATTGCCGTGAACGTATTTTACAAGAAAGGTGATAATCTTACATTACAATTGTATTTAATCCTCATTAAATCTAGGACGTCGTGGTTGGGTTCCATCCGACCACAGTATAAAAACAAGGAATGATAATTTGGAGGAAACGAGTAAACTAAAAAAAAGGCTCTATTAGGAGGGCAACGCAATCACCAAATTCAAGAAAACACTGAATCACTTCGGGTGGGAATCGCAGGGGTCCCACAACAATCAATAAAGAAACACACAGCAGCATTAAACCTAGGCCAAACAACCGTCCGTCGTTTACTCCACAGTGATATGAAATTACCCTTAAAATATTAAAGTTGTACTTGCATTAAACCCATCAACACGCATGGCGCGAAACAGTTCCGTGAAAAAAAACTAATGGAAAACTTTAAAGACGACCCTAATTTTGTTGAAGATCTTTTCACGTTGGATTAGGCTCGGTTCCGTATTAGCAGGAATGCAACAAAAGGAATTTCAGGTATGTTGTTGTTGCTGAGGTCTTCAACTCCGACGACTGATTTGACCCAGCGCTACACGTTAGTCTGTCCTGTGCAAGTCTCTTCATCTCTAAATAACTGCTGCACTCTACATTCATTTTAACCTGCTAACTGTATTACCCCTTGGTTCCCAGTACACCCCCCCCCCCTTCCCCCACACTTCCCTCTAATACTAAATACACGACTCCTTCATGCCTCAGGGTGTCTCATATCAAGCGATCACTTCTTCCGAATAGCGCTGCACTCGAGACAGATACTTTCAGACAAAACTTCATAACACTTAAATTTATATCAGATTTTAACAGATTCCCCTTTTTCAGAAACTCTTCTCCTGCTATCGCCTGTCTGCTTTTCATATCATCTCTGCTTCAGCTATAATCAGATATTTTGCTGCCGAGATAGCAAAACTCAAGGACTACTTTTAGTGCCTCAGCTCCTATTAGCATCGTCTGATTTAATCCGACTACATTCCATTAACCTTGTTTTATTTTCTTGGATTTTCATCATATAATCTATTTTCAAGACATAATCCATTCGAGCTGCTGCTCTTCAAACTCCTTTACCGACTCTTAATTTCCGGAATTGCTCCTTGGTTTCTTTTACTACTTACTGCTGAATGACTTGGATAGGGCACTATTCTGTCTCACTCCATTCTCAACTACTGCTTCTCTTTCATGTCCTATGGCTCCTATAACTGCGTCTGGTTTCTTTAACAGAAATTAAATTACCTTTCGCTTCCTGTATTTTGTCCCTGCTATTTGTACCTAAAAAGATCAAAGAGTGTATTCCAGTCAACATTGTCAAAAGCTTTCTATATACTTTTGCCTTTCTTTGAGCTATCTTCTAAGGTAAGTCGTAGGGTCAGTATCGTCTTGTGTGTTCTTACATTTCTCCATAACGCAAACTGGTCCTCCCCGAGGCTGGTTTCTGTCAGTTTTTCCATTCTTCTGTAAATAATTCGTGAGGTACGGCTTATTAAACTCATGGTTCGAAGGTTTTCTCACCTGTTAGCACCCGCCTTCTTTGCAACTGGAATTACTGCATTATTCTTGAAGTTTTGAAGGTATTTCCCCTGTCTCAAACAGCTTGTACATCAGATGGATTACTTCTGTCATGGTCGTCTTTCCCAAGGATCTCAATAATTCTTGGGCACCTGAAAACCCTCGCCCACTGCACAAAAATCTATTACACAGCATAAAGATTACTATTTGGTGTGCCGTTTCAACGTGAGGCATGTCGGAGCCTTGTTTTTTTGTGGATGAGAAAAAGAATGCAACGTCAGTAACGTTTGAATGTGTGAATAAGGTCTAGACTTTTGTAGCAGAACAACGTCAGAACTTCCCCGAACTTCATAATCGTTGCTGTCAGCATGATGGAGCTACGGATCATACGGCCAGAGCGTCAAAGGTCCGTTCGACAAGGTAATGTCACGGTTTGTTAACATTCATCCCCATCCAACTCTCGAGATCGCCAGGTCTGTTAGCGCAAGATTATTTTTGGGGAGTCACCTAAAAAGCAAAGTGTACATCCCTCGCAAAACAACAACCACTGAGTTAAAAACAAACATTCAAAAATAAATCGTTGCAATTCTCATAGAAGTCATAAAAAAAATTTAAAAAAAGAAAACCGCAACATCTCAATACACGCTTTGACAAGCGAATACAGTTGTGTGGCTGTCACATTAGGGACCTTACTTTTAGAAAGTATTTGTTTGTAGCGACTGTTTATGCCACGTAATTTACTATTTCTCTCAGCAGTACATTGAAGTTTCCCACTTCCTTGTGACATCCTGATCTATTCAGTGGGAAGACGACGTTAGGCGTTCCCAGTTGAATCATTCACTATTACTACTTTCTGAAACTCGATTTTCCGATAACAATGTTGATGCAGTGCAACTTTCATGTTAAACTTCAGTATCACAGAACCTGTAACACTTTCCATGGTTCTGGCACAGGTGGATTCTATACTGGAACACGTGCAGTTCCACCTCGTTTTATTTCAAAATCACCTGTGAATACACAGAGAAAAACTTATGAAGGGTGACAAGTTGTAGCTAGTTGGATGGATGAAGAAGGTTCTTAATATATCCAAAGTGACAACGTTTTCTTGTTAGGTTTCAGTTACATCGAGTTTAAGGCTGATTGTAATGTATTTAATACAGAAAGGGGTGGTATTAAATTTTCTTTTCCTGTATATGGGCAATAATAATCTCTTTTGCGATCTATTCTTTGAACGAAACCAATTTTGTGCTCAGATGCCTTAGATATCTTATATTGCATTTCCAGTTCTAAATTGGGGGACACGTAAAGCATTCCCCTCTTCGAATGACCTGTTGGAGACAACATGGACAAAGGACTACAAGAAAGAACATCCAAAAGTACTCCGGTCGAAAGTAAATACACGTCCCAGTCAAAAAATACTAAAATGTTTAAACGTTTGCTATTGAGTCCATTGATGACCGACCGTTGTGGCCGAGCGGTTCTAGGCGCTTCAGTCTGGAACCGCGCGACCGCTATGGGCGCAGGTTCGAATCCTGCCTCGGGCATGGATGTGTGATGTCCTTGGGCTAGTTAGATTTAAGTAGTTCTAAGTTCTATGGGGCTGATGACCTCAAATGTTAAGTCCCATAGTGCTCAGAGCCATTTGAACCATTTGAGTCCACTGATGTATTTACGCTGAGATGACAAAAGTCATGGGATACCTCCTATTATCGTGTCGGACCTCCTTTTGTCCAGGCACGGGCTCAAGTCATTGTAAGTCCCCTACAGAAATATTGAACCATGCTGCCTCTAAAGCCGTCCATAACTGCGAAAATGTTGGCGCTGCAGGATTTTGTTCACGAACTGACCTCCCAATTATGTTCTAAAAATGTTCACGTCGGGCGATCTGGAAGGCCAAATCATTTGCTCGACCTGTCTAGAATGTTAGAATGTTCTGCAAACCAATCGCGAACATCTGTGGGCCGTTGACATGGACCATTGCCATCCATAAAAACTCCATCGTTGCTTGGAAACATGAAGTCACTGAATGGCTGTAAATGGTCTCCAAGTAGCAGACCATACCCAGGATCCAATCCATTCCATGTAAACACAGCCCACACCATTTGGAGCCACTTGAACCCTACCATCACTTCTTACCAACTGAAATCGGGACTCATCTGACCAGGCCACTCTTTTCCAGTCTAGAGTCGAACAGATATGGTCAAGAGCCCAGGAGAGGCGCTGCAGGAGTTGTCGTGCTATTAGCAAAGGCAATCTCATCGGTCGTCTGCTGCCACAGCTCATTAGCGCCAAATTTAGCCGCACTGTCCTAACGGATACGTTCGACGTACGTTCCACATTGATTTCTGTGGTTATTTCACGCAACGTTGCTTCTCTGTTAGCACTGACAACTCTACAAAAAACGCCGCTGATATCGGTAGATAAGTGAGCGCCGTCGGTCACTGCTTTGTCCGTAGTGGGAGGTAACGCCTGAAGTTTGGTATTCTTGGCACACTCTTGGGTCTGTGGATCTCAGAACCTAATGATTTCTGAAACGGAATGTCCCATTCATCTAACTGCAACTGTCCTTCAGCGTCCAAAGTCTGTTAATTTGCGTCGTGCGGCGACTAATGTCTGTAGTAGTTCTGTAGGGAACTGACTCCATGAATTCTGAAGTCTGTCCATAGATCCGCAAGAGTACGAGGGGGTGGAGATATCTTCTGAACAGCACATTGAAAGGCATCGTCGATATGCTCAATAATGTTAATGTCTGGGGAGTTTGGTGGCCAGCGGAAGTGCTTGAACTCAGAAGAATGTTCTGGAGCCACTCTGTAGCAATTCTGGACGTGAGAGGTGTCACATTGTCCTACTGGAATTGTCCAAGTCCTCCGGAATGCACAATGGACATGAATGGATGCAAGTGATCAGACATGATGCCTACATACGCGTCACCTGTCAGACGTATCAGGGGTCCCAGATCACTCCAACTGCACATGCCCCACTCCATTACAGAGTATCCACCAGCTTGAACAGTCCCCTGCCGACATGCAGGGTGCAAGAATTCGTGAGGAAGTTGTCTCCATACTCGCACTCGTCCATCCCCACGATACAATTCGAAACGAGACTCGTCCGACCAGGCAACACGTTTCCAGTCATCAACAGCCCAGTGTCTATATTGACAGCCCAGGTGAGTCGTAAAGCTTTGTGTAGTGCAGTCACCAAGGGTACACGAGTGGGCCTTCGACTACGAAAGCCCATATCAGTGATGTTTCGTGGAATGGTTTGCACGCTAACAATTGATGGTCCAGCGTTGAAATCTACAGCAGTTTGCGGAAGGGTTGCACTTCTGTCACATTGAACGATTCACTTCAGTCGTCGTTGGTCCCGTTCTTGCAGAATCTTTTTCCGGCCGCACCGATGTCGGGGATTTGATGTTTTACCGGGTTCCTGATATTCACGGTACACTCGTGAAATGGTCGCGGGTTCGAATCCTGCCTCGGGCATGGATGTGTGTGATGTCCTTAGGTTAGTTAGGTTTAAGTAGTTCTAAGTTCTAGGCCCCCCCCCCCCCCCATGAACCACGGACCTTGCCGTTGGTGGGGAGGCTTGCGTGCCTCAGCGATACAGATGGCCGTACCGTAGGTACAACCACAACAGAGGGGTATCTGTTGAGAGGCCAGACAAACGTGTGGTTCCTGAAGAGGGGCAGCAGCCTTTTCAGTAGTTGCAGGGGCAACAGTCTGGATGATTGACTGATCTGGCCTTGTAACATTAACCAAAACGGCCTTGCTGTGCTGGTACTGCGAACGGCTGAAAGCAAGGGGAAACTACAGCCGTAATTTTTCCCGAGGACATGCAGCTCTACTGTATGATTAAATGATGATGGCGTCCTCTTGGGTAAAATATTCCGGAGGTAAAATAGTCCCCCATTCGGATCTCCGGGCGGGGACTACTCAAGAGGACGTCGTTATCAGGAGAAAGAAAACTGGCGTTCTACGGATCGGAGCGTGGAATGTCAGATCACTTAATCGGGCAGGTAGGTTAGAAAATTTGAAAAGGGAAATGGATAGGTTAAAGTTAGATATAGTGGGAATTAGTGAAGTTCGGTGGCAGGAGGAACAAGACTTTTGGTCAGGTGATTACAGGGTTATAAATACAAAATCAAATAGGGGTAATGCAGGAGTAGGTTTAATAATGAATAAAAAAATAGGAGTGCGGGTTAGCTACTACAAACAGCATAGTGAACGCATTATTGTGGCCAAGATAGACACAAAGCCCATGCCTACTACAGTAGTACAAGTTTATATGCCAACTAGCTCTGCAGATGATGAAGAAATAGATGAAATGTATGACGAGATAAAAGAAATTATTCAGGTAGTGAAGGGAGACGAAAATTTAATAGTCATGGGTGACTGGAATTCGTCAGTAGGAAAAGGGAGAGAAGGAAACATAGTAGGTGAATATGGATTGGGGGAAAGGAATGAAAGAGGAAGCCGCCTTGTAGAATTTTGCACAGAGCATAACTTAATCATAGCTAACACTTGGTTCAAGAATCATGAAAGGAGGCTGTATACATGGAAGAAGCCAGGAGATACTGACAGGTTTCAGATAGATTATATAATGGTAAGACAGAGATTTAGGAACCAGGTTTTAAATTGTAAGACATTTCCTGGGGCAGATGTGGATTCTGACCACAATCTATTGGTTATGAACTGCAGATTGAAACTGAAGAAACTGCAAAAAGGTGGGAATTTAAGGAGATGGGACCTGGATAAACTGAAAGAACCAGAGGTTGTAGAGAGTTCAGGGAGAGCATAAGGGAACAATTGACAGGAATGGGGGAAAGAAATACAGTAGAAGAAGAATGGGTAGCTCTGAGGGATGAAGTGGTGAAGGCAGCAGACGATCAAGTAGGTAAAAAGACGAGGGCTAATAGAAATCCTTGGGTAACAGAAGAAATATTGAATTTAATTGATGAAAGGAGAAAATATAAAAATGCAGTAAATGAAGCAGGCAAAAAGGAATACAAACGTCTCAAAAATGAGATCGACAGGAAGTGCAAAATGGCTAAGCAGGGATGGCTAGAGGACAAATGTAAGGATGTAGAGGCTTGTCTCACTAGGGGTAAGATAGATACTGCCTACAGGAAAATTAAAGAGACCTTTGGAGATAAGAGAACCACTTGTATGAATATCAAGAGCTCAGATGGAAACCCAGTTCTAAGCAAAGAAGGGAAGGTAGAAAGGTGGAAGGAGTATATAGAGGGTTTATACAAGGGAGATGTACTTGAGGACAATATTATGGAAATGGAAGAGGATGTAGATGAAGACGAAATGGGAGATAAGATACTGCGTGAAGAGTTTGACAGAGCACTGAAAGACCTGAGTCGAAATAAGGCCCCGGGAGTAGACAACATTCCACTAGAACTACTGATGGCCTCGGGAGAGCCAGTCATGACAAAACTCTACCATCTGGTGAGCACGATGTATGAGACAGGCGAAATACCCTCAGACTTCAAGAAGAATATAATAATTCCAATCCCAAAGAAAGCAGGTGTTGACAGATGTGAAAATTACCGAACTATCAGTTTAATAAGTCACAGCTGCAAAATACTAACGCGAATTCTTTACAGACGAATGGAAAAACTGGTAGAAGCTGACCTCGGGGAAGATCAGTTTGGATTCCGTAGGAATGTTGGAACACGTGAGGCAATACTGACCTTACGACTTATCTTGGAACAAAAGATTAAGAAAAGGCAAACCTACGTTTCTAGCATTTGTAGACTTAGAGAAAGCTTTTGACAATGTTGACTGGAATACTCTCTTTCAAATTCTGAAGGTGGCAGGGGTAAAATACAGGGAGCGAAAGGCTATTTACAATTTGTACAGAAACCAGATGGCAGTTATAAGAGTCGAGGGGCATGAAAGGGAAGCAGTGGTTGGGAAAGGAGTGAGACAGGGTTGTAGCCTCTCCCCGATGTTATTCAATCTGTATATTGAGCAAGCAGTAAAGGAAACAAAAGAAAAATTCGGAGTAGGTATTAAAATTCATGGAGAAGAAGTAAAAACTTTGAGGTTCGCCGATGACATTGTAATTCTGTCAGAGACAGCAAAGGACTTGGAAGAGCAGTTGAACGGAATGGACAGTGTCTTGAAAGGAGGATATAAGATGAACATCAACAAAAGCAAAACGAGGATAATGGAATGTAGTCAAATTAAGTCGGGTGATGCTGAGGGAATTAGATTAGGAAATGAGACACTTAAAGTAGTAAAGGAGTTTTGCTGTTTAGGGAGTAAAATAACCGATGATGGTCGAAGTAGAGAGGATATAAAATGTAGACTGGCAATGGCAAGGAAAGCGTTTCTCAAGAAGAGAAATTTGTTAACATCGAGTATAGATTTAGGTGTCAGGAAGTCGTTTCTGAAAGTATTTGTATGGAGTGTAGCCATGTATGGAAGTGAGACATGGACGATAACTAGTTTGGACAAGAAGAGAATAGAAGCTTTCGAAATGTGGTGCTACAGAAGAATGCTGAAGATAAGGTGGGTAGATCACGTAACTAATGAGGAGGTATTGAATAGGATTGGAGAGAAGAGAAGTTTGTGGCACAACTTGACTAGAAGAAGGGATCGGTTGGTAGGACATGTTTTGAGACATCAAGGGATCACAAATTTAGCATTGGAGGGCAGCGTGGAGGGTAAAAATCGTAGAGGGAGACCAAGAGATCAATACACTAAGCAGATTCAGAAGGATGTAGGTTGCAGTAGGTACTGGGAGATGAAGAAGCTTGCACAGGATAGAGTAGCATGGAGAGCTGCATCAAACCAGTCTCAGGACTGAAGACCACAACAAACAACAAGTTCTAGGGGACTGATGACCTCAGAAGTTAAGTCCGTAGTGCTCAGAGCCATTTGAACGATTTAGCCATCGCTACCTCGGAGATGCTGTGTCCCATCGCTCGTGCGCCGACTATAACACCACGTTCAAACTCACTTAAATCCTGATAACCTGCCATTGTAGCAGCTGTAACCGACCTAACAACTGCGCCAGACACTTGTCTTATACAGAAGTTTCCGACCGCAGTGCCGTATTCTGCCTGTTCACATGTCTGTGTATTTGAATACGCATGCCTATACCAGTTTCTTTGGCGCTTCAGAGTATGACTGTCATTTATTGTGTACTTCCTGATCTTTAGTTACAACAGACACATACCGAGACTCTGAACTCTCAGTTCATTATGCAGTGTCTGTCTAGAGGAATGATATTTTCGTAACTATCAAGAATTTCTGCTGCATGTCGCTTAAGCACAGATAGCAGCCATTTCACAGTGCTCCCTACACATTATGAACTGTAATAAGCGGATTTTGAACTATTTGAACAAACCTCTTCAGACGTCGCAGCAAACAGTTCATGTTGATCCGTGAGGATAGTTTGTGAGGCAGTGGAGCGACCTTCACAGCTCGACAACGGAACTAAGAGACCATCGAGGACTGCACAGAATGCAGATGACACTTGCTCTCTTTATACAAAATTTTTAAACTTTGGATACTATTCTACCTCACTAGTCATATCGACATGTACTGCATATTCAATAGCACCGAGCTGATGGCTGATCAACGTAAATGCAAAAGTGAACATTTTCGCACAATGCACATAAAAAAGTAATTTTTTACTATATGCAGACAGTTCGAAGGATCTGGATTTGTAATTATTTCTAGTAATTACATTGTATAGTTTCAGTTTTTCAGAGATCTGCGTCGAGTCTGCGTGAGCGGATCGATTACCAATGGTAAACAAATGGAGCGGACGACGCCACATCGTTGTGTACACTTCAATTTTGTGTGGTTTCTGTGTCTCAGGCTTAACGATACTACAGTGTTTGATGGGCGATCTATACCAACGTGCATATAAAATATCATGAGTACGACAAAATGAAATAGGAATTACGACATCGGCCGCAATCGGGGAGTGAAAGGAGTTCAGCGACGACAAGCGAAAATTTGCGCCAGACCGGGACTCGAACCCGGATTTCCCGATTTTCGCGAGCGCTCTCCTTAACCGCTTCTCCTGTCGGAGCATGTCTCCCGTCCATCACAAATTCCCAAGCCGCGCACTACCTACGCAGCGCCTCCTGCCCATCATGCGCACAGCCTCACAGCTCACAGCTGATTCCCGCAAGAGTCCGAGAAAGAGAGTGCATCGGCACGGAAATGATCTTTAATGACGGTCAAGGCGTGTGTATAATCATACATGTGTGGTTTCTGTTCTGTCGAACATGTCCGATATTTTCAAAAGGAAATGCAAAATAGTTGGACCATTGACCCACTAACAAAATTTGCAAGAAAATTAAAATCAACAAAAACGATACCCAAGTCATCAGATCGTTCAACGCTCGTACATTCTAAGAGATATAAGAATTTTTCAGAGCATATGAGATTCGATGCGTACTTGAAAAAGTCGTAGAATTTTCATACCGATGGAAAGAAAAGCGTAGGGGAAAGAATAACTTCACCTGTCAAATGTGTCCTATTCTCTAGCAGAAAGGTAAGACTCAATATTTTTGCCCTAGGAAGATAACTATGTCAGCAAGAGTAATAGGAGGCAGATATCAGAGTACCTAACAGATCAAAACGAAAATTTCTGTTCCGACACTGACAATGTTGAATGTTTATGGAAAAAGTTCAAAGCAATCGTAAAATGCGTTTTAGACAGGTACGTGCCGAGTAAAACTGTGAGGGACGGGAAAAACCCACCGTGGTTCAACAACAAAGGTAGGAAACTACTGCGAAAGCAAAGAGAGCTTCACTGCAAGTTTAAACGCAGCCAAAACCTCTCAGACAAACAGAAGCTAAACGATGTCAAAGTTAGCGTAAGGAGGGCTATGCGTGAAGCGTTCAGTGAATTCGAAAGTAAAATTCTATGTACCGACTTGACAGAAAATCCTAGGAAGTTCTGGTCTTACGTTAAATCAGTAAGTGGATCGAAACAGCATATCCAGACACTCTGGGATGATGATGGCATTGAAACAGAGGATTAAACGCGTACAGCTGAAATACTAAACACCTTTTTCTAAAGCTGTTTCACAGAGGAAGACCGCACTTCAGTTCCTTCTCAAAATCCTCGCGCGAACGAAAAAATGGCTGACATCGAAATAAGTGTCCAAGGATTAGAAGAGCAATTGAAATCACTCAACAGAGGAAAGTCCACTGGACCTGACGGGATACCAATTCGATTCTATACAGAGTACGCGAAAGAACTTGCCCCCCTTCTAACAGCCGTGTACCGCAAGTCTCTAGAGGAACGGAAGGTTCCAAACGATTGGAAAAGAGCACAAGTAGTCCCAGTTTTCAAGAAGAGTCGTCGAGCAGATGCGCAAAACTATAGGCCTATATCTCTGACATCGATCTGTTGTAGAATTTTACAACATGTTTTTTGCTCGCGTATCATGTCATTTCTGGAAACCCAGAATCTATTCTGTAGGAATCAACATGGATTCCGGAAACAGCGATCGTGTGAGTCCCAACTCGCTTTATTTGTTCATGAGACCCAGAAAATATTAGATACAGGCTCCCAGGTAGATGCCATTTTCCTTGACTTCCGGAAGGCGTTCGATACAGTTCCGCACTGTCGCCTGATAAAGTAAGAGCCTACGTAATATCAGACCAGCTGTGTGGCTAGATTGAAGAGTTTTTAGCAAACAGAACACAGCATGTTGTTCTCAATGGAGAAACGTCTACAGACGTTAAAGTAACCTCTGGCGTGCCACGGGGGAGTGTTATGGGACCATTGCTTTTCACAATATATATAAATGACCTAGTAGATAGTGTCGGAAGTTCCATACAGCTTTTCGCGCATGATGCTGTAGTATACAGACAAGCTACAGCATTAGAAAATTGCAGCGAAATGAAGGAAGATCTGCAGCGGATAGGCACTTGGTGCAGGGAGTGGCAACTGACCCTTAACATAGGTAAATGTAATGTATTGCGAATACATAGAAAGAAGGATCCTTTATTGTATGATTATATGATAGCGGAACAAACACTGGTAGCAGTTACTTCTGTAAAATATCTGGGAGTATGCGTGCGGAACGATTTGAAGTGGAATGATCATATAAAATTAATTGTTGGTAAGGCGGGTACCAGGTTGAGATTCATTGGGAGAGTCCTTAGAAAATGTAGTCCATCAACAAAGGAAGTGGCTTACAAAACACTCGTTAGACCTACACTTCAGTATTGCTCAGCAGTGTGGGATCCGTACCACGTCGAGTTGACAGAGGAGATAGAGAAGATCCAAAGAAGAGCGGCGCGTTTCGTCACAGGGTTATTTGGTAACCGTGATAGCGTTACGGAGATGTTTAGCAAACTCAAGTGGCAGACTCTGCAAGAGAGGCGCTCTGCATCGCGGTGTAGCTTGCTGTCCAGGCTTCGAGAGGGTGCGTTTCTGGATGAGGTATCGAATATATTGCTTCCCCCTACTTATACCTCCCGAGGAGATCACGAATGTAAAATTAGAGTGATTCGAGTGCACACGGAGGCTTTCCGGCAGTCGTTCTTCCCGCGAACCATACGCGTCTGGAACAGGAAAGGGAGGTAATGACAGTGGCACGTAAAGTGCCCTCCGCCACACACCGTTGAGTGGCTTGCGGAGTATAAATGTAGATGTGGATGTAGATGTAGTGGTTGCATGAGACCCTTTTCAAAGAATCAGGCATCTGTACTAGGGAATTATAGCCTCCATATGAAGCACGAAATCAAGTGACGAAAGGGCTAAAAGTGGGGACACTATTCGTCAACGAACGAACGAATAGCGAAGGATGCTCGTAGCTTTTATTCTGACAATGATTAAGAGGAGAACAGTCGCTACTCCAAGGAGAAGCTGGATTCGGCGTTGCTTGAGAATATGAGACAGTCAGAATAAAATTCTAATTCCCCTTGTTCCCCCTTGTCTTAGGTATTTTTCACTTTGACGGAAAGCGTAAATATTAATGACTTATTAAAGTGTTATGAAAGATGACGCTCGTTTGAAACGTTAAGCTGTATCGGGACTGTTGGCAAACAAGAGAAAACTTATTTATTAAACACACGAGTGCCCAAAGTTGATATCAAACTGCTTCACGAGTGAGCAATCTGAACACAGATCCAATGTGAGCTACGAGAAGTATAACACAACAATAAATAGGAGGTCCTAGGGGAAAAACAGAAAAACAAGAATAATATTTGTTAAACTTGAAAAAAAAATAACCTAGTAATTTGCCACACGGGAAACATATTGGCTGCTGCCGAGGGTATCTATTATCAGAGCTATGTAATTCCAAAGCTCTCCCACTGGCATTAAACTGGATAAATCAACAAATGACTGCAAGGCCGTCTTACACAATTGTCTAACATTCTGATAAAATCACATCGTCGTCGTCAAGGTAACAGGACACTAGTCAGGACCGTCTGTTTCGAAATGACGACTTCTTCAGAGAAACTACAGTGAATGTGACTATATTTCCTATATATAGATGCTGAATCAGTGGTGTGGGTCCTAATTGGGAAAATTCTGTTAGATTTAACCTGCAAAAAAAGCATTTCAGAGCAGTTACTTAAGCCTGTAAAGGACCTAGTCGAATTAAAAGCCTACATAGAACCTCGTCAAGGTGGGTTGCTTGCGTGCCTCCTATCACCAATATGGACTTGCTGTGCTGCTATTGCGAACGGCTGAAAGTCAGGGGAAACTACAACCGTTATTTTTCCCTTGGGAAAGCAGCTCTGGTGTATTTCTATGTGAAAATGGCATTGTCTTACGTAAAAAGTAACAGAGGTAAAATACTGCCCCATTTAGACTTCCGCACGTGGACTTCTCAGGAGGGAAAACACAACTGGGATTCCACGGGTTGGAGAATGGCATGTTATATCCCTTAATCGGATACCTAGGTTAGAAAATTTAAAAAGATAAATGGATACGCGTAAGTCAGATACAGTAAGAATTAGTTAAGTTCGGAAAAGGACGAAAAAAAATATTAGGACAATATGGAGAGGGGTGGAAAGGGATGAAAGAGAAAACCACCTGGTAGAATTCTGCACAGAGGATAATTCAATCATCGCTAGGACTTGGTTTAAGAACGATGAAATAAGGTTTTATACGTGGAAGAGGCCTAGCCACACTGAAAGGTTTCAGGTTCATTATATAATGGTAAGACAAAGATTTTGGAGCGAGATCTTGAACTGTAGGGCATTTCCAGTCGCAGATGTGGACAGCGACCGTAATTCATAAGTTATGAACTGGAGATTAAAACTGAAGAAATTCCAAAACGGTGGGAAATTAAGCAGACGGAATCTCAATAAACTAGAGAAACAGTTGTTAAGAGCTTCAAAGGGAGGATTAGGGAATGACTGACAGAAACAAGGGAAAGGAATGCAATAGACGAATGGGTAGCTTTGAGTGATGAAATAGGAAAGGCCGCATAGGATCAAATAGGTAGAAAGACAAGGCCTAGTAGAAATCCTTGGATATCACAGGATATGTTGAATTTAAATAATGAAAGAAGAATATATAACAATAAAGCAAATAGCTGGAACAAGGGAATACAGACGTCTGAGAAATGAGACTGACAGAAAATGCAAAATGGCCAAGATGAGTGAGATGAGGACAAATGCAAGGCTTCGGTAGCATGTATAATTATGGGAAAGATAGATATCGCCTATAGACGCCTTTGGAGAAAGAGGCAGCTGTACCAGTATCGAGACCTCAGATACACTCCTGGAAATTGAAATAAGAACACCGTGAATTCATTGTCCCAGGAAGGGGAAACTTTATTGACACATTCCTGGGGTCAGATACATCACATGATCACACTGACAGAACCACAGGCACATAGACACAGGCAACAGAGCATGCACAATGTCGGCACTAGTACAGTGTATATCCACCTTTCGCAGCAATGCAGGCTGCTATTCTCCCATGGAGACGATCGTAGAGATACTGGATGTAGTCCTGTGGAACGGCTTGCCATGCCATTTCCACCTGGCGCCTCAGTTAGACCAGCGTTCGTGCTGGACGTGCAGACCGCGTGAGACGACGCTTCATCCAGTCCCAAACATGCTCAATGGGGGACAGATCCGGAGATCTTGCTGGCCAGGGTAGTTGACTTACACCTTCTAGAGCACGTTGGGTGGCACGGGATACATGCGGACGTGCATTGTCCTGTTGGAACAGCAAGTTCCCTTGCCGGTCTAGGAATGGTAGAACGATGGGTTCGATGACGGTTTGGATGTACCGTGCACTATTCAGTGTCCCTCGACGATCACCAGTGGTGTACGGCCAGTGTAGGAGATCGCTCCCCACACCATGATGCCGGGTGTTGGCCCTGTGTGCCTCGGTCGTATGCAGTCCTGATAGTGGCGCTCACCTGCACGGCGCCAAACACGCATACGACCATCATTGGCACCAAGGCAGAAGCGACTCTCATCGCTGAAGACGACACGTCTCCATTCGTCCCTCCATTCACGCCTGTCGCGACACCACTGGAGGCGGGCTGCACGATGTTGGGCCGTGAGCGGAAGACGGCCTAACGGTGTGCGGGACCGTAGCCCAGCTTCGTGGAGACGGTTGCGAATGGTCCTCGCCGATACCCCAGGAGCAACAGTGTCCCTAATTTGCTGGGAAGTGGCGGTGCGGTCCCCTACGGCACTGTGTAGGATCCTACGGTCTTGGCGTGCATCCGTGCGTCGCTGCGGTCCGGTCCCAGGTCGACGGGCACGTGCACCTTCCGCCGACCACTGGCGACAACATCGATGTACTGTGGAGACCTCACGCCCCACGTGTTGAGCAATTCGGCGGTACGTCCACCCGGCCTCCCGCATGCCCACTATACGCCCTCGCTCAAAGTCCGTCAACTGCACATACGGTTCACGTCCACGCTGTCGCGGCATGCTACCAGTGTTAAAGACTGCGATGGAGCTCCGTATGCCACGGCAAACTGGCTGACACTGACGGCGGCGGTGCACAAATGCTGCGCAGCTAGCGCCATTCGACGGCCAACACCGCGGTTCCTGGTGTGTCCGCTGTGCCGTGCGTGTGATCATTGCTTGTACAGCCCTCTCGCAGTGTCCGGAGCAAGTATGGTGGGTCTGACACACCGGTGTCAATGTGTTCTTTTTTCCATTTCCAGGAGTGTAGAAAACCATTACTAAGCAAAGAAGGGAAAGCTGAAAGAAATATGCAGGGGGACTTTACAAGGAAAAAAAAAAAGGTGAGGACAGTATTATAGAAAAGGAAGTTGTTGGAAATGAGATGGGTGGTACGATTATTGGCAAGACCTAAGTCGTAAAAGGCCCTGGGCTGAGAGTCTCTCAGAACTGCTGACATCCTTAGAGGATCCACCCTTGACAGAACTATTCAACCTGGTAGGCAAGATTTATGAGATAAGCGAAGTACCCTCAGATTTCAAGAACAATGTAATAATTCCACTTCCAAAGAAAGCCGGTACTGATAGGTGTGAATATTACCCAACTATCAGTTCAATTAGCCATAGCTGCAAAATACTGGCACAAATTATTTACAGTAGAATGGAAAAACTAGTAGAAGGTGAGCTCGGAAAGGGTTCTTGAGAAATTTAGCAACTTCCGAGGCAATACTGATCCTAAAACTTATCTAAGAAGATAGGTTAAAGACAGGCAATCCTACATTTATAGCATTTGTAGGTTTATAGAAAGCTTTTGACAAAGTTGAATGGAATGTATTCTTTGAAATTCTGAAAGTAGCGAAGTCAAAATACAGGGAGAGAAATGATATTTACAAATTGTGCAGAATCCAGAAGGCACTTATGAAACTCGAAAGGCATGAAATGGATTGAAAAGGGAGCGAGACATAGTTTTAGCGTATCCCCGGTGTTACTCAATCTGCAAATTGAGCAAGCAGTACAGACACCAAAGAAAAATTTGCAGTAGGAGTTAAAGTTCAGTAAGAAGAATTAAAAACTTTTATGTTTGCTGATATCATTGTAATTCTGTCAGAGACAGCAAAGGACTTGAAAGGGCAGTTCAGGGGGAAGGACAGTATATTGAAAGGAGGATATAAGATGAACAGAAACAAAAGCAAAACAAGGGCAATGGAATCTAGTCGAATTAAATCAGGTTATGCTGAAGGAATTAGATTAGGAAAAGAGACACTAAAAGCAGTAAATGAACTTTGCTATTTGGGCAGTAAAAAAATGGTGGTGGCCGAAGCAGAGATAATACAAAATATAAACTGGCAATGGAAAGAAAAGCGTTTGTGAAGAAGAGAAATTTATTAACATCGAATACAAATTTAAGTGTTAGGCAGTCTTTTCTGAAGGTATTATTTCGTCTGGCGTGTGGCCTTGTACGGAAATGACACGTGGACGATAAAGAATTCAGACAAGAAGAGAACAGAAGTGTGATGCTACAAAAGAAGGCTGAAGATCGGTTGGGTATATCACGTAACTAATGAGGAGGTACTGAACAGAATTGAAAAAAAAAAAAAGAAATTTGTGGCACGACCTCACTAAAAGAATGTTGCAGTAACCATTCGAAGATGAAGAGGCTCGCACAGGATATTAGCGTGAAAACCTGCATCAAACCAGTCTTCGAACAGAAGACCAGCCATATAGCCTACACTCAAATACGGTCCTGCCTAGGATGATAACTAGTTCTCAGTAGAGCACCAGATTACTCGGTGTCTCCTGTGAATACAAGTATGACACCCACACATTTGCAAGTTCAAAAAATGGCTCTGAGCACTATGGGACTTAACTGTTGAGGTCATCAGTCCCCTAGAACTTAGAACTACTTAAACCTAACTAACCTAAGGACAACACACACATCCATGCCCGAGGCAGGATTCGAACCCGCGACCGTAGCAATCGCGCGGTTCCAGGCTAGCGCCTAGAACCGCTCGGCCACTCCGGCTGGCCATTTGCAAGTGATTTCGTAGTTCATCATCATGCTAATACCATTATTTTATGACGTTTATATGCGTTGTGTCTATCCTTTCAGACATGTCCAGAAGAACAGACACCTCTCTTGATTCTGCGCAGCCGGACGTGTATATGTTTAAATTAATTCTGACACTGGCTGCAATTGGGCATTGAAATGAATTCAATGGCGACAGGTGAGAATTTGTGTCAAACGTGGACTCGAACCCGAATTTTCCGCTTATGCGACTGGTCGCCTTAATGCTTCGGCTATCCGAGCACGCTTTCCATCCAACCCAAATTCCCATCTCGCTGCACTCTACTCGTGTAGCGCCTCCTGTGGACAGAAAGCATGCTTGGATATCCGAAGCTGTAAGCCGGCACGGTAGCTCAGCGTGTTCGGTAGGAGGACTGCCTGCCCTCTCTAAATAACAATAATAATAATAATAATAATAATAATAATAACGAACAAAATGAGAGCGAAACAAAAAAGCTGTTAAGGAGACCACTCGCGTAATCGGGAAATCCGGGTTCGAGTCCCGGTCTGGCACAAATTTTCACCTGTCGCCATTAAATTCATTTCAGTGCCCAATTGCGGCTGTTGTCAGAATTAATTCAGTTCATTCTATTTAACGATGATGATGGTCAGACTCTTGGAGAAATGTCCCGACGTATTTACTCTTGGCATCCTTTATTACTGTTGTCTTCGTGTCACTGTATGATTTTCGGGGATCTATCTCCGTACCTCGTGACCTTGTGAAAGTCAGTGACACTTGGCGCGCCTGTGTTGCACTATAAATAGCGCTGGCCCAGCCCTCCGACACACAAAGCATCCCACAACGCAGCCTCAACTGGAAGCTTAGATATGCATCCAGAATGCTCACAGATTTATACTGTTTCGTAGCAGTGATTAGAATTGGCGCATTCGACGTGTGAATTGTACTGGGATAACCTGCAACGCTTATATTGCAATCATGTATGTTAGACAAAATAAAAAAAATGGTTCAAATGGCTCTGAGCACTATGGTACTGAACTGCTGAGGTCATCAGTCCCCTAGAACTCAGAACTACTTAAACCTAACTAACCTAAGGACATCACAAACATCCATGCCCGAGGTAGGATTCGAACCTGCGACTGTAGCGGTCGCGTATGTTAGACAAAAACAACCAAACAACACTTATCTAAACTACTGTGACGTCTTCAGCTCTCCCAGCATAGACGTCATACTCGAGAATTTGCCCAATAAAGATGTAGTAGGTGTCCAATATTTGTCCAATGCCTTAAGCAACTTAAGGAAACCACAGAAAACGTGAAGTCAGATGGTTAGATGGGGATTTGGGTGAGCTTGTTGTCGGTATTAGTAGCAAGGGCGGGTTATATTGCGGTGCACTTTGATGCACGAGCTTGCATAAGCCTTCCCCGTCATTAGCAGAAAAATCAACGTTTTCTAAATTTTCGCGTGTCATGTTTTTAAGGCGGGGCGTGGGTGTGTTTATTTGACTTTTCAAATTACCGTTGCAACGTTCACATTAGTCGGGAGACATATCTATGACGTCACAAGCCAATACGCTGTCTTGCCAGACGCTACGGATCTTGAGACATCTCTGCTCTTTGAGAATAGATGCAGAGATACTGAACTGTCAGCTCTTAAACCTTAACAAATAAGTGGGCACTAAAAGAATGTTACGAGAATGCCAGAATCAAATCAACTACGAAAAACGGCTCTACATTTCGGAAAGCTATATAGTCCAGTGAAATTGTCAGAAAAAAAAGCCTGTACCTTGCAAAAGGTGGGGTAGAAGATTTTAATTTTTAACTCGTTCATATTGTTGGAAAGGTTAGAAAACCAAGTTTTGCCAACAAAATTTCTCTTGGGAAAACTTTCTGCAGTCAAAAACTTCGAAAATTTCGGACTTTTTTCAATTTTTTCAAAATATCTCAGTTTCATTTGCTCCTATCGCTTTGACGTCTATTTCCTTTTTTAAAGAGCACAAAATTCTCTACAAATTTGATTCTTACCGTTTTTTTCTACTGCCAGTATCTAAGGCGCTACAGCGCGCCAAAAAATACCAATTTTTCAAACTTCGAGAAAAGTGCAAATTAACTAATTTTTGAACACTTTTATTTCAGTTTCTATTTGTGTAGTATAAACATATTACTCATCATGTTATTCATTGGAATTTACCATCTCACTCTGCTGCAGGGCCAAGACAAACAGCATCATATTCAGTAACTACGAACACATTCACGTCGGATTGCGTGAAGTTTATTTGTGTTACAATATGTAAAACGATTGCATGCAGGTGCCGTACATTTTCTACAGTTGATTGACGTTAATGATCAGTTATAAGAAAAAGTATGTAGGAATTGTTCTTTAGCGGAGAAAAGCGTATGTATTCTTTGGCGGGCGGAAGGCGATTATCTCTGGTGGTTGTTCACAGCGCGGTGACAGCTATTAGCACACAACAATAAAGGTCCTACAGTTTGCAGTCATTTTGGATCTCAATTTGCTATTGTATTTGATGGGTATCCGTGTGAGGGAGATAAATGTAGCACAAAGAGTGCTGAGAGGGTTCGTAGGTCCAAACAACATTCTTCGGTTGACGTTGTGGTTGAATCAGAGATGGTGAACCAAGTCCCTCAGGACAAGTTCTTGTACAACGAACGAAACAAGATGCGTTTGATCACACTTCTTAAAAAGGAATTTCTGGAGTGTAGCATTGAAGTGCACCAGGCACAAGATGATGCTGACGTTATGATTGTAACATCTGCCATTTCAAGAACCAAAGATTTTGGAAGTGTTGTCATTGTAGGAGAAGATGTTGACCTGCTTGTGCTCATGAGCGGCTTGGGGCAAGGCATTGAAAACTTATTTTTCTTAAAGCCAGGAAGAGGAAATGCAGAAGACAAGTGGTTTTCCACTGCATCTTACAAGTTTGACAGTGAATATATTCTGTTCACTCACGCCTTTAGCGGATGTGGTACAACATCCGCTTTGTTTGGTCAAGGAAAAATTAAGTGCTGCAATATTGTTGCGAAAAATGAACACCTAACCTCAGCGCTTTGCACGTTCAATAAACCACATGCTACCCGTGAAGAAATAATAACAGCTGGAGAACGGGTTACTTTCGCATTGTATAGTGGAGGTGTCAGCAGTTCCCACACACTAGACCATTTGCAGTACCAGCTATTCGCCAAGTCTGCCACAAAAAGCAAACTGAATCTTGCACGGTTGCCACCTACACAAGATGCCGCACAACATCATTCGTTGCGGACTTACCAACAAGTCCAAAGTTGGATGGGAAACTGGAAACCTCCTGAGAAATGGGGCTGGAATCACAGTGACCACTGTCCAATACCCGTTATAATGAGCCAAGATCCAGCACCTGAAGCACTTCTTCACATTGTTTCATGCTGATGCAAGCTGAACTGTGGCGGAGCGTGCTCTTGCAGAAAAGCGGGTTTGAAATGTTCTTCAGTTTGCAAGAAATGTATTGGGGTCAACTGTGAAAACGTGCCAAAATTTTTATATGAAGACAGTGAAGAAGATGTTATGGAGGATGTTGAGGAAACCGCTGACGAGCTCAATGAACTTGCTGAGGCTGACTCGCTGTTTAAAGAATAGGTCAATCTGGGATCAACTGTATGTACAGAGCCTGAATCCGTTACTCAAGGTATTTCTGGTGACACTGAGGAGCCTGGCCCATCAAAACGTTGGAAGTGATTCTCATATCTGTCTCAAGTGCGCTAAAGTGCGGTATTACAAGTATTACACACCTAGAACTGTCAACTTTTTTTAGTAACTGACAATGCATTTTAATTGCAATAAAGCTACTTATTTTTAATGTCAGCTGTGTGGCTTTTATACGCAAGAATATTTACCTACCTAATTAGGTTGCCTATTGCACCTAATAATAGTTCAGTTTCCTGAGAGAATTTATTTTGTGTGTGTGTGTGTGTGTGTCTTCATGATGTATTTTTATATTTATAGTTTTACGAATACCAGGGCTGAGGTGGCTCATAGTGAACTTCAGGTAGTGATGTAAGAATCAGAATAGTTGGGTGCCCAGCAATCCTCATGTTGCATACAGAGAAATTGAATACCTGAAAGTGAGGTGGTACATTTCAAAATATAACATGATGTATAATGTATTTATACTAATTTATTTATACTACACAAACAGAAACTGAAAAAATAGTGTTCAAAAATAAGGTATCTTGCCACTATGCTCAAAATTTGAAAAATTGGTATTTTTTGAGGTGCTGTAGCCCCTTCGACATTGGGAGTAGAAAAAAATGGCAAGAATCAAATTTGTAGAGAATTTTGTGCTCTTTAAAAAAGAAACTAGACGTTAAAACAATAGGAGCAAAAAAACTGAGATAGTTTCATAAAACTGAAAAAGGCCGAAATTTTCCAAGTTTTTTGACTGCAGAAAGTTTTCCCAAGCGAAATTTTGTTGGCAAAACTCGGTCTTCTAATCTTTCCAACCATATGAACGAGTTGAAAAAATAAACTCTTCTACCCCACCTTTTGCAAGGTATATCTGCTATTTGACTGGACTAATATCGCGTCAACGCACTCTTGCTTTAACTGCAAACTGATACTTTGATGAGTTAGGCACAAATGATAACTTTCCGCCACTACAGCTTTCATTGAACATTTACAGGCAATGTAACTTATTTTAAGTATGTTCTGATAAGATTTTCATTCCACAGAATTCGCTTGCTGAGCTATAACTCAATCGGTGTGAAAAAATCACTTCTGACTACTTCATTTCTATGTCAAGTTGTGACACATCAATAAAATGTCACATATATACGCTACATCTAATTTATCTTTGCTTTGATTCACACATGTCGTATAATGTCATTGGACATTAAGTATAATTATTTATGTTTATCCAAATTATAAATCTACTTTGCACATTTTCAGAGTTTTGTGTTTTTGCTTGTGATGAACATCTGTATGTGATACATTCAAGTTATAACTACTCTGATCTTTTCTCGGACTGGAAACATATAGTAACATGCGGTTTGTTTTAAAATACGTGCAAATTCGTTGTGAATGCGTGGCAGAAACAGCAACACAGTACGGCACATAGAACTCTAGCGGCAGAGGCGAAAGTGATGACTGATTTTTATACTTAAAATGGTGAGTAATCATTCGTTTTCTACATTTGTGACGTGGGGCACCGACTGAAATGCATCGCTACTTGAGTGAAGTATCGAGGATAGGTCTAGTGTGTGATAGTGTGTGTGACAGTTCAAAGAATGCAGAACATCGTATGACAAGGCAAGACAATCTCGGCCTCGCTCCAGCCGTCTGGCAACATGATCGAGCGCACTGAGAAAGTTGTTTTAGAGGGCCGCCGAATGAGTGTGGAACACATCGCCTCCAAAGTTGGTACCTCCGTCGGATATGATCAGATAATCCTGTATGAACACCTGAAAATGCGAAAAGTGTGCTCCAGGTTGGTGCCACGAATGCTGGCCGAAGACGTCAAGACTTTACACGTGGCATGTTGACAGGCAAGTAGACGCGTGATGACAGCATGAATGGGATTTTCTTTTTAACGACTGTGAAAACGGATGAGTCACGGATGCCGTTTTCAATCCTGAAACGAAGAGTCAGTTCAAAAAAATGGTTCAAATGGCTCTGAGCACTATGGGACTTAACATCTATGGTCATCAGTCCCCTAGAACTTAGAACTACTTAAACCTAACTAAGCCGGCCAGTGTGGCCGAGCGGTTCTAGGCGCTTCAGTCTGGAACCGCGCGACCTCTCCGGTCGCAGGTTCGAATCCTGCCTCGGGCATGGATGTGTGTGATATCCTTAGGTTAGTTAGGTTTAAGTAGTTCTAAGTTCTAGGGGACCGATGACCTCAAAGTCCCATAGTGCTCAGAGCCATTTGAACCAAACCTAACTAACCTAAGGACATCACACAACACCCAGTCATCACAAGGCAGAGAAAATCCCTAACCCCGGCGGGAATCGAAGCCGGGAACCCGGGAGCGGGAAGCGAGGACGCTACCGCACGACCACGAGCTGCGGACGAAGAGTCAGTCAGCTCAATGAAAATACGCACCCACACCGCCACCAAAAGAATTTCGGGTAAGCGTCACTGCTGAAAAAATAATGTTGGCATGTCCTGGGACAGCGATGACATAATACTTACCCACTGCGCTCCAAAGATCACTACGGTGACAGGTGCATAATATCAAGATGTTTTGATGACAAACTTCGAGCATTGCAGGGAAAAACGGCCGGAAAAGGCTCCACGTGTGCCCTTGCACCATGACAACGCACCAGTATATCGAGCACGCGCGATACTATAGTCTTTTCGCGACAAAAACTTTGAAGTGATTTCTCATGCTTCCTACTCACCTCACCTGGTTCCTGGCGACTTTTGGCTGTTTCCAACAGCGAAAGACGCTCTCTGTGGTGGCACATTCACTAGCCATGTCACCACTGCATCAGCAACTTTCCAGTGCTCAATCCAAAATCATAAAGAGTCGTTCGCAGCGGCCATAAGAATTATGGCATCGATGTTGTGAAAAATGCTTACGGCTGCAGAGATATTAAGTCGAGAAGTGACACAAGTTTCACAGTTTTCGTGTGATTAGATTGTTAGAAAGAAAAACTGGAGATATCATAACTTGAATGCACTTAGAATATCACGGTCCGCAGCTCGCGGTCTTGCGGTAGCGTTCTCACTTTTCACGCACGGGGTCACGGGTTCGAGTCTCGGTGGGGTCAGGGATTTTCCCTGCCTCGAGATGACTGGGTGTCGTGTCGTCTTCATCATCATCATTCATCCCCATTACGGTCGGAGGAAGGCAATGGCAAACCACCTCCGCTAGGACCTTGCCTTTAGCAATGCGGTGCACATTTCCCGTATCGTCCCTTACGCTCCTCGGAGTACGGGACCTCATCATCAGAATATCACGTCACTGACCAATGTTTTGGAGAAGCAGGAAAAATGTCGATGGTGAGTAATACATCAGAATGAATATAATCTGGGAGGTGTGGACCAAGACTAGGGCAGACGCGGTTGAGACGGGTAGCTAGTGAGGCGCGTGGCGGGCAATGCAAACGGGCAAAGCACTGAGGCGTCTGGAAGAAACTGAGCCCTTAAAGCGTTGCTTCAGATGCTGCGTCAAAAATACGCGCAACAAAAGGCTCATAGCAGTGTACGCAAAGCTGTACAGTCCATGGGTAGATCACTTAAGAGAAGTGCCATTGTTATTCCTCCAGTGGAATTATAAAGCCAACTGCCACTTCGAACGAGCAACTAGGGAGGTGGAGATAATGGACAATAATATCATCGCCTACTCACGGAGTCTTGAAGCTGCTCTCCATCTGCAGGCTCCTCTTCTCTGACGAGTGTGGGATTTGTTTGGTTACTGTCGCAGAAAAATGTGGAGGCAACTATGTATTAAGGGCATTCCAGAGCTCCACAAAGTTACTTCCCAGGAATAGAATCGTCTACTGATATGAACAGTCGAAAAAGTTTTTCGTCTCCCGCATGCATAGCACGTATTTTTATCGGAAATCTCTTTTTGGATACTATTTTGGTTTGTTGGTTGGTTGATTGATTTGGGGGAAGGGACCGAAAAGCGAGGTTCGCGGTCCCATCGGATTAGGGAAGGATCGGAAAATAAGTTGGCCGTGCCCTTTGAAAGGAAACATTTGGCCGGACGCGGGTTTGAACCGTCGTCCTCCCGAATGCGAGCACAGTGTGCTATCCAATGCGTCACGTCGCACGGTACACTACTTTGGTAATAGGTAATGGTTACGTGCAGCCACTTACGAAACGGAGGCGAATGTAAAGCTGCATTCTCAGTACTGTTGAGTATAGTGCATTATTGCCCAATCGTGAACCAGACAGCGCAGTCTGAGCACACCATCCAGTCTGTCACATCTCTCAAACGGTAATTTGGAGTTCAGACCGCGCATGCATTGTATCTACACTGCGAGAATGATTGTGAGCACGGGAAGTTGTCCGCCAAATTGCTGTACCCCACAGCGAAGTGATTTCAACATTCAAGGGCTGCCGTGAGACACAAACAACCTTATAGTAGTGGCCCGCGACCAACAACACTAGCTGATGTCTACTACCTACAAATTATGGCTCACAGGCTCCCGGAGCAGAACACAAAAGGATTGCGAACTGCCTTTTTGGCTGTAACTGGGAGGACACAGCCTAAACACGATCAGTTCAACCTGTAGGTGTCCATTACGAACAAAATAAACCAGAATGAAATTTACACTCTGCAGTGGCGTGTGTGCTGAGAGGAAACTTCCTGGTAGATTAAAACTGAGTGCCAGACCGAGACTCGCACTCAAGGCCTCAAGGCACTCAAGGGCAAGTGCTCTACCGACTGAGCTACCTTCCTTTTTTTTTCTTTTAGGGTCTCCCAACTCCCCTTTTAGCCCTTTCTTGCTCTCATCAAAAATGCCTTCATCGGCCTGGCTTCTTTGCCATTCAGGAAACTCAAAGTAATGTGACTCTTTTTTTTCCGAACGACAACACAGTTAAAGTTATAGAGCATTAAATTCTTGATATGTAGAAGTTTGTATGTGTTGGTAGTATATCTGAGATACGCGTTTCATTTGTCAACGGTTATGTTGGACTCATGACTTTGGTTTGCGGTCAGTGCCCTTTGTTCACTTGTTATTTTTAGAGAAGGTGGATAAATGGTAAAAACTTTTCTCTTGTCCATGGATTGGTGAGAATCGCTGATTTTTCACGGATGATGTGTTGTTGAGAGTCAAGTATTGACTCCTCCCTCGTTAAAGACGTAGTAGAGGAAAGAATATATAAACCATATGAGTGTTCTTGTCTTGGACGCTGGGAATGCTTTAACGTCCATGTACAGTAATTTCTTGTTGTTGATTTCAGTAGCATTCGTTGATAACAATCTCGCCGATTTAAACTTTATCCACTTCCATAGATCTGCAATATTGGTGCAGCCTACAGTTCGGTGAATGGCAGCGTCAATCAATCCACAGTGTGGCCAGCATGGTTGACTAGTTTACTTCTTTTTGGCGTGGCGCAGCTGTTGCAATTAAATCATGTATAAACATGTAAGCAGCGGAGCGCAACCGCGAACTTAGGGATCTGTCTGCAAAATTTGACCAGACTATTTTCCAATTTAAGTCTTTATGTTTCGTCTGGTTGGCCGGGGAAGCGTGGAGTAGTGTTTCCTATGGTTTCTAATATTTTCTTCGTAGTATAGATCCGTACATTGGGAGTCTGCGCTAAAACAGGTGTTGTAGTTTGCAAGGCGCGAATTATACTTGCTGGCATCCTCCTGTCACCTCTGTTTCCCCGCAATACCTCATCCAGCTTTCAGTAAGTCCGACCGATCGGCTGGCAAGTTTAGAGTATTCAGCAGATTTTTCACTATAAGGGCTAAACATTTTGCCTCACAATCTATTAAGGCTAGACCGCCCTCGGTAAGTGTTTTCGTCAGTTGATCCCTGGCTACCCGAAACAAATGACCTTTCCAAGTGAACCAACCTACACTCCTGGAAATTGAAATAAGAACACCGTGAATTCATTGTCCCAGGAAGGGGAAACTTTATTGACACATTCCTGGGGTCAGATACATCACATGATCACACTGACAGAACCACAGGCACATAGACACAGGCAACAGAGCATGCACAATGTCGGCACTAGTACAGTGTATATCCACCTTTCGCAGCAATGCAGGCTGCTATTCTCCCATGGAGACGATCGTAGAGATGCTGGATGTAGTCCTGTGGAACGGCTTGCCATGCCATTTCCACCTGGCGCCTCAGTTGGACCAGCGTTCGTGCTGGACGTGCAGACCGCGTGAGACGACGCTTCATCCAGTCCCAAACATGCTCAATGGGGGACAGATCCGGAGATCTTGCTGGCCAGGGTAGTTGACTTACACCTTCTAGAGCACGTTGGGTGGCACGGGATACATGCGGACGTGCATTGTCCTGTTGGAACAGCAAGTTCCCTTGCCGGTCTAGGAATGGTAGAACGATGGGTTCGATGACGGTTTGGATGTACCGTGCACTATTCAGTGTCCCCTCGACGATCACCAGTGGTGTACGGCCAGTGTAGGAGATCGCTCCCCACACCATGATGCCGGGTGTTGGCCCTGTGTGCCTCGGTCGTATGCAGTCCTGATTGTGGCGCTCACCTGCACGGCGCCAAACACGCATACGACCATCATTGGCACCAAGGCAGAAGCGACTCTCATCGCTGAAGACGACACGTCTCCATTTGTCCCTCCATTCTCGCCTGTCACGACACCACTGGAGGCGGGCTGCACGATGTTGGGGCGCGAGCGGAAGACGGCCTAACGGTGTGCGGGACCGTAGCCCAGCTTCATGGAGACGGTTGCGAATGGTCCTCGCCGATACCCCAGGAGCAACAGTGTCCCTAATTTGCTGGGAAGTGGCGGTGCGGTCCCCTACGGCACTGCGTAGGATCCTACGGTCTTGGCGTGCATCCGTGCGTCGCTGCGGTCCGGTCCCAGGTCGACGGGCACGTGCACCTTCCGCCGACCACTGGCGACAACATCGATGTACTGTGGAGACCTCACGCCCCACGTGTTGAGCAATTCGGCGGTACGTCCACCCGGCCTCCCGCATGCCCACTATACGCCCTCGCTCAAAGTCCGTCAACTGCACATACGGTTCACGTCCACGCTGTCGCGGCATGCTACCAGTGTTAAAGACTGCGATGGAGCTCCGTATGCCACGGCAAACTGGCTGACACTGACGGCGGCGGTGCACAAATGCTGCGCAGCTAGCGCCATTCGACGGCCAACACCGCGGTTCCTGGTGTGTCCGCTGTGCCGTGCGTGTGATCATTGCTTGTACAGCCCTCTCGCAGTGTCCGGAGCAAGTATGGTGGGTCTGACACACCGGTGTCAATGTGTTCTTTTTTCCATTTCCAGGAGTGTAGCTTTTTGACCTGGGCGATATATTTCCGATCAAGTGGTATGATTTGAGCAACATACCACATTTTCGCATTTGATCCTTTGAATGATACTTAACTGCCGCGTACTGTGCGCTAGAAGCGCACCTCTCAAGATGTCTACCATTCCTTTAGAATTGACTGCAATTAACACGTCGATGTTTTTCCGGAATTTCACTCCAGCACTTGCATTTCATCACATTCGGTAAAGGGATGTGGCACGGAATGAGCACATTTATTTAGCCATGAGAGCTGCGTTTTTGCGTTGTTCATCTTCGCCCCTGCTGCTTCGTTGTAATCGTCCATTGTTGCTCATGTTCCTGCGATGTCTTAAGGTTCGGTAATTATTATGGTAACATCATCAGCGTATGCGTTCACGGTGAATCGCTGCGCACCCACATGTAATCCTGGGAGTATGGCGCTGATGGTACGAAGTAAAGGTTCCAAGGAGACGACGAATAGAATCATAGATAAGGGACAACCCTGGCGGACAGATCGTTGGATCTGAAATTCGTCCGTGAAATGCCCGTTGATTTGCACCTTGGAAACCAGGTGTTATTGATTCGGTAGACTGTTCTTGTAGGTACCCGAAATGCTGTAGCACACGTCCTAGATACTGATGGCTGACGTTATCGAAAGCTTTTTCTAAATCTATGTTCAAAAATCCTAGTGGTTGTGCAGGATGCTGCTATGAGTAGAAAGTTGTACCCCTTAAGGAGCAAATGCCACCGATAACACTTTTGTTAGGCACGCTACCCGTCTGTCTGGTCCGAGGATGTCTGGAAGGGTTTGCTTTAGCCGTGCCGCTAAGACACGAGAAAGTATTTTCGAGTCAGCACAAAATCCGCCATGGAATCGGTTTATTGGGAACAAGCACGATAATACCTGGTTCCTTTTCGGAGCAGAGGCGTCCGAATCGCTGTTTCGCCCTCATGACTTTCATGAACTCTTGCTAAATAATTGACCAGAAGGATTTGTAAAATTCGTAAGGGATACCATCTGCTCCTGGACTTCTGCACTTTGGTAAACCTTTGAGGGCATGTTCAATTTCTTCCTCAGAGATTGGCGCGGACAACATAGTGATACTTTCGTTTGTTAAAGAGGACGTACAAATGCTTAGCAGATGTGCTGTTCTGAGAGCATCAGATGGCTGTGCACTATACAGTCTTTGGAAATGTTCACCGATCCGTTCGCGACGAATAAATTCGTTCCCATCTGGAGACAGTATATTACTTAGAAACCTCTGTTTGCACCTTTTCCGATCTCTTGTGAGATGATAAAGACTCCATTTCTCATCTGGTATAGGCCCGTAATCCTTGCAGGTGAGAATTCTCCCTTCTAGTTCCTTTTCCTGCAGCTATAACATTTTCTTTTTGAATTTTTTAAATCACTTATTCGATCCTCCCCGTTGTCTACTTTTGTTTGCAGTTCACGAGTGACAAGGTAGTAGTACTCGATGTTATTTCTCCTGTTTTGATTAATCCGGTAGGCGACATTGATAAATAGTTTCCGGATACCAGGTTTTACAAGGGTCATCCACCACTCAGTAGCGTTACGAAAGAAACGTTTCCGACTCATCCACCATCTGTAACGGGCACTAAACTCTGTTTCAACTCATGGTATGTGGAGCAGGGTACAATTTAGTTTCCAATAACCTCTACCAAGTACTTTGGGACGAGGGAAACCTTGTACTCTAGCTATTACAGTGTGATGATCGGAAAAGCTGACAGGAATTACGTCGTAATCTTGCATGGTTATGCCCATTGTGATATAGATTCGGTCAAGCCTTGAGGCCGCCGCTGCCGAGACGTACGTATGGTGAATACGTGTGATGCCAAGGCGCTCAACCAGATCTTTCATGTTCAGGCCTGTGATCATGTTTTGCAGGGGACCACAGAAGGACGTTGTGCCTTTCGAATCTATAGCCATGAGTACGGAATTAAAATCTCCTGCGATGATGATCTCGCCTTTCGCCTGCTTCAGACAATACGCGACATCTTCAGTAAAAAAACTTTGCCCTTGCAGCTCTGTTATTTGACCCAGAGGGAGCGTAGAGATTTAAAAGGGTTACACCATTCCGAACGTCTTTGACGATGCGTCCTCCCGGCTCTTTTTCTACGTCCCGTAACTCTAATCCATCCCTGGTTAAGATACAGCAACCCCTGCCGCCGACACCAACGTTGTTGTATACATTATATTACGGAAAGGAATCTCTCTCTTCGCAAACGACTTCTTGCAAAAAGGCAACATTGATAGCATTAGTTCGAAGAAATTTCCTCAAGATATTGATCTTTTTTTCAGTCCTTACCCACAAATATTTAACGTTAAAAACGTGAGTACTCTTCTGGTTTTCCATATAACTAATTACACGTTTTTAATGTTTTGATCCAGGGTCATGTGATGTTGGAGCTAGTTGCGTATCTACCTTTCCTTTGTCTTTTCGGTGTTCTTTCACTTCTTCAATCTTGGTTTTGTTACGTGCAACGTTTAAGTTCGGTTTGGGCTTCACCCGTGACGGTTTTGCTGTACTTGTGGGTCCGAGCAATGTCTGACTGCTTGGCGGCTTGTTCGAGGTGTCTAACGGTGTCCTCAGCTGAGCCGTCAGCGACAGGGAAAGTGTTTTGGAGACGTGTCCGGCTTTGGTTCCTTGTTTACTGTATGCCTTGTCAGCTGTAGAGGCCTGACTCAGCTGCTGTTGCGTTTTAGCCTGTTGTGTTCCTCCGTCCGTCGGCTGTTGTTTACTTTCCTGTTCCTGAGTGGCATGGCTGTGGGAGTCCGTGACGTCTGGTTTAGGTGACTGATGTAGCATAAGTACTTCTACAGAGACTGTCACAGGTGTATCCGCCTCAATTCCAACGGGGAAGTTCACTACTTTATCAGATTTCTGCTTCCTCGGTCGTTGGGAAGAACTGTCACCGTCGTCTTCCGCTTCGGAGTTCGAGTTTTCCTTTTCCAAAGGCCGCATTTTGCTCTTCTGAGGTTCAATGGCAATGAGATGGCCATCTGCTATCATTTTGATATCACATTCTTGTGGCGAAATTACCGAGTCACCTACTTTTACACCTGTTTCTTGCGTAGGAATTACAGGTTGGACTTCAGTGCTTCTTCCACTTTCCTCGCCATATGCCTGTACATTCGGTGATGCTTTTCTCGTCCCTTTCATCAAAGGAGGGTAGTCATCAAAGGTGATTAGGGGTGGTTCCGTATCCGTCATTTGGGGAACTTCACTAGTATCTCGCACAGTACCGGTGGTTATCATATCCTGTAATTGCAGTCTGGTACGTTTTTGTATTTGTTTCTCAAAACGAACACCCGCTGTGGACAGTTTTCGCGAAGGTGTCGTGGTTCATTACAAACATGACACGTTGGTTTCTGTCCGTGATAGATAACATTTGCCTTGCAACCAGATACAGTAATGTGGGATGGAATGTCAATTTTAACAAACACCTGCACTGACATGATGCCGTTATAATACTGGATTTTGTACCTGCTGGACCACTTTTCAAATTCAGTGTGCTTAAGCTGGCCATATTTAGAAAGAACCTGTACTAAATCATGATTACCTAGTTCAGGAGGAAGATTTAAAATTCTAACAGTCTTTAGCTCGCTGTTAGCATTAAAAATTCCAACAAAACAGAATTATACAATTTGACAAACCCTCAATACTTTTCACTATCAATCTGGGTGAATTCAGCATTATCTCCTGAAATACCAAAGTTATCATGCAACCAATTATGCATCTCCAATGCAGTGGGCTGAACATGACGAGTATTCTTGTCGAACGAAAATCTTAACGTGTTTTTCCTGAGAATATCCGACATGATGAACAAGGGGGCAGCAGAAAACTTCGCTAATTCACCAAACAAAAACGGGGCTTATATGGCAATGTTCAGTACTTAAAAGCCCGGAAGATAAACAGCCAACCCATTAATGCCACTTGATAACACTTCTCCTATGCACTAAACGTCACACAGCGCTGCACCGCTAAGCTGCATTCTCACTCTACGAGGAACCACCCTCGACTACTACCCAAGCATGACACATGACTCACCGCCGCAGCTTCACTTCCATCAGTACCTCACCTCCTACCTTCCACATTTCACAGGAGCTCTCCCGCGATCACCTGCCAACGAAAGTCAAAAGTCACGAGTTCGAGTCTCGGTCCGGCTCACGGTTTTAATCTGCCAGGAAGTTTCATATCAGCGCACACGTCGCTGCAGAGTGAAAATTTCATTCTGCAAACATCTCTAGCTCGTGGCTAAGTCATGTCTCCGCAATATCCTTTCTTCTAGGAATGCTGGTCTTGCAAATTTCGCAACTGAGCTTCTATGGAGTTTGGAATGTAGGAGACGAGGTACGGCGGAAGTGAAGCTATGAGGACGGCTCCTGTGTTGTGCATGGACAGTTCAGTCGGCAGAGAGCTTATCCCCAAGAGGCAAAGGTCCCGAGGTCGAGACTCGGTCCAGCACACAGTTTTAATCTTCCAGGAAGTTTCAATAATACAAAATTCTATCACCGGTGTGCGCGAAGAAGTTGGGAAATTGGAACATCTGCGTCGAAATCTCTTCACCAAAGAGTGTAGGATTCGTTTGACGCAGATTGAGGTGTCGTAGCGATTAGGACAGTCGAATCGCGATTGGGAGGATGACGGCTCAAATCTGCGTCCAGCCACCCATATTTATGTTTTCCATGAGTTCCCTACATCACTCCAGGCAAATGCCAGGATGTCCCCTTCGACATCCTTGCAATATTCCGAGCTTGTGCTCCGTCTCAAATGACCTCGATGTCGACGGGATAGTAAATCCTAAACTTCCTTTACTTCATTCGCCTGACACATGATGATCGGCGAAACAGAGTACGGAGGAGACCAGGTATCAACATACGCCTCAGATGTGCAGTCCCACCATTCATCATGGAGGCGTGTCAGTCATATTCTGGTCCCATATCACGAACGGATCCCAGATGCATCTCATCGTTGTCGAGAGAAATTTGAGGTTTGCACAGTACCGGGACAGCATCCTCCGACCTACCGTCCAGGCTTAAAGTCTTCTACGATAAATTCGTTTTTCAGGACGGTAATGTATGAACAGACCGTGACCATCTCGTAAACCCCTTCCTCCAGAAAGGCAGAAATCAACCAAATGCAGTGTCCTATGGTATCTACTGACATGAACCCGACTGGGCACGCTTGGAACCGCTAGAAGCTTGCAGTGCGTCGTCGCATGAACCGCTATCGCTCACTAGATGTCCTCAGACGGACAACCTTCGAAGGGTGGGACAGGCTTGATCACGTTGACTCGACCACTTTGTGGGCAGTGACCCAAGGAGGATCCCAGCATGTTGCAATGCACGCGCAATAACAATACGCTACTGAATGGAAACCAGCAGAAGATTCTGATTTCACGGACGTGCAAAGACGTTTATTACCTATTTCTGGTTATTGTTTTGTTTTAAAGCTACTTATTAGGGTTCCATGCCTCAGTCGCTAAAAACTGAACCCTTGTGGGATCACTTTGCTGTCCGTCTGTCTGTCTGTCTGCCCAACTGCTCAAACCCTTTTTCTCAGAAATGATTAGACGCATAGTAAGGTCACATAGTAAGGTCTATGATCCCTTGGGGATGTAGAACAGTGAAGTTTATAAGTCAATACAACCGAAAGATACAGACGTTTATGACACTTTTTGTTACTCTCGAACTCAGTACAGAGTACTTCCCTCTGACCTAGAATCATGAAATTTACCAAGAAGCAAGGTTTCACACTACAGCCAAAGTAAAAACCCGAAAATTGTTAAATGACATATCACACGAAAAAATATTTCTTTTGTCACTTGTTATCCGATTTCAAACGTGAAATTAAAACGTTCACGAAAGTCTTGGGATACATAGGACAGATATCTTGCACAGATATCTTGCCAGTATCAATGCCGGCAGACGATAGAAATGGTAAAGCTCCTCGATTACTGAAATGGATGAACTGTCTATACACATAAGTAGTTCGTATGTAAAATACAATGCGCGAGTTCTACTCGCGCATAGACAATTGTTCAGTATTTTAAGGCTTATTCTTCCACTTCTGGCTCCCCCGGAATCTAAGAACGTGTCATTTGCTGATATTCAGGTAGCGCAGAAATTTTTTTTAAGTGTCGTTGGTGATTTTACTTATATGGGCACCAATATTTATAGCCTTTGAAGCTGTGCCTCATAATGTTTTCGCGAAGTTTTAATTCATACATAAAATTTCGGGAGTGCAACCGCATAATCTTCATGTTTTCTTTTTCTAATATTTCGGTGGCACATTTTCCTATCATCTTCAGAGTAAGCCGAATGAAGCTACGATACGCTACAGTACTTGATCCGTCGTTTTAAACCACAGAAAACACAAACGCCAGAGGCGTTGATCGGCGGCAAAGAGTATGCTGTCATCCATGTTGGGATATCGGTGTCTCATTATTTGCTGCATTGTAGTGACGTTCATTAAAGAAAGAGCCGTATTCCATGATTTGCCTAGGTTGAAACTGCTTTCTTTGTTAATCATAACGGCTTGCTGAAAGTAATGCTTCCGAATTTTTGTTGTGAATCTCTTAAAGCCTTTTAAACAAAACAAACGTAATTAACAGTCTACATCTTTATTCTTCATGTTTACATATTTATTTCTCAACATAGTCACCCTAGCGACAAACATTCTCCCAATGAGAGACCAGTCTGTTGATACCGTCACTATAGAATGTTTGGCTTTGTAGACGGAGCAACTACCTCACCTGCGCCTACACCGGTTCTTCACTATCAAAGTGAAGCCCTTGAAGGTGTTCCTGAAATGTTGAAAACAGATGACAGTCGGATACGACCAAATCGGGAATGAATAGAGGATGACTGATGACAGTGAACCCAAGGCGTCGGGTTGTTGTAGACGTCGCAGCGCTCGCGTGCTGTCCGGCATTGTCATGCTGAAGGACGAGGTGCTCCATGTGTGGACGAACTATTCAAATTCAAAACTTAATTACAGCACACTGTTTCTCACGTACCGACATACTTACGTTACACATCGCCATACTACATGCTACAAACTTCGAGCCGTCTAGCGGCAGAAGGCTGCAAATATACAGAATAAAGGATAAATGTGTAGAATGTTAATAACGCGCGGTTTATTTTAAAAGTTTTAAGAGTTATCACATAAAAAAATGGAGACATTACTTTTCAGCACAACCTTGTAAATTATTCGTCACACGAATTTCAGCTGCGGTTTTCATCTCCGAGTCCCAAACTGATGAAGTCGAGGCTACGATGAAGTTGACGTTTTCATATCGCCTGGTGCGACTGGTATCGATACAGTGCTCTGGCATAGCCAATGTATTGAGCTGTAACAGTCGGGTGTATATGCAGTGTTCTATGCACATTTCCTAGATTTTACGAGTCATCTGCCCCACAAGACCACATTTAGCAGGCGATCTTGTAAACTCCAGCCTTGTGGCGCATCAAGTCATGTTTGACAGAATGCAGAAATGGTGATGTCTTCAGTGGAATACAAAAAATCACATCAACATTGTGTTTGGTCAGGATCCGACCTATTTTTAACGACATGTTTCCCACAGATACCAAGAAAGCCATGGATCTTTCTATGTCTTCTTCTTCGTTCTTTATGTCTACGGCATTGTCATGCTGAAGGACGAGGTGCTCCATGTGTGGACGAACTGCGTTTTCTCTGGTTTAAAATGACGGAACAAGTGCTGTAGCGTACCGTAGTTTCACTTGGCTCACTCTGCAGATGGCCGGAAGAGATACAGCCAGAATATCAGAAAAAGGAGAAATAAAGCGAATGCGACTGTACTCCAAAAATTTGGTGGATGAGCCTCTTAGGATATCTCCCGCATTAGGAGGCGAAACTTTCAGCGCAGAACATGTCTTAGACAACGGACTGATGCACATATACTAGGAGTGTTCAGCAGGTAATTCAACACATTTTTTTCTCTCGGCCAATTTCACTTGAAAATATGCGGAATTTGTTGTAGGACATCGTGGAATATTCCAGCTTCAGCCCCTACTGTTCTACATCTACATCTATACTCCACAAGCCACCCAACGGTGTGTGGCGGAGGGCACTTCACGTGCCACTGTCATTACCTCCCTTTCCTGCTCCAGTCGCGTATGGTTCGCGGGAAGAACGACTGCCGGAAAGCCTCCGTGTGCGCTCGAATCTCTCTAATTTTACATTCGTGATGTCCTCGGGAGGTATAAGTAGGGGGAAGCAATATATTCGATACCTCATAAAGAAACGCGCTCTCTCGAAACCTGGACAACAAGCTACACCACCATGCAGAGCACCTTTCTTGTAGAGTCCGCCACTTAAGTTTGCTAAACATCTCCGTAACGCTATCACGCTTACCAAATAACCCTGTGACGAAACGCACCGCACTTCTTTGGATCTTCTCTATCTCCTCTGTCAACCCGACCTGGTACGGATCCCACACTGATGAGCGATACTCAAGTATAGGTCGAACAAGTGTTTTGTAAGCCACCGCCTTTGTTGATGGACTACATTTTCTAAGGACTCTCCCAATGAATCTCAACCTGGCACCCGCCTTACCATCAATTAATTTTGTATGATCATTCCACTTCAAATCGTTCCGTACGCATATTTTACAGAAGTAACTGCTACCAGTATTTGTTCCGCTATCATATAATCATACAATAAAGGATCCTTCTTTCTATGTATTATGTGTTTCATGAGTTTCCGATGGATATCGGCCCTATAGATAGCCTTCAAATTGGCGACTATAACGGAGGCGTCGCAGATATTTATAGACGACTGCAGAATGTCTACGGTGAACATAAGCACGGTGAGTCGTTGGGCGGGGCATCTGTCATCATCGTAACAACGTCGCACAAACCTGTCCGATCTCCCACGTGCAGGCCGGCCGCACATCTGTGACATCTTCGATGTTGGAACGGTTGGTTGGTTTGTGGGATTAAAGGGACCAGACTGCTATGGTCATCGGTCCCGATGTTGGAACGTGCGGACATTATCATTCTACGTGATCGATGGATAACATTCAAACACCTCATTGCACAACTAGACGTCTCTATTAGTAATGCTGAGACGCATTCGTCCACCAGTTGGAATGCTCAAAGGTGTGTGCCCGCTCGGTTCCTCGCCTCCTATTAGAAGAGCGTACAGAACTACAAATGACCCTCTGTAAGAAATTGCTTGAGTATTATGGGGTTGATTGTGACAATTTTTATCGAAAACCGTCACAGGCGATGAAACGTGGGTTCACCACTTCAAGCGGGAAACAAAAACGGCAGTCCGTGGAGTGGCGACACACCACCTCACCTCCGAAGAAAAAGTTCAAAGCCGCAGCCTCAGCCAGTAAGGTCATGGCGACGGTCTTCTGGCACTCTGAAGGCGTTATTCTGCTTGATGCCCTCTCTCGTGGTGCATCGACCGAGTCTAAATTGTATTTTGCTTCCATTAGGAAATTGAAATTTGTCGCCACAAAAATGCAAACGAAATTCTCCTTCGTCGTGACAACGTAAGGCCTCACGCAAGTCTGCGCAGAATGTTGTGGGGAAGGCTAACCAAAGACTGCGTTTTATTGGCAGGACACTTAGAAAATGTAACATATCTACTAAGGAGACTGCCTATACTACGCTTGTCCGTCCTCTTTTAGATTACTGCTGCGCGGTGTGGGATCCTTACCAGATAGGACTGACTGAGTACATCAAAAGAGTTCAAAGAAAGGCAGCACGTTTTGTACTATCGCGAATATAGAAAGAGAGTTTCACAGAAATGATACAGGATTTGGGCTGGAAATCATTAAAAGAAAGGCGTTTTTCGTTGCGACGGAATCTTCTCACGAAATTCCAATCACCAACTTTCTCCTCCGAATGCGAAAACATTTTGTTGCCACCGACCTACATAGGGAGGAACGAGAGCTCGTACGGAAAGATATAGGTGTTCATTCTTTCGGCGCGCTATACGAGATTGGAATAATAGAGAATTGTGAAGGTGGTTCGATGAACCCTCTGTCAGGCACTTAAATGTGATTTGCAGAGTATTTATGTAGATGTAGATGCACCCGAGAGGAGCTCACAGAACTTTACTAGACTGTTCTTCTTTTCCATACTGCACCCTGGGTCTCACACCTTCACCTGTTTGGCCCAATGAAGGATACAGTCTGTGGGAAGCAATATGTAGATGACGGGAAGGTTAATGATGCAGCAGGACTTTGGTTCCGACGTTGACCAACAGAGTGGTACCAAATAGGCATACAAACACTTCCAGTAAGATAGACGTAAGGCCATCGCATTAAACGGAGATTACGTTCAACAATAGGTTACTTTAGCCGAGCGGGAAATAACATGGCGTATTGGAATTATGAATAAAACCAACATGTTTTCACAAAAAAAATGTGTTTCATTACTTATTGAATGCCCCTCGTAATTAAACTCACTAGAGATGTAAATACACTACCGCCCTCGAAAGTCGGCACTCTTTTTAGAGGCTTCTGTGGTCTGTGAAACGGAAGGTGATTACAGTGGCGGTGCTCACGTGAGAGTGCTGATGAAGATGGAGTGCGCGGAGACCCAGCCAATAGCGTGGATGGCGTGCCGCAGCAGGGCGGCGCTGGTGCCCGCGTAGAGCCCGGTTAGGCCCTCGTGGGCGACGATGGAGTAGGCGCAGTGCGCCGCCCCCCGGTAGCCGCCCATGCCCGTCTGCAGCCGGATCTTGACCACATCCAGCGGCTGCAGCGCGCACGCCACCGCCACTCTGCGGACACCCACCTCCCTAAGCTGCCACACTTACAGGAGCTGGCGGGATGCACAGATCTGCAGCAAGGGTTGGCGTATACACTGCTGACCGTTAAAATTGCAACACCGTGAAGGCGATTTCAACAAACATGTTGACATGAAGTGAACTACGAGGATTGAATCTTTAATAATAGCAATTATTTATTTGCAGTTTCTATAAAATGAAAACATGTTTTAAAGGTCCGCTGTCCTTTAAAGTAGTCATCAGAATTGTGTAAAGTCGTCGACAGCATTGTGGGAGCTGTAGCATATCCTTAGCAGCGATAGCTGTGTCGGTAGTTCGAGTGGAGCGACCTACGAGGGCTCTTTGAAAAGTTCTAGGCCTCGCCCGGAGATCGTAGCACTACTCAAGTGACTTCTTTCCTCTTACGTTTGTACACATGTTAGTAGACGCCACGTAAAATTGCAAATCATTTCGAGCAGCAGATGACTGTAGGCAGTCGTTTGAAGCAGTTGTGGTGCATGTGGTGTTGAATATGAAAAAACAAAATCGTGTATCGTGCAGTGATTAAATTCTTCGTAAAGAAAGGTTTTGCACCGACCCAAATTCATTTGTGGCTTGTAAATGTGTATGGCGTCTCTTTATTCTCATTTTCAACCATCAAGAAATGGGCAGCCTAGTTTAAACGTGGTCGTGAAAGCATCCTAGGTGCTGCCAGCCGGAGTGGCCGAGCGGTTCTAGGCGCTACAGTCTGGAACCGTGCGACCGCTACGGTCGCAGGTTCGAATCCTGCCTCGGACATGGATGTGTGTGATGTCCTTAGGTTAGTTAGGTTTAAGCAGTTCTAAGTTCTAGGGCACTGATGACCTCAGAAGTTAAGTCCCATAGTGGTCAGAGCTATTTCAACCTTTTGATGCATAGGAAGGACGTCCAAAAAGTGAAAGTACGCCAGGAATCATGGATAAAGTTCATGATATGATTTTGGAAGATCGGCGTATAAAGGTAGGTGATATCGCTAATGCCCTAGGGATGTCAAAGGAACGTGTTGGTCACTTCTTGCGCCAGGAATTTAAAACGAGAAAGCTTTGCGCGAGATAGGAGCGGCGTCTGCTCAAAGCGGATAACAAACGCATTCGCACGACACTTCCCCAATAAAGCTTGATGCGTTTTAACAAAAACAGAAGTGATTTCTTGTGTCGCTACGTGACAGTGGATGAAACATGGATTCACCATTACACACTCGAATCCAAACAGCAGTCTATGCAAAGTGGATAGAAGACGGTTTTTCAGCTCCGAAGAAGGCAAGAACGGTACCACCTGCAGGAAAGACCATTGCAGCGGTGTTTTGGGATACGAAAGGAATTTTGTTGATTAGCTATATTGAAAAAGGTAAAACCATAACTGGAGAATACTTCTCTTAACTTCTAAATAAACTAGACACAAGCATTCGTGAAAACAGTCCCGGCTTAAAAAAGAAAAAAAAATCATCTTCCATCACACAATGCATCTGCCCACAAAAATGTCTTGACAGTGGGGGAAATTTAAGGATTTTCTCTATGAAGTTGATGGAACATCTACCCTGTTCCCCAGAATTGTATTCCTGAGACTTCCATCTATTATCGAAACTGAAGAAATTCCTCGCTGGTCTGCGCTTTTCGTCCAATCGAGAAGCCATTGCGGCTGTAGATGGCTTCCGGAAGAACACTACAAAGAGGGTATAATGGCATTGGAACACTGCTGGAAGAAATGTATTGATATTAGAGGAGATTGTATTGCAAAATAAAACGTCTTTGTCGTTTTCACTATCAGCCAGAGAACTTTTCAGACTGCCCTTGATTTCCACGAAGCATCTATGGAATAGTTCTGAAGGGAATACCATTAAGTGCTTCCTTCATGTCGGTTATCAAGTTGAAGTCACGAGGGCTTAAGTCCAGGGAATGTGGTATCGATCGAACAAATCAGTCCTAAGATGCGCCATATGCACCCGAGCGTTGTCCTGAAAAATGATGGGCAAGTCCTAGAGAAGGTGTCGCCACTTCTTTCTCTAAGCTATTCATTTTTTTAACACCGCGTGCATTAAAATCCTTCGGACTGCAACTTGATTCCCGGATGAAGGAAACACTTCATGATGTTCGTTTCAGAACTGTTACAAAGATTCGTCGGGCAGTAGGTTGCTCGACCCAAACTATCAACACAATTGGCGCTGCTAAGGGTATCCTACGATATCCACCTCGCTGGCAATAGGTTATACACAACGCTGCTGAGTACTTTGAAGGACAGTCAAACTTTGTAACGTATATATTTTGTATAAGTTTTAAACACATATCCGTCATTATTAATGCTTTAATCGTTGTACATCCTTGGATATTTATTTACTGTTGCTTACAATTACGACTCCTGCCTCCTGGAGTCCAATGCGGGTCGAATTTTCATTTTCATATAGTTACAAAAAGTTGTATACAACTGTTATTAACACTCACTTCAAGAATTGTAATTTAAGTATTTTCAACAATTAGTGAAATAAAACATTTATAGCCGGCCACGGTGGCCGAACGGTTCTAGGCACTTCAGTCCGGAACCGCGCTGCTGCTACGGTCGCAGGTTCGAATCCTGCCTCGGGCATGGATGTGTGTGATGTCCTTAGGTTAGTTAGATTTAAGTAGTTCTAAGTCTATGGCACTGATGATCTCTGATGTTAAGTCCCATAGTGGTTAGAGCCATTTGAACCATTTGAACAACATTTATGAAACATATGAAAGGAAAAACACCTATAAGCCTTAAACCATGATATTACATTTGCTAATCGTCTTCACTATGGTAGACAGCTTACTGGCAGATTCTAATCTTAACCAATGGAAAACATCGCGGTTAAGGAAGATATATTCTCCAGGAAGCCCCTGATGCGAAATTCTACATCCATGACTCATGTTAGGATTGCTTATTTCTTTGGGAGTGAATTCCCAATTGCTGGGGACAGCATGCTAAATCTCTAGAACCGGAGTTCCGAGAAACCCACACCATTCCTAAAAAATCCTGAACCCGCCACGTTTCAGCCCTGAGATGGAGCCACCGGTATGCTAACGCCACCATCCACAGTCCCAGTGGTGTCTACCAGTGGAATCTAACGGATTCACCACAGCAACCCTCTGCAGCTTTCTACTGATGGAAAAGCCAGAGACCCACCTAAGTTACCTTTAAGTTCGCATTCATTCTGCAGGTACTGGCATAGTTGCCACGTGTTGGTCATATATCCCCTGGTTCCAGTCATCCCCCGTGTAGAAAATAATTCCTATGTCGGTGAGTCTTCAGTGATAAAATCATTCACTCACTCAGAAAATTCACTTCAGCATTAGCGCTTACAATTGGGATTTCTCTTATACTCTATATATATACGAAGCACCACGAAGGAAGTACTCGAATCGGACGGACGGAAATCAGTAGATGTGATGCACATGCACACACAAACAAATGATTACAATTTCGGAAAAATGGGATGATTTATTCAAAAGAAAGAGCTTCACAAACTGAGTAAGTCAATAACGCATTGGCCCTCCTCCAGCCCTTATGCAAAAAATGGCGCACCGCAGAATCACACCTGGTTGGCGAGCCATATGGCAGGCAACAGTCAGGTTGCTACCCAGTGCTGCCAGCCGGAGTGGCCGTGCGGTTCTAGGCGCTACAGTCTGGAGCCGAGCAACCGCTACGGTCGCAGGTTCGAATCCTGCCTCGGGCATGGATGTGTGTGATGTCCTTAGGTTAGTTAGGTTTAAGTAGTTCTAAGTTCTAGGGGACTGATGACCTCAGAAGTTAAGTCCCATAGTGCTCAGAGCCAGCCCTACCCAGTGCTATCGAAGGCTTCTCCAGGCACTTCTTCGCTGGTCATCGCGGCTCATTTCGAAGCGGGGCTCGTCACTGAAGACAATACTACTCCAGTCAATGAGATTCTAGGCCCAAAATGTGTCAGGAGTCTCTCTGGACAGAGGTGGGATACCAACCTGACTGTCGCCCGTCATACGATCCGACAATCAAAAGTGATACTCTGGGTGCCGTTTCATTTCACAGCAGGACCCCTTTGCTTGTCATCCGCGGCACACTTAAGCATAGCGATACATTGACGACATTTTGTTGACTTTTATAGCAAGCTATCCCGAATTTATATTTCAGTCAGATAACGCGCACGCGCGACAGACACACAAGAGAGAGAGAGAGAGAGAGAGAGAGAGAGAGAGAGAGAGAGAGAGAGAGAGAGAGAGAGAGAAAGAGAGAGAGAGTGAGTTTAAACTGAGAGAGATTCAACTGAGAGAGTTTCAACTGCTTATCTTCATGCCTGTCAAACCCTACCTCGACCAGCAAGATCACCGAATCTCCCCCCAACTGAGAAAGTTTGGAGCATTATAGGCAGGACCCTCCAACCAACTCGGTATTCTGACGACCTAAAGCGCCAGTATGACAGAATTTGGCACGATATCCCTCAGATGGACATTCAACAACTCTATCAATCCATGCCAAGCTCAAAAATTGCTTGCATAAGAGCCAGAGAGGGACAAACGCGTTATTGACTTGCTCAATTTGTGAAGTTCTTTCTCTTGAATAAATCATCCAATTTTTCTGAAATTGTAACCATACGCTTATCTGTACATTCTCATCACATCTGCCGATTCCCGTCCCATTGGAATAATTTCTTCGTGGTGCGTCGGTTTTTCCCTTAGAGTGTGTTTTTTTTAAGTATCATTGCAGATATCTTATTTACCACCTCGTTCACCGCATACTATCTGTTTTTGTCTCTAAGAACGTCACTTAGTGTACCAATGCCGGTTATGAGCCTGTTAATCTTTGTAGGCTGGAGGCATTATATGGTCTGCTGCACCAATGTCGCAACATGCAAACACATTTGTCGGGTGTTATTTATGCTGTATAAATATTCAGGGTATAGTCCAAGCCTGTAAGGCAATGAACCACGCATCTAGATGGAGTTTCATGGCTCACAAACATCCTCTCCTTGATGTCTGGAAATACGCCATATACCCTTCAAGCTGTTGTGATATTGTTCCAGTCCTTTTGCCACTCAAGCGCTTTAGATAATTTTAACTCTTGTTAGGTTATTTTTTTCACCTTGGGAAGATTCCCTTTGCGAAGCCAGTACAGGGACCCTCTGTATCTGATATTAATATTTGGCACACGTCTAGTATGACTAACGGTGCCTCGAACAGTGTTGTCCTATAGGCTCCAGCGAGCCTCATTAGCATACTCCTTTTTGTACGTCTAAGGATTCATTTGTATCGCAGTCTGTTTGCCCAGACACTGGCAAATCCTACGATGGTAATGGTGACTGCATCATGACAGAGATTAAACTGTTGCAAAGGAATCTTAAAATCAACAGTGCCCAGTCTTGTCACTTTGTGCATAACTTTGGTAGCTTTATGACATACAAGAATGTGAGAGATATGTGCGGCAGAGATAAGCTTCGCGTCCAGTTGTATGCCCAAACACTGACTTATCTCACCGTGTCGCGCCAGAGTCCCCCCCCCCCCCCCCCAATTCTCAGAGAATGATTCCAGGAGTGGGACAGCGTGCTTTTGAAAATCAGATAGGTAGTCTTAGTTGGTGCGATTTCTAATTTATTTTCTTAGCAAGCACACCACACGCTTTTCTTTCCAGCTTGGCCCTTTAGTCCATAACAGATATGTCGTCGGCATAGGCCATTACTACTGACACCTGAGCGTTTTCATTCAGAGCTGCTAGCAATGGCCGAAGGATAAGGTCCCAGAAAACTGGTCCACATATAGATACCTGTGAACAACCCTTAGTAATTCGCCTCACTACTTTACTGGATGTTGCGCCCCACTCCAAAGTGCACCCTTCACAGTAATCTCGGAAGCTCTGATACAAGCATTTTAGGATCTGTAATTGTCTCAGGCACGCAAACATTGCGGGCCACCATAGGCATTCTTGGATATAGAAACGATCAATATTTCAGCGCAAACACACAAACTAACTGGAGTAACGTCATCTACATGCTCGATAAGGGAAGGACGTCTCACTCAGAATTCGCATTCAGATGTTGTTTGCCTTTTAGACCATCGTGTTATGCCCCATGTAAACAGAAGAAGCGTCTACCAGCACACATTAGAAACCGACAGCGGCAAGCTCGTGTCCTATCCAAACGGCAGTTCATCGTCCCACAGTGTAGTTGCTCCCATTGGTCAGGTTCTCATGACTGCTATACGAAAATTCAGTATAATGTAAGATATCAACGGCTCCACGCAATGAGCGTCCGAGAGGACAGACAAATGTACTTGGCCCTCCAGGATCGTACAACCACGTCGCATACATGGAGTCAGGAAAGGGGCTTATTTGCAGCAAGACAAGTACACACATGGATAGAGCGACTAAGTCTGTAGCTCCACGGATTGTGAAAACGGCAACTATCACTGCGGCTTTCCTTGTCACGGCATCTGAGAGAGGCACATCTACAGTGACTTGCCTGACAATGGTAGACGTAAAAGTTACACCACGTCGTCATCTCAGACGCGTCCCAGTTCTATATATAGCACTGCGATGGCTGTGTGTGTGTGTGTGTGTGTGTGTGTGTGTGTGTGTGTGTGTGTGATCCAAAGAGGGCAAACAATACCAAATTGCATTCGTCATGTGTACTAAATTCCACACCTTGAACACCTCCTAAATCTCTAAAAGTTTAATCATACGCTCTAAGACAAAGAGAGGCGCACCGCAAAGGAGTTATGCAAATTGGTCACAAGTTTATATCCATACAGGTATCGATAGAAAATGCAAAACTGTACACTTTGGTGGCCTATGGATGAATGTGTGACGCTGCATCGGAGTTCACCGTACAGCTGGTAAGGTTAGTAAACGGGGGATATGTCGATACCAGGGCATAAAGTCTTTGCGAATTTCATTTCGTGTACTCAGTAACTATGCCTCGCAGATAGGCGTGTGAACAATATACGCAGATTTTAGCAATTGAGAGAGGATGAAGCTGTCTGAAGTAATTGGTGAATCACTCAACATTTGAACAGGGCGATGCCACTATTCGACGATGTTGGCAGGAATGGGTGAGCTATGGCAGAACACAGCATTAAGAAACAAGCGGGGATACTACAGAAAGAGATGACCGAGTAGTCGGCAGAGAGACACTCAGTGCCCTGGATTCATCAATATCATCGATCCGGTCCGACGTGAAACTGGTGCTTCAGTGACAAGGACCATCAATAGGCGGCTCACAGAAAGTGGGCTGAGCTTATTGCGCCGACTATCATTGACCTCTGTTCATGAACAAGCTCGTTTGCTATGGTGTCGAGCACATTCGGCCTGAAGCCTCATTGTCTGGAGTAAAACTGTCTTAAGTGATGAGTCCTGCATCGAACTGAACCCTGATGACCAGCGAAGACGTGTCTCGAGACGCCCTGGACAGCAGTGGGATAGCAATCTGACAGTCGCCCGCCATATGGCTCGACAACCAGGAGGTTTGGTCTGAGGTGCCATTTCACTCCATAGCAGAACCCCTTTGTCAGCCACGGTACCCTTACAGCACGATATCCTAGGCTTACAATTCAGTAAAGTAACGCCCACCCACACACGGCAAGAGTTTCTACTGCTGTCTTCATGTTTGCCGAAACCTACACTGGCCGCCGAAACTCTCCCCAACTGAGAGCGTTTGGAGCACTATGGGCAGCATTCTCCAACCAGCTCGGGATTTTGATGAACTAACGCGACAGTTGGACAGAATTTGGCATTGACTTACTCCACTTGTGGGGCTCTTTCTCTTGAATAAATCATCCAATTTTTTGAAACTATAATCATATGTTTGTCTGTACATGTACATAATATCTCCTGATTTCCGTCGCATTGGTAAAAGTCCTTCGGGGTGGGTAGTTTTTATTTTTATTTACTTATTTATTTATTTTATCTTAGAGTGTATATTCATCCTGCTACACTCTTTAAACACAGTACGTAAAATGCTGTTGTATGCTACCCTTATAAGTGATGCAGCTTCTATGACCAGCAGTGAATTTAGAAATTTACCAACCAATTTTTGCGAAAAATTTACTGCAAAACAAAAGTTATACCAATGAACACTTCTTCCCAAGAGGTTTAGATTACAGTTAAAACAAATATATCGTATAAATATAAAATAGGGGCTTGCTGCCATATCTCGGAATGGAAATATACAGATCACCAAATTGTACATTGGTGTACACAGTTTACAAGAAGGCTACCAGCACCGATGGATACTTGTACCCAAGCAGTTCTTGAGAAGGGCTGAAATAAGGTTGCAGCCTGTCCCTGATGCTATTCCATCTGTACAGTGAGCAAACAGTGAAAGAAACCAACAGTAAATTTCGAAAGGGAATTAGCGTTAAGAGGGAAGAAACAAGCCGGCGTGGGTGGCCGAGCGGTTCTAGGCGCTACAGTCTGGAATCGCGCGACTGCTACGGTCGAATCCGACCTCGGGCATGAATGTGTGTGATTTCCTTAGGTTAGTTAGGTTTAAGTAGTTCTAAGTTCTAGGGGACTGATGACCTTAGAAATTAAGTCCCATGGTGCTCAGAGCCATTTGAACCATTTGAAGAAACAAAAAGTGTGAGATTTGCCGATGACTTTGTAATTCTGTCAGAGATGGTAAAGGACTTGAAAGAACATTTCAACGGAATGGTCAGTGTGTTGAAAATAGGATATAAGATGATGTCAACAAAAAGTAAAAGCAGCGTAAGTCAATGCAGTCGGATGAATTCAAGCAATGCCGAGGGAATTCGATTAGGAACTGAGACTCTGAACGTGGTAGATGAGTTTTGTTATTTGGGTAGCAAAACGGCTGATGATGCCCAAAACAGAGGAGATGCAGACTGGATATAGCAAAAAAAAGCATTTCTGGAAAAGAGAAATTTGTTAGCACTGAATATAAATTTAAATGTCACTAAATGTTTTCTGTAGGTATTTGTCTGGAGTGTAGTCTTGTGCTGAAGTGAAACATGCATGGTAAACAGTTCAAACAACAGAGAATAGAAGCTTTCAAAATTTGGTTCTACAGAAGAATGCTGAAGACTGGGTGGACGGGTCATGTAACTAGTGAGGAGGTAGTGAACTGAGTTAAATGAAAGACGTGGAAATCATGGGAAGGGAGGACAAGGTCTGGACTGTATGGTGGGTGGTCCAGAATCTCCCAGTGAAATGCGCTCAGCTTCTCAGCAGTTCTGATTGCCATTTGTGGTCTCGCTTTGTCGTGGTGCAGAATCATGTTGTCCACATCGAGAATCCCTCAGCACCTTCGCCTGATGGCAGCCCTCAGATGTGAAAGTGTGGAACAATAACTGTCGACACTGATGGTTGCACCCCGTGGCATGAAATCCAGCAGGAGCAGTCCACGGCTATCCCAGAAGGCCATTAACATAATTTTTCCCAACAGATGATGCTGAACGGATTTTTTTGTCACAAGCGAACTTGGATGATTCCAGAGTGAAATGCAGTAATCACGTTTCATCGCGTTACAATGCGGTCAAAGGAAACTTTCATCCTCCTTGGAGTACCATTTCAGATGATGCAGTGAAGGCATCGTTCGCTTGCCTTTCATTATGTCATCCAACTGCTTATGAACTCAGCAACATCACTGCTGATGATTGCAATCACTTTTTTGTCAACTCTACCAAACTTAGCGTCTCAACTCAGGGCAACCAGAATTCCAATTCTAGACATACAACTATTTCTCACCCCACAACTCGCAGAAATTTTCAGCAAAACATTACAAACATATTGTCAGCTTGTAAATACATAGAAGTACAAGTAACTGATATAATTAAAGCAACCTCTAAATTAGGATACTCCAGATCTGAAGATGTTTATGGCCTGTCAAACTTGGTAATTAAAAAAATTGTAGATCTCATATCATATCCTCTTTGTATACTGATAAACTGGATGCTCCTTAGTGGACACTTTCCAGAAGGTCTCAAAAAGACAGTTGTCATACCATTGTACAAAAAGGGTGACAAGTCCTTTCTCAATAATTAGAGACCAATTTGGCTTGTGCCTATTCTCTCAAAAATATCCAAATATGCATACACCTATCAGACAGTAATATATAAAATGACTCTCATTATGGATTTAGGTCAAACTTTTCAACAGTCAAAGAAGTTGAAAACCTTATCTCTTTTGTACTAAGCTCATTCGAGTCAGAACTATCTGCTGAAGCCATTCGAATTGATTTGAGTAAGGCTTTTGACTCAGTTAACCACAAATTATTATTAGATAAACTGTGTTGCTATGCAATCAAATACTTGGAACTCTCACTAATTGAATCATACCTCAGCAATAGAAAACAAATTGTAAAGCATAATGGCCAAAAGTCGCAGACTAAGTATAAAATGAGGTGTTCCTCAGGGCTCAGTGCTTGGCCCTCTACTATTTATATTATTTGTAAATGACTTTCCAAGTAACTTACCCTGTAAATCTAGCCTCTATGCTGATGACACAAAATTAGGTAATTCCAGAAAGGATATAAATAAATTGAAGGAGGCAAGTGAACAATGTCTCAAAATATCTAATATCTGGTTTAAAGCTAATGAGTTACCTATGAACCATCAAAAGACTATGAAGATAATCTTCAGTCTATCAAACAGTAACACTGAGTTATCATCTGTTAAACTACTAGGAATACACATTGACTCGAAATTAATGTGGGACACACATACATATTATGTATGTAGAAAGTTATCGTTAGTTATCTACCTACTAGCCAAACTACACACATGTGTTACACAAGATTTATTACTTCATTCATACTATGCCTTCTTTCACTGCCATCTACAATATGGCATTCTTTTATGGGGTAACTCCCCAGGAGCAAAAAAAAATTTCGCTTGGCAGAAGAAAGCAATTAGACATATTTATGGGATCACTGACAACAAGACCTCAAGTAGACCTTATTTTAAAGACTTAAAAATTCTCACAGTTCCATCAAATATGATTGATATACCCACAACCAGGCTTAAGAAAACCCAGTCTAGCTATGAATACATATGTATAAAATTATTCAACACTTTACCCGTACAGACTCAATTGGTTTCACTGTATATTTTCAAAACTTGGTGTTGCACTGGTGTCTCAAATAATCTGTTCATGCCTCACCTGCATTGGATCTCGCATGCTACTTGATAAATTTGCTGGATTTTTTATATGCCTAGTACGATTTTCTCTTACACAATCAATGTTACCTGCTGTTCACATTTGTAATTTTATATAGTATCCCTCGTTTTTTTATAGCGCCTGAAGATGGGATTTACATTCTGAACTAGAGTCCTGCATACAATTTTATCCAAATAAAGGATTTTTCAAGTACTTCTGGATTGGATTTATTCATCATAAAAATTTTAGCAACAGTTGTAGATATCCCCCAAAGAGCACAGCAAACAAATAGTGTTTTACACTGTTCTGGTCTATGTTCTTGCCAACTTCACAAACCGTTGTAAGGCTGTACGTGAGCTGAACATGTTCAGTTTCTTGTGGCTGTAGTTTATGCAAAATAGACCTTGGATAAAGGACCAAACCACAGTCTAAAATTTACAGTAGTGACCAGTCAGATTCATCTAAATATGTAGGACGAAGTAAATTCGCTGAGTGCAAATATCTTGGTATTGTCTATACCAGGTATAGTGCGTACAGAATAACGTGGCAGGTAGATACCTCTATGGCAGGGCATGCACAGGGAGAGTGGCAATGGTGGGGGTTATGGGCAGGAGTGGTAGGAGAAATGTCAAGTGCTGGAGGGTATGTGGCGCTCTAAACTAAAGCCTACACTCACATTTTCTGTAAATATTAAGTGGGGGCCCTCCATACCCTCACATGTATAATGGCCATTCAAAAAGACCTACTGTCGCCTCTGCTTTGGTTAGTGTCTAAAGAGAATTTCGCCAAACGTGCAGTGATTTATTTTCGACAGGCTTGTTAACCATTTGTGACTTTCCGAAAAGCGTCATGAGTGACGAATTTTGAGTGAAACTTATACATTTCTCTAGTATCCTTATTTAAATTTTCTTCTTTGGCCAAAACACATTGCAGTTTAGACAGTGTCACCTCACTATCATGTTGTGCAGTCGCAGTTGCAAAAGAATTCTGAAGAAGTGGTTTATTAACTTTATTAATTGAAGAACTGAGAAAAAGTAAGCTCAGTAGCTTAAGAAAAAGCACATTCTCCAAACAAACTAGATGTGTAATGTCCTGACTTACGTTATTCCAAAAACCATAGTATTTCTGGTTTCACCAGCTATCGACGGTCCTTAAAAATTGCATTCTTTCATCGAAAAAGTGGTTAGTGGAATAATACTGTAGATAATAAAGTTTTACGTAATAACCATATGGAAAAATACTCTCCTCTTGGCGTCCTGTCATTTGCCAAAATCTCATTTCGATGTCTCAAACCATTTCTGAACCATGAGGAACTATGGCTTTATTGCTGGCACAGCGTGATCGAAATTGTGTGGTGACCTCTCCACCCAAGTCTAAATAAAAATTCGTTATGTTAGCTAAATTTCATACACTGCAACATATTACGTAATATGCCCCAAACGCAAAATCATAGCGACCTCTGTTTTTTATTGCAAACTTTTTCGAATTTCGCACAGTGTCTTACTTCCACGTAAATATCACAATAACTATGACCATTAAAGAAATTATGGTACGTCGTCATGAACATTACATGTAAAGCTATAAGTAATGCAAAAATAATTTTTTTACCGAATAGTTTCTGTAAAACAGTTACATAAGAGTGCAGGGCGTGCGCCTCGATTCTGTCATCTCAGACTGGACAAAAGGTTTCCAACATTGTTGGCCTCCATTTCAGAACAAAAGAATGAACTCGCCCTGCCCTTTGGACGAAAATTGGTCACTACGCATCGGCCACAGTATCCTGCACGGGCTATATAGATATACTACAAAATTTCATATCTCTCTAGTAGGTAGTATATCTATACCTAATATAGCCGATTCCAAGATATTCGCAATCAGCGAATTTGTTTCAAACTAAATTCGTACGGCTGTCAATCGTCAGTAATGTCTGTTGTTTTAGGCATGCAAGTAAAGGCCCCTACACGCGCTGTGGCCGACGAATTGGACCCGTGTAGGAGTTTTGACTGACCGACCGACGAACTTCCCTTGTCAGGATGTCGGATCCCCCCCCCCCCCCCCCCGACATCCGTTCCCTCCCCCCCTCCCCACCCCCACCATCACCACTCTACCCAACGAATTGTGCCGTGTGTAGCGCTGTCGAGCCAACTGCCCAAAGAAAGTTCGGCTTTTGTCACTGCGCGCGGGATTAAATGCTGTTCTAAAGCCTAGTTTCCACGACGACACTAGGTTGCAGGCAACTGCTCACTGCGCATGCGCGCCGCGCGTTTGCGTAATTCGTCGTTGAAACTAAACAGTTTCGGCGTGTTCCAACTTTGGCGACACTAGCTGCATGAGTTTTGAGGTTATGTGTGTTCTTTGAGTGTAGACAAACTGAAATATGAAGTGGGGAACGGAGAATAATGTTCGCTTTTTGGATGTCTATGCTTTGCATAGGTGTTTGTGGGATTTCAGTGATGCTGATTACAAAAATAAGCAACATATTGCTGCTTCTGAGACCTTCATGTGCTGTCAGAACACAGATAGTTTGACAATATCTGAGCTGCAGGGCCAAAGTTATTGAATTAGGAGCACATACACAACTGAATTAAGAAAAATACAAGCAAATGTAATTCTAGCTGTAGAAATGCTCTTTTCTACAAGACTAAAATCCCATCGTTTGAGTTGGCCGACCTTGTTTTTAAGGAATATTGTTGACAGGAGGGAAGGCTACACAAATCAAGAAACTACATTCTTTATTCAATATTCATCTATTTAAAACGTCGCAGCAGTGCTTCCCATTCACATATGTTTGAATTTAAAATATTGCCACTGTACAGACCTATCTTCAAGAGAGTAATTTTCAAACCATTCTCTTCTTAATTCGACCTGCTCCGAATAATTACTGCTGTTAATGTTAATAATTATTACTGTTAATAATTATTGGTGTTAAAGGAAAAGCGTCATCACCAACTAAAACCGCGTCTAATAGCATGCTGAGTGTTCTCGATTGTAGTGTATGCAATGTTACATGTAATTTCAGTTCTGGCGACAGTGCTTCGTGCATTACAATATATTTATTCTTTATCGCATAATTCACTCTATTTAGAAGAAACGTTAACAGCTCTGGAGACATTCTAAGATAATTAAAAGAACTTCTTGGGTCTTCCATTATAAATTATTTCAACAAGGATGCTGAGCAACCGAGCTGACGTCTTTTCTTCATCCAGTCACGAATCGAAACACGTTTCTTATTTTTTTCTCGTGCAGCAATTCCACGCAACTAGCTGTAACTCCATCATAACTCATGCGACATGCAGCTGCCAAAACTTTCATTTCAGACACGACTCAGAAACCTACAAAACAACGAAACTTAAGTTTATACTGGTTTCGCCGTGTCTACAGTCAAATATGAAACCATTTGCGTGCAACCCATTCCACGCAACGAGTGGCGCAACCAATGTCGTCGTGTGAACTATGCTTGATATTCATGACAGGGTCCAAGGCGTACAAACTTTAAGGACCGAGTTTCTGGAGAAATTTAAAGACTGCAGATGTCTGTGGGACACGTCATACGGGGAGTTCGGCAAAATAGATGCAAGAAATGAAACACTTTTCTCGTTTTTTAACGAATCCCGAGTAGTTTCGTGTGGCACATACAGAGAATAAAAGTTCGTCGACCATCTGTGTCTCCGTTTATAGGCTTTATCTCACATATTTGTCGCAAATGAAATCTAAAAACATATCGACATTCAATGGACGTTAATTCATAAAGCACACTTCCTTCATTGTTCTAACAGTCTAACCAATATCCAAGCCCTCTGCTATGAAGAGCAAAATGTGGACTTTTTCAGTTCTAATAGTTGCTAAATGCTTCATTTCTTACGCATCTGTTGTTTATTAAATGATGTACGCCACCACCATCTTTTTCCAATTTCAAATGAATTTCTTAAACTTACAGGTCATCCTTTATGCTACATACATAAATAAATTAATATCGTTTACACGAACGTCTTTCGTATTATTTAATTTGCTTTACCATGCTGTATTTCATCAGTCCACTCAAAACCACGTTGCAGGTTTCAAGAATCATTTTAGTTAATAACTGTGGGGACACAACAGCATTGGCTCTGAGGTGCACGTATCTTCTGCCAGTGGTCAGAAATCGTAATGTTGCTATTAGCATCCTTGCAGCTTACAGCCTCTCTCATGGCTATTCTTTCTCGTTGAGAATGATTTGGTTATGATTAATTCCAAAATGTTTGACACATCTTTGCCCACAACTTTCTCTCGCCTCTGTTTGACCTTGTTATCTCTAAAACAGCCAAGGCAAACCCTCGTTTTTGTTCTGTGTGAAACAAGGCGGGATGTAGTAAATCATAAACTGAACGAACTTAAGATAAACAAATCACAGCAGGGTGGCGCTGCAATCGCTGAATGCAGTCGGTCGGGACGTGGGCGGGCTGCCACGAAATTCATCGGTCGGTCGATAAATTGATGCTTCTGTAGGAGCCATAAGTACTATACACCCAGGCGGGCGAAAGACGGTGACATCGTTGGTCACGATTTCTCATAGTCTCATTCTCACTTATGCGGGAATCCAGAGTAATATTACGAGTATAAAACACGACTGTAGGAGATTAGTGTACAAGGATTCAGACAGTGTGACGTATGGAAGTTTGGTTCGGTCAGGGAGGCGTGCAAGGAGAGCCAAAGTGGTTAAGGCGACCGCTCGCAGTTAAGTGGGAAATCTGGTTTCGAGAACTGGTATGGCGCAAATTTTCATACGTCACTAATAGGTAACGTATATATCTACACCTAAGACAGACGCTGCCACGAAATTCTCACTCAACGAATTTATTTCGAACTAAATCCGTGTGGCTGTCAGTTGCCAATGGTGTCTTCTTTAAGACATGCAAGTAAATGAGGAAAAATTGATAAATTTTTATTTTGTCTGTCTCATTTGCATGGATACACAATTTATTGCTGCTGTCGTTAACAGTTTCGGTCTGACTCGCCCATTCTCAAACCACACACCTTGTTATTAACCGTAATTAGTTGTACATGTTGCCAAAAGGTACGAATAGCTTTGTATAAGGAAGTCAAACTGTGAGCAACAAATACTCTCATTGATAAGACAGCCTGTGTGTCTACTCTTACACCCAAACGACACAACCACACTCTGGTGAGTCGTTGGTTGAGTCGTTCAGGTGCAACAGTGGACACAAAGGCTGCAGTATTTGTTGCTCACAGCCTGACTTTCTTTCTCACAGCTATCTGTGCCTTTTGGCACGATGTTTTATATCTAGTTGGGGTTAATAACAAGGTGTGTGGTTTGAGAATGAGCGAATCAGCCCGAAACTGGTAACCTCTGCAGCAGTAAATCGTATATTCATACAACTGAGACGGACAAAATAAAAATTTATCAATTTTTCCTCAGTACTATACAGATGCGGACCTACTATACCGAAGCATCATGCCTCAAATCGGAATGCTCGTAAATAACTAGGAATTACAATTATGAACAACTTAAATTGGAATGACCACATAGTGTTGTGGGGAAGGTAAATCAGACTGCGATTTATTGGCAGTTCACTAACATGATGAGATAGTGCCTACACTACACTTGTGCGTTCTTTGCTAGAGCACTGCTGTGCAGTGTGGGATCCTTACAGATGGGAAGGAGCACATCGATAAAGTTCAAAGAAGGGCAGCTCGTTTTGTACTATCATGAAATAGGAGAGAGAGTGTAACGGATATGATGCGCGAGCTGGGGAGGCAATTATTAAAACAAAGGCGTTTCTAGAATGAAATTTTCACTGCAGTGGAGTGTTAGCTGATATGAAACTTTCGGGCAGATTAAAACTGTCTGTCGGACCGAGACTCGAACTCGGGACCTTTGCCGGCAAGTGCTCCACCGACTGAGCTCCTACCCAAGCACGATTCACGACCCGTGCTCACAGCTTTACTTCCGCCATTCTGTGAACGTCCTCCATGCTGCGGTTAAGCCATGTTTCCTAAGTATCCTTTCTTCCACGAGTGCTAGTCTTCCAAGTTTCGCAGGAGAAAAAAATTCTGTGTAGCTTGGAATGTATTACTGTCGGAAGTAATGCTGTGAGGACGGGTCATAAGTCGTGCTTCGGCATCTCAGTCGGTAGAGCATTTATCCGCGAAGGGCCAAGGTCCCGAAAAGCAGTGATTCGTTGTACTCTTGAGATTTGTTTTAGTTTTTAGTGTCATCGAATGTAGTCGCCAGTGTATAGCAGAGAAAGGAAAAAGCAAAAGGAAAAGGAAAAATATCTCCTCACTGCCAAAAACTTGACAGTTTCACCGAAAAGTTTAATGCTTTATTAATTGCCACATGCATAAATTAAATGTGTTCAAAATATCACTATGCTAAAACGCACCCACACAAAAAACTACACTCTACTCTGAAATCTCAGCCCAAATCACGCACATCATGAGTAATCAAGAGTGGTTTAAACTACCCCTCAGTATGCGTTTCCCCATTTCCTTTTGTTTAGATATTACTGTGCATCATAGTCTTCCTATTAATTCTTGATAATGTTAAAACTGTAATCGTTATTATAACCACAAAGTGTTTTTATCTGCATTGCCCCGATGATAAACTTTGGTGCCACCTTTTCCACATAAAAAAAGGACTTCCAAACTACGAAGTCCTGGAAAGATTAAAATATACTTAATTCCGCTGCAAATTACGAGCAGCAGTGCAGAAGGTCAAACAATCTACTCTCATACTTTTGTATCCTATAAAAAGTTGTATGCTAGTAACATCAAATTATTTACTTGTTGACATTAATCGTCAAAAACACACACACACACACACACACACACACACACACACACACACAGACACACACACTCACACAGGAGAGAAGTCAAACAACCTAACTCGAGAACTTCGCAAGAAGACTGAAAGCATTCCAAAAACAGACACAAGGAAAAATATCAAAAGTCCAAAAACAAAACAAACTTGCCACATCGAAAAGATGTTCAATGAAAATTTAATAAAAGCGAAAAGTTTTAAAAGGAAAAACTGAAACAAAATATAATGTAACATTTCTTAATAATATGTATTATTTGTATGCATATACTAAACCGAATGAAGTTTTATGATTGTTAAAGAAAAAGTTAGAGTCTCCGTACGACAGTTTTAATCTGCCGGGAAATTTCAAGTTTCAAAGGCGTTTTTCATTGCAACGAGATCTTTTTACAAAATTCAATCTCCAACGTTCTTCTCAGAGTGCGAAAATATAATGTTGACACGCACCTACATAGGGAGAAATGATCATTGTAAAAAAGTGAGAGGAATCAGAGCTCGTACGGAAAGATTTGTGTTCGTGTTTCCCATGAGCTGTTAAGACTGTAAAGGTAGAGAAATGAACCATCTGCCAAGCGCTAAAATGTGGACTGCAGAGTGTTCATGTAGATGTAAATGATATATGGGCGACGGGGGGGGGGGGGGGGCAGAAATATGTAAACACCACGGGAAATGCTTGCTTGAACATACAGGGTGTTTCAAAAATGACCGGTATATTTGAAACGGCAATAAAAACTAAACGAGCAGCGATAGAAATACACCGTTTGTTGCAATATGCTTGGGACAACAGTACATTTTCAGGCGGACAAACTTTCGAAATTACATTAGTTACAATTTTCAACAACAGATGGCGCTGCAAGTGATGTGAACGATATAGAAGACAACGCAGTCTGTGGGTGCGCCATTCTGTACGTCGTCTTTCTGCTGTAAGCGTGTGCTGTTCACAACGTGCAAGTGTGCTGTAGACAACATGGTTTATTCCTTAGAACAGAGGATTTTTCTGGTGTTGGAATTCCACCGCCTAGAACACAGTGTTGTTGCAACAAGACGAAGTTTTCAACGGAGGTTTAATGTAACCAAAGGACCGAAAAGCGATACAATAAAGGATCTGTTTGAAAAATTTCAACGGACTGGGAACGTGACGGATGAACGTGCTGGAAAGGTAGGGCGACCGCGTACGGCAACCACAGAGGGCAACGCGCAGCTAGTGCAGCAGGTGATCCAACAGCGGCCTCGGGTTTCCGTTCGCCATGTTGCAGCTGCGGTCCAAATGACGCCAACGTCCACGTATCGTCTCATGCGCCAGAGTTTAGACCTCTATCCATACAAAATTCAAACGCGGCAACCCCTCAGCGCCGCTACCATTGCTGCACGAGACACATTCGCTAACGATATAGTGCACAGGATTGATGACGGCGATATGCATGTTGGTTTACTGACGAAGCTTATTTTTACCTGGACGGCTTCGTCAATAAACAGAACTGGCGCATATGGGGAACCGAAAAGCCCCATGTTGCAGTCCCATCATCCCTGCATCCTCAAAAAGTACTTGTCTGGGCCGCCATTTCTTCCAAAGGAATCATTGGCCCATTTTTCAGATCCGAAACGATTACTGCATCACGCTATCTGGACATTCTTCGTGAATTTGTGGCGGTACAAATTGCCTTAGACGACACTGCGAACACCTCGTGGTTTATGCAAGATGGTGCCCGGCCACATCGCACGGCCGACGTCTTTAATTTCCTGAATGAATATTTCGATGATCGTGTGATTGGTTTGGGCTATCCGAAACATACAGGAGGCGGCGTAGATTGGCCTCCCTATTCGCCAGACATGAACCCCTGTGACTTCTTTCTGTGGGGACACTTGAAAGACCAGGTGTACTGCCAGAATCCAGAAACAATCGCCAGAATCCAGAAACAATTGAACAGCTGAAGCAGTACATCTCATCTGCATGTGAAGCCATTCCGCCAGACACGTTGTCAAAGGTTTCGGGTAATTTCATTCAGAGACTACGCCATATTATTGCTACGCATGGTGGATATGTAGAAAATATCGTACTATAGAGTTTCCCAGACCGCAGCGCCATCTGTTGTTGAAAATTATAACTACTGTAATTTCGAAAGTTTGTCTGCCTGAAAATGTACTGTTGTCTCAAACATATTGCAACAAACGGTGTATTTCTATCGCTGCTCGTTTAGTTTTTATTGCCGTTTCAAATATACCGGTCATTTTTGAAACACCCTGTAAATATAAATGCTAGCGTAGCCTGCAGTTTGTGCTGTTGTATTTGACGACGAACGCGTCTGAGCAGTGTCCACAAAACGTTGCAAGTGACAATGGCGGTTAGAAAAGTGTATTTTTTTTTTTTTTCTTTATTGAGTTTCGATTCCCACCGAGGGTCGGGCTGGCAGCAGCTCAGTATGGCGCTCTTCAGCCTACAGACTTTGTTTGAAAAAGATGAAGATAATAAATAATAAAAACAGACGATAAAATCGGAGACTTAAATGGTAACATGGCGAAAAAAAAAACGGGAAACTTAAAACATAGAACAAAGGGATGATGATGCTAATAAAATACATATGAAGCAGACAGGTAAAACAAGCGACAGACATTTAAAAAAAACACGGCGACAGTCTAGCAAAAGACATAAAATTCACACCCAGCGACAGCATGGTTTCTGTTCGCAACACTTTGGAAAGACGAGCAACACTGAACATTCACTTGAACACTGCACTAAACAGTTGGCAAATATGACATACCACAGCCGAGAGCAGGTGGTGGGAAACTGGACAGATGATGGAAAAAAAGGTGGGAAGAAAAGTGTTCTGTGTATACTCAATTTATCATAACAATAAACCTGATGTAAACAAACACAAACGAGATGATTGGTCTTCAGCAGTAACTCTCGTACACTGGTGTTGTTCCGCTCTTGGAAGTAGGTCCAGCTTATGTCACTGTAAATGAACCTGTAAGACATTCTGATATATTTGCATCAATCCAAGTTTTTCCTAATCATAATTTAGCTACGTAATTTTTATTTAAAAAATCGTGTACAGTCCCAGTCTCCGTAAGCTCTACTTGTCCCCTTCTTGTCCCGCTGTTCATATGTACTGCGAAAATGGATGATACTGCTTCCTGCTTCGTAGAGAAACACGCGCGCGGAACACTGTTAATGGCCAGAAACAAGTTATTCGCCCTAATGTTTTCCACAACATTATAAAGAAAAATCAGCTTTGACGTTTACCGAGAAACACGATGTAATAAATATACGAGTTTGTTTTTTAATTATATTGGTAGCGTAATCAACCTTGTCATAAGTTGATAACCGAGTGGACTGGTGAGCGGCGGTTCGGAACCTGTTATGATCTGCAATTTCTTTTTGTTCGTTTTCAATATCTAAATCGTATAAATATAAAATTTATCAAATATGAGGTAATTAACTCATACTTAATCATCATTTTTTCAAGAAAAATGTACGTCTACTACTTTCTAATTACATATCACACGCAGAAGTTTAGTTTTCATTGCAAATACACATTCTTAATCATCGATATATCATAAAAGATTGTTAAAGATTTTGAAGTTAAGAAAACATTACACAATTAAATTTTTTGGAGAAAAATTAAAAATCAAATACTCTTTGTCTGCATATGCCCATTGTTTCATAGGAGAGATGTGGTTTCACACGAGCCAGAGTGATGAGAGTCGTAGAAACATGGAAAAATATAATTTTCACTGAGTCGAGCACTTTGTACAAATGCTGCATTTTTACAGTTGTCACCCCAACACTGCAATCTGAGCCCAATAGAATTGATCTGGAGCCAAGCTAAGGGATATGTCACGAGAAATAACAAGACATTTCAGATGCCAAACTTACTGGAACTAATGCACGAAGCTTTGTGACACGTCACTGCCGAGCGAAATGCAGAACAGCACGCCATAAAAGAGGAGGAGGAGACGTGGACTTGATCGCTTGAAATTCTATTGCTGATCGCCTCGTTATCGACGTAGCATCACTGAAATGTATCGCATTCCTCGGAGTCCGATATGGAAGTTCGGAGGTTACCAGACGACTGACTAATACCTTCAGTGGCTTCAATATTTAACTACGTGGTGAAATCCCAGCAGTGCGCTTTTACGCCGCACATAGCTAATGCAGGAAAATTACCCTCGTTAAAGTCACCAGTTTTTAATTACAGTACTATGTTAGCTGAGATCGCGAACATGTTATGTTTTCCAGCAGATCACCTAAGAAGCGTATCGCCTGAGTTTTACCATTATTTCCTTCTGTTCAAAAATTAAATGACGTTCAAGGCTACATTGTTCTCTGCTCGTCTCTTTTTGCGTCATTACTACAACTGTTCACATTACTGCAGGTTAGTTGGACCAGGTGGCTGGCCAGTACTTTCCAAGTTAAATGCCCCGTATTATCGCTGAGTCGATGATATAACGTATAATCATTATCGTACTTGACTGTACTCGGGACAGCTTGGCTTCTGCTCCACATGAAACGAAATCAAATGTGGTTCCAGCAAACGCGAACGAACACAAAGTGTAATGTTTACATGCGGTTTATTCTTACGATGGGCGGAGTGCATATAGTTGCGAATACATTATGTCGGAGCTAAGTGACTTCGAACACGGGTAAGTTGTTAGTACTAGGTGGATGCTCCCGAAACCAAAGTAACCGAAGTGTTTGTTGTTTCAAGAGGCACAATATCGAAGATTTATACCGCGTAGTCCGCCCCAATAGCGCCGGCACGGTAGCTCAGCGTGTTTGTCCGAGGGCTGGGCGCTTTCTGTAATAAAAAAAACTTAGTCAAGGAATCAACGATCAACTTGAACGGATGTCTTGTGACGTCCGCCCAGACCAAACGCAACGAACCATATCGAAAAAAAATAATAATAATAGCTGAACGGTCAGTGTGTTGAATTGCCACGCAAAGAGTCTGGGTTCGATTCCCGGTTGGGGTGAGAGGTTTTCTCCCCTGAGGGACTGCGTGTTGTGCTGCCCTCATCATCATGTCATCCCCATTGTGGCGTCGCACTCAATAACGCTTGCACTTGGCGACCGAACTTCCCACCTGGGAACTCACGGCCACTGACACCATACGATAATTTCCATTTTTTTTTTTTTTTTTTTTTTGTTACTGCATACAGGGAAAGCGAAATAACGTCATCCGCTGAGTTACAACGTGGACGAAAGTGTATGGCGTGTGATCGTGACAGAAGGTCGTTCAAAACTGTGACAAAAAATAAGACAACGACAGACGCGAAAGTCACTGCAGAACTGAATGTCGCGCCCGCGAGTCCAGTCGGCACCAAAACAACATGAAGGGAGCTGAGGGTTGTAGGGCCAGCTGGAATTCCAAAACCACTCATTAGTGATGCAAATGCCCATAACAGGAAAATTTGGTGCAGAATCCATAAAACCTGGTTGGTTCAAATGGCTCTGAGCACTATGGGACTTAACATCTATGGTCATCAGTCCCCTAGAACTTAGAACTACTTAAACCTAACTAAACTAAGGACATCACACACACCCATGCCCGAGGCAGGATTCGAACCTGCGACCGTAGCGGTGACGCGATTCCAGACTGAAGCGCCTAGAACCACACGGCCACGCCGGCCGGTCATAAAACCTGGACTTTGGAGCAATGAAAGAAAGTCATTTGGTCGGATAAGTCTTGTATCATACTGTTACCAGCTTCTGGCTGAGATTACTTCCCAAGAGTGAAACATGGCAGGGGCTCTGTGATGATTTCGGCAGCCACTTCGTGGTATTCCGTGGGTCCCAAGGTTACTCTGCGAGATCGCATTACTCTCAAGCATTATGTGACCATTTTGGCTAATCAGATTCATCCCATGATCCAATGTTTGTTCCCCAGTAATGATGATGTGCTCGAAGATAAGAACTCTGTTCACACAGTTCGCATCGTCCAGGAATGGTTTTGTGAGTACGAGGGTGAATTGTCACAAGACTACATTAATTACAGCACGCTCGGAGGAATTAAAAAAGAAACCGTTCTCCCCACGCACCATAAGAGAATTGCAGGGGAAAAAACACCAGTAACTGATACTATGGAACATATCCTGTACCACGCACTTCACAGTGGTTTGCAGAGTATGAATGTAGAGATAGAAAATCTGAGCATTTAAGTCTCACAACAGCACTTTCTTAATTGCTTCGTTACCAAATGTGATTGTTCTTCAGTGGATGAAACACGTGACATGTGGATCTGTAAATCACTTATGAATCTACAAGAATGACTTACGTTAAAGCTACGAAATAAAAACCGTACGAGTCTATTTGCACGCATTCACATTGCTTTAGGACGGTCAACTCCAAGAGCAACATGCAAAAGGCCAGTAAGAAATAGACTGTGCTTTAACGTACCCAGAACTTGCGAACAGACCCGTGCGTACTACTGTTGGCAATTCTGTTGTGCGCCTTTCCATATGAAAGATAATTTTTCACCACCGTCTCGTAGTCAACATCATCGTAAACATTTTAGAGTTATCTCTGACAGTTTAATAACAAACTTTGGACATCTTGGTGACGATTCAAAGATAATGATATATAATTTATCGACACCGCTGATTTACTCAAATTAAAAAAAATTTTTTTTCACGTTGTTTAAAGCGTAAAGTACTCCTAAAATGGCATTTACGTCAGACCCGGAATGTAACGGAAAGTGTGTTTGGAACATGATAGTTAATACACACCACTATACTCAATAAGTTTATGATGCATTCAACTCACATTTTTGGACATTTCGCTCTTTTCTACCCGATTCACGTCCAATTTATTAACACTGAAACGTATGACGGTCTCTCTATAATAATAGCACAAAATTCCACAAGTAAGTAGTTTCTGTCTGTTGTGTGCAGTCAGTTGTAAGTGTTTATCTGTGTCAGTCGTACGAAATATGAATAAAACTCTGCAATGGTACTGTTGTCGTTTGAAAACTTTTCATTTGACTTATAACTAGCGGTAAGTATTCTTGCTGTCTTCGACGCACAATATTCATGCACGCAACATATACTTTTTTATCAACTACGGTCCTAATTTACACATTTGTCGTCTATCAATTTCTATTGTTTATTTACTTGGACTTTAGCGAGAGTACACTATTTAGCAATTCAGATTAAAAGAAAGATTGGAATTCCTTTGACTTAGACATTAGCCGCATACAAAAATCGCCATTCAAGTGTTGATCGATTTGTGGTTTCTCAGAAACAAGCGACTGTTGTATAGCTCAGGAAACTCTTTGAATCCATCAGTTCACCCATTGTCGCCGTCGATAGCAGTCGAGTGTGGAAATACCTCAAAATTTTTTGAAATTATTTTCTGCTTTTTGGCTGACATACAAATAACTTAGGAACTTACATCCCTCTGTAAGTATTAGTTTCCAATATGTGCACTATAGTGCAAGTGAAAGTTTGACTGTTACCGCGTCCAAGATAGCAAAATCTATCCCTCCTTTGGCTAGACTTGTGTTCACAACAAATATCTCGTTCTCTTCATGTAAGCGCTTATTTATCAACTTTTGAATTTCGTTATGTATGAGTATTTTCAATAACATTGACCACAGACAGTGTACATGAAATCAACACAAGAAACGTTTTCGCCCTTTACTTCGTATGTAAATGAATTTGAAATTATGATAATCAGGATTGGAGCATTAGTGCGTGATACATTGAAGTGACTCTTAAACCAGATTCATCATCTGACTTAGGTTTTGAACATTATTATCTGTCTCTGTTGATCCATTGTGCATTTTTTTTAGAACTTTTCATACAGTTTCGCGTAAATTTCTTTAATTTTATCCACAGTGTTTGTAAAACCGTGACTTGTTTGCATTTTGCACAGGTACAGTCGTAGACTGTGCGGCTGGTCCCGGCGGAGGTTCGAGTCCTCCCTCGGGCATGGGTGTGTGTGTTTGTCCTTAGGATAATTTAAATTAAGTAGTGTGTAAGCTTAGGGACTGATGACCTTAGCAGTTAAGTCCCATAAGATTTCACACAAATTTGAACATATTTATTTATTTATTTATTTATTTTGCACAGGCACATAGAACAGTTCAAAATGTGAATATGTGCGATAAAGAAGTGTAATATGTCAAATTTTGTTTTCACTATGTATATTGTCAGTAGCTACGTACATCTTAAAAGAAACACCGGCGGTAACTGCCATGTACAGATAATCACGAAATCATGTTCATTGTTTTTCCCATACATTTTACAAATTTCTTTCCTATCGGGACAACTATTTGTAATGTTTAGCATATGCCGTAATCAATTCTTTTATGTTCCGTTGAAGTGATGAAACTAGGCTCGTACCGAGAACGCGAGTTTAAAAGTTTACACGAGGGACTTCTGAAGGAAGTAGCTGTATTACATTGCCTCATTTGCCATTACCTCATTAAATATTTTTCTATTTCAGGAATATGGCGGCTCTTGTTGGTATTAACGGTTTCGGGCGCATTGGACGCCTAGTTCTACGTGCGTCTCTGGAAGCTGATGACGTGAAGGTAAGGATTTTAAAACGCCAATTAAACATTTTCTACTTAATTTTAAAAGCTCAGTTAAATATTTTCTTCCTAAATTTTCCACAGCTGAAATAGTTATAGGTACTACGCTACTATCATAAGAAGCAGTTTCACATAGCAGCATGTTTCCATTGCTACGGACGTAACATTAGTACAATTGAAAGTGAATAAATAACATTAAAATAAAACCCAAAAGACTCAAATCTTTTATAGGTAGACATCGACATGATCCAGGTTTGATGAAGCAAGCTGTGTACATTTGCCTCTAAAGAAATAAAAAAATGTAGTGTTTGTTACATGTGCTCAGAACACAGAAGATAATGCACGTCTGTTTAAAAAGTCGCTCAGCATTACTGTAAGAGTGAGCAAGGACGATTTGTAAATGGGAGAACCAAAGTAACGGGCGCTATCAAATTTCAAGGGACTATTCTAGCGTTTTTGCGGTCAATTTAGGGTAACGCACCGTCCCGTCATCCGTCAGAACCGACCGAACATCCTGAGAGAAAGGGGGGATGCTGGAAGATGGTACAGTTAAAAGTGCACGTAAAGTACTTGAGCGCTAAAGTATATCTCTGGACCAATAATCGCTTAATTTTAACTTCTCAATTTGCATCATTAAAAGGCAGATAGCTACAAAACAATACATTTTCTCAAATCCAGTGTCTTTCCACCTTGACGGTTGAGGATTCACAGATTCTGTAGTATTTTCTCTCGTGCAAACGTAAAAACGATTTGTTTCGTCTGCAATAAATAGCAACAGTTCTTGACAGAAATATCACAAAAAATGAAGGAATGATTGGGTCAGTATCTAGTTGATATTTTTGTGCTGAACTTGTAATGGTTTAACAGCTGGAAATTGGCTCTTTCTACTCAAATGTGTCGCTTAAGTGTGCTCTATTCTGAACCGTTTTGCTGTCACTTTCTGATTCTCGTATTCAGAGGAACTGCTGACTGTAATTCTTGCTCTCCCCTCGGACATAAAGGGCTGAGGACTACAGCTTTGAGATTCTGTTGAAGACTCATCACTGCTATTAACGTCAGATAATTCACACTCTGTCTCTGTTAGTGAGCATATCCAGGATCTCTTTATCTGCGCAACCACGGTGACGTGACCTTTCTCCCGTTTCCAGGGCGGAGAGAGAGCTCTGCGTGTTTACACGCCTGTAGCGCTCCAGTAGCTGTGACTCAAGAGTGCCAAATCTCGTCCCTAGCGATGCAAAGGCCGGTGACACGGTATGCGACAATACATCCTTAGTGCTGTAGGGAAGACAGAGGGCCGCGCTTAAATACGTCAGTTGCACCAGGGGAATGGCGAGGCATGACGAGTTAACACGTCCCCAGCAGTCAAAGGGTTAATATACAACATGAACAGCAAGTATCCCAACACACTTCCCTGTGGCACACCCGAAGTTATTTCTACATCTGGTGATGACTCTCCAGCAAAGATAAAATGGTGCATCCTCCTACCAAAAAGTCCTCAGTCCATCACAAATTTACGTTGGTACCCCATATGATAGTTTGACAGTAAGGATAGGTGTGGTACTGAGTCAAATGCTTAGTTGAATGCTTTTCGGAAATCAAGAAATACTGCATCTACATGACTGCTTTGATCCAAAGCTTTCAGTAGGTCGTTTGAGAAAAGTGCAAGTTGGGTTTCACATGATAAGTGTTTTCAAAATCCATGCTGTTGACACTGAGGAGGTCATTGGGTGTTAGTTTTGTGAATCACTTGTACCATCCCTTCTTGTAGACGTGTGTGTTTCCAATAACTGGGCACGGTTTTTTGTTCAAGGAATCCACAATAGATAGATGGAAGAGGGGCTATCAGCTGGAAATTCAATGTAGAAGGTGACAGAGAATTCCTTGAGCCCTGGAGCTTTGTTCAGTTTTAACGATTTCACAGGTTTCTCAACTCCAGTGACACTAATACTTATTTCATTCATCTTTTGAATGGCACGAGGATTAAACTGGGGCAATTTTCCTGCGTTTTCCTTTGTAAAGGAACATTTGAAAATGGAGTTAAGCATTTCAGCTTTTGGGACTAGTGCAGCAGGGGATACAACCCGTCGGCTTTGAACAATGACGTCTCAAGTCGCCAGAGAGCATGTATTACAGAGATGAAAGAGCTGAGGAGAATGTTGAGAAACAAAGGAATGCGAGAGAGATAAACATTGATCTTGTCAAAAGCATAAGTGTTTTTTGACTTTAAAAAAAAAACTTACGAGATAGAATAAACTGATCCTACTTTATTAAGCAATATCTTGTCAAAAGCGGAGAAGCGATTGTTCTTAATGTTCTAGCTCCCTTCACTACGTAATAAGTTTTTTTTGACTTTTGAAAAAAAAACAATCTCACGAGATAGAATAAACTGATCCTACTTTATTAAGCAGCTCCCTTCAGTACGTAATAACTGTTTTTTGCCTTTTTTGAAAAAAAAAATCTCACGAGATAGAATAAACTGATCCTACTTTATTAAGCAATATCTTGTCAAAAGCCGAGAAGCGATTCTTCTTAGTGTTCTAGCTCCCTTCAGTACGTAATAAGAGTTTTTTGGCTTTTTTTTTTTTTTAAATATCACGAGATAGAATAAACTGATCCTACTTTAGTAAGCAATAGTGTTTTTTGGCTTTTTTAAAAAAAATCTCACGAGATAGAATAAACTGATCCTACTTTATTAAGCAATATCTTGTCAGAAGCCGAGAAACGATTCTTCGTAGTGTTGTAGCTGCCTTCAGTAGCTGATAAGTGTTTTTTGGCTTTAAAAAAAAATCTCACGAGATAGAATAAACTGATCCTACTTTATTAAGCAATCAGTAAAAACACGAAATGGAAAGATAACAGCAAAAGCTGTTATGTTTTAGTTTAGTTTTTTTTATTGATTGCTGAATAAAGTGGGATCAGTTTATTCTATCTCGTGAGATTTTTTTTTTAAAAAAAGCCAAAAAACACAATCCACATTACCTCAATATCATTACGAAAAATATTAAGTACCGGACGAATAAAAAACAAACCATTAAGTTAATTAAATCACACATTTAATGATGCACCGAATATCAAGCGATCGCTTTTAGATTAACATTCAATTATTTTAATGATAGTGCTTATTAGAACACAGAACTGCTTTATTATCTATGCCTCGAAGTGAAAACATTACGATCTATGACTAAGGAATGACGTCATTGCCTCGAAGTGAAAACATTACGATCTATGACTAAGGAATGACGTCATTGTTCAAAGCCGACGGGTTGTATCCCCTGCTGCACTAGACCCCAGCTTTTGCTTTGCTGCCCTCACTTTTCACTTCCTGTCCCATTCACCGGGACCGGACACTAACTTTGGTGCCACTAACAGCCGTTACATACAACCAGAAATTCTTTGGGTTCTGTGGAAGTTCACTTGACAGTATTCTGCTAAGGTAGTCACTGAAGACATTACACATTGTTCTCTTGACAGCCAAACATATTTCATTCAGCATCTGTCTACCTGTAACCATATGCTTTGTTTTACACCTATTATGCAGTAATCTCTGTTTCCATATAGGTTTCTTTATAGTTGCTATCAGTTACTATACCACGAAACATTCTACTGGATACATTTCTATTCAGTGTTTGGTCCGCCGGCCGGAGTGGCCGTGTGGTTCTAGGCGCTACAGTCTGGAGCCGAGCAACCGCAACGGTCGCAGGTTCGAATCCTGCCTCGGGCATGGATGTGTGTGATGTCCTTAGGTTAGTTAGGTTTAATTAGTTCTAAGTTCTAGGTGACTGATGACCTCAGAAGTTAAGTCGCATAGTGCCCAGAGCCATTAGCCAGTGTTTGGTCAACTATTCTTTTAAACTTGAGCCAGAGTTCCCACGTGCACCTGTACCCCTGCTTTGATGGGTGGTAACTTGCTTGCCTCGCATGCAGTGGGCCCGGGTTTGATTCCTGGCCAGGTTCGAGATTTTTCTTGTCTCATGGACTGGGTGTTCTGTTGTCCTCATTACATCCTCATCACCAGCATGCAAGTCGCCCAATGTGGTGTCGACTGAAATAAGACTTGCACTCGGCGGCCTAACTTCCCCGGATGGGGCCTCCCGGACGACAATGCCATATCCTCATTTCCATTCTGCATGCTCCTGCCCTGTGATGAAAGTTTCATCCTCCTCATTGAGGTATAACACAACTGGGTTTTATCTACTTTACTGACCATGTGTATCTTTCTGTGTGTTTTAGTTGTCCTATGTGCTTTGGTAACCATTGATGCCACATACTGCATCATGGTCACTGATATGAGAAATATGGACATTCTCAAAGAGGTTAGGTCTATTTATTGCTGTTACATCCAATATATTTCCTTCTTGAGTTGGGTTCCTAACTGTCTGTTCTAGGTAGTTTTCAGAGAAGGCATTTAATAAAATTTCCCAGGATGTCTTATCACGCTCACCATTTCTCAGACAGCAAACCTATTTTAGCTGTGTATTTTGCAATGGAACGGACTGATGATTGTCTGGAAGAGATCTGATATCACTCCAGTCTGCCATAAATTGTCAGGATGGCTTTTTACTTCTGTTGGAAATGCTATTATATTGACTATATCAGTTATGGATTTCACACGTTGTACAAAAGATAATCTGTTAGTAATGAAAGCTTGAGTAGATTTTTATACACTGCCACACATGATGCTTCAGCATTCCTCCATCACCATCAACAGCTCCCTTTCCATGGGATGTACAAAATAAACACCAGTTTAACACAAGAGCATGATCGTCTTTGCTGAAAATCACACTGGCTGATGTGCGGGTGAGAGTAGTACACAGTGAAACATTCAATTTCAGCTGTTTCTAGTAATGTTATTAACTTCAGCTGATATCAATATATGTTGACCTTTGTTAAAGATATCTTTGACCATAATCGTTGGAAAACTTGGTGAGATTTATACTTCTTTATCTGTTACTGCATCTTTTTGGTAGCCACCAATTTCAATTAACATCTGTTTATAAATATCATATTTTCCATAATAAAAACACGTAAGAGGAATTTCTTATTTTATTACCAGATATACACTTTTAGCTAAATATTGACCAGTTTTTGATGTGGTGGATATGTAGGTTATTAATCCTAATAATTTTGTTCTAATTCATGGTGTATTTAGTACACAGACACACCTATATACAGTACACATTGAAACAGTGTAGACTCGTGGATGCTGAGAAATCGAAGCCTACAACAATTTATCAAGTTGTAGAGGGTGTTTGTGAATGTTTTCTTTAGGCAGTGACACCAACGAATGTAACTTCTGGGTTTAGAAAGTGTGGAATTTTTCCACTTAATGTGAGCATCTTCAATGAATCAAATTTCCTTATGTCGGCAGTTTCAGACCCTTCTCTGAATTCTGGTGGTGAGCCTAATCCATTAGATCCACTGGATTTAATCAGATGTGTGATCCCTCCAAACACTTTGGAATATAATGTGCAAAATCTTTAGGCAGCCAGCTGCAGTTTATACACTGAACAACAGCACCACCAAATGATACATCTCACAGAATGAGTTTTGTGGTTATCCAAAAGTGCCTCCTAAAAAACAACTGTACACTTGAAAGGGAGAAGCACCATATTGACTGCAATGTCTGAGAAAGCAGTTATTGAAGAAAAAACTTGAAGAAAAGTGTAAAGTCGGAAGAAAAAGAGAAAAGATGTTTGAGGGATCTAAGAAGCTGAAAACTAAGCAACTTGAAAATAAAAGGACTTCAAGCAAAAATAATGAACAAAGCTGTGACTCAGTGGGAAGTCCATCACTTTGTGATGATTCTGCCCCCAATGTTGCCTATGTGTGATCTAAGCTATTCATATATTAATAATGTAAAAAGTTATAACTGATTCACTGGTACATGGTACACAATGAAATACTTGCAATATCTTTTTAAAATGATAAGTTCATTTGTTAATAGTTGCAAAATTACGTTTTTTATTCCAATTTCGTTAAAACTTTTACCATAGCTGCAGTCACATCTCAAAGGAACTTTGGCAAAGTTTTAGATCAAGATATGCCTTAGTTTCTACTCCAAGGCTATCAGCTTGGAGGTCAGCCAGCCAAAATGCATGGTGTTGTGAAAAAAAATCATAAAGTTTGTCTAACTGACTATTACAGTGAGAAATCTGCAAATCTGCAAACTTTTGGTCTAAGTTGAACATGGGCTATGTCAGTGAGGTAGCACATTTTCCTTAATTGCTGCTCAAAGTAGGTGAAAAAAACCTCCAGCCTAAAACATTTTTTTTAATCAAATAAGGTGTGGAAGGTCATATGGTATATTAACTTTCAACTTGTTTTGTTTGAAATATTTGGATTTAGACTGGGTGTCTTAAATTTTTGCATCATATTTGATCAATGTTCCTTGGTCTGATATCTGAAAATGATGGTCAACCACTTTTTTTTTTTTTTAAATTAGTTCAATTAGAAAGAGCTGATTTTTATCACCTACTAGGCACTTGTTTTTGCATGTTGATATATTTTGTTTAAGGAATAATGCTTAGCTTAAAAAATAAGTGACTTTGGCACAGTAAGTGCGTATTTGACTTAAACGGATGTATGAGAATTTATTTTTTAGGTCATAAACAAAAAAATGATAATCCCATTGCCAAGGAGCCATACCCAATTGCCAGAAAGTTAACAAAAAAAAAAGGGAAACTATGCACTGCCTGAAAGAAAGCAAGGGAAATAGGTTTCTAACCAAATGAAGTCAAGAGTACCGGAGGATGTGTTGTGGGCTCAAAGATTGTGTTTCTATTGCAATTGAAGGACAGAAGATTAAGAGGCAGAAATGACTCTTAATTTGCAACCTGAAAGAACTATTTGTAATGCTTCAAGGTTGCATTGTACCTAGGATTCTCTAAATTCTGTGAATTACATCCAAAATGGTGTGTGCCTGTCAGTTCTTTTGGAAGACATTAAGGTTGTGTTTGTGCAGTATGTCTTAAGTTATTGGTAGACCAAAGTCCAATCTGAGAAGATTACAAACGCCTACTTAAAAGAAAAAAGAAGAAAACTGTCTGTAGCTTAAAACCAAGAGACAACATGCTCAAGCATTGTGAAAAAAACCATTGGAACTATTTTTGGTAGATGCTTTCAAGAACAGTGATCCTTGAAGGTGTTATTGAATGCAAGCATTGGGTCCACATTGGCAGCAAAACATTGGACACAAAACAGCTGGCAACTGAATATTTTACTTCAGAATTAACTGGAAAAATGTGGAACCTTTCTTGCCAGTAGTGCATTACAATGCATCAAAGCCAGTATTGGAAGATGATCAAAAACAGTTTGAAAATGAAGAAAACTGTTTTTGTAGTGTATTTCATAGAAATCTATTTATTTGTGGTGCAAGACGCTGTGCAGTTCATCCACCGAGAAAACAAAACAGGCAAGCCACTTTACACCTGTTTGTAGTTAATAAACTACAGAAGTGCTGAAGATATCCCAAATTTGAATATTTGCATAATCGGTGAGTCCCTCAGGGTGACATAGTTAATGTGTATTTGACAAGATTGATCAAGTATCTGAAGAATACAATTGTTGAAATCTACTATTCCCATTACTTCACTGACTGTTCTGCTGCCCAATACCAAAATTTCAAGAATTTCATCAACATATGTAATCATGAAAATGATTTTGGAAGCAAGGCTGAAAGGAAATTCTTCAGAATAAGACATGACAAATTACCATATGATGAAACTGGTGGAACAGCGAAACAATTAGCAGCATGTGCAAGCCTTCAGGACGACACTGTTCGACTTGTTCACATTTTGTGATGAGAATGTTAATAGAATCAAGTTATTCTTTATTGAAAGGGCCAGAGCTGAAACTGCAGCATTAGCTCAAGAAGAAAGGTTTGAAAATGGCAAAACTATTTCTGTAACAATATAATCACCATCTTGTGCAGGTTGTTGATAAATGCTTCACATCAGCAAACTTTCAAATGATACAGCATCTTTTATAGCTATCACTGACCAGTCTACTTTGGAGAAAACATTTTGAATCTCCAACCTGGGTAATACGTAGCCTATATTTGGAGAATTAGCAATATCACAACATATCACTTGAACAGAACAATGTGCTAAAAGACTTCATGCATTCTGAGGATCCTGCATTTTCATTCTGTTGTTCATATAAAAAAGATTATTGCTGGATGCCAGAGCAGCACATTATCACAAACATTTCTGCCCCAGTCACAACATTGACAGGATGCCATTATAAGTTCCCTATGCAAACTTTATTCAATAATGAAGAAAAATTCAAGTCCAATCAATAGTAAAGAGCAGCTCAGGCTTGAGAACCTGATTAGGAGCCCTATATGAGACTTGGAACCATGACAGAGCGACCCAGTTCATGATTGGGAACCTGTAAGAAGAGACCCCCACCTGTGGCTGTTCTTGCCAGGCTGTCAAGCATGGTTCCTTGGCAATGGAGTTACCATTTTTTTAAAGTTGGTAGTAGGAAAGCTACCATGAACCAATGCAAGTTTTCCATTTATGTGATTATAAAAGTAAATTAATTCTCATGCAGCCTTTTACATAAAATAATACATTTACTGGCCCAACATTGCTTACATTTGAAGCTAAATATTATCCTTTAAATAAAAGATACCAACAAGCAAAAACAAGTGCCCGGGACATAAAAATCTGCTCTTCCTAATGAACTAGTTAACAAAAAAAATTGTTAGGTAACAATTTTTGATATATTTCACGCTGAATGTTGGTCACATTTAATGATAAAATATGACATCCAGTCTAGGTCCAAATATCTGATAAACTAAACAAGCTTGAAAGTTAATTATTTATCACGTGGTATTTCATAAATTTCCTTAGCAAAAAACTGTGACATAAAAAAATCTTAGGCTGGAGATACCAATGCTTGAAACTGGAATGGTGTGTGTGTGTGTGTGTGTGTGTGTGTGTGTGTGTGTGTGTGTGTGTGTGTGTGTGTGTGCGCGCGCTTGAAACTGGAATGGTGTGTGTGATGTAAGTTGTTGTTTTGTGGTGGTGGTGGTGGTGGTGGTGGTGCCCCCCCCCCCCCCCCCCCCACACACACACACTCTTCGAACAGCAATTGTGGAAAAATGACTTAGTCCATTTTGTAATTCAACTTAGCATCAAACGTTGAACAGACATACCAACTGCAGATTTCTCACTGCAGTAGCCAGTGTATATCATGTTGTCAAATGTGATGATTTATTCACAGTAACATGTGTATTGACTGAGTGACCTCCAAGCTGATGGCTCTGGTAGTGAAAGTACACCACATGTTGAGCTAGAGCTTTACAGAACTTGCGATTTGCCTCCAGCTATGGTAAAAGTTTTAACAAAATTAGCTGATTTGACGTAGAATGATAAATACAAAATTTTGTTCTATACGGAGAGATAAGTTATACAAAATCATCAAAAAAATTTTTTGTTTTGTTTTACTATGTGCTACTGTTCTCTACTGTTGCTTGAAATGTTGATTAACTGCAACAGACAGTATTTCTATTAGGGTATGAAACTAGACTGCCAATGCTGCAAGCTATTGCTGTGTAAATAGTGATACGTTAATTACTCCAGCGTGTGCTCCACACTTCATCTCGATAAGCCGTAGTGAAATTCTTACTGAAATCAATCTGAAGAACACAAATGCTAAATCAACCATTTCAAACTTTTCTCATTTCTTTGATAACACAGTGAAGAAGAAAATTTGGTAAGTTGTTCTCCAACATTTTGAAAACATCATCTATAGAACCTTCCTGCACAACTTTAACTACTCTCCCTGTCATGTCCTTTTTGAAAAATTTTTGCATTTCAGGCTATTTTGGTGAGTTGAAAATACCAAAATTTTGCATGTCATAACTAAATAAAATATCATATTAAATTTTTTCATGAAATATGAACCCCCGCAGGTCTGAGGTTTTCCTGCCTGTCATAAGAGCTGACTAAAAGGAGTCTCACACGTTTTGGCCTTTATGTAGTGGTCCCCTGTAGGATTTGATCTCCATTTTTCAAAATTTTCCCAAAGAACAAACCAATTGGGGTAGGGCATCTCACGTGGTGCATCATGTCCATCGTGCATTGAGATCTTTAGCCCATTTCCTTGTCGTCGCATTGCAGTCCCGCCCATTCTCCATCTCTTGAGTGAGGACACCTTTCTGGGTGCATTTTCCACCACGCACTATGCAGTGTCCCTTTCTGTGCCGACGATGACCATGGACTTCTTTGTACCTCATATCCAGCACGGTAGCCTTGTACCTCCTATCCAGCACGGTAGCCAGTCCATTGTGGTGGGGCCGCCATGTACCCTGTTGGTTGTAGCCCCCTGACGACACAGGGATCACTCTGCTGATGCCTTCGCCATTAATTCCCCACGTATGCCAAGGAGTAGATGCCTGTCACCCTGGGGCATCGGGACTCCCGGCAATGACCATCCTGCTAGGTGGCCTTTGCTGTGGCTGGGTGGCGCCTGTGAGGAGGGTCCCTGGTCGGAGTGGGTGGCATCAGGGTGGATGGCATGCCATGCAGCGTAGTACATCATCTCTTGCTGGTGGTCCGACACCAGCTGTCTCTAAGCGGGCAAAGTCTAACTTAAATGCTAAGAAACATGACCCCAAGTTGTTCCCCTTTCTGGCCACACCATGGGAGGAACGCCAGACTAAGGAGGGCAGTGAAGCTTATTCGCCCTGGTACCTCGTATGTAAGAGAGTTGATGGGGAATCTTTCATGTCCACGAAGCCTCAGTTTTTTGTGGTGCATTTGGAGGAAAAGTTTGGGGAGGTGGAGAGCTTGTCCAAAATGCACTCTGGGTCAGTATTGATAAAAACGGCATACTCTGCCCAGTCAGGGGCATTACTCACTTGTGGCAAGTTAGGGAATGTTTCTGTTACCCACAAACCTCATAAGAGCTTAAATACAGCCCAGGGTATTATATTCCATAGGGACCTTCTTTTGCAGCCTGCCAATTTGGAGAGGTGAGGTGTTCATTTCATCCGGCACATCCATCGGGATCCGAGGGATAACCAGGTTGCCACCGGTACCCTCATCTTGGCCTTCAAGGGTGACACACTGCCTGAGAAGTTCAAGGTGATTGTGTACCACTGTGACGTCAAGCCATATATACTGCCCTCGATGCAGTGCTTTAAGTGCTGGAAGTTCAGTCATATGTCTTCCCACTGTACTTCCAGCCCCACCTGTCGAGATTGTGGACATCCATCGCATCCCAATACTCCATGCGCCCCGTCTCCCATCTGTGTCAACTGCGGAGAGCATCATTCACCTTGCTTGCCAGACTGTGGGATTTTACAGAAAGAGAGGAAAATCATGGAATATACTGACTGACCTACACTGAGGCTAAGAGGAAATTTGTTTCCTACATCCTGTGGCTATGACCTCATACGCCGCCGCTACAAGAACAGTTCTCGCACCATCAGTTCCTCGAATTCCTGTCGCCTCTCAGAACTGGGAGAATACACCTGCCACCTTGGTAGGGGCACTTCCCTCCCTGTTGCTCCCACACCACCTACTTCGGGAGCAACACCTCCCCAAACATCAGGGATTTCAGTCCCCACTTCTGAGCCAGAGAAGCATAAGGCTTTTCAGCTCCTCTCTGTAGGAAGGGGTCACTTGGGTCACTCGCTTCCCTGGTTTTCGCCAGAGGGGACCCTCACACACAATGGATGTACGAGGTGTGGCAATAAAGTAATGAGACTGATGTGAAGAAAAATTTTGCTTACCGTTTTAGTCAAGTTTAGTGTTGTCTCTTTCAAAGTAGTTCCGTTCTCATTGCATACACTGTTTCCAGTGCTTCTGCCATTGATGGTAACATTTCTGGAACTCATCTTTTGTAATATCCTCCAAGACCCTATTCACAGCTTTATGGACATCTTGTGTTGTTTGAAAATGGTGCCCTTGACCGCTGTTTTGATTCTTGGAAATCGAAAAAAGTCGCACAGAGCAATATCTGGTGAATAAAGTGGCTGTGGTAGTACTGAAATTTGTTTTGAAGTTAAAAATTGCTGTACTGACAGAGCAGTATAAGATGGCACATTATCATGATGCAGAATCCAATTATCAGCAGTGTTGGCATGGACACGAAGAAATCTTTTACAAAGTCTTTCTAAAATTTTTTTGTAATAATATTGGTTAACTGTTTGTCCAGGAGGCACCCACTCTTTATGAACAATTCCCTTGGAATCAAAGAAGCACACAAGCATGCATTTCACTTTGGACTTTGACATGCGAGCATTTTTTGGTCTTGGTGATCCCTTTGAGCACCATTGTGAACTTTGGAGTTTTGCCTCTGGATCATACTGAAAAAACCAACTTTCATCACCAGTGATAACAGGGCTCAACAATTCTGGATTGATTTCTGTTTGCTCTAACAGATCAGCTGCCACATTTTACCACGTTTCTAGCTGTTGTGGTGTGAGATTTTTGGGGACAATTTTTGCACAAATCTTTCTCATACCAAGATCTTCAGTTATTAGTAGATGAACCGTTTCTTGATTGATGTGAGTTCATGCACCCTGGCCAAGTTGATATCTGTCCGTGAGGTTGATGGTCGTCCACTGCTGTCTTCATCTTCAACATTCGTTCTGCCTTCACTAAACATTTTATGCCAACGAAAAACTTGAGCTCTTGACATAACCTCCTCTCCAAAAGCCTTCTGAAGCTTACCACAAGTTGTCGTTGCATTTTCATCCAATTTAATGCAAAAAGAAATGGCATACCATTGCGCAATATTATGTGGTTCCATTCCCGTGTCGAGAGAGACAAACACATGTTAACTTATTACAGCACAACTCATGACTGAGCAGTTGCATCAATGTGCCGCTTGGACTAGAAGCAGCTTATAGACCAAAGTCAAAGATATTGTGCCTATGCAAGCCTGCAGGGTTGCTGCATCTTGCAAAGAAAATCAGTCGCATTACTTTATTGTCGCACCTCGTAGACTGCTCAGGCAAAAATGTCGGTGGCAGCAGGTGACCCTGAGGCATAAACCGCCTCATTGAATGTTCCGTGATTTCCCAGTCTGATGATGATGTCATCCTCCAGTGGAATTGCAGCAGTTTTTCCACCGCCTGGCTGAGCTACGGCAACTGTTAAGCTTTACACCCACTTTCTGCATTGCCCTCCAGGAAACATGGTTCCCGGCAATGCGGACCCCTGTCCTCCTTGGCTATAAGGGATATTACAGGGACCATAGTGACTATAATCAAGTGTCAAGTGGACTTTGTGTTTATGTCCTAAACTTGGTCTGTAGTGAACCTGTGCCCCTCCAAACCCCTCTGGAAGCTGTGGGTGTCAGAATACAGATGACGCAGGAAATAACTGTCCGCAATGTATATCTTCCTCCAGATAATGCAGTACCCCTGAATGAATTAGCTGCACTGATTGATCAACTCCCTAAACCTTTCCTACTTGTGGAAGATTTTAATGCCCATAACCCCTTGTGGGGTGACACCGTGCTGACTGTCTGAGGCAAAGATGTTGAAACTTTACTGTCTCAATTCGACCTCTGCCTCTTAAATACTGGGGCTGCCACACATTTGAGTGTGGCTCATGGCAGTTACTCGGCCATTGATTTATAAGTTTGCAGCCCAGAACTTCTCCCATCTATCCACTGGGGAGCACATGATGACCTGTTTATTAGTGACCACTTCCCTATCTTCCTGTCACTGCCCCGGCATCAGGCCCATGGACGCCTACACAGATGGGCTTTAAATAAGGCGGCTGGGAAACTTTCATCTCTGATGTCACCGTTGACTCTACCCCACATGGTAACATCAATGTGATGGTTGAGCATGTGACTACCACAATCATTTCTGTGGCAGAAAATGCGATCCCTCGCTCTTTAGGGTACCCGAGGCGTAAGGCAGTCCCTTGGTGGTTGCTGGAAGTCGCTGAGGCAATTACAGAGCGTCGGCGAGCTCTACAGCGACATAAGCGACAGCCTTCCCTAGAGCATCTGATAGCCTTTAAGCGGCTCTGTGCCTGTGTACGCCAGCTTATAAAACGACAGAAACAGGTGTGTTGGGAGAGGTACATGTCGACCATTGGGTGCCATATGTCACCTTCCCAAGTCTGGACAAGTCAGATGTCTTTTTGGGTACCAGACCCCAACTGGTGTCCCTGGCGTTACCATTAATGGCGTGCTTTGTACCAATGCAAACGCGATTGCTGAGCACTTTGCTCGACCCTCTGTATCGGAGAACTACTCCTCAGTCTTTCGCACCCACAAACAGTGGATGGAAAGGAAAATCCTCTAGACTACACACCACAGTGAACCCTGTAACACCCCATTTACGGAGTGGAAGCTCCTCAGTGCACTTGCACATTACCCCGACACAGCTTCTGGGCTGGATTTGATACAGATTAAACATCTCTCATCTGACAACAAGCACCATCTCCTTGTCATCCTCAACCGGATCTGGTGCGATGGCGTCTTTCCACCACAATGGTGGGAGAGCACCATCATTCCTGTGCTCAAACCCATTAATAACCCACTTAATGTGAATAGCTATCGGCCCATCAGCCTTACCAATATTGTTTGTAAGCTGCTGGAACGTTATGGTGTTTCGGTGGTTGCGTTGGGTCCTGGAGTCACGTGGCCTACTGGCTCCATGTCAGGATGGCTTCCGCCAGGGTCGCTCTACCACTGATAATCTTGTGTCCCTCGAGTCTGCCATCTGAACAGCCTTTCCCAGATGCCAACACCGTGTTAGTCTTTTTTTTTATCTACGCAAAGCGTATGTGCCACCTAGCAACATCATATCCTTACCACAGTATTCGGATGGGGTCTCCGATGCCTGCTCCAGATTTTTATCCAGAATTTCCTGTCGCTCCATACTTTCCATGTCCAAATCGGTGCCTCCCATAGTCCCCCCCCCCCCCCCACCCCCCACCCCATATCCAGGACAATGAGGTCCAACAGGTCTCTGTATTTAGTGTATCAATATTTTTAGTGGCCATTAACGGTCTAGCAGCAGCTGTAGGGTCGTCAGTCTCACCCTCTCTGTATGCAGACGACTTCTGTGCACTGGTGTTGCTGAGCAGTGCCTACAGGGAGCCTTCCACAAGGCACAGTCGTGAGCTCTCCCCCACAGCTTCCAGTTTTTGGCTGCTAAGTCTTGTGTCGTGCGCTTCTGTTGGTGTCGTACCATTCATCTGAAACCAGCACTTTCCTTAATGACAATCCACTCACTGTAGTGGGGACATAGATTCTTAGGACTGGTTTTTGATGCCCGATTGACTTGGCTACCTCATGTTCGTCAGCTTAACTGGAATTGCTGGCAGCACCTCAATGCCTTCCGCTGCCTGAGCAACACCAACTGGCGTGCAGATCGCTCTACTTTGCTGGAGCTCTACAAAGCCCGTGTTCAATCCCGCCTTGACTATGGGAGTCTGGTTTACGGTTCAGCAGCACCCTCAGCGTTGCATGTACACTCCTGGAAATTGAAATAAGAACACCGTGAATTCATTGTCCCAGGAAGGGGAAACTTTGACACATTCCTGGGGTCAGATACATCACATGATCACACTGACAGAACCACAGGCACATAGACACAGGCAACAGAGCATGCACAATGTCGGCACTAGTACAGTGTATATCCACCTTTCGCAGCAATGCAGGCTGCTATTCTCCCATGGAGACGATCGTAGAGATGCTGGATGTAGTCCTGTGGAACGGCTTGCCATGCCATTTCCACCTGGCGCCTCAGTTGGACCAGCGTTCGTGCTGGACGTGCAGACCGCGTGAGACGATGCTTCATCCAGTCCCAAACATGCTCAATGGGGGACAGATCCGGAGATCTTGCTGGCCAGGGTAGTTGACTTACACCTTCTAGAGCACGTTGGGTGGCATGGAATACATGTGGACGTGCATTGTCCTGTTGGAACAGCAAGTTCCCTTGCCGGTCTAGGAATGGTAGAACGATGGGTTCGATGACGGTTTGGATGTACCGTGCACTATTCAGTGTCCCCTCGACGATCACCAGTGGTGTGCGGCCAGTGTAGGAGATCGCTCCCCACACCATGATGCCGGGTGTTGGCCCTGTGTGCCTCGGTCGTATGCAGTCCTGATTGTGGCGCTCACCTGCACGGCGCCAAACACGCATACGCCCATCATTGGCACCAAGGCAGAAGCGACTCTCATCGCTGAAGACGACACGTCTCCATTCGTCCCTCCATTCACGCCTGTCGCGACACCACTGGAGGCGGGCTGCACGATGTTGGGGCGTGAGCGGAAGACGGCCTAACGGTGTGCGGGACCGTAGCCCAGCTTCATGGAGACGGTTGCGAATGGTCCTCGCCGATACCCCAGGAGCAACAGTGTCCCTAATTTGCTGGGAAGTGGCGGTGCGGTCCCCTACGGCACTGCGTAGGATCCTACGGTCTTGGCGTGCATCCGTGCGTCGCTGCGGTCCGGTCCCAGGTCGACGGGCACGTGCACCTTCCGCCGACCACTGGCGACAACATCGATGTACTGTGGAGACCTCACGCCCCATGTGTTGAGCAATTCGGCGGTACGTCCACCCGGCCTCCCGCATGCCCACTATACGCCCTCGCTCAAAGTCCGTCAACTGCACATACGGTTCACGTCCACACTGTCGCGGCATGCTACCAGTGTTAAAGACTGCGATGGAGCTCCGTATGCCACGGCAAACTGGCTGACACTGACGGCGGCGGTGCACAAATGCTGCGCAGCTAGCGCCATTCGACGGCCAACACCGCGGTTCCTGGTGTGTCTGCTGTGCCGTGCGTGTGATCATTGCTTGTACAGCCCTCTCGCAGTGTCCGGAGCAAATATGGTGGGTCTGACACACCAGTGTCAATGTGTTCTTTTTTCCATTTCCAGGAGTGTAGTTGACTCAGTGCACTGCTGTGGCATTTGCCTAGTGATGGGAGCGTTTAGAACAAGTCCAGTGACCATTGTCCTGGTGGAGGCCGGAGTCCCTCCATTGCAGATCCGAGGTGCACAACTGCTTGCCGGTTGTGCTGCACACATTCATAGTTCTCCTGAGCATCTGAATTACCATCTCCTTTTTACACCCCCGGCAGTTCATCTCCCACTTCAGCGGCCCAGGTCAGGGCTAATGATTGCGGTTCATGTGGGATCCCTTCTGTCTGAACAGGAGTCCTTCACTTTACCACCTCTCATTCAGGTCAATCTGCATACACCTCCATGGTGTACACCTAGGCCGCAGATTTGTCTGTACCTTTCGCATGACCCTAACAACTCGGTTACTCCTGCCACTCTCCGCTGTCACTTCCTCTCGATTCTTGACTTGTTTTGGGGCTCTGAAGTTGTTTACAACAACGGCTCGATGGCTGATGGTCATGTTGGCTTCACCTACATCCACAGAGGCCATTTTGAACAACATTCCTTGCGTGATGGCTGTAGTGTAATCACTGCAGAGCTGGTTGGCATCTCTCGTGCAGTTCAGTATATCCGTTCATGCCCTGGGGAATCATTTCTTCTGTGTACTGACTCCTTGAACAGCCTACAAGCTATCGACCAGTGCTGCTCTCGCCATCCTTTGCTAGTGTCCATCCAGGAGTCCATCAATGCCCTGGACCGGTCCCGTCGTTTAGTGGTGTTTGTGTGGACCCCAGGACACGTCGGCATCCCAGGCAATGAACTTGCCGACAGGCTGGCCAAACAGGCTAAGTGGAAGCCGCTTCTGGAGGTGGGCATCTCTGAACCTGACCTGCGTTCTGACATACACTATAGGGTTTTTTTGGCTTTAGGAGACATAATGGCATAACAGTAGACACAAAAAACTGTGTGTCATTAAGGAGACTACAAATGTGTGGAAGTTTTCCATGCGGGCCTCTTGCAAGGAATCAGTTGTCCTCTGCCAGCTCTGTATTGGCCATGCTTGGGCGACCCACGGTTACCTCCTATGCCATGAAGACCTGTCGGAGTGTCGGTGTGGCGCACCCGATTGACAGTAACCCATATTCTGGTGCACTGCCCCACTTTGACTGCCCAGCGACTAAATCTTTGGTTACCAGACTCGTTGCCACTAATTTTATCTGACATCGCCTCATCGGCTGGTTTAGTTCTACATTTTATTCCTGAGGGTGGGTTTTATCATTTTATCTAAGTTTTAGCGCATGTACTTTGTCCCTCTGTGCCCTCCTCCTCAGTTATTCTAAGGTGGAGGTTTTAATGTGTTGCATAGTGTCTGGCTTCTCCATTTTTATTCTCATGCTCAGCCAGCCATGGTAATCTGCTTTGCTGTTTTAATCTCTTCATCCCGTTTCTTGCATTTCTGTGGTTTTCTTGTCCCCTTTTGTCCACTTAAATGTTTGTTGCCTTTCATCGTTCTTGTGATTTTTCTTTTCATTCCGTTTTGAGTTGTCAGTCTCGTTTGTTTTATTTCTCACATTTGTGGCATTGGTTTATTCAGAGCAAGGGACTGATGACCTCGTAGTTTGGTCCCTTTCCCCCTCTTTTAATCCAACTAACTGTGGAATATGAAGTTATGGGCGCGGGAAAGCTTTTTCCATTTAATTTGTTACAGCTGTAATAGTAAAGAAATATTATTTGAAATGGTGGAGAGATGTCTAAATGATTTATTAAATACAATGAAATGGCAAAGAAATTCATTTTGTATAAAAATATAACGTACTAAAAGTCATGAATGGCCATATAATATCCCTTAGTCTGGGCTAGATGGTAGGAGTTGATGAGTAAATCTTGACCAGTTCTTTATCAATAAAAATATAATATACATCAATTTCAGAAGTTGTAAAGTCTGACTTCCGAATTTATGTACAATAAGGCAATCTATTGCCTTTCAGAATTTTCCATAAGTGATTCACTTTTTGTGGAATTGCCAGTAGTAGTAGTAGTAGTAGTAGTAGTAGTAAGTTCTGCTGTTTGAACATTATTGGTGCATTGGTCATAATTTCTTAGGTTTCTAGTGGTTTTGATCTGGCAACAGCAAGGCATAATTTGTATCTTTTTTGTCCTGAACTCATTCACCATTTTAGTGCATAATCCTTTCCCACCCATTTTGTTTTCTTCAAAATTGTTGACAAATTCATCTTTGTGAAAAATAAATGCTACTACTTTGTTGAATCTTTCTAAAAGCGATATCACTTTTAGAAACATTGCTTCATCATCATTGGGCTATTCTGATCCATTATACACTTTTATAGTAGTGTACTCATCAAGTAAATGCAATTAATGTATATGTACTGTATGACATTATTACCATTCACATTTATGAAAATCAACTATGAATAACATTCATAAAGAAATATTTAGGTTACATATGTAGTTAATCACTCACATTCAGAAAGCCTTCAAATTGTTCCTTGTATGCTGTTACTGTTGTCTGCACGATAGAATTGGTATTTTGTATTTCTGCAGCGTATTCATGTTTTGGAGCCATATTTAGCTTCCATTTATACATTGAATCCACACATGTGCCATAATTAGTTATAATTCAGTTTAGAATTATCCAGGATTTTCTTGGGAGGTCAAAGCCAGTCGGTTTTTCAGAGATATGTTGGAACAGGGTTGCCACAAGTTCTGGAAATCAGGGAGTATCAGGGAATTTCAAATGTATCAGGGAAATAAGAGGGGAAATTCGAAAGCAAAAACACTGGAAAAATTTAGTTTCTGTCTCAGTAGACAATATGGTTTGTTTACTGAGATGTGTTGCATCATCACTGGCTGTGTGCAGCAGAGTACATGAACCCCTTCCCTACTCCCTCATTCTCATTGCTTCTATTATGGTCAAACAAACCATTATTATTATTATTATTATTATTATTATTATTATTTCTTTTTCTCAGACATTATGTCTGGTCAAAAATGGAAAGTGACGCGGACCTTGATCAAGTGTGACTTCCTTTTAACTGTACGGTATATGTTATATTGCATTTAGGAACTTTCGGGCAATTGAACATGTGTCAATAATTACGGATTTCTGTAGTTGTATATATGTGTTTGGATGTAGCTGTATTGCATTGGTGTACTGGTGGATATTGTGTGGTATGACTCCTGTAGTTGATAGTATAATTGGTATAATGTCAACTTTATCCTGATGCCACATGTCCTTGACGTCCTCAGCCAGTTGGATGTATTTTTCAATTTTTTTCTCCTGATTTCTTTTGTATATTTGTTGTATTGGGTATGGATATTTCGATTAGTTGTGTTAATTCCTTCTTTTTATTGGTGAGTATGATGTCAGGTTTGTTATGTGGCGTTGTTTTATCTGTTATAATGGTTCTGTTCCAGTATAATTTGTATTCCTCATTCTCCAGTACATTTTGTGATGCACACTTGTGTGGGGGAACGTGTTGTTTTATTAGTTTATGTTGTATGGCAAGTTGTTGATGTATTATTTTTGCTACATTGTCATGTCTTCTGGTGTACTCTGTGTTTGCTAGTATTGTACATCCACTTGTTATGTAATCTACTGTTTCTATTTGTTGTTTGCAAAGTCTGCATTTATCTGTTGTGGTATTGGGATCTTTAATAATATGCTTGCTGTAATACCTGGTGTTTATTGTTTGATCCTGTATTGCAATCATGAAACTTTCCGTCTCACTGTATAGCCTTTTCTTAGCCATGTGTTGGATGCGTCTTGATCGATGTGTGGCTGTGTTAGATGATACGGGTGCTTGCCATGTAGTGTTTTTTTTCTCCAATTTACTTTCTTCGTATCTGTTGATGTTATGTGATCTAAAGGGTTGTAGAAGTGGTTATGAAATTGCAGTGGTGTAGCTGATGTATTTATATGAGTGATTGCTTTGTGTATTTTGCTAGTTTCTGCTCGTTCTAGAAAGAATTTTCTTAAATTGTCTACCTGTCCATAATTTAGGTTTTTTTATATCGATAAATCCCCTTCCTTTCTGCTTAATGTGAATCTTTCTGTTGCTGAATGTATGTGATGTATTCTATATTTGTGGCATTGTGATCGTGTAAGTGTATTCAGTGTTTCTAGTTCTGTGTTACTCCATTTCACTACTCCAAATGAATAGGTCAATATTGGTATAGCATAAGTATTTATAGCTTTGGTCTTGTTTCTTGCTGTCAATTCTGTTTTCAGTATTCTTGTTAGTCTTTGTCTATATTTTTCTTTTAGTTCTTCTTTAATATTTGTATTATCTATTCCTATTTTTTGTTTGTATCCTAGATATTTATAGGCATCCGTTTTTTCCATCGCTTCTATGCAGTCGCTGTGGTTATCCAATATGTAATCTTCTTGTTTAGTGTGTTTTCCCTTGACTATGCTATTTTTCTTACATTTGTCTGTTCCAAAAGCCATACTTATATCATTGCAGAATACTTCTGTTATCTTTAGTAATTGGTTGAGTTGTTGATTTGTTGCTGCCAGTAGTTTTAGATCATCCATGTATAGCAAATGTGTGATTTTGTGTGGGTATGTTCCAGTGATATTGTATCCATAATTTGTATTATTTAGCATGTTGGATAGTGGGTTCAGAGCAAGGCAGAACCAGAAAGGACTTAATGAATCTCCTTGGTATATTCCACGCTTAATCTGTATTGGCTGTGATGTGATATTATTTGAATTTGTTTGGATATTAAGTGTGGTTTTCCAATTTTTCATTAGTATGTTTAGGAACTGTATCAATTTAGGATCTACTTTGTATATTTCCAATATTTGTAGTAACCATGAGTGGGGTACACTATCAAAAGCTTTTTGGTAATCAATGTATGCGTAGTGTAGCGACCTTTGTTTAGTTTTAGCTTGATATGTCACCTCTGCATCTATTATCAGTTGCTCTTTACATCCTCGTGCTCCTTTGCAACAGCCTTTTTGTTCTTCATTTATAATTTTGTTCTGTGTTGTATGTGTCATTAATTTCTGTGTAATGACTGAAGTAAATATTTTGTATATTGTTGGTAGGCATGTTATGGGGCGATATTTAGCTGGGTTCGCTGTGTCTGCTTGATCTTTAGGTTTCAAATTAGTTATTCCATGTGTAAGTGTATCAGGGAATGTGTATGGGTCTGCAATGTAACTGTTAAATAATTTAGTTAGATGTGAATGTGTTGAGGTGAACTTCTTTAACCAGAAATTTGCTATTTTATCATTTCCAGCGGCTTTCCAATTGTGAGTAGAATTAATTGCTTGGGTGACTTCATGTTGCAAAATTATCACTTCAGGCATTTGTGGTATCATCTTGTATGTGTCTGTTTCTGCTTGTATCCACCGTGCATGCCTGTTATGTTGTACCGGGTTAGACCATATGTTGCTCCAGAAGTGTTCCATGTCTGTTATGTTTGGTGGATTGTTTATTTTAATGTGTGTGTTATCTATTGTCTGGTAAAATTTCTTTTGGTTTGTGTTGAATGTTTGGTTTTGTTTCCTTCTATTTTCACTTTTTTTGTATCTTCTGAGTCGTTTGGCTAATGCTTGTAATTTCTGCTTCTTTTCGTCTAATTGCTCTGTCGCTTCTTGTTGTGAGATTTTACCTAACCTTTTTCGTTTCTTTTTTCGAGATTTCATTTCTTATAAATTGTGTTAGCTGTCCGATGTCTTTTCTCAGTTTTTCTATTCTGATCTGTAGCCTGTGTTGCCATGCTGGTTTTGTGGGTTTCTTCTGTGTGTTGGTTGGTTCTGATCTCTGTCTAGTGTGTATATTTAGTGTAGTGAGTGCTCCTATATAAACCAGTAGTTGTAACTCTTCCATAGTTGTTTTCATTTCTTTTGTTGTGTATGATTGTGTTGATAGTTTTTATTGTTGTTTCGACTTGTGGGTTATTTGGTGGTCTATGCAAGAATGGTCTTATGTCTGTATTTGTGTCTTTGTATTCTATATATGTCAGCTGAAATTTTTCTTCTATATCTAACATGTGTGTCACTTCGTGTTCTATTTGTGCTTGTTCTGGTGGCTGTCTTAAGATTTCGTTTTCCTCTGATTGTTTAATTGGTGCATGTTGTTCTTTGTTTGTTTGCTCTGGGATGTTTGAGTCCATTACTGTATTTTCTTCTTCTTCTTCTGATTGCACATTATTTTGTTCCAGTATTTGTTGTACTTGTTGTTTGATGTTTTCTAATTCTGACTGAGTATCCTATTATTTTTTATTATTACACAGATCTGATCAGCTAGTCGTTCTGTTAAAAATTTTAATTCTGGGTATCTGGTAATAAATGTTGTGTATACTTGTGCTCTGTATCCAGTTGTGTTGGTTCCTAGGTTTGTTGCTTGGTAATAACAGAACATGAGGTGTCGATTAACTTCATCTGACAATCTCATCCTCTGTCTTTGTTTTCCTTCTAGGGTGGTTGCAGGAAGCATATCCTGCAAAACACCTCTATTTGGATTTAAATCATTTTCCAGTTGGCTAGCAGTGTCGTTACCATTGTGGGCGGGCATAGGGTTCAAGCGTCATCCCCGACCATGACGGCGCTTGTCCGAGGCTTTTTTAGTTCTGTCCTGAACCAACTAATCACACTAAAGGGGGGTTAGCCCTATTAGTGGTTTGTTCTTTTCGTCGCCTTTTACGACTGGCAGAGCATACCGGAGGCCTATTCTTTTCCCGGGCCTATTATTATTATTATTATTATTATTATTATTATTATTATTATTATTCCCTTTCTGCCACTCCCCCCAGCTTTGTCAGTGCAGCCACCCCTTCTGGCTGCTAACCTAGCAGCTGCCAACGAGAGGCAGGGAGGTGTGAGGAGAGGTCTGTTTGTATCTGATTCTCATAGACCATTGCTCAGCAGCCAGAGATAGCAGTCATGTGTGCGTGAGTTGTGTCTGAATGATTGTGTGAATGCATGTGTGCTCTCATGTTCTGACAAAGGCTATGGCCAAAAATTTAGTTGTGAGAGTGTGATTGTCTTTTCTATGTGCCTGTCTGCAGCTCAGTTCACATTGAATGAAGCAGTATGGGCATGAAGGCAGCGGAGGAAGATACTGTTGTTGTAATGTGGACTGTCATCATGATCGACAGTTATCTATACAATGCCAAGACAACTGCTGGAATGCTGTAATAGCATCTATGTTCCCTTGCAAACCGACTGAATGCAGGAAGGGGTTAGAGGAACTGATTTCTGAAACTTATGACCAGGCTTCTATCTGACAAACTGCAGATGACTAAGCCATATTCAGTATTTCCTTAAGTGTAGGATTTTTGCACCGTAGAGCTCACTCTCAAACTTCCCTATCAGGAAGCAATGTTGCTGCACAAGGCTGCTATGTGTACGGTTCAGATATCAGTACTCAAGGAGTAACTTAGCTGTACATTAAAATACTGAATCAGCAGTGCACATCCATGCATTAATGAATAAATTTGTATGAAAGATAATAATGCCCATACTCCAACCATGATCATAATAGAAATTTTATTATGGTCTTAACCTTCCGGTTTTGTGTGGCATTATGAAAAATGGAAACAACTCATTTGTACCATATCTGTTTCTTGAAAGAGTACCACCTTTTTCAAATGTTTTGTCACTTTTTTCAAGTGCCATCGTGGATCCTCACTCTGTACATGATAGCTTTTTGAACGGTAAATGCAGGTGACATGTAGATTCTGTCTCCTAGATTTCTCAAAAGTGCTGGACACTGTACCACACTGTCAGCTACAAACCAGGATACAATCCGACAGGGTTTCTTCATAGATAAGTGAATGTCTCGAATATTTGATTAATAGTACCCTTTTTGTTATATTGGAGGCTGACTGTTGGACAGAAATGAAAGAAACCTTAGGTATATCCCAAGAAAGCTCAGTAGGACCTCTTTCACTCTGAATAAAGCCTACAGAAACAACCCATCAGATAGGATCAGCAACACTATCAGATTGTTTGCTAACAGTGCATTATCCTATAGGAAAGCATTTTAAGGAACATGGACAAGATTTTCACTTGAGGTAATGAATCACAGCTTTCATTAAATTTGGTTCAGTGCAAGATAATGACAATAAAAAGAGAAGGAACCTTACAACATCTAAGTGGGAACGTCCTTGAGCACACAGCACTGTATAATTATTTGGGATTATTACTAAGATATGATGTGACATAGATACAACCTATAAAATCAGTGTTAGGTAAGGCCAATGTGAGGCTATGTTATGCTGGAAGGATTATCAAAAAGTGTGGTGCATCTTTAAAAGGAATTGTGTGCAGTGTGCTAGCATGACCGATTCTGAAGTATTGTTCCAGCGGTTGAAGTCCTATTAAAGTAGGGTGTAAGAGAAAGGCCCAGAGAACTTAAATGGGAATCCTTAAAAGAAACCCACCTCAGTTCTTGTGACAATAACCTGTTACAGAAAGGCTATGCAGCTATTTTACTGCCACCACTTTATATCTGATTTAGGGATCATGAGAATAAGGTAAGAGGAGATTAGAATGATAAAAGGTGCATGTAGACATCCATTATTCTCTTGCTCAATTTTCTAATCAAATAGGACTAAAAATTGCTGCTAGTAGTATGAAGCACCCTCTGCCATGCACTATTCAGGTGCTTGCAGTAAGTAGGCAGATGTAGAATTTTACCATTTGAAATAGTAAATATTAAATATTTTTTTGTGTACCGTGCTAATTGTTGTGCAAACAGTTTGCCATCTGCAGAATAAATTGCGTATCTTCAGTGAAAGATATTTTTTCTTTGGTACTTAATGTTAAATTCTATAAACTGCTCTTAATTCAGGAACTTTTCATGAGGAAAAAGTCTTTCTTCATATTTTTTCTTGTGTCAGTTTTTCTGCCTATTTTTATTTTTAACAGGTTGTTGCTGTCAATGACCCTTTCTTAGACCCTGAGTACATGGCTTATTTGTTCAAATATGATTCCACACATGGTATATACAAGGGAGATGTGGCAGCATCAGCAGACAGTCTCATTGTAAATGGTGAGTCCTTATCACTTTCTCTTACGTGAAGTTGTTATTGAAAGATTCTCTGATTTTGAAAAGCTCATTTACTTTTAGCTATTGTGGATTTTTAAAAACTAGAATTGGCTGAGTGTTAAAAAATTGTCAGAACTACAATCAACATACCTACAACCTGCCTCGTAGCAGTCCACTTCGCTGAAATGAACTGCACACCCTCCACTTAGATAGTGGAAGGTGTAATGAAAAGGAAAACTAATGAGGGACTGGTCTAATGTGACATGTTGAAACCTGGTCTGAAACTTTTTATACAGAAAAAATATACCATAATAAATGCTTCATCAAAATTTTTAGTTGCCAGGACAGACTGCAAGCATTCAAAACCAGTTTAATTTGACAACTTGCAAATGAGCAGAAGCAGCTTTGACATTAGAGTATAACATCTGGTAATGTGAGAACCGTACGAGAACTTTAAGCACTTAAATTTGGGTTATTTCATATCAAATTGTGCAGAAATGTTGGGAAGTGACCCACACCATCACACAAAACTTTCAAATTTTGTGCACTTGAAGTTTACCTGGATATATGAGCATTTCCAAAATGTAAATGTTGTGGGTTAAGTACTTTCTCAGTTGCAATTTAAAGAAATTATATGGATTCAAGAACTCAGGCTTTCATAGGAGAGTTAATTTAAATTGAAGAGGTCAGAATGATTAAAGCTTAAGCCACAAGAAGCAAATTTTACAGGAGAGCGAGATAGATTTGGAAAAGTCTGTAAATCAAGTTAATAAGTCTTAATGATTTAAATATGCTTCCATTACTGCACAATTTGTTGAAAATGTATTGCTATCCTGTCTCCACCATGTCCCTGTATGCTACTGCAAGCAGTACTATGTCTTCCTCCAACCCTACTCTGCTATTCTCCCTCTCTCTGCCACAGCCTCCTCCTTACCTGCACCAGACTATTTCTCCCATCATACCCATTTGTAGTCCACAATCTGGTCACTGTGGCCAGAGACAGTGGTTTTGTGTGTGTGTGTGTGTGTGTGTGTGTGTGTGTGTGTGAGAGAGATTTCTATTTCAGAGGAATGCCTTTTGCCCAAAAGTTTAATGTATCACATTATCATTGGTCATAAATTTAGTTGTTACAATTTTTCAGTTATTGGCTTTGAAAACAGAAGTAAGTATTATGTATAGAAAATATTAACAATAAAATAATATGAAATTCTTTTCTAATGAAACGATGGAATATAATGATTTTGTCACTATTTAATTGCTTTTTAGGTTGGGCCAACATCTTTTGGAATATTTGACAGATGTTGGTTGTAGATCTCTAGCAATATGAAAAGTACAAGTAGGTAGTGTTTCCTTGTACAGTACCTTCCAGATTCATGTGATAGTGCCCTGACAAGGTGTGAATGAATTGACTGATGAAGATCGAGAATTTATAATGGGTTTCTGTGTAAGTTCATGGCATTTTTCCATAACTTTAATAAACCCAACAGACACACATAACAGAGACTTCAGTCATTGATAGTATATTTCTTTCACTATTTACAACAGTCTGCCAACATTGGGGTAAATTTTTGATTCCGCAACTGTAGAAATCATGATTTTGAGGCGAAGAACTCATCGAGCCATTTTTGGAGTGCATTTTCATTCTGAAAGGAAGTTCCTTGCAGGTTGTTTGATAGAGGGTGGAGAATGTGAAAATCTGAGGGCACAGGATCAGGTGAATAAGGTAGGTGCAGAATGACTTCACATACCAAATCTCATATAGTGTTTTTTTCTCTAGCAGAATGCAAATGGGCCTTATCGTGGACTAGCATCACTTCACACAGTCTTCCTGGTTATTGTTCTTGGATTGTGTCTGCAACACATCTTGGTTGTTGGCAGTAAATGTCCACAGTGATATTGACATGTCGGGGAAGGAATTCGTACTATGCATGCTGTCGCTATTGCAACAGGTGCGTAAGATTGTCTTTTGCGCATGTGCACAAGTATTTTGTATGGGGAGTTGCTTTGTTTGGCCTCAAACATTCCTTGCTTTACCGCATGTCAGCATAAAGACAGAATTTCTCAGTCATCAGTAATGATATAGGATAGAAATGGTCAGTGTTGTTCACGAGCCAATTGATCCCACTGATTTTTTTTATGATTTTGGCATAGAGCATGAAGTACCCATACACCCAATTTTTGAACTCTCCCAATTGCATGCAGACATCATACAATGGTAGAACAATCACACTTCATTACATTTGCCAATTCTTGAGTACACTGATGTGGGTCATTGTAGATTAATACTTTTAAATGTTCGTCATCAAACCCCAAAGGTCTTCCAGAACATGGAGAGTCATTAGTGTCAAAACAATCCTCCTTAAAATGATAAAATCATTTTATTGCCATTCTCTGTTCAATGGAAATATCCCCATACAAGGCGCAAATGTTTCTGGCTGCCTCTGCTGCTGTCACTCTTTGGTGAACTTAAACAAAGGAATATGTTCAAAAAGTTCGAATTTCTCCTCTACACACTCCATTTTCTAGTGTCCACAATTCCTCTTACCATCTCCAAATGACAAAATGTAAATTCAAAAAGTGACAATGAATAACAAATAAAAAATGACAGTAAATGAACCCATAGCCACCAGGGGTACCAGTATGCAAAACAAAAATGCTGTGGACTTACGCACTAACTCATTATGGCTCAGCAGTAGCCATTCATACTGTTTTATCTGATTTGTGTGTGTGTGTGTGTGTGTGTGTGTGTGTGTGTGTCTTTTTTTACACTCAAAGACAGGTACATGCCCAGATTCTCTTTAAATAGTAAAATTTGCTGTAATCTCTTTAAATGCCATAAATGATCTGTTTCATCTGTACTGTGTGCAGTTCTTTTAGAAAAGGCAAAGGTCTTCAAAATGAGAGGTTTACCCTTGTTCCTGTATCAAATTTATTAGTGTAAAACAAATGATAACTCGCCATCAGATGATATAAATGTAAATCACCAGTTGGGGTATTAAAAACCAAAATTTGACATGTAGGGGATACTGATCAAGCAGTAATCCTGACAGGCTATTAACAGTACTTGAACGAAAGGCCAAACATTAGGATGAACTTTTGGATAAATAAAACAGAAAACTGAACATGAAAATAGCCTTGAAAAAATTCAATTATTGTCTCTTCTATCACAAACCTTGTCTCAACAAAAAGTCAGTTTAACATTTCATGTTACTTAATATCTGATATGCAAGCAAGCAATCTTGTAATTGAGAAGGGTATTTTATGAGTACCTGAGCAAAAAAGAGGAAAGACATTGTAAAAAGTATACAGTTTTTATTTAGATGATGAAAATTAGAAATAACACCTGAGAAAAAAGACAAAATGAGCACAAGGAAGAATACATATGAACAAATGCAGCTAGATTTAAATAATTTAAGTAAAATGACCAAAACAGGATATTTAGGAACTCATACCATATGTGTCGTCACTTACAACCAAAATGTTGAATTGCTTTTAAATTCTATGTCTGTTAAAGAAATGTTCCAAGATCTAAATAAATTATAACATGGGATATAAATAACTGAGCCTGTACTTACCATATGTGTGATACCACACCAGCTCTTTACTTCAAATGTACTTAAAAAATGTAAGATCATAATCCCGATGAGATGGTTCAGTACAGTTAGTGGTCATCAACAGATAGAAAAACTGTAAGTGTTTCAATTATCACTATATCAGTATTCTGATTATCAGAAAATGGAGGAGGAAACATCTGATGAAGGATCAGTCTTAATTTTGATGTATTTCAATGAAAATGCCAGTTCTGTTGTTCAAGATGAAGTATGGAGGTGCCATAGGACAGTGGTTGTTGCACTCTTTACACTTTCTTATACTAGGTGTTCCACCTAAGACAGAATGAATAAATATTGTGAGGTGCAGTTGTTGCCAAGTTGTAGCAGACAATGTGGTAAATTTCCTGACATTCACAAGTAATTTTTATCATTTATAGTCTTTGAATTACAGCAGTGACGTTTTCTCCTAATGGAACTATATGCTCTTTTCCTGTGGCGTTTGAAAGAAGCTTATAATCTAACTTCAGTGTCGTAATTTGTATGTGACTTGATCAAACAGTATCAAGATAACAGCTCCAACAGCTCCAAAAACCACTGCCCCAACATCAGTAGTAGTTCCACAAACATTTGCCCTATAATATCAAGTGGAAGCAAACATGTAACTCAGATATGGTTCTTGTGTTTACCTTCTTGCTTGAAGCCCATCAGTCTGTGTTATGCTTTTGTGGCATTCAGATAACTTTTTCGTAAAGGTGACATTCACAATGTATACGACATTCGAAAAATGACTGTCACCAAACTATGAGAGTGGTCATGTGGTTGTATGCTTAATAGTATGCAGATATGCCAAGCACTCATGATCTGTCTTTACAAACATTATGAAAAAGTTCTAGAAACAGTAATTGTGAAGAATAAAATATGCCAAGGAAATAAAAAGAGCAACTGAGGAAAGAAATGGAACCAATATTTTAACAGCATGACACACAATGCAAATGTCACAAGGAGGTATCTCAGAAGTACAAGAGGTATCAAATGAGTGTTCTGCAAAATTACATATGAGGAAGAAGCATCATTTACAAATGATGGGCAAGTCAGCTTTTGCCATGTGCACAATACCATAAGCTGAAAATCAGTGCTGACTCAAATGAAGTGGATAAAAGCAATGCTCATGGTCTGTCAACAACAGTTCCTGATTTATTGATGGGAACCCAAACATGTTCAAGTATCCTGAATTCCTAAGATAGTGGCAATCCTGCTGCTGCAGTTATTGGAAGACATCCCACTGGGAATAAGGCAATCAGTGTGGTACCAACATGTAATTACAGGCACCCTTAAGAGAACATCTGGAGATCAAAGGAATAGTCACAAGAAATGCAAAATGGTCTTCACACTTGCCAGGCTTAGCACTTTTGTACTTTTTCTGTGGGAAAAATGAAAACAAGAGATCTGTTAAGGAACACCGATGACTCACAAAGGCATGAAATGCCTTATAACATGGACCTATGCTGCCATTAACTAAGGTGAAATTCAGCATGCATTACTGATTCTCTCGCTTTATAGCATGTAGCAGTGCTCATCGTCAATATTTTGAGCACTTGGTATGTAGTAAACACAGAAATCATACATGAGTTATGTGATTGCTTATATTGGGTATAATAGGGTAGATGTTTGTGGAACTTCTCCTGCTAATAGTGTGACCTTGCTTTTCAGCATTATTGTTTTGAAACCATTAATAAAGTCCCATACATGTCATTGAAGTTCTCCTGGCAGCTTCTTTCAGTGCCACAGAAAAAGTACATACGAGATGGAAAGGGAAAAGGATGTTGAAAATTTTGGATTTTGAGTTATTGTAATTTTTACATTCAGCATTAAATACTGAGTTATGAGAGATTGAATATTGGTCTTGGAATATAGGTGTTTTGAGATAATCAATTCAAAAGTTTCAATTTAATGCCATTGCTTAATTGGACATATTTAAGAAACAAATTCTGCATATATATATATATATATATATATATATATATATATATATATATATATATATATATATATATATATACTATGTTTAAAATGTCCTTTGTGAAATGATACAGACTTTAGGTTACCATTACACATTAAGTAGTTAAACCCTTCAGACCTATGACCCGGAAATTTTTTCATCTGGGAGAAAATCGGGAAACACCCAGGGATTTTTTAGAATTCTGGGGAATTTCTCATTGTTCAGTTTCAGTAAAATTTTTGTAATTTTTACTGGTAAGAACCAATACTCTAATAAAGGATATTACTGTATCCCACTACTGTAGAATAATACTGCTGCAATAAAACATGAACAAGAAAAAAAATGAAAATAAAACTTAAATTGCAAAGGAAATGTGCCATATACAACATCAAAAGACAGTGCTCATACAAGCATCTGCCAACAGTAAAATGTATCGAATGCCTTAGGAAGACTGTGCAATGCTTCATAACAACAAATTGCCTCCTATGAGCATGGCATTACAACTGTTTACATTAGATTCAGTTCGGCAGTTACGAACGGACTCATGTGCAATTGAGTCTATTTATTTATTTATTTATCCCATGTGATCTGATGGTACACAGTGTGTTGCAGATGTCGGAAAATATCGTTTAACATTGTTAACATACATTAATGTAGACCTACAGTATCCTAATGTATTATATTGCTCAATGTTTTCAATTTAACACAAACAGCAAGATTACTGTTCTAAGTATTCATTTACATAGTAAAAACAGTGACACAACAAATATGACTTCACAGCTTTGCTAAATTTTATGTTGTCTTCGATGGACTTAATACTAGTGGGAAGATTGTTGAACAGTTGGAGGCCCATGTGGGAAAACTCCCTTTTTACACAGTTGAGTGTTTGTACATATAACATGCAGGTTTGCATTTTTCCTGGTGTTGTGTTCATGTATTTCATTATTTTTTACGACTCGGGGGTCAGTTGGCACTGTGTGTGTTCTGAAAAATTTTAGTCTCAAGAATGTAGAGGCAAGGCAGTGTAAGGATTTCCAACTTTCCGAAGATGGGTTTGGAGGAGTCTCTGGGTTTGCCCCCAGTAATAATCCTCATTGCTCTCTTCTGGAATTTGAATGTGCTCAGAGCAGTTGGAGAATTTCCCCAGAATATTACACCATATTTTAGGTGGGCTTGTATGTAAGCGTAGTGTTCTATTTTTTTTCCAGCAATGTTTTGTGGTCAACAGTGTCAAAAGCCTTTGACAGATCCAGAAATATGCATGTTAATGTTTTCAGGCTAGCACATGTTTTCAGTACACTCAATGCATAACAGCCAGTACAAATCCTGGCATTTACCTTTCCTGTATGTGTATTCCATTTCAGGTTATCTTGAACCCACAGACCTAGAATTTGAAAACAGTGTCGGTATCTATTGGCTGGTTATTTATAGTGACAAATGGCTGAGAGGAATTTGTGTTTTGTGTTGTGTGGAAGTTCATGGAAGCTGTCTTTTTGGTGTTGATAGTTAATCTGTTGATTTTTGCCCAGTTGCTGAGTTGATCAGTAGCAAAGTTCACAGCTTTTTGCACAACCTCTGTATTCTCCCCTTTGAGGAGTACAGTTGTGTCATCAGCAAATATTATTGTTTTGTGTGCATCAACATTCAGGCTCAAGTCATTAATATACAGGAGGAAAAGTAGGGGTCCCAGTACTGAGCCCTGTGGAACACCTTGCTTTACAGTTTTATTACTTGATAGTATATTGAGTTGCTTTGCCTGTTAGTATATTTCATGCTGACACTCGGCATCCGATTGGTTAGGAATGTAGCAATCCAATTGTTTGCAATTCCTCTGATACCATAGTGTTCTATTTTTTTTCCAGCAATGTTTTGTGGTCAACAGTGTCAAAAGCCTTTGACAGATCCAGAAATATGCATGTTATGGATTGTTTTGTATCTAACAGTTCTAACAGCGTATTTATGCAATCATATACTGCAGTTTCAGTAGATTTGTTGATTCTCAACCCATGTTGAGCTAAACTTAGTAAATCTTTTTTTTTTTTTTTCAAAGAAGTCCATCATTTTTTTGTACATTATTTTTTTCAAAAACTTTAGAAAAGCAGGATGAGATTGAGATAGGCCTGTAGTTATTCATATCTTTATTATCACCTTTTTTGAAGACAGGAATTACTTTAGAAAGTTTCAGAGCTTCAGGGAAAAAAACCTGCCTGGAAAGAACAGTCACAGAAGTGAGTTATTGGTACTGCAATTGTGTGTTCACAATTTTTGATTACAGCTGCTGGGATACCATCAATTCCAGCTGAATATGAATTTTTTAACTCTCTGAGGGCTTTTGCAACATCATTTTTAGTGACTTTGGTAATGAAAATTGACTCTGCACATGTGTGATGTTTTTGGTTTGCTGGTCGGTAATTTGTGTTAGGATTATTTTGGACCATTTTTTCAGCTATGCTTGTAAAGAAATTGTTGAAAGAGTTCACCACAACTTCAGGATTAGATATAGATTCATTGTTGAGTTTGATTTCTATGTTCGTGTGTGAAGCTTTCATTTCCCCTCTTTCCCTTTTTATGGTATTCCACATTGTTTTTACTTTATTGCTGGATTTGTCAATGTACTAATCATTCTGCATCCTTTTTGCTTGTCTTATCACTCTTCTTAGGATACATGTGTAGTTTTTATAGTATTCTGTTAGTTGGGGGAGTCACTACTTTGTTTACATAACATGTGGAGTATTCTTTTAGGTTTGCAAGAGATTTTTATAGCTGGTGTAATCCAACTCTTGTTTCTATTATTATTATTATTATTATTATTTATTCTTACTGGTTTTTGCAGAAAGGCCTCTTCAAAGTGGTGGATCATTTTGTCAAGAAATATGTTGAATTTCGTGTTGACATCATTGGCTGTGTACATCTCTGTCCACTTTTCTTTACTAAGGAGGGCGTTTAGCTTGTTAAAGTTCTCTTGGGCGAAAAACCTTTCGTAAAGTTTTAGGTGGGACTGGGTTTGAGGTATCTTTGCTAACATCGACCTTTAGAATGACAGCTTGGTGTTCGCTGAATCCTGCATTGTATACTTCTAGAGTTGGGTTAAGTTTATTTCTATTTGCAAAAATTTGATCTAGAGCTGTCTTGGATGTGGGTGTTATTCTAGTGGGCTCGTTTACAAGGCCATACAGATTATAAGTTTTTGCAATGTTAATCAATGTTTCCCTGTTTCTGTTGTGGGTGAGAAAATCTATATTAAAGTCACCACATGTAACCACATCCTGTTTCCTCTGACTTATTTTGGATAGAAACAAGTCCATTTGTAACAGAAAATCATTAATACTACTGGAGGGGGGACGGTAAATTGTAGCTACAATTAGATTTAGATCTGTAAGCTTTATGGCTGCACATTCAAAGATCTTATATGTTCATATTTCCTTTAGGGTAGGAAGTGGGCTATATTCAATGTGTTGTTTGATGAAGATGGCAACCCCGCCATGTCCATCATTTGATCTGGAGCAGTGTTCACACAATTTGAAGTTGGGTAGTGAGATCAGCTTAACCACATCAGTGCAGAGCCAGTGCTCTGCTAGGCATACTACTGAGATCACTGAGCACTGGTCAGCAAAATGCTTGAAGTCATCAGTTTTGTTGCTCAGGGATTGGACATTGTGATAATAGATTTTCAGGTCTGAGTGGGGTTTACTCAGGGGGCTCGAAGTCGTATTTACTGTGTCACTGACCTTTAGTTTAAATTGTGCTGTATTACAGGTATGTTGACTTCTGAGCAGTTGTGCTGGTTCTGTTGGTCGTCCGTGGCAGCCATCTCATCTTCCAGGTGGGCCTGAAAAGTATTCACATGCACTTCACACTGTTGAGGCATCACATGGGTGGATGTCTCGATAATGTTCACCATCACATTATTGATCCTTTCAGGTTGCTGACCTTTTTGAGGGGTCAGGGGGTTTGTGTTTCGTCTCTGCGACTTCTTGACCCATTTTTCTAGTGTAGTTTGCACAGTATGGCCACTATTACTCTTTTTATTTCCCATCTTTTTTGTCTTTATCCAATTGCTTATTAGCGTCTGTTTATGGTTTCTGACTTTTGGTTTCTTATTGTCCCCCATAGCTGTCAGGAAGGCCAGTCTATTGCAGATAATCTCCTTGCCACATTTGTTTAGGTGTAAGCCATGTGTTGTGAAGTGGTTTCTGGCTAGTCTCTATATTTCAAAGTTCACAGCAATTCTTTTTTTGTACGCATGTTTAGCTAAATTCAGAGCCTGTATCAGGTGGAGGTTTTCAGTGTTAATTTTACTATTTAAATTTTGAACATCATATCTCCTGGGTACAGGATGGATAATGATATTCATTTTGTGACTTAGAGCGAGTATTGCTTCCAATGGTTCTACCACATGCTTCAACATTAGATCGAGAGGTTCGTCTTTGTCGTTAGAACCCCATATTACAATCAAAGTATCACGTGTACCGAAGCATCTTGTCAAATTTTCTGTGTTTTTTATCCCTTCTTTTAGTGGGGCGCCAGGTTTTACTATGCTTTTTAGCTGGTATGAGGGCCCTACTTTGTCTTGCAGTATTTGAGCACAGTCTCTTCCATGACTGTCACTTAATATTAGTACATTCATTTTTTCCGAGATTTTCTTGCTATGTAACGTTCTGGAATTTCTTTCGTTTTTGTCCTGCACATATATTGGTGCTTGAGAGATTACGTTCGTTAGCGGGTTATTCATACACTTTGTGGCGGATTGTTCACTTTGGGTTAATTTTTGCATAAGATATTGTGCAAAGTTAGACTGTAAATTGACCTTGCTAGCATCTTGCATTCTTTGAGAACTTCAAGATTACGAATGGCGTTTGTTCTTTCAGACATGTCCGAAAGAACAGATACTATCTTCATACTGGTAGAAATAGGTTCATTTCAGCAGTTGCCAGTGAGCGCCACACAAGTCAACCACCGTGCTTGCGCAGCTACGATGACGCACCCGGCGGTTATCAGTAGTTACACTTTTAAAATAACTTTCTGGATCCATTTCACGTAGGCGTACCCCCACATTAGCTTTGTTTCCGTTACAGTTTGTTTACATGCAGATTTTACAGGGCTACGATCACACGTGGTGCTAGATAACACAAGATTTCTGAGCATTGCATTCTGAGCACGATTTATGGCTTGACTACTTCTCGTAGTACGTTATCCCGTCAAACATCAGTTTTTGTTACCGATATTTACGTTCGGTGTGCGGATAACGAGTTCATTGTTCGTGGTTTTATTGGTTACTGCCACTTCAGGTTCATTAAACTTCACTAATAGTTCATGATACTTCACCAGTAGGCTTTCAAGCTTCAGGTTGAGGTCCATTATTTCTTGTTTCAACGACGTAATTATGTGATCCTGCGTTTTTAGAGTATTGTTTACTTTGGATTCAGTTGCTTGTATGATGCACTGGCGCCATGTCCACTGTTCTTCACTGTTAAAGTATTTCAGGTTAACTTTGACACATTTTTCGTGGTACCAGTAATTACAGTTAATACACAGAATACCTCGTATAACTCTTTTCGAACATATTTTGCACTTATTACGGTCGAAATTCGTTGGAACTGCGGGATCGGCAATTTGTACACTTTTACCCAGCGCCATCTTGATCAACAGCCAATCCATATGAGTAGTACCTTACCTGCTTCTGGCTACAGAAATGGGGCTGTTGGCTGTGTAAGCAGTTGCAGCAACAGGGTGTCTACATGGACAAGGAAAAATAATTCCCGGATTTTTCCCGGATTTCCCGGTTGAAAATACACTTTCTCCCGGTTGAAAATACACTTTTTCCATATTAAGTGACAGTATACTTTTTCTCGGCACTTATCAATCTTTTTATGGTTTTATACACCAGCGTAGAATTTCTCGGAACTTTAGTAAATGAAACTCAGGGGAAAAAAACATGTTTTGGAAAGATCTTTGATGTGCAGCAACATATACACTGCATATTTCTGTGTTACGAAGGTATAAATTCGAATTCCACCAAACACCGCATGTTACTTTCCGAAGCATTAAAACAGAGATTGCGACCCGCTTTTGTAAGCCAGTCACAGCTCATGTCACCTGATATCATCACCTGATATCGCCAGCTGATGACAGCATTTGACACGTGATGTAGTCAGCCAATAGCAAGATCACTCTTGAGTAGTGAGAACACACAAGAAAAATTAATGGCTTAAATTAGTGTACAATTGTTGCTACAAGAAAAGAAAAGCTATCACATATAATATTGGTCTCTAAGATAAATAAGCTGCAAGAGAAGCTAAGCTTCCACATATATTGTTGATCTCTTTTTGCGCGTCATACATCACATAAATGTGCCAGTAAAATTTTTTAATAACGACGTAAATGTCTGTAGAATTGCCCTGGTTCAGAAATACTGTAGACCCAAGGCTGATGCCCAGAGCAACCTGAGATACAGTGGGCAAGTGCGCAGTCTCCACGTGACCCGTGTTTACATTTAGTGATTTTGCTGTTTCCTCTTCATTTACTTTCATTTACTGCTCTCACGTCAAATGAAAACAAAATGGATTTCTGTGGCTGGAGATTTAAAGTGAATTAAAATACATTCATGTAATTATGGAAGGCTAAAATATGTTATTAATTTTAGATTTTATTTTATTTCCACATTTCTGACAGTCCAGTGCCTTGCAAAACAACTCATTTATTTTTGTTAGTTTGCTAAAGAAATTTGGCTCTTATTAATCTTTTCCGTCAAGGCAGTCAATGTATTTGAAACAGTGTTTTATTCCACACTACTGGCTAACTGTTCACTGCATTTCAAGTGCATGTTTTCATTTTCTAGCACACATGGCATTATGAAACGTTAAAGAACAAAATATGAGATTGGTACTTCAAGAAAATTTACATTTCAAAAACCACACTGAAAAGTATAATATCAGGTAGAGGCCTACTTCATTGGGAATCTGGACATATGAAGTGTACTTAATTATGCAGTTTAAATGTGCACATTGTAGTATGGTTATGAAATTCCAGTGCTCTTGGAGTATCCTCTGATGATGTCTTATTTCTTTTATGACATAATGTAAGATCTTTTAATGTTTTTAAGCATATGAACATGTGGACTTCGTGCGTCATCGTAGCTGCGCAAGCACGGTGGTTGACTTGTGTGGCGCTCACTGGCAACTGCTGAAATGAACCTATTTCTACCAGTATGAAGATAGTATCTGTTCTTTCGGACATGTCTGAAAGAACAAATGCCATTCGTAATCTTGAAGTTCTCAAAGAATGAAATTACAGTGAAATCCAGACCTTAGCTGCTTACAGTATTGATAAATATCAACGGGGACAGTTGGAAATGTGTGCCCCGACTGGGACTTGAACCCGGGATCTCCTGCTTACATGGCAGACGCTCTATCTGACATAGACATTGAGGGCACAGAGGATAGTTCAACTGCAGGGACTTACCCCTGGCATGCTACCCATGAGACTCACATTGTTCACACACCACATTTGTGGTGCCCCTGCCCACTGTACTCATGACTCACGGCAGTCAATCTACCAATTCCCGTAAGAATTTGAGCAATGTGAGTGCATCTGCACTGAAGATCATTGGCCGGTAAGCCTTATCCATATGAAGATGGTATCTGTTCTTTCGGACATGTCTGAAGCTCTCGGGGGCACTCTGGGATGCACACAGTGTCTCTAGGAACCCCTGTGAGCCGCAACACAATTGCCTTGGCAACAAGGTTACTTTTGTATTTGAAGCTACAGCATGTGGTGCCTCTGGTGGGCCATTTGAATGTGGCTGAGGTTCCTGTAAACAGGTAATGGTCTGGATTTCATTTTAATTTTATTTCTAACAGGTCGCAGGAAAATATTGCGAATGGTGGTTTGAAAAGCGTTACTTTCAGAGTAAATTTCCTTTTACGCAGGTTGAACTATGTGCAAGATTGTACGATGAATTTCTTAAATCACAGAGCGTTTGACTCTCATTTAAAAATAAACTCTTTGATGACAAGCCATTTAGAAGAATTTCGAACCCAAAAGATCAAACATTTATGTTGTTACTAAAACTTTTACTGGCACATTTGTGTGATATATCTTAAAGTGTAATATGCACAAAACAGATCAACATTATATGTGAAAGCTTAGCTTCTCTTCCAGCTTATTAACATTAGAGACCAATGTTATATGTTAAAGCTTTGTTTTTTTTTGTAGCAACACTATATATGTTAATTTAAACCATTAACTTTTTCTGTTTGTGTGCTCACGCTACTTAACAGTGATGTTGCTATTGGCTGACTACATCACCTGTCCTATGCTCTGAATATTCACTGCCATCACCTGGCGAGATGACGTGATGAGCTATGACTGACTTATGAAAGCGCTTCGCAATCTCGATTTCAATGTTTTGGAAAGTAACATGCAGTGTTTGGTGGAATTCAAATTTATATTTTTGTAATTCGAAAATATGCAGTGTACAAGTTGCTGCACAAAGATCTTTCCAAAACGTGTTATTTTTCCCCTGAGATTCATTTTCTAAAGTGCCAGGAAATTCTACCCCCATATATAAAACCTTAACCATTCAAAGTAGTAGTAGTAGTAGTAGTAGTAGTAGTTTATTCATCCAGAGACACACACACACACACACACACACACACATATATATATAGGGTGAACAATACTATACAAAATACAGATGTTCATAGTAGACTACATAACATCAGACCACATTGAAATAGCATGTACAACTTTGATTATTTACATTGATGTATGAGAAAGACTTTTTACATGGAATACACAGTTGATATTTAGATATAACACATACAAATCTAGCACTTTTGTACATATTATTTATTTAGATCATAGCAACAGTCAGATAAAAATTACTATTGGCACAGAGTACATAAATATAATTGTTTCGTATGAAGCTATTCCAGGTATTCTTTTACACTATAATAGCAGTTGGTCATTAAAAATTTGAATACTGCTTCTTTAAATGAAGACATTTTTTTATTTCTTTTATCTTTACCGGTAGTTTTATACAATCTGCTTTCTTGTATGTTCGTTTGTTTCTGCACCAAAGCCTTGTTAACTCTTTTTATATGAATGTCATTGCACTTTCTTGTGTTGTAAGTATGTAGATCCGAGTTGGATTGGAAATTGTTAATATTTCTTTTTACATTAATTACGCTTTTCTGTATTTAGAGGCACGGTAGGGGTAGAATATTCAGCTGTTCAAATAATTGCTTTGAAGGAGTTAGCCTTGAACCGTTGGTAATTATTCTAACAGCTCGGTTTTGTAGAGTGAAGATGGTTTTGAGATTTTTCTTACTATGACCCCAGAAGGTGAGGCCATAGGTAATAGCAGAATGTATATAAGCAAAGTAAACAGCTCTGCTACATTCCCTACTACATACAAAGCTAATAACACGTAAATCAGAGCTTAACTTACGCGAGAGATACAGGATATGGGATTTCCAGTCTAAATTTTAGTCTATATGTACACCTAAGAATTTTGTGGTAGCAACTCTCAAAATTTCTTTATTTTGTATTCTGAGATCTAGATCAGAGTGTGACTTTGCTTTCCTGTAATGGATATAATTAGTTTTAGAGATATTTATGGTTAATTTGTTCACTTCAAACCAATTTTGCAAATATTCTATAACTCTGGTTGCAGATGTTGGCAATACCCGGTTTATGTCAGTTACTACAATGTTTGTTTCATCCGCAAACAGTGTTATATGAGTACCATTTACTGGAATCTTGATATCATTTATGTAAAGAAGAAATAGGAGAGGTTCTAGAACACTCCCCTGCGGTACCCCAATTGGCACAGTCTGAATATCCGATCTGTAAACAATACTTCGGTTTTTACTGTTTGTTGTTGCAATTTCTACTACCTGTTTCCTATTATGGAGATATGACTGAAACCACTTTTTAGCTACTCCTCGTATACCGACATATTCTAATTTGTCTAGCAGGATATCATGTTGGACAGTATCAAATGCCTTTGAGAGGTCCAAATTTATTCCTATTGTACTGTTGTTCTTATCTAGCCCCGTTACAATATTTTCAATGAATTGGGTGATGGCTGACTCTGTAATCATTCCTTTGCGAAAGCCATGTTGGTTTACAGACAATAGATTGAATTTCTCGAGGTAATTTGTAATTCTGTTTTTCATGACTGTCTCTATTACTTTTGAAAATACCGATAATGAAGCTATTGGTCTATAGTTTCCCACTTCATGTATATTGCCCTTTTTATACAATGGTTTTACTTTTGCAATTTTTAATTTCCCCCCCCCCCTCCCCCCCCAAATGATTGATAAGTTTCACAGTTCTGAGGAAAAATATATTACCACTTTATATGGGAAAAGTGTGTTTTCCCCTGGGAGAAAATGTACTTTTAACCTGGAAAAATCTGGGAATTTTTCTTTCCTTGTCTGTGTGTGCACCTGATGACATATTACAGTGTACAAACATTTAAAACCGAGTAAATTGACCCCAAATTGAGAAAAATTGGTGCATACTGAACAGCCTTTTTTTAAAATCCTGTGCTATGGCATATTTTAGACAAAATTTTGGTTTTAAAGCCATTGATGAGCCCGGAACGACAAAAAGTTTGGAATTCACAAAACCACCAAAAGCAGATTACTGATGTCCCATATTTTGTAGTGACCAAATAATTTGATTTTCTATTTCTAAAAAACTTGTCTGAAGGCATTAAAGGTCATTCACAAACATTTTCACCTTTTCTTCTTTGTTTCTGGAATATTTGGCTGGTCGCGTTCTTCTTCAGTATCCTAATTGTTGGTGCCTTAAGGTTCTAGTTCAGGTTTCAGTTCTACTTCAGGACACAATGTCTTTTTATTCCCCTTTGATATAGGTTTTGATGTTTTAAAAAGATATTTTCATTGGTTTGTCATCCCTGCTGGAATTACTGCACCAGGAAACCCAATGGCCCATTTTCTTTTCTAAGGATCCTGTGCACAAAGTCATTTCCAACAATTTCCATTTTGCAATGAACACTGCCTTTGTGGTTAATGATGAACTCAAAATGGGCAGATTGATGCAATAATTAACAAACAGCCATATGTATTGTAGAAATTTATTTTATTTTATGAACTTCTATGTGCTACCAGTTTTGGCATTACATTGATGCCATTTTCAGGCCCCACTCGTCATAGTTGTAAATCGCTATACACGGAAGGAGCCATATAACTGGATCTGTGAATCAAATCATCCTGCAACAACTCTAGGTGGCCAGGTGACACAGACTGTTCATGCCAGCCGTTGTCCCACGATCCATAGTGGATCAACAAAGAAGACCAAAATGGGCAGGGTCTATATTTAGTTATGTGAGGCACCTTTTTAGCATTACTATTAAAGACTGTTTTAGCCAGTCCTATGTATTCACAGCAGCTTCACGTGTTTCATTGCTACCAACAACACCAGAGTTAACACTTGTTGTAGGTGAAGGTTTTTGTTGCTATAGTAAAGTCAGCAGGTGTCTTAGGGCTGCTAACTGCAAATTGGTTACATCTGTTGCAATTTATAACTGTTGTGTAAAAAGGGATCACTTGTTATATCCACAAAATATTCTCCTTTGATACAAATTTATTCTGTGCTCCTTAAAAGGCCTATAAAGTTTAGGAGATACTATTTTGTGAAACATTGCATACAGAGGTGCGAGATTTAGAAAAGCAGCCTTTCAGACCATAAGGCCAATATTATTTCCCCATAATGGCAAGAAGGCCGACATTGCTGGCTTTTAGTGATATTATTCACTCCTGTTGGATTCAAACATCTTTCAAATCAATACAATTGTGTACAGAATGAAGTAAATTACTACACTGCACAAAAAACATAAATAGATGTTTTTGGACATTACCGAACCCTTTTTTAAATTTTTTTTCTATTTTTTTATTTTTATTTAATAATCAACAGCCTCAGTTGCACCATTTACCAAGAATTTACCTAGGTTTCAGTCGGGATAACCCAATGTTCTTTGGAATAACAGTAACTACTGTTTGTCCGTAGTGGACCTCGTCAAGCTAAAACTACAAATCCATAAATTGTCGTCAGACTATAAAACTTATCTGGAACTGCCTCAGCCCCACTTCGCAACCGCGATGTGGCAGCCATGTGTGCTGCGCTGGTTCCAGATTCAGTTTTATAGTCTGACAATAATTTATGGATTTGTAGTTTTAGCTTGACGATGTCCACTATGGACAAACGGCATTTACCGTTATTCTGGAAAAGGTGGGTTATCCCGACTGAAACCTAGGTAAATTCTAGGTAAACGGCGCAACTGAGGCTGTTGATTATTAAAATTAAAATTAATATTTATACAGTTGCTGACAGGGCTGCGAAATGTTGAAGATATTTAAATTTTTGTTTGTACTGAAAATTCTCTTTTCACTTTACATCTGTCATATAGTTCCTTAAGGAGGAAAAAAATGTTGTCATAAGTTGGTGACTATAAATGATAAAAATTGCTTGTGAGTGTCAAGAAAGGCACCATATTGTCTGCTATAACTTGGCAAAAACTGCAGCTTAATATATTTATTCTTTTTGGATATATTTGGGGTTGCCTGTCTTAGCTGCCTCACCCTATTTATAACAAATAGACAAAACAGTTGCATGTAAGAAGTTTTTGCATTATTTCTTATGATCTAGAACATGATGTCTCCTTGGTTTATCTCACTCAGAAGACTGTATTGAAATTTTTGAAGTGGAATTTCCTGAAATTCCCCTTGCTTCTGTTGAATATTTCACTAATAAATGTGCAGCACATTACAAAAATTGTAAGAATTTCAGAAATATCTGCTACCATGAACACAATTTCAATGTAAAGTGCAGCTGGTTTTCTCTCTCTCTCTTCACTTCCACTGTTTATGCCAGAATACTCTGTGCAGCCAAACTGCTATGTTGCATATGCATATGACCCTTTTTGGTGTTTGGGGAAGGAAATGTTACATTGAGGTACAAGTATCCTCATGGACCATCCCTGTTGTTCTATTGACCCGATAATGATGCTTGTGACCGCCTGTTTTCTGATATTGTATGTGAAGTTAATCACCACAACAACAGGCCATACTTCTTCTGTAAGCAGAGTTTTCAAGGAAGCTGGACCTCATACAAAAAATGTTAAATTTGAATCATTAAAGCATCTTGTCACTTGTAGTTCCAGATGAACTTTAATTCAGTTTGCATTATCAGCATTTTGTGTAATGTTGACATAGTATCAACTTCCTCAAAAGTGTTGAACTACTACAGACAAAAGTCTATGTATCATTGTACTGAGTTAATTCAGTCATGACACAGAAGCTACATAAAGTATGAATACATTTTGTATTTTTGTTTTATTTCGGTATTCGTATGCTCATCCTTATGTTTAAATTTCTTGGGTGGTAAACAGTATTTCTCTCAAGGATATTGTGGGAATGTTAATGGCTGAATGGAAATATTCTTTCAAGGATATTGTGGGAATCTTAATGGCTTAATGGGAATATTTTAAAATTTTATAACTTCTTTCGCCATTCATTTCTCAACTCTGCTTTTTTATGATGAAACTTAGATTACTTATAATTTTTTCATTGATTTTCATAGGGGACAAGTGTCCATTTCTTTTAATTTAATGAAAAAATTAAATTACTTCACAAAATCTTATCTGGCCACTTCTTTCATGTTTTCGTAAACCGTGTGTCAGAAAGTATTGCTTTCTTCCATTTAAAAACTGTACTCAGTTTTTAAATTTTCACAGTTTGCTTTGAAATAGGGCATTGCATCAAGCCTTCTGCAATTACTACCAACAGATTCTATATAAAGCAATAAAAATTGGCAAAGGTTAATGAAATTAGGTACAATAGCAGTGCACGCTGTCTCAGTTCTCAACTGGATAGTAGATGTGTTACAAACTGGATGATTTGACATGGAATGGCCCATTCTTGAACTGTAGAAAAAATACCACATTAATTTTTTTTTTGGTAACTTCTGGTTCTCATGCTTTCCACTTTTGAAAGAAATATTTACCTACAGTGTGTATGGTGAGAGAAGAGCTCTGACAGTTGACACAGCTTTGGCACATGTGCTTCGCCCATCCACAATGGCCAATCAGATCATGAGCTTTTGTTTACATTACCATGACAGCCCCCCAGTGTTGCCATAGTGCTGGGTGACTGCTGCTGGCTCGCTGCCTGTCCGGTTTGAATACTGGCAACTGTGCTGCCAGCTGTCGGATCTCTTCTCACGACGTACGAAGTATAGTGATTGAATGACATTAGTTGTTCTGGAAGTAATCCACGTTATATCAACAGTATTTCTGTAAATAGAGGTGCTGTTAAGTTCACAAAGAGAGCCTAAAAAAGCAACTAATGATATTCTGCAACTGGTAGGAACACATCTCTAAGTATTGAAAAGTACTCTTTCCTATTTTTCCAGATATTGATACATTGATTACACAATTTTTTGCAAGTAAACAGCCATTTTTTTGTCATAATTTTCCTTGAGGTTCCTTCTTAATAATACAAAGATGTGGAAATATTAATCGACTCTCACTGGTACTATGATATACAAGTGTGTCATAATACCCATCAAATTTATAACTTACTGTCTCTATCTATTCCTCACCATAAAATAATGTATGGTTTGCTTGCAGTTTTTTTAGTGTTGTACACAGTGGTTCCGTGAATAACAGCAGCAAGCCATGTCTTCACATTAACTACAAATTCCTCGATTGTAGTTTTACAGCATCCTATACTGTATGATTTCTGGATTCACTCAAAGCCTGGAAATTACCTTTGCCCCTGTCAGTTGCTGTTCAGTGGGTCTGGTCTGGTAGATATCCCTCAGTAATGGTATATTGATGCATGCACAGTTCTAAATCTTTCAAATAGTTTCTCTTGTACATTTTTACAAGTTTCGTTTTGGCATGCAAATTTTTTCTTTGTGTAATTTTTCCCTCTATTTATATAATTCACATTCAGCTTTTACAGATGGAACTGACTTTGTGCAATGCCTACCTTTAAGAAGTTTTTTTCCTTCTTCATTTAACCAAAACAGTTTCTTTAGGCTACAAAGGCAGTATTGTTCTGGATTCTTATTAGTACAGTTACTGTTGCTTAATTCCTGAATCATTAGAACTATTTGACATTTCTTCCAATATTTCCACAGTTTGTCAAAATGTCAAGAGTTCAAATGAATATGCAACATAATGACAAGAAAATTACACGTATCTAGCTTTATAAGAAAATTAAGAAGTATCAATTGCAAGATTGAAAACAGTAATTAGTCCACGTTACTGTGGAATTCTAGAACCTGTGCAAAGACAGATTCTGTTAGCAGGAATATGTGAAGAAAAGACAATGAATATTAATTGCTTTATATCTATTGTTAACACTTAACGAATTCTGCAAAAGGAACCAGTAACTATCGTTATTTGTGAATATTAAATGAGTTGCATATCCGAGTGAATTTTAATCGCCTACAGTTGCATCTGTGGAGACTAATATTCACCTAGCAAACTACAGTCAAGTTGTATTGTGTTACCTATTTACTGATGTGCCATCAGCCAAAGCTGTGCACCAACTGTGTTGTGCATACAACTCTGCAAGAAATGTACATTTCTTCAGCCACCTATTGAGCAATATTTCAACAAATTCAGTGCATTTACTAGATAAAAAGAAAAGATGTGAGGGCAAATACCAACATATTAACAAGGACCACTCCCGTGTAAAGTGAAGGAATCAGAGGTGAAACAGCAGGGTTTCCAATTACACACAACCTCTAGCTTAGACGATACCACAATAAATGTTGATACTTCTGAAAAGGAACCAAATGGCTCCATACTCCAACCCCTAGATCAATATAAATGAACTATGGCTGTCGATATACATACAGTAGGATACATATAGGTCATTCCATGTCAAGTGGCCTAAATTTAGACAAGCTCCCCACTGAACCATCTCAAAGTTTGAGGAAAATTTTATGGGATGTACATATAGACCTTACACAAAGCACTGCCAAATTACAGTTTCATAAGTAGTATGGTGGGGGCCACTAGCCACCTTTTTGTAAAGGCCTGTTTTTTGACATTGCGACTGAAATGAATAAATGATGAACTATGTTTTACCATTGTTCAGCATCTAAGAGACCTGACATGCTGAAACTTTGTGATCCTTTTCAACGTTTTGGGTACAATAGCTTAGTTTTAGTACTAATGGCCAAACTATGGTAAATTCACCATAGTGTGCTATCAAAGTGACTCATAAATCTTGTCATGCCAAATTTTGGTTATACTTTATTGCCTTGTATCTACCGAAAGAGTAACTTCCTGAAGCTAATACTTCAGTTATCTGCAGCCTGCCAGCATGTCACAAAGCTCTGCAAGTTGCACCCAGATTGCTCAAATAATAACTGAGTTATCAAAGTTCAAAATGTGCTAAAAAATTTAATCAGTCAATTTTGGCTCACTTTCAAAAGATCATATCTCAAAAGGGATCACTCAAATTTGGTTTTTCTTGGCATCATTGAAAAGAGCTCACCTTGTTTGATTAGAAAAAGTTGTTTTTGTATTGGAGACTTTCCATTTGAGAACAAATAAACTTATATTTTCATTACATTACATTTCTCGAAATTGCGACTAAAATGAACAAATGATCAACTTTGATTTACCATTACTCAGGATCTAAGAGACCTGACATGCTGAAACTTTGTGATCCTTTTCAACTTTTTGGGTACAATATCTTGGCTGTAAAACAAAAAGGTCAAACTATGGTAAATTCATCATTGTGTGCTATCAAAGTGGCCCATAAATCTTGTCGTACCAAATAAACTTAGATTCATATTACATTAAAAAATACATCTACCAGTTGTACTCTTCATGGATCCCAAACCAAATATTTCAATTCTTATTTATTCATTTGCTGAAATTTGTTACTAATAGCAATTACAGTTGATTCTAACAAGCTATAATGTCGGCCGATTCTTGTTGCTGATGAAGCTGGAATGACAGAAATAATGTGTTGGTTTGGAATTCAACAAGTGTTCTGCCTAGCTGGGCAATAGAATGAATGTGCAGGTCCATTGGGGTGCATTAAACTGACTAAAAGTTCATTTTCTTCTTCTTCTGAAACTTCAGACACAATACCAATCCACCATTTTCCATCATGTATACAGGCAATGTATTTGCCTGGTTGTAAGGCTGTAATATTTCTGAATGAAACTGTTGCTTGACTTTGATCAACATTTGCCACAAAAAAATTGTACCATTTAACACAAACTTGCTTTTTATTTAATGGCACAGAATGGTGATTCTATCTTGTTCCTGATTCTATCTTGTTCCTGATACTGTGCAGCCTTTCATGAACCTTGCTTCCTGCTCAGTTTTTAGTGTTTCAATTTCTTCTCTTGAAACAAAAATTAATTGGATTCCTTTGATATTCTTTGTACAGTATCTAAACAAATCAGTTTGTGTCAAAATCTGGTCCTCAGTTGGTCTTTGAAGGCTTGTTCTTGCTGCCAGGTGCTTTACAGTTCCTCCAATTCCACCACATTGAGATTTTCCATGGCTTGTAGCAAAAAAGTTCCATTCACCTGAGATGCCAAAGTCATTTTCATGGTGGCAGAGATTCAGAAAATTTTTGAAGTTTTTGTACTGTGCTGCTGACACATCACTAAAGTAGTAAATGTGTGTGATTTTTCCAAGGAGACACTTTAGATCCTCTCTTAATTTCGCTATAAAAGCATGTCCAGCGATTGCATCATGTTTCAGGCTGTCGCTTATTATACAGTAGCTGATGCTGCTGATGCCAAAGTTATTTCTGAAGTACACAACAAATGGGTGTAAAGTTGCTTGGCTGTTATTCCAATGAAAACCTGGAGCTGCATCCTGGACAATGAAGGAATAATTTTCAGCAAAGTCCATTAATACGATCAGTTCAGTTGGCTTACAGCTTTCTTTTACGCATTTTAGGTGCTTGCTCTGGTGCTTTGCAACAATGATGAGTGGAAAGTTTGTCAATTTTTGAAATCAAATCTTCAGTAAAATCCTCGGTGGTTTCTAATGTGTATCTATCAGTGTGCACTCACTGTTTGAACTCAATAGTATCATCTGGATCACTGTCTTCAAAACTACTTTCTAAAAACTGTTCCAGTAGTTCTTTTCCCAGACAGATTTCACAGCGATGAAGCATGCACTCTTTGGATTCCAAATCACACACTGTTTTAGCAATCAGACTCTTATAATCTTCTTTAATTGGAGTGTTTGCAAGCATCAGTTTCACATTTTGGTGTAAAGTGGAAACACAGACTGAGTGGGTTCCTGCAGCACCCACAGTGATGCACCATTTTGGCCTCAATTTGCAAAATTTGGAAAATTAATTTTCAGGCCCATGTTGAAGTCGATATATGCAGCAAATATTTCTTTCAAATTATTCAGAAGAAAGTATTTTTTGCATCAAAACTTTCTTTCCTTCTATTCTAATTGATAGTGTTTTTTTTTTTTGTTTTTTTTTCCCTTGAACAAATTTGGCTAAATTCTTCATTCTGAAAAATGTTACCTCTTTCTTTTACAGCATCTGGAATCTTCTTGCCACACTTGTTCTTTGGCAGAGCTAATACACCATTTTCTGCTTGTAACTTCCTAGCTGCTTTTACCATTCTCTCTGAAACACCAAATTCTTGCATTGTCTCTTTTATAGTCCAGCTTTGTGGTACTAATGTCAGTATTGGCAATTTTTCAGGCTGCCTTGACAATTGCAACTTCTCTTTCAATTCTTTAATCAGTTGCTTATAATCTTCACAATCAGGACATGTCTCGCTTGTACTAGGTGTTTGAAGATATTTTGGGGCGAATCCTCCAGCAGCAGCAATGTTATTCGCAATTGCCTCTTGAGCTTCGCTTATTTTTCGTTTTGTGTAACCTTTCCAATCTCTTTTTGATACTCTCTGAAATTTTAGAGGGGAGACCCCAAAAGCAGTTAGACTTGAATCGATCGATACTTCTGGATATGTTTAATCTTCTGACTGGTTTGAAGTTGACTGTGATTTTTCTGCTTTCTTTTCTAAAAATTGTTTTCCGCAAGTTGCACAGACGTTCTGAGCAGATTTCACATTACTCTTAGTCACAGCTTGCAGTTGTTTTGCTGTTTCCACATTGACAATCCATAAACCCTCTAACAGAATGGTTCTTTGCACAAAAAGGATTACAAGAAGATCTTTGTAGAAAGTCATATTTGCCCACAAGTATTGCTTTGTGATGAAAGCATATTTGTGCATTTTCAGTAAGACATATCTCACTTCTTTGGTTTATTAATTCCTGTTGCTCTACTGAAAATTCTTTGATTGGAATGAAGCCTTGCTGATCTGTGTATGTTTTCAGATAACATGCAGAATTATCTGAAAGGCCAATGACACGTATTACTGAAACCATATTGATATCCATTACACTACAATTAAATTTATGCTTCAATTGCTGTTTGTTTAAATATTATATAAAGTAGAAGTGGTATATATTTCCAACTGAAAAATATTAAACAATCATAGAAATGGGAACTTCCTTGAGAATACAACACACTCTTAACAACAGTGTGCTTCAGACTGATTGTTGAAGCATGTTACCAAACTCCATTGTTGACACTAAACTGGCCTGTCTCCAAAATAAAAACAACTTTTTCTGATCGGACAAAGTGAGCTCAGATAACTCAGTTATTATTTGAGCAATCTGGATGCCACTTGCAGCTTTATGACATGCTGACAGGTTGCTGATAACTAAAGTATCAGCTTCTAAAAGTTATTCTTTCAGTAGATACGAAGCAATAAAGTATAGTCAAAATTTGGTACAAGAAGATTATGAACCACTTTGATAGCACATTATGATGAATTTACCATAGTTTGACCTTTTGTTTTACAGCTAAGATATTGTACCCAAAACGTTGAACAGGATCACAAAGTTTCAGCACGACAGGCCTCTTAGATCCTGAACAATGGTAAAACATACTTCATCATTTATTCATTTCAGTCGCAATGTCAAAAAATGAGCCTTCACGAAAAGGTGGCTAGTGGCCCCACCATACTACTAATGAAGCTGTAACTTGGCAGTGCTTCATGTAAGGTCTATATGTACATCCTGTAACAATTTCGTCAAAATTGGAGATCATCAAGTGGGGAGACCCTTAGGTCACTTGACATGGAATGGCCCATATGTTTTTGTCTCAAGCCTGAATTGAAAGATATTGATATTACTTTCCTAAGAGATAGACATGCATATGAAAAACCACTTCAGTGAAGAGGGATCTATAGGTGTCATTCGTTGACAACAAATATTACTCGTCATCTATCTCCATCCACATTAATTTGCACAGTTGTATAATCCACATACCGTGTAGGTTCATACAATACATACAATATGTTCATTATACCTGGCCTCTAGAATTGAAACCTTTCTACACATGTAACATGATTATTTCTCCATTGTGGATTCTTTAACACATAGCCAAAGGCAACGCCAAAAGTAAGGTCTTGTGGCTGTTGGCCAGTTGCCAGTTATTTGTGCTTCCCCCACTCCCAAATAAACACGTGCGTGCTTTGCTTGGATATCTGTCTTAACTTGGCAGCCATTCAAAATGGAGTTTCTGCTTAACACTACGACCAAGTGTGCAGTTACTTGATTTTTTATTGCGAAAGGTGTTAAACTGGTTGACATTAATGGCCAGTTGATGTAAGTGTATGGAGAGACAGTCATGGATGTCAAAACTGTTTGCAGTTGGTGTAGTGTGTTTACTGCTGGTCATACTGAAATTGATGAGATAAGGAGCAGTAGGCCATGCAGTTGCGAAGGTTGAGGAAATCGTGTAAAGATTGGAGGTTTCCTGAAGCACAATGTACAGGATTTTAATGGAAAAGATGCAATATCAGAAGATATGTGCAACATGGGTACCATGTATGCTGACAGAAGACTGCAAACAACAACGAGTTGATTGTTCTTGCAAATTTCTTCGTCGCTGCACAGATGGAAAGAATATATTCTTGGACTTGATTGTCATTGGTAATGAAATCTGGGCATTCCACTTTGCACCTGAGACAGTCATGTGAAGGACAGCATCCCTCTTCTCCCTAGTTGCAAAAATTTGAATGCAGTCTACCGGTATAGTCATGGAAGCTGTCTTGGGACCAGGAAGGGGGGGGGGGTGGGGTACTGTTGGTGGAGTTTTGGAGTTTTTGCCTGCTGGGACAACAGTAATCACTGACAGGTACTGTGAAACACTGAAAAACTCAGAAGGGCAATTCAGAACTGGAGAAGAGGGCATAAGCATTCTTCATGACAATGCCCACTCACATGTCGTCCATCAAACTGTCAATCTCCTACAAAACTTTGGGTGGAACATCATAAGCCACCCACCATACAGTCTGGACTTGGCATTGAGCAACTACCATCTGTTCTCTAAGTTGAAGGAACACTTGTCTAATGACAGTTAAGTTCAGATGATGACATGGAAGGTGAGATTCAGCACTTCCTGCACAATATGGCAGTAAGGTGGTATTACACAGGTATTGTAAAACTGCCACTTTGTCTTCAAAAATGTTTCAGCTGAAATGGCAATTATGTGGAAGTACAAAACATTCTTCCACCTTTAAAATGATGCAGCTATCACAGAAAATAAATGGTTGTTCATATTTTCAAAAATATAAAAGACATTACTTTTGGGTATTTGTGTTGTCCTAGCCATTTCATAATCATTCATGAAAGTTGCGAGATTGGGCTGAGCAAAGGTTGGAAATTTGTACGGGCGCTGATGACTGCGCAGTTGAGTGCCCCACAAACCAAACATCATAATCATCATCATTACTTTCGGGATTGCCCGCGTAATATGCTGTGGAGCTCTGACAACACATTTTGCCTGGCTAGAGCTCTTTGAAGCTTCATGTAAACACGTATGTCTACTGGGACAGAGTATACACTTCAGCACCACCTTAGTATCATTTTCATTTTCTGCCTTCCATTTCTCAACATGATTTCTCAATCTTACAGGAATTTTTCAGTGGTAAATAAGACATGTTATGCATTCCAGTGACCAATTTTGATTTTGATACTTCAACAGATTAAGCAGTGCCCAAAGGGGAGTTGCTGAAATGGACACTCAGCTAGGCTTTGTAGTCAGTGTGCAGTTAGAAGGCTTTTTTTTAACAGCATCTAATATTAGATGGCCTACATTACGATAATGATCAATCAGTGCATGTTGCATCCAGCATGAATTGTCAGGTCACCTACATCATAGTGCAGTGATAAATGCAACTCTGAAAGGTCAGGAATATTGGTTGCAACTGTTAAAATGCTGACCAACTACAGACATTCACAGCTTTTCAGTAATGTGAGTGAAATGCCAGCAAATTGTTAAGGCTAATAAGACAGGTTTGTGGTATGAATTGGTGAACTCTACAAATAATTCAACAAAAAGTTCGCATTAGTTTGGGGTACTATCAGGAGTGAGAGTATTACATGGGTGAGTGAGATGCCTAGAGTGACGCTGTGTCATTGACATTGATAGTTGGTGAGTGTTAGTGAAATTTCTCATATTCTCTTTATATAGTAATGCTTATTTCGATTGGTTTGATATGTTTGCTCTTTGAAAGTACTATTAATTTCTACTTTTATGGGTGGGAAGTTCTGCAGTGGAAGCCAGTTTCCAACAGAGACCACATTTGTTGCATTCACATTCGTTTCTAACATGCATTTCTAGCAATCATGGTAGAATAAGCCATCAGGTTAGTTAATATTTACAAGCTCTCTGTACGACATGTTAGTCAGCCCTCGTAAAAGTGGGCACAGGTTACTTTGCAATGCTGTAGAGCGTAGATGCAGACGTATGATGCAGACGTATGATCCTCCACCACTAACGTAAGTCCTGGCAAGAAAGTGACGTTTATGTGTCAGTCAGTGGTATGGAATCAGCTCAATAAGAAGGGAAGACATGGGGATGTGACAATGATAGAAAGGAGCTATCATGTTGGCTGTGCTCAGGACTGTACCACTAATGAAGTTCCCCAATTTGTTGGTGTATCAATACAGCCTTTCCAACATAATGACAAGGATTAGTGTGTAACTCAACCCTGTAACATTGCATAAGAACAGTAGTCATAAGAAGATCCTAGCCAATTCAAGGCATGTTTTGTCAATGGCAATTGATTTCAGACCCATCAGGAACTCCTATTGTCAGTTTCTGAGTGAACATTACAAACGAACTGCCTGCAGTGGACACTTATAAGAGATGGGTGACTTGCTAAAGGCCACAGCACATAAAACTGCACATTTTCAGTGGACCAGACAGCACAAACTGGTGGTGTATAGTGTGGTTCAATTAATTGAGATGTTGCCTCTTTTTAAATAATGGACATAAAGTACACAGCAGCCCAATGAATCTTTTAACTTGCTGTGCATGGTAGGTAGGGCTCAGGCTGAAGATGGATCTGTGATGTTTTGAGCGTATTTTCTATGGAATAACTAGGATCCATTCATTTAGGTTACCAAGGTTATTTCAACATTCATCTACATCTTCACAACGATTATACCATCTTCCTCACTGAATTGAGGCCGTTATCAAGAATGGGTATAATGGTAATGAGATTGAGTAATTTTTTGACCAGAGTGCTCTTGTTCAAATCATTTCTGCACCTTGGATAAATCTGCTTTCAAATTACAGGACATTGAAGAGAGATTGCATGAGTTGACTTCCTGCCACCACAAATCTCAGCACCTGCTTAGTCATAACTTGATTAGATTGGATTTGATGATAATGCTTGTCAAACTACTCTGGCTCTTTCTCTTTCATTTCATACTTTTATAAAGTTCATACACTTGACTGCCACAGCGTCAAAACTGTCCACACAGTTCATATTAGCACTTCTGAGGTCAGCTAATAATATGCTACAACTATGTGACTACCTTTTAGGATTATATTGAAGGAAATCGCTAGTTCTGACACTTGAGTTACTATCAAGGAAGGTGCACAATAAATCTTAGTAGTGTTTGAGTAAATTATGAGCATACTACATTGAAGATATATCGATTTCTTCAGATAATGTTAATGTCATCCGATCACTAACAACACACACTATATCGAAATTTGATCAGTTGTTCAAACCCATTGTCAATGCCCAGAAGTGAACAGCCATGTATTCATACATGTGAATGATATCTGCTATACAGAAACTACAATAAAACCTCATTTTTACATCCCACATTTTATGTTTCCCGCATCAGGACTTCCCTGATACAATGCTTTCCTGTCATTAGTGATTCCGTGTTGCAACATCTCCCATCCTTTGTTTTCTTTGACAGTATTATGACCTTTAACATTGATTTTCATGCAAAAAGTGAATTGTATTTGTGTTTGTTGTCATCCTTGGAAGAAAGCAAAAAACACAAGACGTACACAGAGCTATTGATCACATAACATAGCTTTAGTGTAGTAATCAAGATTTTCATTTTTGGCACTTTGGGTCATGGTTGCTAGTATTATATGTTCCCAGTGTTTGGAAGGACGGGGAAGTAAGGTGAATGATTGTCTTAATGATTATCACAAACTGAGGATAGTGACTCTAGTAGCAACCTTTCTTCTGCTCATTGTGTTGTATTGCAACAGCTTTAATTTAATTTGTCATATATACAAATAAACAGCACAAATTGTTGTTACTTCCACATGAAATACACTAATCCATACTAGGCACACAATCTTAGGTTGGTACGACCTGATGTCAGACACAAACATAGCTCCTAACATGGTGACAATTTCCTCCCTTTCTCACCCAGGACATCCCTGAACTGACTGACTTCCTTGTCAGCAACAAGCTATAGATTTCATGCCTGTTCTCTGTTTATGGAGACTGCAAAGTTCATTGTTTTGATGAATATTGTGTTAAAAGTTTTATTTACGGCAATTTTAGAATGATAAGTCTCACACTAAAACATGAGTATCTTTTTAACATGGCTTTACAAAAGACTTTGCTTCTGTGTTTTATTTACACCATTGGACATGATGAGAACAAAGAAGGAAATTCGTGATTGTGTGTTAGCACTCAGTGACTGTTTTCGTGATAATCACAAAAGCAGTTGCTGAGTGCTGACATACACACAAATGCATGTGTCGTTTAAGTGGGTGATCTCTTTTATTGCAGATAGGCATAAACCAAGAAAACATTGTTAAGCTGTGTGTACACATGATAGCTTGTCACTCTTGAAGAGCATTTGCGAGTAATGTGTGTCATGTAAACAGCACCAAGAGTCAACTTGCAGCAATGTCTGAGAGTGGTTCAAGATTTCAGATGGTCTGACTCTTTGAGTTTAGACCTCTTGTGCAGACAGCAAACTCCCTCTCTTGAGAGCTGCTCTCCATAGCTCTCAAATAAGTGTGTTGAGAGGCCACATTGTGTTGCAGATTTGTGCTGTATTTCAGTTCGTCCACTACCACATCTCGGTAATACTTTCCTGTACTTATGCACACATTAAAGAAAAGTACCCATAAAACTGCAAGGTTTGAGCTATAATATGTAGCCGTAGCATGTTTTTGAATGAAGAAATCACCTGTTTTATCTGATAAATGATCAGCACAAGTGATTTTGGAAGTTCTAGACTTAAACAAAGCTATGCTGCAAATAATGTATAAAAACATCGTAAAGATGCTATAAAAAATCAACAAACAAAATTGCCAATGAAGGGACATGATCCTGAAGGAGAGACTAGTACGCTACCCACAGTGCCATATCAGCACTGCAACAGTCACTCTATAAACATGTACTGGCATTGTCAGGAGAGTTGTAACTGCTGTCCCAATGGATATTGCATAATATGAGTTAATATCGACAATATATTGGCAAAAAAAGTAATGAAGAAAGCTGCCAGGAAGTGGACAGAGAATGAAGTTGTGTATTTAGTTTGTATGAGGAAAGACCAGCGTTATGAAATGTACAGTTACTGGACTAAAAGAACTGAGATAAAAAGTGCAAGTTTGTTGGCTGAAATTGCTACAGTTTCTTAAATCTCCACTGGAGAAAATACCAGAATATCCTCAATTAAAGCAACCAGGCAAAGTAGTTTTATAACACATATTTATTAATGTAGAGAAACAAGTAAAGTTATGTGTGAAAGTAATCATTTTGTAAATCTGAAAATGGCCATTTAACAAGGAATACAGCATGGTGTTGGCCCACCCTTAACCTTGATGACAGCTTCCACTCTTGCAGCCATACGTTCATTCAGGTGCTGGAAGGTTTCTTGGGGAACGGCAGCCCATTCTTCACAGAGTGCTGCACTGAGGAGAGGTATCGATGTTGGTCGGTGAGGCCTGGCACGAAGTCGGCATTCCAAAAAATTCAGGTCAGGACTCTGTGCAGGCAAGTCCATGTCAGTGATGTTATTGTCATGCAACCACTCCTCCATAGGTTGTGCATTATGAACAGGTTAGACACTGGACTCGCATTCGGGAGGACGACGGTTCAATCCCGCATCCGGCCACCCTGATTTAGGTTTACTGTGATTTCCCTAAATCACTCCAGGCAAATGCCGGGATGGTTCCTCTGAAAGGGCACGGCCGACTTCCTTCCCTAATCCGATGAGACCGATGACCACGCTATCTGGTCTCCTTCCCCAACCAACCAAACCAAACCTGTGAACAGGTGCCTCGGTCGTGTTGAAAGATGCAGTTGCCATCCCCGAATTGCTCTTAAACAGTGGGAAGCAAGAAGGTTCTTAAAACATCAATGTAGGCCTGTGCTGTGATAATGCCACACAAAACAACAAGGGGTGCAAGCCCCTCCATGAAAAACATGACCACACCGTAACACCACCGCCTTTGAATTTTACTGTTGGCCCTACACACGCTGGCAGATGACGTTCACCGGGCATTCACCATACCCACACCCTGCCATCGGATCGCTGCATTGTGTACCATGATTCATCATGCCCCACAATATTTTTCCACTCATCCAATGTTTGTGCTCCTTACAACAAGTGAGTCGTCGTTTGGCATTTTCCAGTGTGATGTGTGGTGTATGAGCAGCCGCTTGACAATGAAATCAGTTTTTCTCACCTAATGCCTAACTGTCATAGAACTTGCAGTGGATCCTGATGCAGTTTGATGTTCCTGTGTGATGATCTGGATAGACGTCTGCCTATTACACATTGCGACTCTCTTCAGCTGTCGGAAGTCTATGCTTTTGTGACATACGTGTTCCTTCATGTTTCCACTTCACTGTAACATTGGAAACTGTGGACCTAGGAATGTTCAGTAGTGTTGAAATCTCATGTACGGACATATGACACAATTGACACCCAATCACCTGACCACATTCGAAGTCCGTGAGTTCCGTTTAGCACACCATTCTGCTCTCCCACAAGGTCTAATGACTACTGAGATTGCTGAAATGGAGTACCTGGCAGTAGTTGGCAGCACAATGGACCTAATATGAAAATTGTATGTTTTATGGGGTGTCCGGATAATTGTGATCACATCAGACTTTCTATGCAAGCACGTGTGGTTGCCTGCCAAGACCGTCTCCACAGCCTTGAAGCTGATCCAGAATTTTCCCATATTTACCTTACTACAGCGTTTGTATAAAAAGTAATGAGACTGATTTTTTGCTAACGCGACTGTACTTTATAGTACGTGCTTGCCAGGAGGGGGGTTCTGGCTGAAAACGCGTGGCGTTCCAGTCGCCTGCGGTCTCTTGTCTTGGCAGCATTGTGGGTTGAGTGGACACATCACAAAGTCGTCGGACGTGGCGCAACATGCAGCAACCAATCGAGCAATGTTACACCATCAAGTTTTGTGTGTAACTAGGAAAATAAGGTACAGAAATGTGGATGTGAGTCGGCAAGCCTATGGCAATGATTGACTGTCGAAAGCCCAGAATTTCAGGTGGGTGAAAAACTTTCAGGGTGAAGAACTTTCAAGAGGGCCAGGACAGCGTTGAGTAAGAGGACTACTCCGGACACCCATCAACCAGCAAAACTGACAAAATCGTCGACCATGTGTGCATTTTATTGAACACAGACTGTTGGATGAGTGTCAGGATGATAGGAGATGACCTCAGACTTGATAAAATTACAGTGCATGACATCATCACCAAAGAATTGTTGACAAGGAAGATCTGCCCCAAGGTGATAACGAAGATTTTGTCAGAAGTTCAAAGCAAGCACATGTGGTCGCCTGCCAAGACAATCTCCAGAGCCTTGAAGCTGATCTGGAATTTTCAGATAACTTTATCACTGGAGACAAAACGTGGGTGTTTCAGTATGACACAGAGACAAAGTGCATGAGTGCCGAATGGCACTCTGCAGCATCCCCATGTTCAAAAAAGGCCCGCATGAGCAAATCGAAGGTGAAAGGCACACTGATAGTGTTTTTCGATGTCAGGGGAATGGCTCATCATGAGTTTGTGTCCCAACACCAAACTGTCAGTGGAGCTTTTTATTGCGAAGTGCTCAAGAGACTGAAAGCCAGGGTCCATTGCGTGAGGCCAGCCATTGCAATTATTGGAAGCTGCATCATGTCAACGCACAGTCACACCTGCTTCACGGTGGCCAGCTGCCTGGCCAAGAGAGGTATTCCAATGATTCTGCAACCCATCTACAGTCTCACTGTGGCCTCGTCAGACCTTCCCCCCCCCCCCCCTCCCCCCCCCAAACTAAAAACTTCCCTGAAAGGACACAGTCTGGGCCCCTGGGGAGGTCCAAGCCACTGCAATGAGGGCTTTGAAGTCCATCCTGGCAGCATTTGAAGCATGGAAATCTCACATGCAGCAGGTTGTTGACTCTGAAGGGTCATACATTGAAGAGTACTAAGTGGTTGTAGCAATATCAACAATAAATTTTGATTCACAAGCTCAGTCTCATTACTTTTTATGGAAACCATGTGTGCTTCTATGTCCTTACATTTGTCCTGTAGCTATTCTCGCTTTCCCGTAAATCTCATTTTTAGACTTTTTTATTCCCTGTTGCCTGTTTTATTTGCTGCATTCTTGTGTATTCTTCGATCCTCTGCTGCCTTCACTATTTCATCTCTCAAAGGTACCCATTCTTTTTCTACTGTATTCCTTTATCCTGTTTCGGCCCATTGTTGCCTAATGTTTCCTCTGAATCTCTGAACAATCTCTCATTACTTCAAACTTAACCAGGCCACATCTAAAATAATGCAAATCTTGGGAATTTCTTTGTTTTAGTCTCAAGCTCACAGCCAATAAATTGTGGTCAGAGTCCACATCTGCCCCTGGAATGTGTTGCAGTTTAAAATCTAGTTCCAAAATCATTCTTATCATTATGTAATCAGTCCAAAACCTTCAAGGTCTCTAGCATATATACAACCTTTTTTCACGGTTCATCTGCCCCTGGAATGTGTTGCAGTTTAAAATCTAGTTCCAAAATCATTCTTATCATTATGTAATCAGTCCAAAACCTTCAAGGTCTCTAGCATATATACAACCTTTTTTCATGGTTCTTAAACCAAGGGTTGGCAACAATTAATTATGTTCTGTGTAAAATTTTACCATGTGGCTACCTTTTTCATTGCCCAGCCCACATTCACCTTTTGTTTTTCCTTCCCTACCTTTTCCTACTATTGCACTCCAGTCCCTCATCACAATTAAATATTCCTCTCCCTTAATCATCTGAATAGTTTCTTTATCCCACTGTATGATTTTTCAATCTCATCAACATCTCTGGAACTAGTTGGTGTATACCTGAACCACTAAAGTGGGTGTTGGCTTCATGTCTTCCTTGGCTGTGATAATGCATTCACTATATTGTTCATAGTAACTTACCCGCATTCATGTTTTCTTATTCACTTACAGTGCCATGACTCTGTCCTTGATTAGAGAATTATCAGTCTTTAACAAAAGTGTGGAGAAGTAGCACTGAAGCGCCATAGAGTGTGTAAACAGTCGCAGGTTGGTAGCCACAAGCGTACGACAACCAACATGCCAATGGATTGTGCACCAAGGATAGCCGTGCTCAGCGGTAAGTAGTGTTGTACAACTGTAACCATGTAGCGAGTTTGGTGATGTCACCGAGCCATGGCAAGTCCCTTGTTTTGGTAACATGGCTAGACGTCAGGTTTTTAGTGAAACAAATGGGCACTGGAGGCATATGAATAAGTCTTGAACACTTGTAATCGCCAGAAATTGGTACCACGACACCACCAGAACGATGCTGGACAGAGAGACAACTGTGCTCCACCAGCTGTAGTCATGGGTTTGAAACTGGGCTGCAGCTGACATCTGCGCTAAGTCCTTCACAGAACTGCTGATCTGCTGTCCATGCCTGCCAACTTTGATGCTGAGAAGGACTCTGCACTATAACAACAGCTGCTAGCCGACTACTGTCCAAGGACATGAGTTGTACCCCATGCACAGATTCATGTCCCAAAACAGTTGCACAAGAGGACTTTAGGGCCTATCACAGCAAAACGTGATGTGATGCTGATGTTAATGCCCATAGTCTGCAAAAGGCTGCTAGCCTCAATAGCACAAGGTGCCAGCCCATCAGCACCAAGTTGAAGCCACCACCAGTTGATTGGCCCCAAGCAGTCAGTGACGAGAGGCATGCCTGAGATCAATAACATTCTTTGTAGCTGTTGACAGTGTTTACCCACAGACACCCTTGTCTCTGTCACCACCCCTCTTATGCTGGACAGTGGTGTCAGGATGGCCGTCATCACTGCAATCGACAGCAGAGCAGGCCACCCCACACTGCATCGTCTGATACACAGCCTGCAATATTGTTGTCGGGATGAGTAAGACTAGTTTTTTGCTGTTGTGTGGTGATAGTAATGGGGTCAAAGTTGAGGGGATGTTGATAAAATTCTTCTAGGTTTGTGACCGTATTGTCAATTTATCAGTATGTAAAACTACCGATGTTATGGTCACTGTTGCGAGTGACCTTCAGGGTGTTTTTGTTTACTGCTGAATGAGGAAACTTGGTTTCCTATATACCTGCAGACCTGGCTGTTATCTAATTCTGACAGGCCATTAAGGATGAAGGGAAGGGATGTTAGAAGTTCTTTATTGCTATTTCTATTATTTCTTTTCATTGGTGGAAACCCAACATTTTGATTGGTGGAAATTGACGAATGGAGAACTAGGGGATAGTTGTGACATGCATTGTTTTTCTGCTTTCTAGAGCCGGCTGAGGCATGCCAGCACTCTTATGTACCTGTGGCCAGTGCAGTCTCCCGTGTGCCTGTGTATATTGCTTCACGTGAGCTGTCATCCCATAGCAATGTTACTGCTGCCAGCCAAGATGTTGGAAGTCAGTACCAGTCTTATCTGTTCATGTTGGCAGGTTGCTTGGCTGTTTCTATTGCTTCTCTAATCGTCCTGATAGTCAGAGGCTGTTTCACCAGTATGTGAGCTTCATGAAAATCAATATGTTTGCTCCCCTCTTCCTCGTGTTCTGCCACTGCTGACTTGACGTGTTGTCTTAGTTGGATATATCTTTTGTATTCAGATATCCATGTTGATGGGTTGCCCTGTCTTGCCTACATACACTAATGCACATTCGTGGCTGATTTCATAAACTCCAGCAGCATGTAGTTTGTCAACTGCATCTTTTGTGTTGCGAAGAACGTCTTTTATTCTGTTGTTGCTTTGGAAAATCGGCTTGATGTTTGCTTGGCGGACAGTTTCACCCACCTGTTCAGTGACACGTTGAACATACGGTAATAGAGCTATGTTTTTTACTTCCTTCTGCCCTCCTCTATTGCAGTCATTCTTTGTCACCAAAGTTTTATCTATTACTTTGATTCCATAACCATTGGGTCGGTAGTTTTACAGATTGACAGTTGGACAATGCGGTCACAAAACCAGAAGAATTTTATTGACTGTAACAATGGCTGCGGAATGCTAGGTTTATATTTGGGTGATGTAATTATATGGGGGTGACCTTTACAAGACCATAGGAGCCGGTTTACTTATGGTTTAACGGGAATGCAAGAGATGAGTATTTGATGCCTGTGTGTTGTACTCAAAGTAATTTGCTTGTGCGCTCTGCCCCTTGTGCTGTATCGGTGGGAGTGATTTGCTTTATATGTAATTGTCTTGGGCACACAACTAAACCATTTATGGAGTCCAGGTGGCTCTTGATAGGCAGAATAAATGTGTTGATAGAGTACTCTGCAACGACCTGTTCTGTCTTTGTTAATTTTGTTATTTCCTTGTTTTTGAGTCCTGAAAAAGAATTAAGTTCAAGGCAGAGGCAAAGTCAGAGACACAAGATATCACCAGTGAGGAGGCTTTGCAGTCTTCAGTGAATCAGGTAGCTCAGCTGAGAGTGCTTGTTGAGGTCTGAGGTTCTTGGCGTGAATCCAGCTGTTACTAACCTTGGTTTCTCCCTTCTGTGGCAGGGTGTCTGAGGACGTGGTAGGGTTTGCAGATCATCCCAAGTCACCAACTTTCAGGGTTGGTCAGATAAGCAGCTGTTGCAGATTGTGAAGCTACATTTGACGGGGCAAGTGAAGGTGCACAGAAATGTTATGTAATGCAGAGACTGTTGATCAACTGTGATTGGGGCTGGAACAACTGTACAGGAAGAAGAATAGTGCACTTCTTTCAGAAGCAGTTGGGTACTGTGTTCAGAAGGTATAATGAGAGTGGAGGATTTCACAGATATTATGAGAAAGTTTAATGTTAACACACTAGAGTTATTGCAGAATGATGAGATGAACAAAATGGTGGTGCAGGTGGCTGAGCAGTAAACACTCAATGCTTTGTTACAGGTTTGGCACCAGAGATGTCTAGGAGAGTATGTACTGGCGCACTTAAAGATCTCCATGCTGGGATTGGGTTAGTGCTGGAATACAAGGAAATTGATAGATCGACAGAGGTGAGGGGATCGAAGACATTTATTTGCATTGAATATAAAGCATTTTAATTGTGATTGAACAGGACATACATGGAATCACTGCTACCAGCTACAAAGGACTGATGGGATTAGTGAAGATGGTCAGCAGTTTGATGAGAATGATAGTAGTGAAGGTGTAGCTCACTGACAAGGATGTAGGGATGGTGATAGAGGTGGTCCTCTGAGAAGCAACTTAGCAGAGAACCCAATCATTAAATTAATGTTCTTACTACAACCAGCAATTCTGCCTTTTATAAATCGTACAGAACAGGTGCACCTTTCCTCATGAACTCCTGCACCCATGCATCACATCCCTGGTCTATGCCCCTACCACCTGACTCCCCTCCATTCCTAGCTAGCAGTCTGGTTACCTCCCTCTGACAATCCATCCTCCATCCTCCTGCCTCCCTCTCCCTTGATCCACCATTCCAACACAATCCCCACACAGAGTCCACCTGCCAAACTGTGATCACATTGATATGAATACTATGGCAGCACTTACATTTTACAAACCACATGGTACTTTTCATTACCTGGGTATTCAAATTTTTATCTTCTTCTCAGAACAGTAACAACACAAACTCCCTATACATGCTTCACAGATTGATAGAATATTGAAGGAAACTACATTGCGATGACAGGAAAAAGCATCAAGTACATTATTGGCAAGTATGCATTGTATGTGAATTCAAAACTGGGACTAATGCCAGAAAAGAAAAAGGTCCATGAAAAGTGTTACATGAAATTTCCGTGCTGCTTCTGTGAGTGGTCCAGGAATACCTGCAAATAATTCTGTTATAATTTTTGTCCCATTCTCTGAAAAATTCTTTTGCAAGTGCATAATTATAAAACAAAAATTAGTAAACAAATTACTGTATTCATGTATAACATATTACTTTTGTTGCAGGCCAAACTATAAAAGTTTCCAATGAGAAGGATCCCAAATCCATTCCGTGGGGTGCAAACAGTGTGGTATATGTAGTTGAAAGTACTGGTGTATTCACCACAATAGAGAAAGCTAGTGTAAGTTATAATTTTTAAAAAAAATGTTGAAAAATCTTGTCATACCTCTGTTATGTACTCTTGGGAACTTAATTTTCTTTCATTACATTTAGTCTTGACATTCCATGCCAAGTGGCCTAGACGTTACCACATGAGCATCATGGATTTTGCTGAAATTTTATGTGAACATTTGTACATGTAAGTTTTAGTTTCTCCAATATAATACTTGCAGAGACATTGTCAAAGCAAACTTGGCTGAAAAAATACACATGTGAAGAAAAATCCTGGAAGGAATGAGGGATGAATCTGAAACTTTGCTCATACTCACCAATACAAGGTCTTACAAACAAAATTTCATTTCATAATGCTTTGTATTAGTTTATAAATTGAGAGCCAAGTTGACAATTTTTGTAAAAGCGCCAAAAATGGTTATTTTTTAGCTCACTTTTATGAGTTTCTGCAAACTCCTTTAACCCATTTTCATTAGGAAGACAATTTTCTAATCTGCCTAAAAACAAGATGTCTTGCAACATGAGCTTATAAGGCCCTAAAAAGAATGAAAAGGTGGAGGTGCATTGAAAATGTGTCCATATTCCATTCGTTGGTACTCAAATCTGACTTATGTTCTACAATTGCTTAGTACTCTCTGGGAAAGGTAATATCAAATGTGCTGATGACTGGGAACTGAGTTGGACTCGGAAGAACTTAAAATTAAAAAAAAAAAAAAGTGTCTTGTCATGACTCATTATGGCATATTTCACCCTGTTTTTCTACTATAACAACTATAGAATCAAACTGGTTACAGACTTCAAAATTTAACTGTGCATTACGAAGGCACTGGAGATCATGGTAGTAAAACTGTTGCATAGCAGCTGCAACACACGTTTATAAATTGCATTCTAGCTGTACACCATTGTCAGTTGTGGGGGGGCAAGCGCGCGCGCGAGTGAATACCTGTCCTTTTTTCCCCCTAAAGTAAGTCTTTCCGCTCCCAGGATTGGAATGACTCCTTACCCTCTCCCTTAAAACCCACATCCTTTCGTCTTTCCCTCTCCTTCCCTCTTTCCTGATGAGGCAACAGTTTGTTGCGAAAGCTTGAATAAAACAAAGATGATGTGACTTACCGAACGAAAGCGCTGGCAGGTCGATAGACACACAAACACACACACAAAATTCAAGCTTTCGCAACAAACTGTTGCCTCATCAGGAAAGAGGGAAGGAGAGGGAAAGACGAAAGGATAGGGTTTTAGGGGAGAGGGTAAGGAGTCATTCCAATCCCGGGAGTGGAAAGACTTACCTTAGGGGGAAAAAAGGACGGGTATACACTCGCACACACACACATATCCATCCACACATATACAGACACAAGCAGACATCTCACAAGCAGACATATTTAAAGTCTTTAAATATGTCTGCTTGTGAGATGTCTGCTTGTGAGATGTCTGCTTGTGAGATGTCTGCTTGTGTGTGTGCGAGTGTATACCCGTCCTTTTTTCCCCCTAAGGTAAGTCTTTCCGCTCCCGGGATTGGAATGACTCCTTACCCTCTCCCCTAAAACCCTATCCTTTCGTCTTTCCCTCTCCTTCCCTCTTTCCTGATGAGGCAACAGTTTGTTGCGAAAGCTTGAATTTTGTGTGTATGTTTGTGTGTCTGTCGACCTGCCAGCACTTTCATTTGGTAAGTCACATCAGAGAGAGAGAGAGAGAGAGAGAGAGAGAGAGAGAGAGAGAGAGAGAGAGAGAGAGAAACACAGAAATATATCTCAAAAGTTGCTGAAAACTCAAGGGTGTACCATTGAACACTGCACTTAAAGAGTTCAAACAATGGGACTATCTCTGCAATTATTATATTATAAAAGTAAAACATTGCCTATGCTCATTGGAAAAACAAAATTTCAAAAAAAAATCTTTGACAGTCATGTTGGAACTTTTTCTGAAATACGCGACTTGGCACGGGATAGCCAACTGTATGACATTTAATCTGTAACCATATCATCTAACAAATTGACATTAAATTCTCTTTTTGATGAGTTTCAATGACATTCAAAATATATTGTGTGTTGGTAAACTAAAACGATTATCTAAAGTGTGACACTTGGAATTACCCATTCATGTACTTGAAATTTTATGCCATTGATTTGGAAACGGAAATAGTAAAACCTCTAGTTTTAATCAGCACAGAACCATTAGCAGAATACCGGAAACCATCTCAATTATACAGATTCTCTCCCCTTACAAGCTTTTCAAAATTCTAATTATAATATTAAAAGAAGTTACGGGTGGCTAATTTTATGTCCTATAAGAACTCTGATGTAGAGAGCTCTAATAATAGCCTCACAATCTCGAAGTTAATGGTGAAAGTCTAGTCATTTAAAAAGCAACAACTGTCTTGTCTCCAAATAATCCAGATTCAAATAATTTCAAGTTTTCATTTTCACTTTAATGTGCTTCTCATCATGTGTAACTCTGTATTGTTATATTTCTGTCATACTCTTATTATCAGTCTCATTCTTTTTGTTTAGAGGCATCATTTATCTTTCCTGTAGTCAGTTTGAAATTTTCACTGTGCGTAATTTGTGAAATATGTCACTCTCTCTCTTTGTGTTTAAGATATTTAATGGCCCAGAAGCCATTGAAGTCCCTACAAAATAAATGTAAGTAATATTCCTATATTTTCTGGATTTCTGTAGCTTCACCTGGAAGGAGGCGCTAAAAAGGTCGTAATCTCTGCTCCCAGTGCGGATGCACCAATGTTTGTGTGTGGTGTCAATTTAGAGATGTACGATAGCAGTATGAATGTAGTGTCAAATGCTTCTTGCACTACAAATTGCCTTGCTCCTTTAGCAAAGGTTGTCCATGACAATTTTGAAATTATAGAAGGTCTGATGACAACAGTTCATGCCACTACAGCAACACAGAAGACAGTTGATGGACCATCGGGAAAGGTAAGCAGAAAGAAAAATTCGGCTTATTCTTTTTCCATTATGTGTGCTACATATGGTCACATGAATGATAATAGTAGTAATGATTGTCAACAAATGTGATTAGTATTAACAATAACAAAATACAGAAAGGCTATATTTATGGGATATGGGTAAAATAAGCACATCATCAAAAATTACAAGATATATGTTTGGAGAGTTTTAATTTCTCCTTTGGAAGGAAATATGATCTGATACATAATGTAATTATTGTCAAACTCCACATGGTGTTTTTCATAGTTTCAAGACAGATTCTTGCAAAAAAGGATTGCATTTGGTTTGCATTATGAGTGGTATTTAAAATGAAGTTTCTCTTTGTCAGCTGTAAGACCTTTGGCTTTGCATGTATTTGCTTAAGATGTTTATGTTATGTGTTTGGTATGTGACAAAAAGATATGTGTGTGTGAGAGAGACATGGCAAAAGCTATTGCTAAACAGAAGATAACACAAAAATAACTGTCCAATGAATAGTGTAGATCCCATTTCACTTACTTCAATTAAATTTAAAAAATGCTAGTTACCGTATATACCCGAATAATCCACGCATGTTTTTTCCCGAATTTTAGGACGAAAAACTGGGGTGCACGGATTATTCGAAACATTGTTGGTACTGCTCCGCCACTAACAGTACATTCCATTATACTATTGCATTGTTGCGGCCTGTCTGTGACGCATCTGTAGCACGTTAGGAGTGAAGTATTAACGTCTTCAAACTTGTTAATTATGGCTACAAGTTCTCGTTATCGCTCGTACATTGCTAAAGAAAAAGTGAAAATTATTGAAGAAGCAGAGAATGTTGGAAACCGTGCAGCAGGAAGAAAATATGACGTGAGTGAGAGTTGTATTCACGACTGGCAGCTTCAAGAAACTAATAGTAATCGCCAGGCATTTCACAGCCAAAAAGCAAAGCATCAGGACCTCGAGAAAAGGCTCTGCGATTATGTAGACGAGAAGTGACAATACGGATGCGCGGTGATGAGTGAAATGTGCCAACATAAAGCATTGTCTCTAGCCAAAGAACTAGACATTACCAGTTTCAAAGCTAGCCGGGGCTGGCTATCAAGATTTTTCAACCGAAATGGTTTAGGATTCCGTAGGAAAACTACTATCGCTCAGCGGCTTCCAGGCTATTACGAGGAAAAAATTGTGAATTTTCATCGTTATGTGATAAATCTGCGCCGTAAACAGTCATATATATTATCGCAAATTGGTAATGCGGATCAAATGCCAGTCTATTTTGAGATGCCGCTCAACAACACAGTGAGCAGGAAAGGAGAATCCAGCATCATAATAACGAACTGGCTGCAGTGAGAAACAAAGATGTACAGTGATGTGTGTAACTGGCGATGGACAAAAGCTACCAACTTACATGATATTTAAAAGGAAGTGGCCGTGCGGTTCTAGGCGCTTCAATCTGGAACCGCGTGACCGCTCCGGTCACAGGTTCGAATCCTGCCTCGGGCATGGATGTGTGTGATGTCCTTAGGTTAGTTAGGTTTAAGCAGTTCTAAGTTCTAGGGGACTGATGACCACAGATGTTAAGTCCCATAGTGCTCAGAGCCATTTGAACCCCCCCTCCCAAGGAAAACTATTCCGAAAATATCAGTTAAAGGCATACCGGCATTAGTGAGAATGAATCCGAAAGAGTGGATGGACAATGAACTTATAATTGACTGGGTTATACATGTTTGGCAATGTCATCCAGGTGTGTTACTGAATTTACGCAACATGTTGGTCCTGGACAGCTTCCGCGGATATAAACTAAGGAAGTGCAAGACAAATTACAAAAAGGGAAAACTGACTTGGTCATTATCCCTGGAGGCCTAACAACCGTCCTACAACCACTAGATGTGTGTATAAATCGGCCATTCAAAGCTGCACTTAAACAGTGATTTATGCAATAGATGGCTGATGAAAACCATAAGTTCACACCTAGTGGAAAAATCAAACGGCCAGATTTGTCCCAGATTTGTGAATGGGTGAAAAGTGCATGGGACTCCATTCCGCAAGCACCGGTGGAAAAATCGTTCAAAAAATGTGGAATCACAAATTCACTGGATGGAACAGAGGACGATGCTCTATGGTAAGATGGTGAAGACGACAATGATTCTCCCTCTAGTGATGACAATGAAAGTGATGAATAGAGTGGTAAGAGAGGAAACATACCGGTATTGACTAAAATATTTCATTGCACATACCGTATTAACAAATTCTTAAACAAGATAATTCACATTTATTTTTTTGATATTGTAGGTACGTGTAGAGTCCTGGCTGGTGGTGATAATGTTTCCCGGCCGCCCGCCCGTCTGATGGGCCAGCCGGCCAGCTGCACACTGCTGAATCGGTTGCATTTCAACGATGTATCAACCTGTACAGCAGCGTTGCTTCAAACCAGTAGTTATTATACATACTTTTGAATACATCATAACGCTGGATCATTTTTTTTGTAAATAAAACAAATTAAAGCAAAAATAATTTTTTTACCCTCTTCCTCAAAATTTGGGTGCGCGGATTATTCGAGTGTATGCGGTAATTATAATTCATCATACTCCTTAGCCATATTTGTTGCAGAAAGCATGTTAACAAAATTTGGATAGGAAGATTGATGTATTTTACACCATAGTGCCTCTGAGTGATAAGGTTAATTATGAGAGTGAATTAATTTTTTTTACTACAATCGGAGCAAGCTTAATTTCAATATAAACAATAAACTTACCCTAAATTTGTGTAACAAGCACTGTAAGTTACGGAGAGCTTCACAGCAAGGTGTTTGCAGAAGAATGTCTTATAGGCTTAAAATAATTTCATTATTTGCTGTGGTAATAAATCAATAACAACTTAAAAGAAATTAACATCTGTTAAAAGAAATTAACATCTGTAGATCTACAGAAAATTAAGCAAGACATGAAACGTTATTTACTGACAATCTGAGGTGCTGGTTCTTAGTATCATAATAATACGTAACTTTCTCACTGTGCTCAATTAAAAATTTAAATGCAGCATATCAAACAGATGTAATAACATGGACCATGACACTTAAGCAAGTAGCTGTGTTTTGCTATGGAAGGAGGGTGGTAATGCTTGTGATAAATTACAATCTGATGTTCAGTTACAGGAATGAAGTTCGGGAGTTTCTGATGTGTATCGCGTAGTGGTGATTGGGAAAATTGCCATTATGGAAGTGTGTCTTTCACAATCATTTTTCTTCATATACAATGTCTTCATGACATAGAATATCATGTATTCCTTTTACTTGCAGATATCCATCAAAATGATAACAGTAGTCTCACATATTGAGAGAGGAATAGGTTAAAAATTTCTGTTGACCAATGTTGAAGGTAGTTTTACATTGACGTTCTTTTATTTTTTCTGATTTGACGTTTTCCTTCTCAGGCAAGCTTTATTAATAAAGTTGGACATACTTGTGCTGTAACTAAACAACCATTGCCGTACTATATACTAATAACATGAAAGAAATATAAGTGGATGCACTTTCTTTTCTGGATGTCTTGTAGATAGTTTGCAGATCATCTCCCACTCATTGTCTGTAGGGATGGGTTTCTTGTCATACTGATTGAAGTATGTTTCACCATTTTAATTCGTGAATAATATAATTTTTAATTCAAATCTTATCTGAAGACGTGAGCTTCTGAATACGTCAAAAACATATTATTGACTAAAACCTCGTACAGTCTGAGCTGCAGTTGCTGCACTTTGTGCTTATTTATAACCTAGCTGTTTGCGACAGAACTTCTTGAAGAATACAGCTCTTTAATTACTACAGTATCCTAGTTAAAACATAAGTGTCAGCAAAAGTATACATTTTTCGGAAAATACTGTTTCAGTGTTACAAAATGATAGTATTAAATCAATTTCAAATTTGTATTTGAAGTTTTGGAATTCTAAAATTTCTTTTGTAAACAATATTTTTGAAAGACTTATTTTTTGATTAAAATAGTTACTCTTCTGTCAGTTCATACCAAAATATTTCCGTTAAAGTATGTGACAGTGTATCTTCTAATTCCAACACGATTCTTCTGGAAAACCTGGAAATCTCAAGGAATTTTGCATTTGCAATCTATTATTGAGATTGAACTTTGAGTTTTACAAATCAAAAATTTTAAAATATTTAACATCTCAAAGTGTGTAAATTATATGAATATTATTCTGAATAAACTGCCAATGTTTAAAACCTGTGACCAAACGACTGCTTGTGGCTTGTATATAGCTCAGCTGAGAGGAAAGAAAAGTCATTGTGGTATGCTGCCCCCATCTCCATGTGCATCCTGCCTCTTCCTTTCACCTTTAATTTACCAGGAGCTTCTTGACACCACCTTCCTCCTCAACACCCAGAATTCTCAGAGAAATTTTTTCCCAAGTTTTAGTAGCCACTCTGAATTACTTGCTTGCAGAAATTTTGCCTTTTCAGAGCCACAAGGGCTGAAAAATGCATCAACAAATAGGCAGGCAAAAAAGATAAAGAAAACAATACCACTTGTTCAGGCATGAGTTGTATACAATTAGGAAAAAGTGTTTTCCTTCTGTCTGATAAAACCTAAATAAGTTTTGAAATTCAGACCTCATTCTGTGAACTTGAAAGCACTTGTAGCACAACTTCTAGATGTCCCTTCAACTGTCGACTCGTGTCTCATTTTAGACCTTGGCAGAAGTTTCAAAAGTTGCTGTTCATCTGTAGTGTGTAAGCATTCTCTGCGCTGTTTATTGCTTTTATAGTTGGTTATTACTTGCTGCTGTCTGTCTAGTCAGAAAACTAGGCATCAGACATTCATAGGTAGCCACTTTTTTTGAGGGTACAAACTTACTCCTAAGGAAGATACTCCAATAACTGAAGTTCTGGCTCCAAGCCTACAATGCAAGCCTTATCTCATTTCCCACACTGTTCCTACAATGCAAGCCTTATCTCATTTCCCACACTGTTCCTACAATGCAAGCCTTATCTCATTTACCACACTGTTCCTACAATGAAAGCCTTATCTCATTTACCACACTGTTCCTACAATGAAAGCCTTATCTCATTTACCACACTTCCTACAATGAAAGCCTTATCTCACCTCCCACACTTCTGTAATTCATTCTCTTCCAAAATATTCTAAAAACAGTGATGAGGTTGTAATACATGAACATTTTTGTTCCAAACAACTGGTTTATTCCACTTTGAATTAAAATAACATATCCATACTTTTTCTGAGTGCACTCACACTACAATTAAAACACTCCCCTGATACAGAATTAGTCTTGAGCTTTGAAATTCTAAATGATCTCCATGCGCCAATCTGTACCTCCTAGAAATGTGAGACATCCCCATCAGCAATGTTGTGCTGTAGCAAAGAAGTGTAAGGATAGATTCAATCCTTAAAGTATAGACTCAATATCTGTACCAAATATACCAAATTGCAAATATATGATTATAAAGGAAATGTTAAAACACAAATAGTACAAAATATTAACTATTATGAGCTAATCTTAAGAAAGATACGTCCTTATGAGTCTGTCTTAAACAGTAGTAGCACAATGTATCAGAATTATTCAGAGCATACAGTGAAACCCCTATTTTATGTGTTTCTGTGGTTGATGCTTAAAAAATGCAAAATTGAGTAAGATGTAGTATCAAGGAGAATGTTACAAATTCCAACAGTGAGCAGAAACATATGTAATTGGCATGTATGATTGAAAATCATAATCCTCTCCAATACAAGGTATAAAATCTGTATAAGTGGAGGAAATTAAATATTCAATACAATGTTTATACAATAATTTGTGGTAATGAATTTCCTCAGTTCTTACAAAACCACGGATGTGTGACAACAAGTAAAAACTTGTCAAAAATTGGGATTGGTATCTGCTTTACAAGGTGACCGAGCTATGTCCGACATGCTATGACCACAAATTAAATGTCAAAACACGCATTTCTGAGAGATCTTTCCATTGTCCCACACCTGCTTAATGACAAGCTTTGTCACCATTGCTGTTATTGTTCAATGCTTTTCTTATGAACCACACCTAATATGTTCCACCCCATCAAAGTATTATTTTAGGCGTGATGATAGTAGCAATAGACCATTTAAAAGAAAGCTCAAATGCTACAGTTTCACTTGATGCCTTCTATTACTGTTGCCAGTCTTTATGATCAGCGTTGTTTGGTGCAAATTATATGCTTGAGTATTGTATGTAGTTACTGCAATTGTATAGTGTCAGCTTTGAACATGAAAGTCTTTAAAATGTGCTATTGCAAAACCTGTGCTCTTATTTCAGTGTGACATCTCAGCCATAGCACACGACCTGCACGAATAGTATATTTTCAGCACTTCACAAAATATTTACACCCCTACCTGCGCTCCCACATTTGAAAGGCCACTACCCCTCTCTACCCACCCAGAAGGTGAGCTCATTTTGTGCGTGTCAGTCTGGTGTGATGGCTGCTCTGGCTGTTGGGTGACGTGTCAAGTTGCCAGCCAATAAGAGCTTACTATAGTTCAATTCTTTTATCTTAGCGGCTCGCGCATGCCCGCCCAGATTCGGGGGAGTGCGCAGTTCATGAAGTAAAGCCACCACGGCCGCATTAACCCTTTCGCTGCTACAGAGACGTGCTCCCCGCATTCCGCGGTGTGCGCGATTTTGTCACTGCACTGCTCGCCTGTGCTTACACATGGTGTTCCGACTGCTTTGACACTCTTATCATTCGATTCCACAAAAACTATTTGGCCAAAAAATTAGATTTTTACACATCTTCATGACTGATACCTTCCCCCCATAAATGACTTAATTTTGTTCCAATGTTCAACGCAGTTATTATGCAGCATTAAATGTAGTAAACCATTGCACGAAATTTTGAAGAGTTTGCAGAGGTAAAAGTCCATAGAGAATACTTTCCGTATGGTCGATTTTAGATGCCACAATGTTGCGATGAAATGTGGACAAGATACCTAAATTTCATATAAAATTTACTGTATAATAATATCTCATTTAATTTAAGTACCACATAGGTGTCGTATGTAATATTGAGAAATATTCCGTCTTTCGCGACTGTAACGAAAGAAGGATTATTTCTCAATATTACATACGACACCTATGTGGTACTTAAATTAAATGAGATATTGTTATACAGTAAATTTTATATGAAATTTAGGTATCTTGTCCACATTTCATTCTCAACATTGTGGCATCTAAAATCGACCATACGGAAAGTATACGCTATGGACTTTTTACCTCTGCAAACTCTTCAAAATTTCGTGCAATGGTTTACTACTGCTGCACAATAACTGGGTTGAACATCAAAACAAAATTAAGTCACTTATGGGGGGAAAGTTTCAGTCAAGAAGATGTGTAAAAATCAAATTTTTTGGCCAAATAGTTCTTGTGAAATCGAATGATAAGTGTGTCAAAGCAGTGCAAACACCATGTGTCTGCACAGGCGAGCAGTGCAGTGATGACAAAATCCGGGGAGCACGTGTCTGCAGCAGCGAAAGGGTTAATGAAGAGACAAAGCACTCAAAATTCCAAAAAATTGCATTCCAACGAATAAAATTAGTGAAGTAAGACACTTCAATATTGTTTTTAAATAAAGAAAATATTAAGTACCACAGAAGGTTTGAACCCCCCACCTTACACCTACTAACCGTTACGCTAATGCAGCTCATCCTACAAGGTTATTCCATGAGGACTGTAACACGTCACGCAAAATACCGACAAACACTGTTGGTATGACTATGAATTACTCACACTTCGTCGAAGTACAATGGGAAATAAACAATTACCGCTGTTCTTTATTGCGAAACAGGGGTTCGTGAGATTGATAGAAACACCTTTCCTTGCTATCGCCTGAATTAGGAGTGTTAATTGCTTATTTGGTTTAATTAATTAATAGAATATGAAGCAATTGGTATAAAGAATGCTTTTTCCAAACTTTCTATAAAAGAAAGTCTGCTATCAAGACATTGCTTTTGTTCTATTACTTTATTTATGACTGAACGTTTCTAAAACTGAAGACACTCGTCGGTGCTCTGCTCTGCAGTCGAGATCTGGCAACGTCGTTCTCTGTTCATTGGCTGACTGTGTTTTGTGACGTCTGATGCGCAGAACGAACCTAAACTCGGCCACCAACATAAATGACGCGCACTTTAGCTGGAAATGGCCAATGCTTTCTTGATTCTGACTGAGCCTATTCTTCGAGACTGTGTTTGAATTTAAAAGGTCAATGATTAATATTGTTGTCGAATACAGTACATCAGAAATTCATGCAAAAAGATGAAACTGAGTTATAAGTGCCCCAAGAAAAGGTGGCAGCTGGGCCCCTTTCACTTATTGGCTCCATCTGGAACACTTTGTGTCGACTGTCCTGTTTTTCCATTGCTGCCACAACATAATGGCAGTTGTAGCATAATTGCACAGTGAAGCTAAATGTTGCAAGTTGTGTTGGCAACACAGATCATGGATTACAACAGCATTTGCTCTCTCTCATGTCCGTCTTCTCCAAAATGGCCTAAAATATTCCCTTAACTCTCGACCACCCGCAGTGCGAACCGTCTGTCTTTTGTGCCACTTACTACTTGTTCAGTCACACCAAATGTCAGTGTCAATAGAGACATTGAGTAAGAACTTAGAAATTAGGTAAATCTTACTAGGAAGAATCGTAAAATCAGGGAATTTTTAGCATTAATCTCATGGATTTTTCACAGTTCCTACAAATTTATGGCGCAGAATTGCGAAACGTGTAAAATGGGAGAACATGTGGTGGTGGTGGTGGTGGTGGTGGTGGTGGTGGTGTGTGTGTGTGTGTGTGTGTGTGTGTGGTTAATCAGTACAGAGGTTTGTTCTTCTTGACATTAGACTGAAACTACACAAAACTCAGTGACAGAAGGCTCATTATTCGTCTGTATTCCAACCATTGCGTCTCTCCTTGTAGTATTACCAGTCTATTAAATTCACATTTTATTATGTGGTTAACATCCAAAACAACCATTGCTATTCTATAAAACACCACCACAAAGTTATTACAGCATGAATATTCTGTCATATGCCATCCTGTGATTTATTTACTCTCACTTTCGCTTTTTTGAGAGACATCAGTATAGAGTAGGGGACAGAAGGGAAAGTTTATGAGCCGTTATTTCAAATTAACATTGTTTCAGAGGTAAAGCTTCTTTACTCCCACCTAAAGATCCGTTTTGGTCTTTTATCTTTATTGCAGTTCTCCTCTTCTAAGTAATTACTCCATTAGAACCAAACAATAGGTTGTCTTTCACCCTAATGAACAATGTGTTTAAGACACTGGAATCGTATTTTGCAAAGAGCAGGGTTCTAGTACTAGTTTCTATGATTTCCTTAAATCACTTCAAACACCAACAGGTTCATTTAGAAGTATCACCAGTAACCTTACCCTCACCTTCTTTAAAGAATCAAGTTCCAATATATAAAATGTCACATCTCCTGAATTATTTATAGTACAATGACATGATAGTGCAAGTATATGTGAATAGTGCCTGCACAATGTGTTGCAAAAAGTTATTAATAAAGAAGTAATTAATTAAAATGTCACACCTGATACTGAAGTGAAGTGAGAATGTAGCAAGTGATAAAGTTTTTTCCTTTCATCATTTTGTGATGGGTATGAACAAAAAGTTTTGCTAAGACTTGAAATTGTGTAAAGTTTATTGCAAATCACTAAGTGCTCTCATTTTCGAATACAAGAGGTAATTTGTGGGCAGTGAGTTATGCTGCCTGAACACATTCACAGTTTGTATCTGTAATATTTATCATGTTAAACCTTTAACATAAGATTATACCTCTTAATGATTAGATTATGACAACATTTTTAAGTTTTTTAATTTCAGTCAATAATTATATATGAAATATTGAAAATAATTTTTCCCCCCCTGGAAGCTGTAGGGTAGGCAAACTGGATAAAAGCACTGTTGTAGTAGTGTAGGTGGTCAGTTCTCTACTCCGTCGTTTACTTTCTTAGTTTATGCTCTGTTTCTAATAACAATGGTATTGATAAGAAGTTAAACTCTTAACAGCCCATCTTTTTCTTCAATTTAACAATTCCTTACTGTTTACCGTCTTTAGCTATCTGAAAGTTGAAAATTTTCTTATTATGTCAGAGGCACTCTCCATCGAAGAGAATGGGTCTATTTATTCATTGTAAGCACACTGGACATTAGCATTAGTCATCCATAAGAGACATCATGGTGATACAGTATAACACCACCTCTATCTTTGATAATAGCCTCAGTTGTGTGAGCAACAGAATCCACAAGTTTCTTAAAGTATACCGTATCCAGCTGAAACCACTCATTGACTATTGGATTGCTATGAAATTTTGTAGTATGTCGATTGCTATGATTACTGGCTCTTCCAGATTATTGAGCACGTTTCCTTTGGCATAATGACTGGGGAACTTAGTGGGCCAGGTGAAGTGCTAGAGGCTGCCTGAGTGTCAAGCCAGAAATGTATGTACACAGATCAGTGAACACAGTTTTTGTCATCTTGGGAAGACCAGGGTGTTCGCAGTATACACATTGTGAAAATGTGGTAGAAAGATCACAACTTGGTTTCCAAGAATCTTCATCCTGTTTCATGTGTGTGGTAAACTTGGAATGGATGCAAGCCATGGTACAGACAATAGCCCCAAAACGTCACAGAACCACCTACCACACACTGGGTTGAAAGCCTCATTGGGCTGTTTGTGTACTTGATGCCTTGCATAATTTGAAAAAGGGGCAAAATCTCAAATTGTTGGACCACTACATTTTCCAGTCAACTACAGTTCAGTTCATTGTTTGGCCCATTGAAGATGTGCAGCTTTACAAGCAGGTGTGAGCAGGCAGTGGTTTTTAACAGTTACCCAACTCCATGTTTCCACTGCATGCAATTACCTTTGCAATGCTCACTCTGAAACTGGTTGAGTTAGGCCTCCTCTCACCAATAACAGACATTCCTGTTGGGTTTTAAATCAGTTGTCATTGACAAATCATGACACTTGTCAGTTATGATCTTTATATGACCACGTTTCTTATGCCATCTTACATGGTTGTCTGTACACCAGTCCTTGTAGAGATGTTGGACAGCCTGCACTGATTCACTAACAAATCAGGAAACTTCATCTATGGTATGACCATGGGCACATTGTACTGCAATGTTCAAACACAATAGCTCCTTCTGCCATTCTCTTTTGTCTACCCACCTTACTGTGCTGACCGCATGCAACTGACAGACACATACATGCCATTTCACTGCTATGACTGAATGTTCCAGACAGCAGCAAGTCGATAATATTAATCGCTACTCAGCATCATGAGAGGGAAGTGAGTAGTGAAGGAAATGAATATGAAACTGAAATAATACTTCATTACAACAAAACCTGAGATGCCATAGTGCCATAGATAATGGAGAAAAACTGACAGAGGATAGCTGAGTTAGAGGAACCAGGTGGTGTCCACTAAAAATTTCCATGGCAATGGTAGATACTGCAACACTGTACTCTGTACACACAAAGATTTTCTGCATCACACGGTAATAATTGGAGCTGTGAAAACTCTTCATGATTGAACTGGCATTTGGACTCAGAAAAGGCTGAAAAACTATTTCAGTATTAAAGTTATTCATTGAAAATAATAGAATGAAAACAAATGTTACACTAAATCTCAGAATTGTTTTGAGGTAGTGAAAACACCCCTCTTGGCAAAATAAAGATGTCAAAAAGCATGGGAACAGAACGGTTAAGGGAATGATATACTCACTGACATTTCAGTGAGTTAAGTTGTAGGGGCCAGCCACCATCCAGTCAAATTTCATTCTAAAGTCCCACGTGCTCACTGAGTTGCCTGTTTTGTATGTACATGCAGCACCTTGTGATGTGCGACTGGCTGCAGGCTGACAAAACTGATCCCCCCCCTCCTGCAGTGCAATCTGTCGGTCACAAAATAATTGATCTACAGAACTTTCTCCAGGTCATCTGTGTCTACCAATAGATTCATCTTATCTCAGAATATGTCAAAAATGTTCCACATGTTTGTTGATTTGACTTCTGTAGTCCACAGGTACCAAACGTCCCCATAAATACTTATATCACTACTTCGGTCAGACAACATTTTCTGATTACACTTCTCCTCTTTTTATTCAGATTTTTGTACCCAATTTTTCACAATGTAGGCCTCTGGCTCTTAGTCATACATTTAGTTTTTGAGTGCGTAGTGTGAGAGGACTCACTCTCCTCCCAGTGTTTCCACTCAAAGCAAAGCAAACAAGAACATATTTCATGTCAAAATCACCTTGATTGAATCCAAGAGAATTGATTACACTAACCTCACACTATTGTGAGACTAGCTGCTGAATCATCACCCAGTGCCTGTTGCCTGTATGCTACCTGCCCTGGTAGATATGTCTGCTCACCATGGTCCTCCTATCTATGTGCTCATCTTCAACAAAGGGGCTGCTGCTCCTGGTAGGAAGTACCTGACAGGTTGATGACCAGTTGCAAAAACAACCCTAGACGTTACAAAGAGAAGCAGATGCGAGAGGCCTCCGTAATGTTTATAAATAGATTAATCAAGCAATGGAAACTCCAGGTAGGAATATCAACAACGTAAGAAAAGACAGGTCACTGCTTACCGTAAGGAGACATGTCAAGTTGCAGGTAGACACAATTAAAACATACAGGTTTCGGCCACAGCCTTTGTCAGTAAGCAGGGATGCAACATCATGTGGGATGAAAGCAGCAATCTGGATGGGGTGGGGAAGGGGAAGGGATAGTGATAATAGTGTATGGGTGCCATTAGAGATGAACACTGTCGGGTGGAGTGTGCAGAGACTAGATTGCCAACAGGCGCAGTGTCACTGAAAGCTATATGTGACTGTTTTTTAATTGTGCCTTTCTGCAACTTGATAAATCTTCTTTACAGTAAGTAGGAATCTGTCTTTTCCTACATTGTTGATATTCCTACCTGGAGTTTCCATAATTTGATTTTTTCCGATCAGCTTTCTTCCACCTTACAACCCTGTGAAGTTTTCCTTTGCCACTCGTCTCTATAGCATTACTCTTCTGTGTCCATTCTTTCTCTTCCTTCCCATGTTTATTCACCGCCATCCAAACTGCTTCTACTTCCAAGCCACACTATATCAATGCTCATCTGGCAGATTTTTGATGCATCGTCAAATGCCCCAGATATTTTCCCCTGATAGTTATAATTGCATTTATTTCTATTGATCCCACTTCATCCCTCATCATGACATACTTCAGAGTTTTTCTTTCCACACCTATCCGTGCCACTTGAACTTTGATCCTCAACCTAACCCATCCCTCCCTCCCACTCTCTTCGCTTATCGCGACACACTCACTCCCATGCCTCATAGTTCCTTTTCACCTACATTTCTGTACATTTTTAATGTATTTGTGCATATTTTTATGTGGTTTCCTGCAGTTTCATGTATTTCTATGTATTTGTGCATATTTTTATGTACCTGTGCATATTTTTGTGTATCTGTGCGTGTTTCTGCAAGACTGTGTATTTTTATGCATCTTTATGAGTTTCTTTGCTTATCCAGCACATCTCACAACCATCAACACGTATTTTGCTCATTTCTGCATCATAACCATTTTGTTTACCTTGTTCCTGCCACAATGGACCCTTACTCCATATTTCTCCTCCAGTTCAGAAAAGTATCCCTTTTCCTGGTTAAAACCCAGTCCCACATCTTGTTTCTCAAATGCTGCCTAAACAATGGAACCCCCCCCCCCCCCCCCCTGTTTGCATTGAGATACACCTTTTCAGATTCTGTGAATCCCTGGTTCTAAAAACTGGTGCTGCAAAAATGCATCTCCATGGCACAGGCATCCCAGAACCATCTCTGCTCCCTCTGCAAGATACTACTACTCTGCAAGCTCTACTCCATACCTACATCTCTGAAATTGAATCCCTTGCTTACCAGCACCTGGAGGAGCATTCTAGACACCACCTCCATAAGTAATCCAATCTGCTGACATCCTACAGCCGCCTCAGAGCACCACTATCCAACACATGCCATACCCACAGTGTTCCTCCTCGTCCACCCCTCATAGCAGCTAAACACTGCCTAGCTGATCTTTCCAATTTGCCACATTCCCCAAAACTCCCTACCAACCCTCCACCAAATCCAAATCCAGAGCCAAAACATTCCTGTAACACTTGTTAACCTTTCCACTGAAACACTCAGCCCCACAGAAGTTTCAGTCCTGTCCAAAGGCTCCGCTTTAGCTCTACAATCAAATTTAACCATAATGGACTTGTCAAAGACCTACTCTCCTCCTGATCCCCGCAAAGGAAGCACTTCTTTGTCGCTAGTCCCTCCAACTAAAACCACTCTAATTCCAGCAATGAACCCTGCCTCTCATACCACCATCCAACCGTGATCCACCCCACTTCCACCTAACCCCCCACTGGTCAGCTTCCAGGAATTCCTTACCGGCAACTTAGCCTCACCATTGTTCCTCATGTCCCTTTCTCAGAACACCAACCTTTCAGTACAAGAAAGAATAGCCATACACAACCTTGAAACAAATCCTGATGTAATCACCTACCTGTGCACAAAGGTTCCATCACTGTTACTATGAATTGCAGTGACTACCTAGCAGAAGGCCTCCAGCACTTACTTGACTCCCCCACCTATAAGCTCTGCCAGAGTGATCCCATCCTGGAAATCCAACACAAACTCCAATCCATAGTTAAAGGCTTAGGCCCTTCCCAGAACACCTCACCTGAATGCATTCCCCTCCTCACTCCTATGACGCCTTGCACACCCATCTTCTACATGCTCCACAAAACCCAACAATCCTGGATGCCCCATTGTGTCTGATTATAGAGTGCCCACTGGAAGTATTTTGGTCCTCATTGACCAATACTTCCAACCAATTGCTCATAATCTAGCCTCCCATGTCAAAGACACAAACCACTTTCTTCACTGACTCTCCACCATCCCCATCCCTTTGCCTCCTGGATCCCTACTCGTTGCTATTGATGCCTCCTCCCTATACAACAACATCCCTCATGCCCATGGTGTTATTGTTATTGAACACTACCTTTTTGAATGTCCTTCAGACTCCAAACCCACTACCTCATTCCTCATACACCTTACTAACTTTATCCTAACACACAACTACTTCTTATTTGAAGGGAATGTATGTAAGACCCGAAGCACGGCCATTGGCACCCACATGGCACCCTTCAATGCCAACCTTTCTATGGGCCATCTAGAGAAGACCTTCCTAGCCTCTCAAAACACCAAACCCCTGGCCTGGTTAAGGTTCATTGACGATATCTTCATGATCTGGAGTCAGGGCCAAGACACCCTATCTTCATTCCTTCCCAACCTCAACATCTCTCCCATCCACTTCATGTGGTCCTCCTCAAACCAGCATACCACGTTCCTAGATGTTGACCTCCTCCTCTCTGATGGCTCCATCTGCACACCTGTCCACATCAAACCCACCAACCACCAACAGTACTTGCATTTTGACAGCTGCCATCCCTTTCACAACAAAAAATCCTTCCCATGTAGCCTGGCTGCTTGAGGATGGCATATCTGCAGTGACAAAAACTCCCTTGCTCAGTATGCTGAGGGTCTCACCAAGGCCTTCACAGACAGGCACTATCCCTCATACTTGGTTTGCAAACAGATCTCCCATGCCATTTCCCCTTATACCCCCAATCCTCCCACCATCCCCAAGAACCAGCCACAAAACAATGTCCCCTTCATCACCCAGTACCATCCCAGACCGGAACAACTGAATCACATGCTTCGCCAGGATCTTGAAAACCTATCATTGTGCCCGGAAATGAGGGAGATCCTAACCAACATACTTCCCACCCCTCCTAAAGTGGTATTCCATCACCCACACAACCTCCACAACATTCTAGTCCATCCTAATGGAAGACCTAGGGGCAAAACTTGCTCAATCCACCCACCCAGCACTTCCTATTCCAGTCCTGTCACAGGTTTATCCTACCCCATCAGGGCTCGGTCCACCTGTGAAAGCAGCCATGTCAACTACCAGCTCTGCTGCAATCATTTCACAGCTTTTTATATTGGCATGACTACCAATCAGCTGTCCACCAGGACGAATTGGCTGCTGCCAAACTATGGCCAAGAGCGAAGTAGATCACCCTGCGGGATTGCATGCACACACTTGATTTCAATGGCTGCTTCACTACCTGAGCCAACTGGATCCTTCCCTCCACCACCAGGTTTTCTGAACTGGCTGACAAGAGTTATCCTTAAAACACATTCTCCACTCCCATAATTATCCCAGCCTCAACCTGCAGCACTGTCCTCACACCCTCCACCCAACAATATCTGCCCCCTCTGTCCTATCATCTCATCTCCTATGCTTTTTATTTGCAGCCCTCTGCCAATGCAAATGCATCTACCCGTCTTTCCCTCCTGATTCCCCCCCCCCCCCCCCCCTCTGCCCCCCGGTGCCTCACAACCTGCTGATGGTGTGCCTGTTGGCAGTCTAGTCCCTGCACACTCCACCAGACAGCGTTCATCTCTCTCCCACCCATACACTACTGTCCCTTCCCCTCCAGATTGTTGTTTGCACCCTATGTGATGTTGCAGAGTGTGTGTGTGTGTGTGTGTGTGTGTGTGTGTGTGTGTGTGTGTGTTACTGATGGAGGCTGTGACCAAAATGTATATGTAAGTGTCTTTTAATTTTGCCTGTGTTCAACTTGATGTCCCTTCTTTACAGTAAGTAGCAATGTCTCTTTTCCTATATTGTTCATAAATAGGTTATTCTGTTTCCAGGCAAGTCTGTCATGTGTGATGTAGGTGATTGCTATGACTGGCCAAATTTTGTTTCTTGAAATCTGGTCCCGTTGTACTTATTTCATCTAACTTGCAAGACTGTTCCTGTTGAGGCCCCTATTGACCTATTGATATAGGTCTTCCTACTTCCACGTAAGTGTTAAAAAATATCGTTTAACCCTTTATCTCCTATCTCCTAATTTTCACCGTGTTCCCTCATGATTTTTTAAATCACCTGCAGACAATTTGGTATCCACAAAGATAAAATAACTAATGACACTTGATGTGAAGCATATATTAGTTCTTACTCAGCTTTGGTGTAAATACTGCCATATATATTCAGGACCATAATTATATGAACTTGACTTTATGAATTATATGAATATACAGAATCATTTTATCACTTGTTGTATCAGCACTACAGTTACATGCCTGTATAGACAAATGACTGAGAGAAATCATTCCTCGGTACTCTGTAGTTGTCTCTGATTATGCCTTCAAATTGTGTTTCTTTGACATACTCAGCATATGTGACTTGTCGTTTCATACAGTCTTCTTGACATGTCACATACACTGAGCATCAAGTTAGAGCAGCCTATAAGCCTTTTGTTTACTGTCCAACTGGTATTCCCTGCTGTGTACTGGGTTCATTACTGTGTACTGCTTAGATGATATTTATGACACGTGTAACTCCAATTTTTGTTTTAATTTCCTACTGGAGGGACTGTCAGCTTCATGGTGGATTGCCTTGACCGAACGTCTGATTCAAAGTGGGCTATGTTTAGTAAGGACTTGACCTTGTTCTGACAAGTAGGCTCTATCAGCAATCTTGATTTTCTGTTGTTACATTCTTAATTATTGAGTTCAAATAAATTAAAAAGTATGGATAACAGGCTGGGACATTGGTGTTTGGCTGGTTTGGATTTCACATTTAGATAATTCATGCAGTTATCAAACTCGGAGAATGATAAAGCAGTAGCAGAAATATCCAGAACAGTTCTTTCAACACTATCATATATTACATGTTGTGTGACTAAATAACAAACATTACATTTGGCTTCTCAATTGAAAGCAGAGAGAAATGATGTCAGAGAATATTTGTTTAGTGCTGTGCTATACTCACTTTATAACGGAAACTGTTGTGGTCCATCAGACAAAAAATTTTGATGTGTCTGTATTATATCGCAAATCTCTTATCAAGTTCCAGTATGGTCAACAGTGAGGTTTATAGATTCAATGAAAGTGGAAGTGTTAGAATAAAGATATACATGTGAGATGAATTGTTAGATTTCTATCGTGGTGAACTTAAAATAAATGTGAGAACTGAATCGGGACAAACGGAGTTCTGAAAGTCAGATTCATTTGTTAAAATAATTATCTTGGCCATGTGGAATGTACTTCAAGGATTAATAAGAACCTTCACATTCTAAAGTATGTGTGAAGAAATGTCTCAACTATGTTTTCCATTATCAGTAAATTACTTTCACCTGGCTTCCAAGATCTCCAGGCATAGCAACATTATATTTCATACTGTATATTGTTAGCAGTACACAAAAATAGAAATTTCCCAAAAATTATATGAATAATTTTAATTTTAGTGGAGCTACTAAATTACACTATGCTTTATTTATTGTTATTTACAGTTATGGCGTGATGGTCGGGGAGCTGGTCAGAATATCATCCCAGCTGCTACTGGAGCAGCCAAAGCTGTCACTAAAGTTATTCCATCATTAGTTGGTTGCCTGACTGGAATGGCTTTCCGTGTCCCTGTACCTGATGTGTCAGTAGTTGATCTCACATGCAGGTATGTTATAAAGAGTAATATTCAGTTTCTGATCAAATCTTTTTACTAATTGAAATTCTAAGCATTGACAAATGGAAATGCATAAACAACTGAAGTCAAAGCTGCAAATGTGCTATTGAAAAGTGAATAATAATCTCTAATTTGGCAAAGATGTTCTTAACAGTGTACTGTGTGTTCACTAGATGATAGTATCATGTAGATGTGCAAACACTGACAAAAACATTGCTTGAGTGTCACTCTAGTAACTTGCACAATGGATGCTCAATTTTATCTGATTCCTATGTAGTGAAGTTACGAAATTCATTTTGAATTCATTGCAAAGTGTAGGTCCAGTATAGTTAACACATATTTGGCATGGCAGCAAATCTATGGATGGTGTCAGAATTTCAAAAATTGTGTGACACTGGTGGTTGAAGCTCCTTGTACAGCTCAACTTGTGACGAACCTGGCCATATATCAGTTTGTAGTTCCTCCGTGGCAGTGATCACAGTGAAAAACTGTAAATATGGGTGGCTGCAGCATCTGTGTCCAGTTATGTGGTCTACACATGTTTGGCTTCACGGGTTGTACTTCCATAAACATCAGACTCCCTCATTGAATTAGTTATGACCAGTCCATGTTTTAATTATCTAGTTAAGACCCATTTACCAGGTGTGCACATACTGCACTTTCTAATTATATGACTATAGTCACTATGCAGTATAGCATAAACAAACAATAACAGTCTCACTCAGATGAAGAGTACATGTGACACTTTAATATTAAAGTTAATAGCAATCCGTGTTAATTGTCCTACATCACTGTCCATCTTCTGATTCGCAACTACACGTGATTGCAATCATTACATTATTGCGGTTCAGATTTACATTGGTTCCACTTGAAATCTAGGCAATGAGGGTCTTTCGTATTCAGGTTCATCAGCATACGTTATTAATAGTTCTAATTCACAGTCTGGTTTCATATTAAGTTAAACACATTACTTCACAAATACATTATGGCTATTTTGACTAACACTGGTTCAGTGTTCAAAATCTTGGAACAGACCGAGTTCAAAATGGCTTTAGGCCAAGTGTTCATACAACTTTGTAAAAATGGATACTTAAGTTTCACATTGTTAACTACATAATTTAGATAATTAGAACTATCTCAAATTAATTGAATAGTGCAGAAAAATTGGTTTTGGTCTGAGCTTTATAGCGATAAGAGTTTAAACTGTGATAAGCCTTCTTGATGACAAAACTGTAAAAACAGCTAAATAAGCAATACCATACACAAAAGTGATAATTATATGGAAACTAATTGAGTGCTGACATTCCTAACATATTTTGGAAATTAGCTACATGAATACTTTATGCATTTCTATGAGTTATTTTCCTAACTGTATCAGTAATATAGTAATTAAATCTGTTTACATGTCAGCAGGGGCCCTGTAATAAGAAATAATTACTGTCAGTTAATTGAACTGAGCTTTATTTATTTATTGTCCTCTGAATCAATACTGTACATGACATGCACATGGTGATGAACATACATACATTTGATGTTGGACATTATGATAATTTACTGGCATGAAGTTATATGCTGAAAGTTTACACAAACATGAGTTCACATACATATTTTCTGAGAAATCATGAACACACAAATTTATAAACACACAAATTACATAGTCACACATTTGTATTTTAGTGTTGTATTCCTCTCACACATATACACAATAGTACCTGGTTGGATATTCTTTCTGCACTTAATCTGCTTAGTAGCAGATGATGTAGATGCAAGATTTTTGCACATACTTGCATTAATGTTTTACTCTTTACAAAATTCTTTGCTACAATTTGTTTCGTGTTTTTTCTACCCATGTGGAGCAGAAATTCACTTGCACTGCAGAAACAATGATTGAGTAGGAATGATTTTAATTTTTTATTAAATACAGTCAGGGACTTACTGATTTTTATTTATGATGACAGGCTGTTGCATGTTTTAATGCCTTTGTTGAAGGGAGAGTTTTTAAAGGCAGAGGTGCACATTTCTTTAACATGGAGTTTTATTTTCTGCCTAGTACCATAGTCATGGACATTTACGTTTTTATTAAAGTTTGTACTATTACTTTTTACAAATTCGCATAGTTCTAGTATATACAGGTTGCCAAGGGGTAGGAAGAAAGGTCTGCAGCTATCAGTCGGCTTTGCCTTATTCATTATTAGTATAGCTCTCTTTTGGGTGAGGAGAATGTTAGGGCTATGTGTAGTCTCCCCAGCATACAATACCATACTGCATTACACTGTGGAATTGTGCATAGTAGGCTGTGTGAACAGTTTCTAGGCTTGTGCAGTATGCGGAGATTCGTAGGGCATAGCACACTTTGTTTAGCCTACTATTAGTTTTATTAATGTGTGTTTGCCATTTTAGGGTATCCTGGATCCATAGGCCTAGAAATCTTGTTTCTGTATTTGGAGATATTTGGGAACTGTGCAACTTCATATCAGGCATAATTTTATTTGTTCTTAGGTGGAAGTTAAGGTAAGTGGTTTTCTTAGTGTTAACTATGAGCTTTTTTTCTCAAACCAATCACCAAGTTCGTTTGTATTTCCATTTATAGCCTCTTGGAGTTCATGTTCATTTTTGCTTGTAATGAGAATACTGGTATCATCTTCAAAGAGTGTACTGGTGCTGGCATTGACGTTTGATGGTAGGTAGTTTATGTACACAAGGAACAACACTGGTCCAAGTATTGAGCCTTGGGGCACACCTTGTGTAATATTGCAGTAGTGGTATGTTTCGATATATCCTTGATTGTTATGTTTTATTGACACTTTTTGATTACTATTTGTCAGGTACGAGCTGAACCAGTTTAGTGGGGTGCCTCTGATGCCATTTGACTCCAGTTTGTTGAGAAGAATCTTGTGGTCTATGACATCAAATGCCTTTGACAAATCTTGGAAGACCCCAAGTGCAGATCTCTCTTCCTTCTGCAGGAAATCTTTATTCCAGTTGTTATCCTTGGCTTCTTATTGGGTTCTTTTGATGTGGTGTGTTTGAGTTTGAGGAAAGGCAATATTGAAGTGATACAGAAATGTGTTTAGGAATGATTCCATTTTGTTGTCTTTATCGTCTGCTTCATATACTTTGTTCCATGTTTATGCTGCTAAGGAATCATTGAAGATTTTCGTGTTTTTATTGCTGTAACTTCTTACTTTAGTTGTGTATTTGGTGTTGCAGTCTAAGGGGAGAACATTTGTAAGGTTGGCAACAGTGATCACTATAACCTGTGTTTAGAGGTTCGACTTTCTGGTAGGGACAGTTTTACAAATTTCTGGTCAAGTGTGGTTTTGGTGTTGTTTTTGCACCTTGTGGGGAATGTTACTGTGGGATTCAGACTGAATGAGTTAGTGAGATTCACAAGGGATTCTTTCACATGCCCTGTAGACTGGAAATCAGCATTGAAATCACCACATAAAATTAGTACCTTTTTGTTTGAGTGAAGTTTGTTTAGGAGTATTTCAGGGTTGTTTAGGAAGACATATAGATCTCCTGTTGGAGAACGATAGATACATGATATGATTATATTTGCTTCCAGAATTTCGATTACAGCTGCCTCAAAATCGTTTTCTTTATTTAAGTGGTCGAACTGGTCAAAACTTCTATAGTTTATGGAATTTTTTATAAATTTGGCAGCACCTCCACCTTTCTGGCTTTTTCTGCAATAGTGGGAAGCTAATGTGTCACCAGGTATGCTAGCTGAACTAATTTGGTCTGGTTTCAGCCAATGTTCTGTAATGCGAATGACATTTACATATTGTAGGTCCGTTGTGAATAGGAGTTTGATTTCTGCAAGCTTGTTTGTTATTGACTGCACATTTTGGTGGAATATGGAGAAGTTGTATGCATGTGGACACTGACTGCTCTTTTTTATTACCTGTGCGGAGGTAGGGGGCGTGGCCATAAAAAATTTTCTAGATTAAACATCGTACCTCGTTGGCATAACCTGTATGGTTCACACTGGTTTTGTCTTTGGGTGCAAGGATTTTTACAGTTATGTTTTGTCCCTTAAATCTATGAGGTATTATAGGACCGTTTTGCCCTTTTTTTTTTTTTGCTCTACAGATTGTGATATGTGATCTGCGATTTCTCTACCGCCAAGGTTGTTCAAGTGGAACCCATGTTGTGTGTAGCGTTCTCTGCGAAATTTGCTACATTCAATTATGGTGACATTTGTGAATTTTGAACAGAGTTTATAGATTTGTGAGTTTGTGCTTGTTACATCTGTGTTTACACGTGACCTGTTTGGATAGCCGTGTCTAAATGGTCCGTCCACCAGGAACACTTTCTTTGATGAAATGCACGGTAGTTTGTTTCTTAGTGTTTTTAGTAGATTCTGGCTGTTGTTGCAGGTGACGTCATTTGTTCCTGCTACAATTACAACAGAGGTGCAGGTTTTTGGAGAGTTTTGATCAATGTTTTTTAGGACAACACTTGCATTTGCTTGGGGATAAACATTACTTGAATGTGGTCACCTTCATTTAGAAATTTTAATATATGGCAGCCTTGGCTGTCTCCCAAGATGATTGCCTTACACTTTTGTTCACTCATTTTTTGTTTTCATGGAATTTCGTACCATTTCCACTTTGTTTTGGGGATCATTGGCGGGTAAACATGATTCTGTAAGAAGTGTTTGTGTTGTTTTCTGACGTATGTTTGTCTTACCTGATATTAGAATTGGTTGCTCTTTACTTTTTGAGCTGCTGGTGCAACGTACATCATTACTGGTGTGATTGATTGAAGCACTAAAATCACATTCCTTATTTCCAATAACAAGCTTGTTATTTCCGGTATTCCCGGTCACACGTGAGTCACACAAACACAATACAGGAGTATTTTGTTGATCACTTTCCACTGTAGCCATTTTCTTCTTTATTTCCTCATGTTCTGAGCATGCTGCAGCCAGTTCTTCCCTTAAAGCATTGTTTTTCCCTTCCTGGGACGCCAACATAATCTCGAGATTGCTCACTGTTATGTACTTGGCAGACAGTTTCTCGTTCAGTATGTTGAGTTTGTTAAAGAGATCCTTGTGTTCGGAGTGTATTGCTGCTAGTTCTTTTTTTAATGTTTAATTTCCACTTCTTGAAGGGTTGTGGAGACTTTTAAATTGTTTTCTGCTAAACATTCGCACATGTATGGCATTGCCACTGGTCTCCATCATTTATGAATCTCAGATATTAATTTTGACGCACTTATCGTGATACCAACACATATGTTCCATGCACAGAAGGCTTCTTGTAACTTTTTCTAGCATATGTTGCATATGGAACGGTCACATAGTAACGAAACCAGGATACAATCTTTTTCACTACCTTTCCATGGTGCCATGACACACAAAAAGTTAGCAAAACTAGTTATTTGACATGGTTCAAACTAATTAGGCAATTATTTTGACTAATGTAATTTAGCAAAGTTAGGCCTGATCTTATGCTCAGAATTACAGAATACATCTTTATCTTGTGGCACATCTCTCACTAACACTAATGATAATTACGAAAAAAAAATCATTTAAGGAGGCAAATAACAAAACAATTGAAATGTCACAGCTTGCTCTGCTGCAAGCTTCAGAATACGGTCACCATTGAAGACATTGTGTAGGAAAACTGCCAAGTGACACCATATGACATTGCAGCAACTATGAACACTATTCACGATCTTCCCCACAAGTCATGTCACTAGAGAAATACTTGGGTCAACTTGCGTCAACCAGAAATGAAAAGTGTTGCTAAGGAATGATGTGTTTCATCATTATCCTAACCCAAGAAGTTCTGAACCCAACCATCATCAGAGGATGAATTGGACATTATCTTTTAAAAACTACACACTACCAATACTGCTTCATAATAAGACCTCATAGATAATCACCACTGGCCTGCAAGCAAATCGAAATGTGTGTTGTTGGCTGCAGATATGTTTTTACAGCATAACAATACATGGTTCTGTATAATCCATGTGTTACTTGCAACAGTAACAGATGTTACATTCACAAAATCTTCCTGAATGCAATTCCAATATGTTTGTCTGAGATTTCAAACAAACATTGGACAGTTAAGACTTTCTGTTCCGATCACTAGTGGTTGAACAGGTGTTTTCCTTGACTAAGAGATTTCAAGCACTTGGTAGGTGGTGGCGCACTTGGACTAATTGTACCAGAGTTTATTTTGAAGAGTATCAAGTAAATAATTTACTAGGACAGATTATCAAAACTGGAATACAAATTGTGAATGGAGTGTTACCAAACTGTAGTACAAGATCTGAGATCATCTGGAAAGTAACTCAATGTGAATCATCCTTCAGAACTGCCAGAACCATTGTAGCGATGATATACGCTCCATACATATCATAGGTATCACGGCGTAAATAGTGTCTAATCAGATTTGTTCGAAATTAAGAACTGGAGCAAGAAGTAAATCTGAACCTACAACTTGCTGGTGTAATTCCATGAAAACTGTAATGAATGGTGACGCTTAAAACATTGAAACTGACAAGGCACTCACCTCACTGAAATGTTGTCATTCAGTCAAACATATCATCTTAAATGAAAGCTGAATATTTTGTCAGTATTGAAAATACCACATGAACAATTTTAGGAAAGATTTGTCCTATAGTGACGTAACATAAATGGAAATAAGTCAACCACAGAATGAATGGTCTAATGAGCATTTTACTTAGGTAAGAAATACATGGTATTTGTAAAAGAACTCCCTAGTTTTAAGTATAAATTTAATGTATTATGTAAATAAGACATTACACTGTACACAACATTTTTTTTATGTGACCCCAAAAGAGTAAGTCCAGTGGGGTTAAGTCTGGGCTTCGTGGTGGCCAAGGTATTGGGCCTGCCCTGCCTATCCACCTTCCTGGAAAACAAGTATAAATTTAATGGGGAAATAAACGAAAAATTAAATCGATGAGTACATATTATGAAAGAGGATTCCTTCAAGTTTTGTTTAATGTTGGTAGATGTCAACATGAATCCATTAGTTGCCCTCCACACTTCAAGACTATATTCCACATCTCGCCATGTATTCGCCAACATTTCAGGTGTAACTGTCCCAACCCCCATGACAATTCTTTCCCGTAAATGATTGATGTTTCTGAATTTTTTCACTGCACACAACATTTTTTATGTGACCCCAAAAGGGCCTGCCCTGCCTATCCACCTTCCTGGAAAGCAAGTGTCAAGAGCCACATGCACGTGGTTACTGTAATGAGGTGTGGTGCTATGTTGGAAAAAACGCAAGCTCCGAACACACGAAACACAGATTTGTTCAACATCATCTTTAGAAGGTATCGGTCTACCTGGTGATTTTGTTTTTAAAACACTACTGGTTTCCTTGAAAGATTTAGCCAATGATGGATAGTTTTTGCTGTAGGTGGTTCACCACCATACTGACATCTAAAATTACTTTGCACTGTTATAAATGACTCACTTTTCACAAGCCAAATAACACAGTGTGCTTTCCGTTGCGGAGTACACATGGTTGCTGAGTTGCTCTGCACTGCACTCCACACATTGCCTGGACTGATCTGAGGGAACAGAGGAAAAAAGCGGCACTGGTGCCCTCTCAAGGTCAAGCAGACCTGCCAACTGCTGGGGAGTCAAACTTGAGGAGTTGATGAATCACACATCACAAAGTAGAACAGTGTATGTCACTGTGTACAGATTCTAGGACACATTAAAACTAGGGAGTTTTTTTTTTTCAAACACACTGTATAATGGAAAGAGTGAATGAGTGAGAAGCCTGTAGATCTTGCATGAAAGCCCACCAGTTATTGTATTGCTTTTCCTTGCTAGGCACTGTTTCAACAATGGTACTATTGATAATGGAGTTCAGGTATCTTTGAGTGAGTATAAACATCTTTCAATTAACAACTGTTTCAACTTGCCCTTAAAGATTTCCATAGAGTTGCTTTATTTTATTTGGCAACCTGCATAGAATTTTCATCCAGCTGGAGGCGCACCTCTTTTGTTACACACTATCCTGTAATATCACATCTGGTTCATGTATTGTAATTACAGTGAGGGACATGGAAAATGCTATGTATAATACCTGATGTGTAATCAGCTACTTAATGATTGTTTATTGCACTAGCTGTAGTCGTCATTTCATGCACAACTTCAAAAACGCAATACTAAATGTGACACAGTAATATATTTCTAGTGTTGTAGCACTTATTGTTGCACCCTGTATTGTTTCCCTTCCAGCTGGACGTGTTTCCCTTTCAGTTGGATTTGTTTGTAAAATGTTTCTGTGATTATCATTATCTTTGTAAACATACTGTTAAGCCCTGAAGGTGCTGCAGAAACTGTAGCTTTAGTGGAAAATGATCTCAGCAAGCATTTTGTTATTGAAGTGTGGAGAACTATATCATCTGTGATATACAGAACCATAAAGTGGTATTGGGAAACTGAAGTCTATGCAAGGAAACAAAGATCAGGCCTGAGAAGAGCCATATTACCAAAAGAAACAATCACTTCTTACAACTTCTAAGTTGAAGCACAAAGTCAACACCATGAAGTTCAAGGGGTCAATGCTAATGACTGAACCATCTGAAAAGGACTGGAAGTAGCCATTCTTCAGTCCCAAAGATAAGTCCAGAAATCACTAGATAGCATCGCACATCTCATCTGTGTGTCACATGAGATCACAGACAGAGAATACAACAAGGGAAGCGAGTGGTGTTTACTGATCAGACACGGTTGGACCTATGATCAACTGTTAGTAAAGGGAGTGTCTGGAGAAGGCCTATGGAAATATATTCCCCTTGAACATTCTTATCCAGCTTGCTTTTCAGGGAGGTTCTCTGACTGTGGGCAGGAATCAGTATTAGTGTGTGCAAGTATGGATTTGATCTTCATGGAGCATGGGTACCTTACAGCACATCAGTACATGGCAGAAGTCCTTTTGGCGCATGTTGTGCCTTTTTGCCCCATGTATTGGTGATTTTTTACACTACTGCATGACAATGCATGGCCACATGTTGCGACAATTGTGCAAGAGTTCTTGAATGAAAAGGAGATTCTTGCTACAGCTGGGCCTGCTCGAAGTACTGATGTAAATACTATTGAGCATGTATGGGTCCAGTTGGAGAAAAAGGCCTGTCAGCACTGTTCAAGAGATCCTACAGGACCTACATTTACATACATGGAGTATGGCAGTGGTTACCACATACCACTAACAGTCACTTCCATTCCTGTTACACTCGCAAATAAAGTGAGGGGAAAATGGTTGTGTATAAGCCCCCGTATGAGTCCAGATTTCTCTCATCTTATATTTGTTGTCCTTAACATGCAATGTTTATTAGTGACTGTAGAATTGTGCTGCAGTTGGCTTCACATGTCGGTTCTCTAAATTTCGTCAACAGTGCCTCACAAACAATTGTCTCCTTCCCTCCAGATACTTCCATTTGATTTCACAAAGTATCTCTGTAATACTTACATGCTGATTGAAGCTACCAGTAACAAATCTAGCACCATCCCTCTGGTGATGGCTTCCTTTAATCCAACCTGTTAGGGATCCCAACACTCGAGTGGTACCCAAGAGTGGGCCACACTAGCATGCTATATGTTGGCTCCTTTACAGATGAGGTATACTTTCCAAAATTCCCTCAGTAATATGAAGTTGATCATTCACCTTCCCTACTACCAATGTAATGTGCTCATTCCATTTCATATCACTTTGTAATATTATTCCTAGATATTTAATTGGTGTGATTGTGTCAAGCAGAACACTACCAGTGCTGTATTAAAATGTTATGATTTTTCCTACTTGTCCACATTAACTTACATTTTTCTATATCTAGTGCAAGCTGCCATTCATCACACCAACCAGAAATCCAATCCAAGTCATCTCATATCTCCTACAGTCGCTCGTCAACACTATCCCATATACCACAGTGTCATCAGCAAACAGCACTAAATTGTTCCTCGTGCTTCCATCAGATCATTTATGTATATAATGAATAAGAGTGGCACTATCACACTTCCCTGGTGCACTCCTGATGATATTGTTGTCTCTGAACACTCATCGTCGAGGAAAACATACTAGGTTCCATTAAATAACAAGTCTTCAAGTTACACGCAAATCTGGGAACCTGATTCATATGCTTGGACCATCAACAATCTGCAGTGAGGCACTGTTTCAATCGCTTCCCAGAAATCTAGGAATATGAAATTTGCCTGTTGCCCTCCATCCTTGGTTTGTAGGATATCACATGAGAAATGGGGAAGTTGAGTTTCTCAGGAGCAGTGCTTTCTAAATCCATGCTGATTTAAGGACATGAGCTTTTCTGTCTCAAGGAAGTTTATTATAGTCAAACTTGAAATGTGTTTAAGAATTCTGCACCAACCAGATGTTAAGGATATTGGTTTGTAATTATGCTGGTCCATTCCCTTAAATTTCTTACATATAGAAGTCACCTGCACATTTTTCCAGTAGCTTGAGACTTAGTGCTGGGTGAGAAACTAGCGATAAATACAAGCTAAGTGAGGGACCAGTGCCACTCTATAAAACTGAATTGGAATTCCATCTGGACCTGACAACTTACTTTTTTTCCTGATCTTTCAGTTGCTTCTCTATGCCAAATTTGCTGTCTTCTATTGCCACCCCTGGCTGGTCAATGAGTGTTGTGGAAGTTGTGTGCTTCACCCTTTGATCGTTTTATGGTTGCATGAATTTTCACAAACTTTTGCTTGCCAATGATTGTGCATTATTTCTTTGAACTGAGAGTGCAATAATCTGTTTCCTCAGTGTTTTCATAGTTTATTAAACCAGGGAGTGTCTTTTTCCATCCTTAATCCAGTTACTTGGCACATACATATCCAGAGTGCGACTGACAATCATTTTAATCTTTACCCATAATTCCTTACGTCATATTGGAACTAAATTATGTCCATTCGTTATGTAATAGCCTATCTGCTTTTTCTACCATAAAAACTCTCCTAGCCTTTGTCAAGGATCTGTTGACTTTAACCATTGTCACTATACCATGATCACCAATCTTTTCTCTGTACTGATACTATCACTAAGATCAGGCCTGTTTGTACCTAGAAGTTCTAAAACATTTTCATTGCATGTGAGTTGTGTAACTAGCTGTACAAGGCAGTTTTTGGAAGAGTTTTTGTATGATCTGTTGTGAATCCATAGATGCCCCAGTCTCTTAACACAGCACAATCCAGGTATTTCCATGCTAATGATCGTAGATTTTCCTTGAATGATGCTACTATTGATATGGTGGAATCAGCTGGCTGATAAAGACATCTAATAATTAACTTAAATTCATCTAGGCTTGCCACTCGTGTCCAGATAACTTTGTCTAAACTCAAAGTTCGACCTTGATAAATGCATATTTTTGTTGGCAGCAGTGAGCACTTCCCCTTCTGTGTCATCTAATCTGTGTTTTTGATAAAAGTTCCTGCCTCACTAAATATTTTGGAGCTTTCTGCTTATGGTTTCAGTCAGCTCTTTGCTCCTAGAATATTTTCAGGGGCAACAATTTTCGTAGAGGGCAGTAAGTTCAGGAACTTGGTTATGAAGACTTCGACAATCTACTGTTAAAATTCTGACAGTCAAACTGTGTGTACTTTGTAAGCTCTGATTTCACCTCTTGTGTATCAACTGGTGAGCATTCATCAGAGGACCTGAAACTACCACCTTGCTGGGAGGGGGGTGGGGGAGGAGAAACCTGTGCACTCCACAAGTACTATGCTACGTGAGTAGCTGCTTCCTTTGTGGAGTGCACTGCTGACCTACCAAGGGGAGTCTTACAACCCTCCACCTCATAACGGTGGTTTAGAAATCTGCAGCCATGACTGTCACAGAATACCCTCCTCTTGGCTCCAAACCAAAGGATCCCGATCAGCTCTAGGTAAAATGCTGCAAATTGTGAGCTCTGTTTGCACCCCACAAGTGAAGCCAGCTGTCTACCCCACTTACGCCAGCTGCCCATAGGAACTGAGGATGGCCTCAGAACCCAAGCAACTGGTGTCATTGGTGCTGACATAAACAACAACTTGCAGCCTATTTCCTTCTGAAACTCTTCTTAAAAACATTCTCTTTAAAACACATGCTGCTAAAACAGTTTTTATACTCGACTGGACTGAATACTTTGTGGACATGTAACAAAGTATGTGACCTAACATCTGAACTGAAGTGAGATTGTTATTTCATTGTGTGCACCAAAAATCCATAGAAGATTACCTTATTTCAATTACAACAATTTTCTAATCAAAGCGAAAATTATAAGAAACGGATATGTTTGTGGCGACAACCGTCTAAACCAATTGATGGCTTTAAGCACAGCAGGTTTGAATCATATTTAACAAATAGAAGGCAAAAGGTTGTACTGAATAATTCAAACAGTATTTGAAGGGTAGAAAATTTAAAGACTGGGGAGAAATCCCAAAACAAGTCCCACAGGGTTCAGTTTAGGATGTGTATGTGAATGACCTTCCACTTAACATTCAGTAAGCAGAATTTGCGCTTTGTAGATGATACTAGTGCTATCCCATTAGAGAGAATTAACAGAAGAGATGGTTAATTATATTTTCCAAAGAATTATAAAGTGGTTCTAAGAAAATGGACCTTCTCTAAATTTTGGAGAAGAAACCACACATTATATTTTATTCTGTAAAGCAAATAGTCATATCAACAATTGATGTAGCGCTTGAGAAGGAATGATTAAATAAGCTAGAATGCTTCAAATTTTTGGGTGTACATATTAATGAAAACCTGAAATGGAAGAAGTGTATTACTGAGCTTCTCAAACAACTGAGTCTAGCTAAATTTTTTTCTTTGTATAATTGCTAATTCTGGAAAATAAAAAATCAGCCTCCTGGCATTTTGTATATTTCCATGCAATTATATATTTTATTGAATAATTATCCAAGGTAACTCATCGCTCATGGAAAAAGTATGGATTGCACGAAATAAAGTAGTAAGAATAATATTTGGTGCTCACCAATGGACATTGTATTGTTACCTCTGCAAGAAGTTAGGTATAATGATAATTTTCTCATTAATGTTAATGTTGATCATGTATACATATGCTGTAAACTGACTTGTTCCACATCATTTCAAATAAAAGAAGCATTCAAATGATCTATGGAACATGTAACTAACCCACCTACAAAAGTTCTCAAGTTAGCATATTTGTTTAACTCCTCTGATCCTCTGTCAGACTGTCTGACATTACAGTTTTACTCTACAGCTCCAATGTCGAACAGTATCCAACACATTTCCATTGTTCCTTCCGTCTGTTCTGTTATTGGAATTCGCTAGGCATATGGCAGCACTTAGCACGAAGATCTGATAACTCCAAATGTTACAATCACGTGTTTCTTGAATGATAATGGCTGCTAGAAAATGTGGTGGTGTTATTGCAAGGCAGCTTCTCGAAGACATTGAGGATGGAGGTGAATTTAGTGATGAGAGTGATTGGGAAGGAACTTCCACCATGTGCAGTGATATAAGTTATAGTCAATCAGAATCACTTTGGAGGGGAAAGTGATACCTGGACAGTTTATTATAATGGCGACAGTGATCTCCTAAAGTTTTCTTTCTTTGCCATGCAACAGGGTAATGAGTTTTAACCATCCCTCATGGTGTTTGGCCAAAATCTGAATTTATATTTCCAGCTCTTCTTCATTGATGATCTTATTAGTGAAACTGTGAATGCTGCAAATATACGTGCTAAAGGAAATATACAGAAAGTCACTCCACTTACAAAACACTCAGTGTGGGACTTCATTGGGGGATGTTTTATTAGAACAACTGAAGGCTTTTTTGTTGTAATATTGAGCATAGCATTGAATTTTAAGGCAGAACTAGTTGACTGTATTCAACAGTAGACTGGCTAGAACTCAATTTTTCAAGGAAGTTTCTCATCATTTTCTTTATTCCCCTCCCCCCAAATATCTTGATTGGGCTCACAGCTCAGGGGTGTCACTGTACAAGAGGGAGCAAGGTGAAGGAGGTTATTGAGTATATTAACATTAAATGCAAAGAACTCTGTGTACCAGAACGAAATGTGGATACAGATGATGGCACAGTAGGCATCAAAAGAAGAATTTAAAAGTGCTACAATCCAAAGAAGTCTACGAAGTGCGGTTTATGAGTTTTCTGTCTGTGTGATTCAAAAAGTCGTTATGTTTTTCCTCGCATTTCATATTATGGAAATACAACTGCGGAAAGTTGTAATTCATCCTGATTTACCTTTTTCATTTGATACAGTGGTTGATAACTTGTGCAGATGATTTGGGCTCACATATCTATAGTAACAGATACTACACAAGTTGTAAACTTGCTCAGAAATTGCACAAAATTAAACTTTAATGCTTGAATATGAATTATGCGAGATGAAAATTGTGGTTTTCATTCCATGACAAGAGTTCAGTGACAATATTGAGTACATTCTTTGGTCCTCAGACCAACCGATCACTGGTTATAAGAAGAAAGAATCAGTTCAGTTCCTGACCCACTGTTATTTTAGAATACATGAAGTTTATGGTAGTTGTGAACAGGGATGATCGCGACTGTTATTGCTATGGCTTTACAAGGCAGTCACACAGGTTGTGGAAAAATGTGATTCTTCTGGTTGACAGAAGTGCAGTAGTGAAAAGTTATATTCTTCACTCAATAGACAAAAATGAACATGGAGAACAACTGGAGACTCAGATTTCCTATGGAAGAAATCTAATCAGCCAGCCAGGTGAGAATTACAAATTAAAGAAAAGAAAGAAAAAAAGGAGTAAGATCTCTGTTGTCTGACACAGGGGAGAGAGTAAATACGAATATGCATTTTATAATTGAAAAGAAAAAAAAGTCAGCAAAGGATTGCATGTTTTGCAGCAAATACAAAGAGAAAGAAGAGAGACAAATTTGTACTGTGAAACATGCAAGAGCAAACCAGGACTTAACCTGGGAGAATGTTGTTAGAAATACCACAAAGAAAAAAATTATGAACAACCATAAACAAAAAGAAAATAAACTTGTCAAGTGACCTCATATTGCAGTTTTTCAAAACAGTAGCTAATAACCTGTAGAGCCTTACATCATTACACACATAAAGTAAAGAGTTGGAAGAATGCAGAGAGTGGAAAAATTGGATTGAAAAGGGTTCAAGCCCCCCCCCCCTCCCCCCCCCCCCAAAAAAAAAAAGTATTAGGTTTGTTCAAAAATTCCGAATCATTTGTAATTTCGCGCCAATGGTGTGTTGGAGTGAAATGTGGTTGGCTCCCTTGCAAATGCCTGTGATTAATGTGTGACTGCCATAAGTTTCATTGTTGTATGTCAGTTAGTTATTGTCCAGTACTGTATTGAGTAGAATGCTGTGTTGCACAGTTTGTGAATTTTGAGATGGCACAGTTAGGGTAGGAACGTGTCTGAATTATATTTTTCACGACACTCGAGAGAACTTGCACAAGACACATCAAATGACACAGGAAGCCTGTGGTGATGAGTGCTTGAGCCATACTCGGTGCTGAGAGTGGTTCACACAGTTTAAAAATGGCTGGACGGAAGTTAAAGATTACCCTCGTTCAGGACACCTTCGACGTCTACCAATGACGCTCATGTCAGGAACGGCAACAAAATTGTGTATGCCAATCAAAGACAGGCTGTCAGAGAGATTGCAGAAGAATGTAACATTTCAGTTGGATCATGTAATGAAATCCTGGCACAGCATCTTGGAATGCACCGTGTGCTGCCAAGATCGAATTGAAGGCTCATGAATCACGACTAGAAAGACTTTCACCTCATGATCTGTGAAGAGCTTTTGTATAGTGCAAATGAGAATGAGATGGCCCTTAAGAGAATCATAACTGGTGATGAGATGTGGATCTGGGGTTATGCTGTTGAGACCCAGGTCCAGTCTTCACAATTGGTCTGGAAAGGTTCTCCAAGATCAAAAAAAGTTGGTGAGGTCAAGTGTCAAAGCCATACTGATAGTTTTCTTTGCCTTTCAAAGATTAGTTCATCATGAATTTGTGCCCCAAGCACAAACTGTTAATTGATGGTACTATTGGGACATGTTTCAATGCATGTGAGAAAATGTTAGAAGAAAACAGTCTGAAATGTGATGACAATTCATGGCTCTTGCATCATGATGATACACCCACACATTTATCCCTGTTGGTTCGTGATTGTGTTATGTTGTTATGGTACTCGGTCCAAGGACTGATTTGATGCAGCTCTCACTGCTACTCTGTCTTCATCTCCGAGTAACTACTGCAACATACGGTCTCTCTCTACAATTTTTACCTCCCATGTTTCTCTCCAGTACTAAATTGGTGATCCCTTGATGCCTCAGAATGTGTCCTACCAACTGATCCCTTCTTCTAGGTATGTTGTACCACAAATTTCTTCTCCCTTGAAGCCTGTTCAGTACTTCCTCATTAGTTAAATGGTCTACCCATCTAATCTTCTGTTGCATTGCATTTCAAAAGCTCCCAGTCTCTTCTTTTCTAAACTGTTTATTGCCCATGTTTCACTTCCATACAAATACTTTCTGAAAGGACTTCCTGACACTAAATACACTCAATGTTAACAAATTTCTCTTCTTCAGGAACGATTTTATTGTTATTGCCAGTGTACATTTTATATCCTCCCTCCTTCGGCTATCAACAGCTTTTTTGCTGTCCAAATAACAAAACTCATCTACTACTTTAAGTGTATCAGTTCCTAACCTAATGCCCTCAGCATGACCTGATTTAATTTGACTACATTCCATTATCCTTATTTTGCATGACACTGTCCTTTCCATTCAGCTGCTCATCCAAGTCCTTTGCTGTCTCTGATAGAATTACAGTGTCATTGAAAAACCTCAAAGTTTTTATTTCCTATCCCTGGACTTTAATTCCTACTCCAAATTTTTATTTTGTTTCCTTTACTGCCTGCTTAATATACAGGTTGAATAACATCAGGGATAGGCTACAACCCTGTCCCACTCCTTTCTCAACCACTGCTTCCCTCTCGTGCCCCTTGACTCGTAAAACTGCCATCTAGCTTCTGTACAAATTGTAAACCGCCTTCCACACTCTGTATTTTACCCCTGCCACCTTTACAATTTGAAAGAGTATTCCAGTCAACATTGTCAAAATCTTTCTCTAAGTCTACAAATGCTATAAATGTAGGTTTGCCTTTCCTTGAGTTTTCCTTTAAGATAGGCCATACAGTTAGTATTGGAATGCATGTTCCTACATTTCTCCGTAATCCAAACTGATCTTCCCCAAGGTTGGCTTCTACCAGTTTTTTTCATTTTTCTGCAAAGAATTCATGTTAGTATTATGCAAATATGACTTATTAAACTTATAGCTTGGTAATTTTCACACAGATCAGCACCTGCTTTCTTTGGAATTGGAATTATTACATTCTTCTTGAAGTCTGAGGGTATTTTGCCTGCCACATACATCTTGCTCACCAGATGGAAGAGTTTTGTCATGGCTACCGGTATTTCTGATGGAATATCCAGCCCTGAGGCCTTGTTTCAACTTAAGTCTTTCAGTGCTCTGTCAGATTCTTCACACAATATCATATCTCCCTCATAGTCATCATCATCATCATCCTCTTCCATTTCCATCATATTGCCTTCAAAAACATATCCCTTGTATAGACCCACTGTATACCACTTCCACGTTTCTGCTTTCCCTTCATTGCCTAGGACTGGTTTTCCATATGAGCTCTTCATACTCATGCAGGTGGTTCTCTTTTCTCCAAAGGTCTAATTTTCCTGTAGGTAGCATCTATCTTACCCCTAGCGATACATGCTTCTGCATTCTTACATTTGTCCTCTAGCCATTCCTACTTAGCCATTTTGCACTTCCTTTTGATTTCATTTTTTAGTTGTTTGTATTCCCTTTCTCCTGCTTCATTTTTTACATTTTCATTATATTTTCTCCTTTCACTGATTAAATTCAATATCTCTTCTCTTACCCAAGTATTTAAACTAGCCTTTGTCTTGTTACCTACTTGATCATCTGCTGCCTACACTATTTCATCTCTCAAGCTACCCATTCTTCTTCTACTGTATTCCTTCCCCCTGTTCTTGTCAATTGCCCCCTGATGATCCCTGTAAAACTCTCTACAACACTCGGCTCATTCAGTCAACCATTTTGTGAGTATTGCACAAAAAAGAAATCACTGTACTGCCTCATCGTCAATACTCTCCAGACGTTGCCCTTGTGGAATTAATTTCTAAAGTTTAAAACCCCACTGAAAGGACAAAGATTTGCAACCATAGACAAGATGAAAGAAAATTCACAAACTGTGCTTTGTGGAATCCAGCAAGCGATAAACCAAGACTGCTTCTAGAAGTGGAAACAGCATTGGGAGTGGTGTATCAATTGTGGAGAAGGGTATTTCAAAGGAGACCATGCACAATAAGTAAAAGGTAAACGGATAAAAACTTGAAACTTCCTGGCAGATTAAAACTGTGTGACCGACTGAGACTCGAACTCGGGACCTTTGCCTTTCGCGGGCAAGTGCTCTACCATCTGAGCTACCGAAGCACGACTCACGCCCGGCCCTCACAGCCTTACTTCTGCCAGTATCTCGTCTCCTACTTTCCAAACTTTACAGAAGCTCTCCTGCGAATCTTGCAGGAAGTCTCGGTCGGGCACACAGTTTTAATCTGCCAGGAAGTTTCATATCAGCGCACACTCCGCTGCAGAGTAAAAATCTCATTCTGGAAACATCCCCCAGGCTGTGGCTAAGCCATGTCTCTGCAATATCCTTTCTTTCAGGAGTGCTAGTTCTGCAAGGTTCGCAGGAGAGCTTCTGTAAAGTTTGGAAGGTAGGAGACGAGATACTGGCAGAAGTAAGGCTGTGAAGGCCGGGCGTGAGTCGTGCTTCGGTAGCTCAGATGGTAGAGCACTTGCCCGCGAAAGGCAAAGGTCCCGAGTTCGAGTCTCGGTCGGGCACACAGTTTTAATCTGCCAGGAAGTTTCATATCAGCGCACACTCCTCTGCAGAGTGAAAATCTCATTCTGGATAAAAACTTTATGGACAAAGTTCCGAAATGTTTTGAGCAGACCTTGTATAAGTGATACCTACATTTTGAATAATAAATCTCAAGTCTAGATTATTAATTTTCAAAATTTCATACATTGGTTTGTTTTTCATTACAAATATAACAGGCTGCATTGTACAAAGATGTAGATTAAACAGTTATTTCAAAGTTTATATCTCTAATTGCATTTTACGTTTCAAAGTGATCAGTGAGATGACAAACCTTATTGAAATATGTTATACATACTGACTGTGCATGTCAGTAACCAAAAGGAAATGTTTCTGTTAAGCGCAGTCCATTCTACGTAAACTGTTACTTTTAGGTAGCCAGCTATATCACATCTCATACACATGTACACTTGTATTGGCCCGATCACCATCCCCCACAAACACATTGAAGCTGTAGGCAGTTGTGCATTATTTAGTTTCACCTGAGATTTGTGGTAATTTAACAAAAGTTTCATCAGAATAGTCTTTTACTTACTCAGTGTAATTTTATTCATGACTGAACTGATCTCAGAATATCTCAAGTTCTCATAAACAACAACAATACCATATATGGGAGACAATGAATCACAGGTAGGCATAATGAAAAGACTGTTATACAGTTTGGCTTTCACTCAAAAGGCATTCTGAAGTAGAAAACAGAAAGCACAAATTTCTAAACATGACCACAGTCTCTGGCCACTGACGCCTCAGCAGACAGACAGTGGTCATGTGAGGTTTGTGCTTGTGTGAATACGTGTGTTTAAGACTACAGAAGGCCTCTTGGCTGAAAGCTAAAATGTATAATAGCCTTTTTGTTGGGCCTATCTCCAACTCATCATCTCCTCTATTTGGTAAGTAGCAATCTGCCCTTTTCATAATGTGGTTGAAATCTAAATAACAACTGAAGCTGCTATACAATTGGTACATTGTTTGAACTTAGCTGCTGCTTCTTCTTTTTCTTGTTTTCTTTCCTCCAGGAGAATATACAGAATAATAATCTTATGGAACGATATACAAACTGCTAAACAGAAGTGAATTTAAGTTTATCATTATATTTTATGAAATCACAATTTAAATGCCATCAAACATTATTGTAGGATTACACTTAGAGTACATGACGTGGTTTAGTTCTGGTCTGCTACATTGTTTCATAGACGTAAGTCAATTTTTAATTACTTAAAAATAAAGGAAAAGCCTTTTGTCTGAAGAGTGCTAGCATGTGTGCAGGCGCACCTACACGCATGCCCCCCCCCCCCCCCCCCGCCCCCCCCCCTCCCTCCTGTGCGTGAGCAGAGAGATTTTTGTGCCCGAAGTTCAAAACTACAATTGTATGCAGGCATTTTGGTGTATGTAATTGGTAAAATGTAAAAAGTTTATTTGAAAGCACTGAATAGCAGCATACCTGCTGTGTGAAAATTATGCTATGAAATCCAGTAGTCTTAAAAGCTGACTTCCTAACATTTTGTGGGGACTGGGCTGGAGGACAGATGTGGGCAATTTCTTTTTGATTGAAAATATTACAATTGTTAAAATTTATTCTCATTCTTGATTTGGAAGTAATTTAAAAGAGTAGTTTAAGAACAAAGTAACTTTCAATTTTTTTAAATTCAGGATAGGCAAAGGTGCAACTTACGATGAAATAAAACAGAAAGTGAAAGAAGCTGCTGAGGGTCCCCTCTGTGGAATATTGTCCTACACTGAAGATGAAGTTGTTTCGTCAGATTTTATAGGGAATGCAAACTCATCTATTTTTGATGCAAAAGCTGGCATGTCACTCAACAGCAACTTCGTCAAACTTATTTCCTGGTCAGTATTAACATTTTTTTCAATTGTTTCTCAGTTTGTAGTAGTGAGATGAAACTCATTGGTGTACAACTCATATCATAAAAATGATTCTGAGATTCGCAAATAGTAGAGAATAGTGCTGTAGTACAAACAAAACTGAGACTGTGGTTAATCTGTTTTAACTGTGTTAATTCTCATGTTGTATCTACTTCTCCAATCATTATATTTTCTATTCCAGGTATGATAATGAATGTGGTTACTCTCATAGAGTGTGTGATTTGATTCGTCATATGCACAAAGTTGGGTGACTATGAAAAATGTGCTGATTGTGGAAATAGAAGCAGCAATTTATTATTATATGCTTTGTCTTTTTGCGCTAGATATTTTGAGGTATTAGATTACTGTTTTTCTGTATGTTGTCAATCAAACAAGAAATATTAAATAAAAATTATTGTAGGTAAAAAGTAATCATCCAGTAATACCTTCATTTTCTTTTGATATGCATACATTATTAAGAATCTGAGTAATAAATTGACTGACTAATCAATTATTTGTGTTTATTTTTACTATTTTAACTCCACAAGAATATATTTTGACTAATTTTCAGTCACATGCTAATGTAATTAACAATTGATTTCTGTATGTAACAGCAATAATAAGATTAAATAGTTCAGTTTGAGTAGCAAGAAAATATATTAACAATGCCATTCCACAAAACTTTAAGCAACTACAACTAACACTAACATTCATCACTGAAATTAATATAATTATAAAAATTTTAGACAATGGAAGTTCATACTCTCTCTCTCTCTTTCCCCCCCCCCCCCCCCCCCCCCCCAAATATTCGAAGGAGTAATCTCACATTTAAGTAGAAACTATTTAACTAGCATATCATAATTTTGATTCCAGAATGGTTGCTTGACTGAGAATGCTAATTATGTTTCACTCACCAAATATTGCAAGCCTTAAATAATAAAATATCAACAGTTCCTATTTTTTGTGGTCTTTCCATGGTGTAGATCATGTTACAGTTTTAGAGAAACTTAAAATATTACAGAAACTCAGTGGCTGTACACACAGCTGCCATACACAACAAACAGAATGCAAAAAGTTGTGCTGGATAATTCAAATAATGTTGGCAGGGTAGATTATTTTAGTGGCTGGGGAGAAATTGCAAGGGAGTCCCATGAGATTTGAACCACACAGTCGCGATACATATATTCTCTACTGACATTTGGGTCAAATAAAAAAGAAATAAAGAAGAAAAAGTGAGCTGCTCTTGAAGGCCCAGCAGCTGTCTGGTGGTCACTTGCTGTGTCACGTGGATGCGGTAGGGAGGGGCATGTGGTTAGTATACCACTCTTCTGGTTGTTTTTCGGAGTTCCCAGGCTATGGAGCTACCACTACTTGGTCAAGTAACTCATCAGTTGGCATTACAATGCTGCGTACACCCCATATCAGTCCTTCCACCAAGGAAAACTCATTGGCAGTATCGGCAAGTGAATGCAGGTCGTCTGCCGGCAGTCATCTACGAAGACCACTCAGCCTCAGAGGTGGACTCATTATAAATAATATATCACACTATGACTGAGGAAAGTGATGTCTGTACCTACAGAACTAGAGGAAAAAATTACTTTTACCTATTATTAAGGCTGCCAGAGACTAAAGAATGCAATGTGGAGCAACAAAAATCTTTGATCATTTTTCCCAGTACCATAAAATGCCCAGCAGGTAGCAAAGCAAAATCTAATCTAAAATCTTTTCTCTTGAGGCACTCCTATTTCATTAATGTTGCTCGAGTAGGACTAAAAAATTATATAAGGGTAATTCAAATGAAAAAAAGACAGATGGAAAAAAAGTAAGTAACTTGTTTAGTATTCCAAAAGTAATCACCATAACTGTTAATACATTTACCCCTGTTAATACATATAGCCCACTGAGAGAGATGATGGTGGAAGCCTTTCTATAAGAAGTTTACAGTTGCATAAGGACCTGTGATTTACCTCTTCATCCGAAGCTAACAAACAGCCCAATGTTGCCATGGCTGTTTCAGCTGTGTTGCAGAAGTTTTACTGGGAAGCTCTTTAACACATTCTCCATACAATCCTGATCTCTCTCCTAGTGATTTCCATTGTTTGGAGTCCTGAAGAATGACACTCCTGGTACTCAGTTTGTTTCAGATGAAGATATGCGTGCGCACCTCGGTACAGTCACAGTTCCATAGTATAATGCCCCTCCCTTAATCAGAAATCAGTTCGTTTTCATCATGACAAAATTGAAAAATAATATAAACCACTAAATAAGCAATGTATTTCCATGTTAGAGGAAGATATCACATAAAATGTAAAATAAGTTCCTAAATATTGTCAATTCATCTAGGGGTTTGCATTTTATTAAATCTATGATTAGGCCCTGGGTTGTAATTGGGACAGGCAAGAAGCAAATGTGAATGTTTCCCAATATGTGGTTTTATTTTCATTGTGTGTAAACCAATCCACAATCATTGTTCTATATCACATAAAAACACTAACTCATATTTAAACTTGATATCAATTTCTTTGTGTTCCTCAGAACCACCATCTCCAACAGGCTTTACTTGGTATTAACTCTTTCAACAACAAAAGGAGTGTACGAGTCTGTTGCAAAAGGCACCAAGAAATGGGAACCAATACAATGATTTCAATTTTATGTTACAATTAAATTTTATTTTAGTAAGTTTTTAAGCAAATTGCCAATTCCTTTGATTTTTAGAGTAACAGTTAAATATATGTTAGAAATGAAACTCCCTGACAGATTAAAACTGTGTGCTGGACCGGGACTCAAACTCGGTCCGGCACACAGTTTTAATCAACAGGAAGTTTCGTATCAGTGCACAGTCCACTGCAGAGTGAAAATTTTGCTCTGGCTGCTGATGCTTGCAACTTTGTTAAACGAAACTATGGCGTCACAGTCAAACCTTACTAATTTTTCCCCTGAATTTTATTAATGTGAATATGTGGGAACAGTGTAAAGTGCTCAAACAAAACACACAAAACTTTAGGATATGTTAACTGTATCAGAAATACCAGAGCTGTAACCATAAATGTAAGCTGTAAATGGATAGTGATCATCAGCATAAGTGATTATCTAAACCATTGTACAAGGGTGGTCGATGTTAGTTTTTTATCTCATTGTGAAAGGTGTTTTATTCATCTCATAACGTACACAATTTCAGAACATATGTTTGATGTACAGAAGACATGTCAAGGTTACAGTTAGCTTACTTAAAATTTTGTCACACAATAATATTTTGTGGAGAATTTACTTACTTAAAATTTGTCAAACTTGCAGTATTTGCATCTACTATAACTGTCTAAAATTTTGATTCCATTTTAGGGATACAGCTCTAAGTATCGCTTCATCCTTCATGAAATCTTCCACAGAGTAGTAGCATCGTTCAATTAGAAAATCATGTAACTTGCTTTTTAAAATATTTATCTTCATATCCATTATGTCGCACCCTTTTATTGTGTTACGAAGTTTCATGGCTATATACTGAGAAGTCGAGCACGCAGTTTTAAGTGATGAGAAGTGAGAATAAAGTTTTCTTTATGCCTTGTGTCGTATGAGTGTTCAAAATGAGCTCTGCTGTGTAGGAAAAGAACCACTTCAAAGATGTATAAAGAGGGGACAGTTGGATCTTTAAATAATGGTCGACATAATGCCCTCGGTTGTGCATAGCACATGTTGTGAATGATTCTTTTTTACGACTTTAAAATTTGTGTAATGTTTCCTGAGTTTCCCCAAAAAATTATGCCATATCGAATAACCGGTTCGAAGTAGCTATAATATGCTATTTTCCTGGTGGCCATATCAGTGGCACAGGATAAAATTTCCATAGCAAATGCAAGGTTGTTTAATTTATTTGCTAAATGTTCTATATGAGAATTCCAACTCAGAGTTCTGTCTAAGTTTATTCCCCAGAACCTGACTGAGTCAAGTTCATACATTTTTTGATTGTTATGAGTGACACAGATTTCTTCAGTTTTTGACTGTTTGGTTTTAAAACTCATCTTGTGGGTTTTTGAAATGTTTAGCCTTAAGCCATTTAAACTGAACCATGCTTCCAGATTACTTAATGTATTCATGACACTCTGTGGTATATTGTCAGAATTTTCATTTTTTTCAGAAGTATCATCTGTAAACAAAGTTAAATGAGTATTTATATTGAGACAAGTCATTTACGTAGAACAGGAAATGGGTCCAAGGATTGAACCTTGAACACCTTGTAACACAGTTTTCCACTCTGAGATATGATTCAACCTATTTCAAAGCAATATCCCTTATTCCATACCTGTGGAGTTTGAAAAGTATCAAGGCATGGTTTACAAGAGTCGAATGCTTTTGTAAGATCGCAGAATATTCCTGCAACCTTAGCTTTTCTATCTAGTGATTAAGTAATTTTTTCAATAAACTCATATATCGCATCTACTGTGTTTTTGCCTTGTTGGATGCCAAATTGGTAATGTGAAATAATATCGTTTTGTGTGATGAAGCTTTGTATCGTAAAGTAGCAATTTTTCAAATGTTTTTGATATGACAGGGAGTACAGAGATGGGGCAGTAATTTCCCATATCGTCTTTTGAACCATTTTTAAACAATGGTTTTACTTCTGTGTATTTGAAGAGATCAGGAAAGTTACCTTCTTCAAAGAATTTATTATGAGAGAGAGAGAGAGAGATAGAGAGAGAGAGAGAGAGAGAGAGGTTGAGCTATTATGTTGTAAACATTTTTAATTATTTTGGTGGGTATCCCATCCCAGCCAGTACAGTTTTTATCTTTTAAGGAGAGTATGACATTTTCAACAAATTTTTCTGAGACTGTTGAATTTTTGAGACATTCACTGGTATTGCCTTTAACCCAAAACTATTTATTTTCTGCTCATAATTTGCTATGTCTGAATCAGGTTTTTCTACATTTATGAGGTACTCATTGAAGCACTCAGTTGTTTGATCTGGATTCTGAAATGTGGTTTTGGACACCTAATTCAGACTTAAATATATAGAAAAGTTCAAAAAATGTCCAACAGATGGTGCTTCATCTGATCAGAAATGAAATTATTCGGTTCCGATCTTTCAAAGTGCCGCCGCGCAGTTACGCGCGTTCTCTACATGCGGCGCTGTCTGCCAGCCATGCAGCAGCAGCGCCACCTAAGCAGCCAGCCAGCAGCCGCTAGACTCGAACTCAGTTCTGATTTGACTGTTAAAGTGTACACACATCTTACTTTGTTTACTTGATCTGTGACTTACATGTATTGTGTCGTCCTTGCAATATATTTGTTCAACTTGAAGTTATAGCAATTAGCATAACAAAGTAAGACAAAGCAAAGATGATGATCTTTACAGGAAACGCTCAATATGTCCACCATGATTGCTCAACAATAGCTCTAGTCAAAGAATAATGTTGTGAACAGCACTGTGAAGCATGTCCGGAGTTATGGTGAGGCATTGGCATCGGATGTTGTCTTTCAGCATCCCTAGAGATGTCGGTTGATCACGATACACTTGCGACTTCAGGTAACCCCAAAGCCAATAATCGCATGGACTGAAGTCTGGGGACCTGGGAGGCCAAGTATAAAGTAAGTGGCGGCTGAGCACACAATCATCACCAAACAACGCGTGCAAGGGATCTGTCACGCGTCTAGCAATATGGGGTGGAGCGCCATCCTGCATAAACATCATATGTTCCAGCAGGTGTTTATCAGCCAGGCTAGGGATGATGTGATTCTGTAACATATCGGCGTACCTCTCAAGGTAAGGTCAAGGTAGCAGTTACAAAACCATAATCACGCTTTTCCTCAAAGAAAAAAGGCCCAATAACAGTAGATGTGGTAAATCCAACCCATACCGTGACTTTGTCATGCAATGGAGTTTCCATGACAGTTTAGGATTTTCGGTGGCCCAAATACTGCAGTTGTGGCGTTGAGAGAGCCTCAGAGCGTGAAATGAGCTTCGTCGGTCCACAACGCGTTACCCAACCAATCGCCATCTTTTGGAACACCCACACCGCAAATGCCCTCCGCTTCACTAAATCGCCAGGTAACAGCATGATGCCGATGGATTTTGTACGGATAGCATCGGAGGGTACATGTGAGTGTCAACCAAACAGTAGTGTATGGAATGCCGGTGCGACGTGTGACTACACGAGCGCTGACTTCCCCATGCATAGACAAACCCGCTACAGTCTCCATTTCTTCCTGAACTGTCTCAGCAGTATTATGCCTTGTGCTTGGTCAGCCACTACGGGGTCTATTGTCTAAACAACCCGTGGCTTCGAACTTCAAAATTATTCTAGCCACAGCTGCATTTGTCAGCGGACCATTACCCGTTTGAATCCCCTTCCTATGGCGATAGGATCGTAACGCTGAACTAGCACATTCCCCATTCTGATAATACAGCTTCACTAAAAGCGCCTTTTCAGGTAACGTCAACATGCTGCGACTGTTGGCGCATCTGATTCTCTCTCTCATTACAGCGATTGTTATGCACAGTCAGTGACGTTTTGCTGTCCAGCGCCATCTGTCAGACGTTTTCTGAACTTTTTTTGTTCTAATAAAACCCCATGTCATTCCAAGCATGTGTGTCAATTTTTACCTGTCTATCTACATTATTCCATGGTTTATTAATTTTTCAAATTTATACTGACTTTTTGATCGCCCAGTACTTCAAGAAAACTGTTCAAGAATGTACTAAAGCTTTCATTTGTTTATCAGTTTTTGGCAGTGAGACAAACAAGGCTGAGTGATCAGAAAGTCCTAAGTCAAGACAGAGTTTATGTACATTATCAAAGTAGTAATTTGTTACAATGTTGTCTGCATGTTGCTGAGTGAATATTTTCTCTGGTCAACTCCAAAAAATTTAGTATAAAACCAGAAGTTTTAATTGAATCAATAAATTTTGTTGATTCTTTATTGTCATTTGCAGTGTTTATATTAAAATCTGCTGCTATTACAGGAATGGAGTGACTAAAGCCCTCTCTGGAATTCTATAAATTGAAATGACTACGTATTAAGGTCTTTAAGCTCTACGCAACAACTTTGGAATATGTGATCCACATTTAAACAATTAAAATCTGTTTTCACTTCATAGCTTATAGAAGAGTCCAGGAGTGTGCAGCAACCTCCGTGAGACTTTTTCCCCCTGCAATAGCTGCTTGCAACATTGAAGTTTTCAATTTTATTTAAAATATTTATTGTATTGTATTATTAGAGCTAAGCCAGTGTTCATTTAAACAAATAATTTTTATGTTTTTACATTCTGAGAGAAGAATTTGTAACTCATAGTCTGTAGCTTAGGCTGCTGGAAGATTTAGAATTTAAGCTATTTATATTCCTTTGCATCAAATAAGAACTTTTGCTTATTTTGATGGTATTAAGAATACAATTTCCGTAGACACTCTTTAGCAGTTTCTTTTCAGCTAATGGGCATTTTTCTTTTACATCTCCTGTAGTAAATATTAGTTTCCTTTAGTTTTAATGATTTCACAAACTGCCATAAACACTTTGCTGAAGGTCATCGATCCTAGTCTGTTTAGATGCAGTCCATCCTTGGCTAGACATCCCTTGCCCAAAAACTTATTTGAATTTATAAATATAGCCCTAGTCTGCTTATTCTGCTAGCTCACTTGATTCAGAATTGCGCTAGCTTTGATTTCATGTTATTTAACTGGGTGTTAAGTTTTCCTATCTGGAGAATAAATGTTTAGTCAGATTCCAGTAATAATTAAATGTATAGGAATCAAGTATTATGTTCACATATAACAATTTTTTTTCTTGATGCAATAATTTACCACCAGCCATATGTATTGTAGAAATAACAACTTATGTGCTACCAGTTTCGGCATTACATTGATGCCATCATCAGGCCCCTGTACAATGAGTAGAACAAATGTTGATAAATTATTCCCTCAAGAAATACGTGCCAGCCATTGTCCCACAGTCCATAATGGATCAACAAAAACAATTTTTTTTGCCGTAACTGTCAGTCACTGTGATGACCAAATATAAGTGGGTGTGTCAATTACTTTTAATATATTTTTAAATTCATTTTTTTTTTAGTTTTATTTGGTTCTTTTCTTACAAGGTTAATAATTATGGAATGATATCATATGGTCTGTGTAATTTTGAAGTGCTATTTCATGCGTAACTATCTTCTGTCATATTTATGGTAGAAAGTGCGATGATAAATTAACTTTCATTTCTGAAAGGAAACAGCATTAAATTTCATGGTCAATTACCGAAAGAATAGTCTTCCAAGGTGACTGTGTGCCGTAGCTATTTTAAAGTTACTAATGAAATTCTTTAGTAATTCATGTAAAAGGCATTAACAGTAGAAACAAAATTTTCTTTACCAGTGCCATCAATGCTAATTATTTCAAGTTAGAAATTACAGGAAGTTAATATTTTCATTTCTCAGTTTTTTATGTAACTTCAATTCATTTAAAGAGAGTTGGTGACATTAAATTGGTGAACTCAGAGGAGGACAATCAATGAAAAGGAGGAATATAATTTTGTGTTGTATATTTAGTTTGTAAAATTGGTTGCACAAAAAAGATGTCCAAGTTAATGAAAAGTTTAAACCTGAATTATGTACAGTAATAAAAAAAGTGCAGAGGTTCTTACCAATCGTAAATAAGTCGCAGTCAAAACAGAATTTGATCAAATTAAAGACATGCTAACACATGAACTTCAGAGATAGAAACAAGGTGTAAGGGCTCATGTAAGTAAGTCACGGTAAGAGCTATATGCTGTCCGCAATGACGCAAGTAAAATTCCAGCAGCAGTAGCCAGCAATAGTGATGAATACTTTGTTCCACTGCAACCTGAAATGTTGTATTGGGAAGCGAATCTTGATCCAAACCCATATACAAATTACTCAGTGTAAGACTGGGGCAGCAAATGCTGTCTCCACAATATTGATGTGAGAGAGTCTTCTAAAGCATTGTCAATTTAAAGTGTTTATATACCCAGTAAGAAAGGACTACTTCATCCAGTAATTTTCATCAAGAAGTTTTGAGGGCTGCTGTGCAGATCATGTACAGACACTCAGAAGGTACAATTTGTAGTTTCACATATTCAAGGTGATGGGCCCCTCTGGGTGCTGGAAATTATTAGTGATGTGAAACTTACAAGCAATTTGAAAGATCTTTTCTAGCCAAATATTGGTCTCTAAGCATTCAAGAGAGATTACATGAAGCAGTTTATTTGCCTGCAGCTTATGATAGTAAGCAGAGAACTTTACATACATATTTCGAAAAGTACATAAACAAAATAGAGTACTGGGATGACACAATATCAACAAAAGACATAATCCAAATTCTCAAGGCAAAACTGCCACTGGACCTGAAAGAAAAGCTATTGCATACATCTGAAACTGATACAGAACAATTTGTGTATGTAGTTGGTTCAACTGACTTGCCATACAAGGACACAGAAACATGGACTTATGTCTGTGATCACAATAACGTTGAAGAGAATCAACAGCAAAATAATAATAATAATTATAGCAATAATAACAATAACCGTAGTTGTAATCCCAGTGGAAATAGTAACAGTAGATCCTCACCCTAACAAAATTAAAGAAATAACTATGCTAATAATGGTACTAACAGGCCACTGTTTGGCCAAAAGAGAAGGTGTGATACAGGTACAATACTCGGTAGCAAAATAATAATAACTATAATAAGAATAACCCCCCAATGAACCATGGTCCTTGCCATTAGTGGGGAGGCTTGCGTGCCTCAGCGATACAGATAGCCGTACCGTAGGTGCAACCACAACAGAGGGGTATCTGTTGAGAGGCCAGACAAACATGTGGTTCCTGAAGAGGGGCAGCAGCCTTTTCAGTAGTTGCAGAGGCAACAGTCTGGATGATTGACTGATCTGGCCTTGTAACACTAACCAAAATGGCCTTACTGTCCTGGTACTGCAAACGGCTGAAAGCAAGGGGAAACTTCAGCCATAATTTTTCCCGAGGGCATGCAGCTTTACTGTATGGCATGGAGAGCTGCATCAAACCAGTCTCTGGACTGAAGACCACAACAACAATAAGAATATTGTCAGATGATGGTGATGCTCAAAGTAACTGGCAACAGAATCCTGTACCACAGAATTCAAATAAAAATCGGAATGAAAATAATAATAGTCATAAAATAGTAGTCACAGTCTGAAATTGAGAACACAAAACCAACCGGTGGGTTAATGAAGTTATCAAAAGTAATCAACCATCTAACAGCAATTCAACAAACTAATGTCAGCCACATAGTGCCCTCAGATAGTGATTGGGAATAGTGTAGGGGGGCAAAACTACAGAACATACCAATTTTATCAGATATAATGAAGGTAAAGATATATGTGATGAGTTATGTTCTGATAATAACTACTGTAAGGAGGAAAATAAGCTGCATTCACAGCTGTAGTGTGCAATTTACCTACCATAGCAATTGTAGACACAGTGTGTCAGCAAATGTACTTTCCCTCAACTCATTTAAGTAAATATGTGAGATGGGTACACCTTCCACATTACCAGTTAATAGGTGCCATGGGCACTAGATTGAAGAACATTAGCTGACAGACACAGGTGGAAATTTTTACAGGGAACAGGGCATTTAATGGCACATTCCTGGTACTGGAGAATGTCAGACACAAAAATCAACCTCTCTGTAGGTAATCCCATGTTAAGGTGGATGATAAAGAATTAGTTCTGGACTTATGACAAAGCAAATTTTGCCAGAGGGTAAAGGTTAAGTTTATGGGTGTTGAAAGACCGTTAATAGGTAGTCTTTTAATTACTCATGCTGATGACACTAAGTGCACTGACAACATATTGCACCACAGGGCAAGGTCCTAGAATCTGGCTATTTTAACTGAACAACAAAGAAATGAACTCAGTAGTCTCTTGTATAAATACTTACAGCTATTCATCCAAAACTGCCGTGTAGTCAAAAGTTACATATATTATAAGCAAGTAAAACTTCATGAAACATATTGCTGTGCTGCCTATAAATTCCCTGGACCAAAAGAGGCAGTAAATAAAGAGATTAGGAAAATGTTAGATTGGGTAGTTATAGATATATCACTTTCTCACTATGCCAGTAGCATGGAAGTTATTTACTGGTGTATCCAGAATCAAATAGAGGAGGAGGATTGTATTATCATAAAGATCTAAAGAGACTTACACAGTGATGTTGTATTGTAATTTTATTTATCCTGTAGATTATATGTTGTGTGCAAAGAAGCATGTGATGATACAGCATAAGTCAAAAATTGAGATGAGATGATAACATGTTTCAAATGTTTATGACAGTGATCTTAAGTGTTCATATAATACAATACATGTGTAATGCCAAGAAACATAAAAGTGTATAGGTGGATATTTTGTGAAAAATTCAGAATTGCACACTATTTCTAAACATATTCACATTATTGAGGAGAAGAAACATATAACCGAATAACATGGAAATTCAGAAGTACTATTACTGAAGTAAAACAGTAAAGGAGACACACTACTGTATTAAGGTGTTAAGGTTTACATACAAAGTACAGAACACGGACAGAATAAATTTTTATGTTTCCAGATATTCATCTGTACTATAACAACACTTTTGCAATAAATATTTGTGGACATCTGTTTTAAATTTTGAAGTGTCTTTTATTATTTTAATGTTATTAGGTAGCATATTGTACAGTCTGTTTCTTGTTTGCAGTGGTCCATTCTGTTTGTGTTGTGTATGAATGTTGAATATGTATATCCAGCTCTCTCCTTGTGTTAATATAGATGAATCCTGTGGTTAGTCAAAACAAGTGAATAGCTATTTTCTAAGATTTTTCCTGACAAATATTATTACTTGTAAGATATATAGACATGTATATAATGATAGTGCATATGTTATGTTAACCTTGAATATATATTAACATTAGTGTTATAAAACCTTAAGTACAGCAGAAAAAGTTTTTGTGGTTTAATGGTGATGCTAGTGAAAGATAAAGACAAAATAAGAGGTTGAAGATAATCTGTTTGCAAAGACAAAACTACAAAAAGCATGAAGCAAATCTTTCAAAAAAAACTAATCATGTGAGATAAAGAACTCTTCTTATGAAAAATGATTGTGGACAGTCTAAATAGTGTTACAGAACGCAACAACTGATAAATGTACATAGTGTTTTAAGTTTCAAGTGTATTCAGTAGTCAATATTTTTAGTCATTTTAGCTAGCTTTGATTTTATTTACATTTGTGTTTTTTATGTATGTGCCTTTTAGTATGTTAAGTATGTCCTGTACATGAAGGTATTTTAATCAGAATATGAACTTTCTTTCTGTCTGTCTTGGGGCCTTTGTTGCGCTTCAACATGGGGTCTGCCCTGTTACTATTGATTTGGCAGTGTTAGTTGCAGTGTGTGGCCAGATGCCCCTTCTGCCACCACCCCGAACCCTCTGGAACGGAATTCGTGTACCCCAGCTGTCTGTATCTAGTGTAAACCATGGAACAGTGCGAATGTTTTCGAATGACTGCAAGTCGTGTAACTGAGGCGGAACGTGGGGACCAGCCCAGGATTCACCTAATGGGATGTGGAAAACCGCCTAAATACCACATCCAGGCTGGCCGGCAGACTGGCCCTCATCATTAATCTGCCGGGCGGATTCAATCCGGGGCCGGCACGCCTACCAGAGTCCAGGAAGCAGCAGTGTAGCACTCTCGGCTACCCTGGCAGGTTAATCTGAATATGAACTAATGGATTTAAATACTTAATGAAATGAAGCTGGGGGTGTCATTGTAGTTACTTTTTGCTTTTTGTAAGAATATGTACATAAGTACACAGAGTATACAGTAATTCCTTTCCGTGATATTAAATGAAGGATGACTGTGTAAATACTATAGTTCAAAGGCAGGGGTCAGGTCAACAACATTAATAATTTTGCAGTTAAATTGTGTTCATTTAAATTTTGACACCATTTGGACATTACTTTTGTTCTGTTCAGCAGAGGCATCTCGGAAGAATTACAAAGGAGTCTGCATCCATGTAGGTACAAATTCTGTTAGAAGCAGCACTGAAGAGAAAATTGTAAATGAAACAAGAAATTTAATTTGATCTGCCAGTAACCTCTAAAAAACGTCTAGAATTGTGGTGAGTGATATTATCTACAGGAGATCATTCAGTGATCATATTGAGACAATAAGCTGTGATTTAAACGAGAACTGTAACAATGTAGGTGCTGTGTTCATAAATCTGAATAAATTCTTAAGCAATAAATGTTGGGTGAAGACGGTCTGCATTTAAATAGGTTGTTGTTGTTGTGGTCTTCAGTCCTGAGACTGGTTTGATGCAGCTCTCCATGCTACTCTATCCTGTGCAAGCTTCTTCATCTCCCAGTACCTACTGCAACCTACATCCTTCTGAATCTGCTTAGTGTATTCATCTCTTGGTCTCCCTCTACGATTTTTACCCTCCACGCTGCCCTCCAATGCTAAATTTGTGATCCCTTGATGCCTCAAAACATGTCCTACCAACCGATCCCTTCTTTTAGTCAAGTTGTGCCACAAACTTCTCTTCTCCCCAATCCTATTCAATACCTCCTCATTAGTTACGTGATCTACCCACCTTATCTTCAGCATTCTTCTGTAGCACCACATTTCGAAAGCTTCTATTCTCTTCTTGTCCAAACTAGTTATTGTCCATGTCTCACTTCCATACATGGCTACACTCCATACAAATACTTTCAGAAACGACTTCCTGACACCTAAATCTATACTCGATGTTAACAAATTTCTCTTCTTGAGAAACGCTTTCCTTGCCATTGCCAGTCTACATTTTATATCCTCTCTACTTCGACCATCATCGGTTATTTTACTCCCTAAATAGCAAAACTCCTTTACTACTTTAAGTGTCTCATTTCCTAATCTAATTCCCTCAGCATCACCCGACTTAATTTGACTACATTCCATTATCCTCGTTTTGCTTTTGTTGATGTTCATCTTATATCCTCCTTTCAAGACATTGTCCATTCCGTTCAACTGCTCTTCCAAGTCCTTTGCTGTCTCTGACAGAATTACAATGTCATCGGCGAACCTCAAAGTTTTTACTTCTTCTCCATGAATTTTAATACCTACTCCGAACTTTTCTTTTGTTTCCTTTACTGCTTGCTCAATATACAGATTGAATAACATCGGGGAGAGGCTACAACCCTGTCTCACTCCTTTCCCAACCACTGCTTCCCTTTCATGCCCCTCGACTCTTATAACTGCCATCTGGTTTCTGTACAAATTGTAAATAGCCTTTCGCTCCCTGTATTTTACCCCTGCCACCTTCAGAATTTGAAAGAGAGTATTCCAGTCAACATTGTCAAAAGCTTTCTCTAAGTCTACAAATGCTAGAAACGTAGGTTTGCCTTTTCTTAATCTTTCTTCCAAGATAAGTCGTAAGGTCAGTATTGCCTCACGTGTTCCAACATTTCTACGGAATCCAAACTGATCTTCCCCGAGGTCGGCTTCTACCAGTTTTTCCATTCGTCTGTAAAGAATTCGCGTAAGTATTTTGCAGCTGTGACTTATTAAACTGATAGTTCGGTAATTTTCACATCTGTCAACACCTGCTTTCTTTGGGATTGGAATTATTATATTCTTCTTGAAGTCTGAGGGTATTTCACCTGTCTCATACATCGTGCTCACTAGATGGTAGAGTTTTGTCATGACTGGCTCTCCCGAGGCCATCAGTAGTTCTAGTGGAATGTTGTCTACTCCCGGGGCCTTGTTTCGACTCAGGTCTTTCAGTGCTCTGTCAAACTCTTCACGCAGTATCTTATCTCCCATTTCGTCTTCATCTACATCCTCTTCCATTTCCATAATATTGTCCTCGAGTACATCTCCCTTGTATAAACCCTCTATATACTCCTTCCACCTTTCTGCCTTCCCTTCTTTGCTTAGAACTGGGTTTCCATCTGAGCTCTTGATATTCATACAAGTGGTTCTCTTCTCTCCAAAGGTCTCTTTAATTTTCCTGTAGGCAGTATCTATCTTACCCCTAGTGAGACAAGCCTCTACATCCTTACATTTGTCCTCTAGCCATCCCTGCTTAGCCATTTTGCACTTCCTGTCGATTTCATTTTTGAGACGTTTGTATTCCTTTTTGCCTCCTTCATTTACTGCATTTTTATATTTTCTCCTTTCATCAATTAAATTCAATATTTCTTCTGTTGCCCAAGGATTTCTATTAGCCCTCGTCTTTTTACCTACTTGATCGTCTGCTGCCTTCACCACTTCATCCCTCAGAGCTACCCATTCTTCTTCTACTGTATTTCTTTCCCCCATTCCTGTCAATTGTCCCCTTATGCTCTCCCTGAAACTCTCTAGAACCTCTGGTTCTTTCAGTTTATCCAGGTCCCATCTCCTTAAATTCCCACCTTTTTGCAGTTTCTTCAGTTTCAATCTGCAGTTCATAACCAATAGATTGTGGTCAGAATCCACATCTGCCCCAGGAAATGTCTTACAATTTAAAACCTGGTTCCTAAATCTCTGTCTTACCATTATATAATCTATCTGAAACCTGTCAGTATCTCCTGGCTTCTTCCATGTATACAGCCTCCTTTCATGATTCTTGAACTAATTATTAGCTATGATTAAGTTATGCTCTGTGCAAAATTCTACAAGGCGGCTTCCTCTTTCATTCCTTCCCCCCAATCCATATTCACCTACTATGTTTCCTTCTCTCCCTTTTCCTACTGACGAATTCCAGTCACCCATGACTATTAAATTTTCGTCTCCCTTCACTACCTGAATAATTTCTTTTATCTCGTCATACATTTCATCTATTTCTTCATCATCTGCAGAGCTAGTTGGCATATAAACTTGTACTACTGTAGTAGGCATGGGCTTTGTGTCTATCTTGGCCACAATAATGCGTTCACTATGCTGTTTGTAGTAGCTAACCCGCACTCCTATTTTTTTATTCATTATTAAACCTACTCCTGCATTACCCCTATTTGATTTTGTATTTATAACCCTGTAATCACCTGACCAAAAGTCTTGTTCCTCCTGCCACCGAACTTCACTAATTCCCACTATATCTAACTTTAACCTATCCATTTCCCTTTTCAAATTTTCTAACCTACCTGCCCGATTAAGTGATCTGACATTCCACGCTCCGATCCGTAGAACGCCAGTTTTCTTTCTCCTGATAACGACGTCCTCCTGAGTAGTCCCCGCCCGGAGATCCGAATGGGGGACTATTTTACCTCCGGAATATTTTACCCAAGAGGACGCCATCATCATTTAATCATACAGTAGAGCTGCATGTCCTCGGGAAAAATTACGGCTGTAGTTTCCCCTTGCTTTCAGCCGTTCGCAGTACCAGCACAGCAAGGCCGTTTTGATTAATGTTACAAGGCCAGATCAGTCAATCATCCAGACTGTTGCCCCTGCAACTACTGAAAAGGCTGCTGCCCCTCTTCAGGAACCACATGTTTGTCTGGCCTCTCAACAGATACCCCTCCGTTGTGGTTGCACCTACGGTACGGCCATCTGTATCACTGAGGCACGCAAACCTCCCCACCAACGGCAAGGTCCATGGTTCATGGGGAAATAGGTTAGGATCCAAAATTTTTAGTAAAATGTTCGCTGATACTTGTAAAATTCAGCAAAATAGGGGAAACTTATAAGAAATGATGGGTATGAGAAACAGTGTTTGGTAATGAAAACAGCAAGACCAAATAGACACCAAAGAATGAGTATGCTTGAGATCATAAATAGAAAAGAAAGCCCCCTATATAATGCACATGAATATAAATTGTCTACATGCTGGTTTTTCAAACAAAAGTCATAAAGTGGTCGAATTATAGATTATTGCATCTCAATGTAGAAATATCAATGTTATTTACCTCAGTGAAAATTGGCTTACATTTGACAACATTAAAATTCTTAATAAAATTGAAAATTTCAAATAAGCCAACAGCTTTCATAGACGAGAGAAATCACATGGAGGCTCTTGCATACTTACTCATCCTGATATAAAATATGAAATAAGAAATTATTTTAATCATTTGAATGAAGAGTGTATATTTGAAAGCTGCTTTACCGAATTGAGGAAACTAAATGTCCTAGTAGTTTCTATTTATAGAGTATCAAAGAAAGCTACAATTGAAGCTTTTCTGGTGAAATTTCATTGCCTGCTTGAAAAACTCTGTAAAGGAAAAAGATAATAGCTGCTGACTCCAATATTAATGTCATAGTTGAAAGCAATGATGATGTGTCCAATTTCACTGACTTTATAAAAAAAAACTTTGCTTCAAAATAAACTTCATGCAACCAAAAGAGTGAATGCACAATCAGCTACCTGTATTGATAATATTCTAACTTATTATGTATTTGAAGATGTTTATAAATTTTGCATGACTTCAGGAATCTCTGACTATTTTGCATTATTCACTGAACTACCAAAAATTAACAAACAAATTTCATGTAAAAAAAAGCCATATGAAAAGGAACTTCAATGGAAAAAATTCAATTACATTTAGAAATAAGAGAGATTGAATGGCCTTACAATAACTGTATTTTGAGTAATAGTGACTTGAACAATTTTTTAAGTAACTTTCTTGAAATATTTAATGAAACTTTTCCACTTAGAATTACATGCAACAAAACAACTAATAAACTTAAATGGGTAACCCATGGTATTAAAATTTCTAGTGCCAGGAAGAGGAAACTCGACAACAAACTGAAATATAATAAAAACAGATGTTTCACTGAGTATGTTTGTCATTATAAAGCTATATTTAAAATAAGTTTTGATGGCAGCCAAACAAATGGCAAAACAGTTCATCGTACAACATAAAAATAAATCAAACACAGAGTGGTCTGTTGTGAAATCAGACTTAGATGTTAGAGTTAGTAGTTCCGAAATGTCTAGGATTAAAATAGATGATAGCTTTATTGTAAACTCAGCTCAAATATCAGAATATTTAAATGAATTCTTCATAAATGTGGCAAAGTCAGATGTTAATGTAGCGGAGTGTCAGAGTAAAGTAAATCCCTTTGGAATCCACCAAGAAGCTGAGTATCTTACAGATATTAAAAAACTCACAATACTGGATTTGGAAAATACTATATTATCATTGATAAATAAAAACTGCTGGTGGGATGGGATACTCTCTAAAGTGATGAAAATGCTGTGTGGCATAATAGCTCCTCCCCTAATTAAGATATTCAGTCTTTTGAACAGGGATGTTTTCCTGATGTTTTGAAGTATGCCAAAGTCAGACCTTTGTTCAAGAAAGGGTCGTGGGGAGACATGGGAAACTATCAGCCTATTTCTATTCTTCCAGTCCTGTCAAAAGTGTTAGAGAAAGTAACTGCAAACCAGATCATAAACTTTATTGTAAAAAATGATGTTTTAAGTAACCAATTAGGATTTCAACCAGGGAAAAAACGCTTTGGATGCAGTGAATAAATTTTAAAAGATAGGCAAATCATTGGATCAGAGGAGTAAAGTTGCAGATACCATCTGTCATCTCACAAAAGCATTTGACTCCCTGAACCATGACTTGCTTATCTACAAATCAGAAAAATATGGGATTAAGGACAATGCTCAAAATTGTCCAACATCATACTTACACAACAGAAGACAAAGGGTAACTATCACCTTAGATGCAGTGAACTATTATTCTAAATGGAGTACAGTATCACAAGATGTACCTCAAGGCTCTATTTTGGGGCCAATCCTGTTACTAGTCTTACATAAATGACTTACCCATAAATATAAATTCCCCATCAGTTCTGTTTGCAGACAATATTTTCTGTTTTAATTGAAGATGACAATGCAGAAAAAATTCCAAGCTTCATCATAAGCACGCTGGATAGCCTAGAAAACTGATTCCACTTAAATGGGTTGAAACTGAACATTGCAAAAACTCATATCAACCTTTGCAAGAAGTTGACACAATCAAATTCCTGGGATTAAATGTGGAAAAGAACTTAAGCTGGAATACACGTACTGACTTCCTATGAAATAAACTAAACAATTTTGCATTTGCAATGCAAGTACTAGCAAATTTCACTGACTTGAGTACATGAAAAATTGCTTATCATAGTTATTTTGAATCTGTCATTAGATATCAGATAATTTTCTGTGGAAGTTCAAGTAGTGTGCCTCAAACTAAAACTGCAAAAGAAAATTGTCCAATACATGAGAACTGCACAGTGAACAGAGTCTTGTCGCCCTATTACTTCAGGAACTGCAAATCCTAACTGTTCCCTCCATATGCATTTAAAATTATAATCTTCCTGCACTGCAGACAAAAATTATTTGAGTAGAATCATTTTAACCACACATATAACAGAAGAAATAAAAATTTTATGCTACCCACACACCAGTTGAAATAACTTGCATGGACTCCATAGTACATGGGGACGACAATATATAACAAGTTAATGGGCAAAAACAAATTTTATATGAAGTCATAAATTTTAAAAACAAAGCTACAGCAGATTTTGTGTGTGTGTGGGGGGGGGAGGGGGGCGGGAGGTGGCTACTGTTCAATAGAAGAATTCATAGAGGATGAAATGATCATTTGAGCAAGATGTAATTGTTAGATTTTATTGTGTTATTATTATTATGCTGTCTGTTAACATCAGCTGTTCTTTGCTTATGGTGAAATTTTACCACAATCTGACATGTCTCCTGTACCTGAATCAAATGATTTAGATTATATACATTGAGACAACCACAATTCACGATGTAGCAAGATAGTATTCATGATTTTCTTTCTGTTCGAGGCACATAGATTTGAAAAAACCCTTGAACAGAGATTTCCTTCAGTCAGTGAATTACACTGGGTGCCAAATATTCATAGAATACACACATGTAAAGTACGACCTCACAGTACAAAGAAATGAGGCCCATACACATAATGACTTGTAAAGCTTATAAGCAAGAATTATTGTAAATGTATGTTTACGTCTTCACAGTATATGTAAATCATTTTTTGATGAAGTATCTGGGTTAAAAGGCCACACACACTTTGAAAACAGAAGGTATCTTGGACATAGTACGTAGCGAATAGTCTCAACATCACAGTGATTAATCAAAAGGCTTTATGTAATCCGAACAGTGAAACTGAATGCCAAAGTCAGTGCTATTACAGACTGCCATAGAAAGCCATGGTACATGAACTTTGAGACCAAAATGACAAAGAGCATGATTGTACTAGTGTGTTGTGCAGGACAACCAAGCTAGTGCTGAAAATGCATAATAAAATTTGCACTTACCTTAATTGATGTGTCGAGTTGTGTGAGTGAGTGAAGCGTCCTGTGTAAAAACTGCTGTGTGAAACATGACTAGATGCTTTGCTGTACTCAGAACTCTACAACACAAGTGAACGTAGTGTGTTCCACAAACTGTCATTTCTACAGGGTAAAGAGCCTTGCATGACAACAATGCTCCACACGAGACTCTGGATTGTCGCCGTGGAATCACTCACGTGATGGTGCAGTAATCAAAAGTGTAATTGACATATATGTGCTCTACTATGGACGTTTCTTAAGTGCACCTAGTGCTGAAATAATGTAACTGTGAACCCTATCAAAAGTAGTAAACAGTGATTGTGGTGCAGTATAAATATTCGTTTCAACGTAGACAACAGTACCTGAATGTAAATGATAATGTAGACAGATACATGAAAGAATCAGCCCAGAATAAGAAACTGTCACCACAAACAAGAAAACTTAATAGAATGAAGCATCCTCATGAAAATATATGTTAGTACACAGCTTTTCAGTCGACACATTGTAACTCTGTACTAGTGTGTTAATACCAAATGATTTATCCCACTTACACAACCTGGCATATGGAAAAACAATCTGTCCACCCTGTATCTTGTTGGCCACCTATGACAACCTGATCTGTCTTCCTGTGTTACTGTCCACTTCTGAGAGTCCTGGCGTCTTCCTACAACATGCCTGGCGAGCCGTCATTCCTTCAGTCCGTCATAATGACTGAGCAGCTTTTCAAACAGGGATTATTCTACATTAGATAGTGTAAGCCAAATGGTGTAACTACCTATGAACCCTGAATAGGGATGTGGAAATGGAAATGGATTAATAATTTTAGAATAATTGGAAAAATTGATTGGAAAGAAAGTTGAGAAAATTTTGAAGGTAATTTATGAATCTGTGCACAATCTTAGGTGAACTTTAACTGATACCAATATCAACAGACCTTGATTATCATTACATTCAAGGTCAATAAACATAATCTGTATTACGTACTGCTGCTTTCAGTAGTGTGTGGTACCAAATAATCACCGCAACCATTGAAATTGTCAATCTGTCTATAAGTTCTTAAACACAAAAAGCACAATACTTTTAGTATAAGTAAATCAAATTCAATTGGTGCCTATCAAGTCTGAGTCATTACTTCACATTAATGCCATTGTGTTTAGTCTCGAGTGTGACAATGTCGATGCAGGAACACTGTTCCAGATACAGCGTTAATTATTCTTGTGTTCTCCGAACCTTGTGATGCAGGATCTTGGCAGCAGGTGAAATGATGAACAGATAAGAGTTGAACTTATAACTGTGTGAATAAATATTCCTTTTCTAAAAACTTTTTATAATACTTTAATGAATGGTTAAAATACACATTTTTAACCATGCTGGTACAACTGATCAAGCATAAGTCCATATCCGAAACAAAAGGGAGAAGATAGATGAATTAATAAATCGAAGAGCGTATTCCTTACTTTGTTTCAGACAGATATGTAACGATGTATCAAAACATTATTCTTGCCACAAAACAACTCGTTAATTTAGTTTTGGCAGTGTCTTTGGTTTATAGCTCATCCAGTTTACATATTTCTTATTGATAAGAAAAGAAAAGAAACAAAAATAATATGATTCAATACAACCCTTATCACCCTTGAAATGGATGATGGCTACAACTAAGAGAAATACAACAACAACACTTACTGAAATGTAAAAACTTTTAATCTCATAAAGAACTGAAGAATTTTTATGTAACTAAGGTATCTATAATGTGTTGTGAACGATGCTAATCAAATTACAAAAATAATTCATGTTTATCTAACATTTTAGATATTATGCATGTTTTGTAATGTTTCATGCTGACATGTTTATGCCTTGGAATATTTTATGTTATGACAATGTTGAATGCGTTTATGAATATAAGAAAAGGCTGAGGAGGTCTGTATGTCCAGCTCTGGTTTTTTTTTTTTTTTTTTTTTTTTTTTTTTTTTTTTTTTTTTTTTTTTTTTCCGCCACGTTTTCCATGGGACTGTGCCTGAATAGATTGACGGACGATTTTTAATTGAGGCAAAGTTAGAACACAGGTCTCAGTCAAGCAGCAAAGGCAAACGACAAGAATGAAAATATAAATGGCAAAATATCTAATCAAATTGCAAACAGCCGCCTTAGTTAACTGAATGAATTACATGTAATATCAGTGTACCAATAAAAGACTGGGGTAATTAAAAACTCAGACACGTGACCATGATTGTTGTCAGTGACAAAGTGAACAGTAGTTCAATGTTCACATCAGACATAAGCATATAGTGTCAGATCAAGATCCAAGGGGGCTTTTATGGTTGCACTTTACAAATTTTTCCCCTGAATTTTATTAATGTAAATATGTAGAAACACACACTCTAAAGTGCTCAAACAAAACATATAAAACTTTAGGGGTATATTATCAGAGATAACAGAGCCTGTAATCACAAAGATCATTGACATACATGATTATACAGGTTCTGTCCCAAACTTTCCCAGAATGAACTTTTTAAAAAAATCATTTGTTCAATACCAGTTTGCAATCTTTCCAGAACTTTTCAAAGTATTCTTCCCCTGCTTCAGTGCACCATTGCCAACACTTCACCCAATCATTGAAGGTTTAAAGCTGGTTTTACTGCCTCAAGCGTATGATACTGACTTCCTTTCAGGATTCTTTTGATCCTTGGGAACAAAAAGAAGTCCACTGGTGCCAGATTGTGACTGTATGGTGGCTGGGGCAGCATTGCCACACCTGTTTTGGTTAACAATGAGCACAGTATGGCTTCACGCGTTGTCATAGAGCATGATCCAGTTGTCACAAATTTCTTTTCAGACGCGTCAAACTCTGTTGGGAAATGGTTTGAGCACTGCACAGTAAAACTCCTTGTTGACTCTTTGTCCTTGTGGCATGAATTCACTGTGAACCACACCATTTCTGTCAAAAACTGCAATGAGCATTGCCTTGATTGGTGATTTGCTCATGTGTGCTTTTTTTGGGTGTGGAGACACCTTGGTGTGCCAATCGCTTCTCTGATGCTTTGTTTCGGGATGATGCTCAGAAATCCATGTCTCTTCTCTCATGATCACTCTGTTTTCTGGGTCTGTTTTGTAGCGATCACGCAGTTCCTGGCACTTTGAAAAACGCTACTCCTTCATCTCACTCATCAGGACTTGTGGCACCATTTTTATGCAGACTTTCCTCATTTGAAGATCCTCAGTTAAAATGTGGTGAATGATTGTTTTTAGTATTCCATAGTCCTCTGCAATTAGCCAAACACTTAGTTGTTGGTCCTTGTCCACTACTAGATGCATTTTTTGCATTTATTATGTTGGTGGTGTCCCAAGCAGTTGTCATCATTGATGGGCTCCCAACTGTCCCGAAAATTCTTGTGCCACATGAAAGTTTGGCTTTGTTTCATCGCCAGGTCCCTGTGTGCTTTTTGAAGAACTTCAAGCATCTCTGCCCTGTTTTTGCCCAGTTTCACACAGAACTTGATTGTATAACATTCCTCCAAAAATTAGTTAATTTTTTTCTTGACAAGGGTTCATTAGGTACCTCTTCATGGAGCGTGACCCTGCCTCAACAACTGCCTGCAGGCGATTGACACTGATATCGTTTCGAAGCTTATATCTCCCACCAATTTCTCCGCCCATAGCTTTGCCCTACCAGCCAGTATTGCTGACTACAAAAAATCATTTTGGGAACTTAAGGGACAGACCCTGTATAAACCATTGTACTTGGGTCTTTGACTTCACTTTTTGATCTCATTGTCTGCTTATTTTGCTCTCTACTTTTGTTATTCGCTTGATTTGGAGCTGCACTATCTTTGATGTGGGTGTTCAGCTTTAGTTGTTGTCTATAGGATAAACGTTTAATCAGATTCTAGTAATAATTAAGCACACAGGAATGAAGTATTATGTTCACAGACAACACCCCACCCCCCCCCCCCCTCCCCCATCGTAACTATCGATTAATCACTGTGATCACCAAAAGTAAGTGCGTGTGTCAGTTACTTTGAATTTTTTTCAATTAATTTTTTATTTAGTTTAAAATACCATTCCTTTCCTTACAAGATTAGTACATATGGAATAATTACATGAAAGCTGTTCTTTTGGTCCATTTAATTTTCAAGTTAGCGATTATGGAATAATTAAATACGGTCTAGTTTCATTTGGTCCACGTAATTTTCAAGTGCCATTTCATGTTATCTATCTTTTGTTTTTAAACTCTGATAGAACGTATGTTCATTTTCACATTACGAAGTCCGATTATGAATTAACATATTCTTTTCCAAAAGGAAACAGCATTAAATTTCACATTAAATTCATATATTACCATATAACTGTCTTCCAAGCTAACTGTGGGCTGTTGTGGTTTAAATTTGCTTCTGAAGTTGTTTAATAATTAATGTAAAAACATTAATCGTAGAATTAAAGTTTTCTTTAATGTTTCCAGCATTGCTAATTATTTAAGGAGAGGTGGTGATGTTAAAAAAACCTTGAGTTTCAGTAGTATTGCAATTAAAATACAATGATTAACATATGCTTTGTCTGATATATACAATACATCGTTAAATAATAATTTGTTTTATTAGAATTTGCTGTCACATTTCCAAAATAATTTTCATAGTGTATCCTCACATTATACAAACATTCGATACACAAACGAAAAATTATATTTATGACAAAATTGTACCTAATGACTAGAAAACTATTGAGCATCAACAGTTGGGGATTATATAATTTATTAATGAAAATGAATCCAAACCGGGCCAGAATATAGGTGTTATCACATAGTTCATTAACTGAGGAAAAGTTCTGTTGGATACTGATTTATTACAACAGACAAATTCTTAACATTTTTCCGTGTAGGCAGTGACAGCCTCATCACATAATGGGATAAATATAGTAGCAGTTATGGCTATCTTTTTTGAAATAATTAGCTGTTTACTTTCTTTTTTTCCATTTGTTTCGTTTTCGTGTTACTGCCCCTTATACACTCAATGTTAACACTAAAGCATCTAAGCATATTCGGTAAACTGACTTCTCCCGCAGCATCCAAATGAAAGAATAATTCAAATTGTCTAGGAAAATGCAACTAACTATTGCGGCAATTGAAAATTTGTGATTCATGTACTTTGTGGCTGTCTTTATATTTGTTAGTTCAAGTAATAATGCAAAAAAAAAAAAAAAAAAAAAAAAAAAAAAAAAAAAAATCTCACTGAGGATCTTAAATTTTGTTCCACACATCCTTTGTAGTGCCTGCTTTCAGACTTGATGATATTCTTCATTGTGTTCACTGTCATCTGCTTCAGACTCTTCTATTGATGGTGGTTCATAGACACTCCATTGAAGGATTTATCCATAAATTAACCCTGTTATGATTCATACATGTTAAATAGCTGTTCAAATTGCAGATCACTTGGCTCATTATTATTATTATTTTTACAAGGAGAATTAATCACAGGTAATAATACACATCAGTGAACCACCTACAATGAAGGCTACAACAGTTACAGACGCAATTACAACAAAGAAATATACTATGTTTGGAGATATTTTTAACAATTCACAATCTGTGGACTTGTTATCTCATGCCCACATATCTTCAAATGAGATACTGGATCATTCTATGAAACATGAACTTCTGGCAAGCAGTTCACGCATTCTGGCCATGGCAATCAATGCTTTATCCTTGATTTCAATTCATGCTGCCATATACATTGATGAGCCACAACAATATAACCACCTGCTTAAGAGCATATTGATCTGTGTTTGGAATCCAATGCAGCAGTGATCCTGCTTGTCATGGATTCAAGTCCTTGGTAGGTGTCTGGACGTATGTGGCACCAAGACTAATTACAGGCCAGTGGTTGTGGGTGTAGAGATGACACTGTGTTCCAATGTATGTTAATTTCATGCTTCTCAAAGCACAGTAGCACAGAGCCCAATCTTGATGCAGCAGTCGTAATGGCAGTGTCTTTATGTCATCTGCTGCTGAGCCCCCATGCTCAACAATGTTCACTGAATGGTGTGCTCCAAAACACTTGTGCATTGACCAACATTGTACTCTTGTTGTCATAATGCCACAGGTCACAGCTATCCTGCTTTACAGAGTGAACAAGTCTCAAACTCCACATTCTGTCATGAGGTGTTGATGTCCAACATCTTGTTGCGTACTCATGGTTTCACTGTACTGCAACCGTTTTCCACAGATGCTCACAACAATACCACATGAACAGTAGAACAATTTTGAGGGTTCCAAAATTCTCATTTCCATGTGTTGGTATAACACTCTGCCTTGAGTCAAAGTTGTTTTTGACAGTGAATTTTTCCATTTGTGACTTGTATAGTCACTAAAATTGTTCCCCATTTGTCTCTGTGCTCTGCTTATATACTTTTTTTACCATGTCACTACCAGGTGGCATTGAGTCTCACCAAGAGCAGTAGTTTTAGTGTTGGAGCATCAGTGTTAATTTACTTGGCATTAACATGTGGGAAGAAACAAAATGTGAATGCTGCCAGTACGATAATCTGTAGCTTATTCTCTGCAGGAAATCATGGTTTACAGGATGGACACATGGTCAAGAGGATGTGCTTCTGGCCCGGTGTAATGTTAAGCTCTTTCTGTACAGCTTAAGCGTTTTCGTGGGCTTGCTTGTTGGCTACTCTTGCAATATCACTCAATGCACCAGAACATATTTATTTCCACTTTGTACAAAAAAACATCTAAACTTTATGACGTAAGCCCACACATTACCGGGCACCCCCAATCATTTAATTACACATTTCTGAACACAATTACTACATCTACATAAGCTTTTATCGTGGCTGACTATCCACGTCCAGTCCATGTACTCTCAACAGCCATTCAACGTCTAATAAACAGTCACTATCTCGAGTCACTCCATTTGTTTTTCAACAATACAAAGCCACATTACTCTTTGCAGCCGGCCATGGAGCTTCCAGGCCGTATTCGATTATTCTTGGCAGGTTGCGCTGAACACTTGCCAGCGCCGACGAATTATCTCCCTTCCAGTTTCGCCTGCACAAACAATAAATGGGTGCAGTATCCCATACTCATCCTTATGCCCTGCTTTAAAATAACAAGTGTTCAAAACGGCTGGAACACAAGTGTCTCCAGACTTTCGTAAAATTCTGGGGGCATTACACTTCCACCATGGTATCTCCAACATTCATCTCCACAGAATATGTGTTAGAGACACTTCCGTGTTATTCATGTAACGTTCAAGCAGGAGGCACCTACCACTTTTAGGAGCAGTTCTCCAACAGTCACTTTGTGCAACAGACCAAGTAAGTTGAAACAGTAATTTGTTTTCAGCACTCTCCAAACCAATAACGATCATGGAGTATTAAAGAGAATGTAACATGTGGACAGAATTGTGTGTCTATTCCTGCAGGGAACTTGTGTGTATCTTACTAATCTCAAATAATGTTGTAGCCAATTTTTTGATCTGCCAGTGGCTATTATGTGCTGCGACTTCAGACTTTTATAATAATGTGCTGACTGCACAGTATGAACACTGAATCTCCTTTGGCAACTTTTTCTTTCCTTCTTCTTCTTCTTCTTCTTCTTCTTTTGCTTTAGAGAAGATAAAAATGCTGTCAAACATCAGAAATATAACCCATTAACAGCTCTTTAAGTGATAGTGTTTTGCCTGCTTAAATGCTCCCCTATAACATGATTTTGAGATTTCTGTTGTCCAAGGAAATCCTGATTTTGCCTACTAATTCGCTCTTTTAACATGTGAGCCTAATTAACTTGGGTAACACCCATTTCACAAAACTTTCTGCAAATGTTATGTCACATGCAATATCCACAATTGGTACGCCAGGTGCCATATTCATTTTGGAATTTTTAGAAATTCTGTGTTGTAACTTGCAGTATGCCATTTCAAAGCAATGGTGCAGTGAAAACTTATTACAAACACATCATCATCATCGAATGTCAATTAATAATGCATTAACAATACAAGCCTTCAAGAGATAGCAATAATAACAATGACAGGAGACTAATTCCAATGACCAAGTTGTAGCATAATGGATAATGTCATGGTTTAGGGATTTGCAGGTTGTAGGTTCGTATCATTATATTTTTTTCATCTTAGCTTTGTTAACAAGTTCTGGGACATTCTTTACGAATGTAATACAAATATGTTCTGCAATATTCGATGTTGTTCACAATTCCGACTGATGAGAGAATGAAGGATGAATTAATAGTATGCAATTTCGGAGTACATGGTTAGGCAGGAACCTAAGAGGACTGCTTAAATTGCTGCATGTGAAACAAGGAGCAATAACATTCATATTCATTTTGATGAAGTTAGTAGCAATCTCTGCAATTGTTGATATCATATATGATGCCATGTCTGCTGAAGGTCTTGTGAGATAGGTGTTACCCAATTCACTCCTTCAACAATGTTAGCTGCAAGCATTAGTTCAACCCAGGAGAAAAATATGAATAAATAAATAAATATACTCCTCCCGAAGAGCCACTTCACAGTGTTGAATAGGAGGGAGTACTGCCTTGAAACACATGTGGGTTTGCTATACTAATTCCCATTGTAAAGTCATGTTCAATTCAAGGCATATGTCCTTCCATTGTGCATGGGTTTACAATACAAACTCTTCTTTCAAACACATGTTTAAGGTGATACATGGAACATAGCCACTCGTGTTTCATATATGGTCACATTTGTTTCATGTTGTGCAGGGTTTAAGGCTGGAGTGTGCTTTCAAGTAAATAATAAGAATTATGGAACTGTTAAAAGATATTGTTATTGCTAATATTGTAAACAATTAACACTTTATCTTATGCTGGTGATAAAATTATAAAGCAGAGTGTGGTTGTTTCATTAGTGTTTGAGATTATATATTTATATTGTGCATTAGGTTGATATGAAACTATTAAAGGACATACTTGGTGATACTGTGGACAATTTTGAAATTGTAAAATATGATGGGGAAAATGGTAGCTCTTCATCTTGTGAAGGTGATTACAGTGTGGTTATTTCATCAAAAAATTTTCAGGATTAAGGCAAATATTTAAAGGCAAAGCCCAAATTCTTTGCCTTTAAATATGTCTGCTTGTGTCTGTGTATGTGCGGATGTGTGTGTGTGTGTGTGCTAGTGTATACCCGTCCTTTTTTCCCCCTAAGGTGGGTCTTTCCGCTCCCGGGATTGGGGTGGCTCCTTGCCCTCTCCCTTGGGACCCACATCCTTTCGTCTTTCCCTCTCCTTCGCTCTTTGCTGGTGGGGCAGCGGTTTGTTGCGAAGGCTTGAATTTTGTGTGTTTGTTTGTGTGTCTGTCGACGTGCCGGCGCTTTCGTTTGGTGGGTCACGTCATCTTTGTTGTTGGATATATATATATATAATAAAAAAATCTGAAAACAGGGATGATGTGACTTGCCGGGCGGGGGCGCTGGCGCGTCGATGGACGCACAGGCGGGCACAAGCATGCATGTGTCTGTGTATGTGCGGATGGATGTGTGTGTGTGTGTGTGTGTGTGTGTGCGCGAGTGTATACCCGTCCTTTTTTCCCCCTAAGGTAAGTCTTTCCGCTCCCGGGATTGGAGTGACTCCTTACCCTCTCCCTTAAAACCCACATCCTTTCGTCTTTCCCTCTCCTTCCCTCTTTCCTGATGAGGCAACAGTTTGTTGCGAAAGCTTGAATTTTGTGTGTATGTTTGTGTTTGTTTGTGTGTCTATCGATGTGCCAGCGCTTTCGTTTGGTAAGTCACATCATCTTTGTTGTTAGATATAAATATAGGAATCAAGTTTTTAAAAGTACCTAAGAGCACATTAAAAGATTTGCCATTAACAGACAGGGACTGAATGTCCTAATAGAGATTTATTATAATCATTCCCACTGAGTCAGTGTTGACCAAGCATTAAACTAGCCGCATTGTTCTAAAAAAATGGGTCAAATGGCTCTGAGCAGTATGGGACGTAACATCTATGGTCATCAGTCCCCTAGAACTTAGAACTACTTAAACCTAACTAACCTAAGGACATCACACAACACCCAGTCATCACAAGGCAGAGAAAATCCCTGACCCCGCCGGGAATCGAACCTGGGCGTGGGAAGCGAGAACGCTACCGCACCATTGTTCTAAAAACACGATTAAAGAATATGAATTGTATTTGAAAGGAGGCATAACAGTTTCAGCAGTCAGATCTTGTCATGAAATGGGACTTCACCTTGAGTTACCAATCTGTATGAACATTGGTGTCGTCATACCTACAGGATGTGAGACATTAGTGATGTTATTGATGTTTTAAAGCAAAAGAAGAATGAATTATCTAATACATTCATAAGTGTGTGTATATATACACACGAGAGCAAGCTAAAAAGAAATGCCTCCAAATTGTTTGTGCTGACAAAGATTTTTTAATAAAACAAAATTATTAACATTATGTGTCCTTATTTTTCATGTCTACATATTTATTTCTCAATGTAATCACCCTGTTGATGTATATATTTCTCCCAATGGGAGACCAATTTGTTGGTATTGTCACTGTAGAATGTTTTACTTTGTTGACAGGGCCACAGTCCCACCTCTGCTTGTACAACTTCATCACTGTGTGCTGTCCAAGCAACAATTGTGTCGTTTGCTTGGAACAAGAAGTGTATCTCATGACAAAATAAATGTACACAAACCTTACGTGTTTCACCGACCGCATAGGCGGTGTAAAATTTTTCTGTTTTATAGTAAATATTAAATTTAATCTTAGCATCAAGGAGTAAATTCTTTAAATGTAATAACTTCTATGCTATTAATAAGGGAGAAGAATGCTCCTAGTTTGTTCTACTGTTCCTCTCTCTTCACTTGTTTTTAGTATTAAGAAGCAGACATGAAAATAATGTAAGCATTTATACTGTTAACCTTGTTAATATAGTATGTTAAGGTTTATGTGTGTGAGTTATTTTGATGTACTGTGAGTCCTCTATCATGTTTCTTGCATTGAATTAATTTTTCTTAAGAAGTTTACAGCCCCACAATTTTAGTGGCTGCTGCCCCCCCTCCCCACACACACACACACACACACACACACACGCACACGCACACGCACACGCACACGCACAGAGCAATGAGTATTGTGTGGATCCGCACAATAATTTTAATATTTTGAGTCCATGCTCTTAAAGTACAAATACGCTGAGGCTAATTATAATACTGTGTATTTTCATTCTCAAGTAGTATTCATGGAGGTAAGTCAATCCATTATGTTTAAAGATTTTATTGTTCAGTCGTGGGTTCGAATGATATATTTCAAGTAAAAATCATTTAACAATTTTTGCACATTGGACTACACAATTATATTCAAACATGGTTTTAGACACCGAACGAATGAGAAAAATATAAATAAATAAACAAATATAGTCGTCCCGAAGAGCCAATGTGGGGCCAAGAACAGGCACTTCAACTGTCAGAGTGAAGTCCTCGAAGATGTTTTGGAAACAAGTGAAAATTGGAAGGTGTCAAGTCGTGACTCTGTGGAGGATAATCAGTGACAGTGAACCCAAGGTGTCAGATTGTTGCAGATGTCACAGTGCTTGTGTGTGGTCTGGCACTGTCACTCTGGAGGAGAGAATGCTTCATGTGTGGACCAAGTCTTTGAATTTGAACTTGGTTACGGTATGCTGTATCTCATGCTATGACATTTAATGGCAGAGGGCTGCAGATATGAGTGTTGGAACTTTAATAAAGTGACAACTATTTATTTATAGCTCGTACAAAATAGATGTGTGTTCCAAAGTTTTACTGACCTTTAAAGTAGTCACCAGCATGTTCTATAACCTGTCGCCAGAAATGTGAAAGTCGTAGGATACTCTTAGCAGTGCCAGTTGTGTTGACAGTTGGAACACAACTACGGCCAGCTTTGAGACAGAAGTGATGACACTTTCTGCTGGACCCGACCATCATTTTGCAGGGCAGTGCTAAAGCACGTACAATGCAAGGTATTGCTGAGTTGTTTGACTGATGGGGCTGCTAAGTGCTATACCACCTACTGCACTCCCGTGACTTAAGCCCTCAAGAGTTCATCTGTGTTTCTAAACTGAAGGAAACACTTCACGGCATTCTCTTCAGAACTGCTACAAATTCATCGGGCAATAGACTGTGCTACTCGAACTGTCAACACAACTGGCACTGCTAAGAGTATCCTACGACTTCCACATTGCTGTTAACGGGTTATACACTTTACTGGTGACTACTTTGAAGATCAGTAAAACTTGGAAACGTTGCGCGGTGGCCCGGTGTAATGTTAAGCATTTTTGTGGACTTACTTGTTGAAGAATGCTGGTTCTGCTTTCTAGCAGCGCCAATGTCTTCTGCTAGCACTGGACTCTTCTCCGAAGATTTCACTGCTAGGAAGGTGTAACAAATAAAAAATTATAATAATAATAAAATAATATAATAAAATATATAATAATAATTTGTAATAATAATAATTGTTAGTTTGGATAAGTAATTGAAGGATTAAAATTTACGCCGTGAATTTATCGAGCTTCGCACGTCCGAAGATGTACGGAACGTAGCCAGGGCTCATCATGTATTATTTTTTTTTGTAGACAGAGTCTGATATCTGACCTCGGCATCAATCATGAAAATGGAGTGACTAAAACTACTAAAACAAAGAAAAGCATACGATTAAATAAAACATATATTCATTTTAACATATACATTACGATATAATTGACACTTACGTAAAATTCTAGTTAAATAATGGCAGATCATTCACAAATGAGAGCGACTTATTAATTCTGCGCCTCTATTCTGCAAATAAATATCAATATGGCTAACTGTGGAGCCACACAAAATATTAAGCCCTTCTAGGACAACGAATGACATGAGAGTGTTGATGCGTACAGGCTGTGACAAGAGAGCGGTGTTAATTGCTTTATTTTGCATTCTCTTGTCTTAAAAAATCGATACATATAATCTAAGTTAACTAAATTAAATATTGTCTGTGCTCGAGTGCAAATGGTTGCTTAAAAAGGGGAAATTTTCACTCTCTCGCTCTCTCTCTTCTTATTTACAAAATACGCTACTCTTGGAATATCCTTCAATGCACCAGAACATATTTATTTCCACTTTGTACCAAAAAACAACTAAACTTTATGATGTAAGCCCACACATTACCGGGCACCCAGAATCAGTTAATTACACATTTTTGAACACAATTAATACATAAGCTTTTATCGTGGCTGACTATCCACGTCCAGTCCACGTACTCTCAGCAGCAATTCAACGTCTAATAAACAGTCACTATTTTGAATCCCTCCATTTGTTTAACAATAAAATGCTACATTACTCTTTGCAGCTGACCACGGAACTTCCTCGCCGTATTTGTTTATTCTTGGCAGGTTGCGCTGAACACTTGCCAGCGCCGACGAATTATCTCCCTTTCAGTTTCGCCTGCACAAACAATAAATGGGTGCAGTATCCCATGCTCATCCTTACGCCCTGCTTTAAAATAACACGTGTTCAAAACAGCTGGAACACAAGTGTCTCCAGACTTCCGTAAAATTCTGGGGGCACAACAACGAGTATCTGTTTTGTACGAGCTGTGAATAAATAGTTGCCACTATTAAGGTTCCAACCCTCATATGTACACGTGGAAAACAAAAATGAATGTTAATAACATTTGTTTTATTTAAAAAGCTTTAATTTGAATTTTTACATAAAAAATTTGGAGGCATTATTTTCCAGCACACCCTCATATTTGTCAAGGAAGAACCAACTCTGTGCACTATGACAACTACTGAAACTGCCTGGCAGATTACAATTGTGTGCCGGGCTGAGACTCGAACTCGGGACCTTTGCACTTGGCAAGTGCTCTACCAACTGAGCTACCCAAGCACAACTCACACCCTGTCCTAACAGCTTTACTTCTTCCAGTACCTGGTCTCCTACCTTCTATGACAACTACTGTTATGCAGAGAGTATTTATGGCTGGTTTGGCTGATGAAATGGTGTTATTTGATACAAGTGGATCCCGTGATCAAAAAATGCCTGTGGCAGTCTCAAGAAAATTACACACATATGTTTCAATTTGCAAAAATTATTTAGAGTAGACTTGCCAGACACTTTTTCAACCAAAAATAGTTAAGACAAATGAGAGCAGCATAGAAAGAATTGCCTTAAAAAGCCGTAATTTTGAATGGAAGATTACTTCCCTGCACATTTCATCTTACTCAAGCTCTTTGGCGTTGGTTGTGGCTAAGTGATTAGGACATTCCAAACTCTAATGTACGTTAATACAATGCAAGAAGCAAACCCAGTATGCATGAGGAAGAGATGATGAAGAAAAATAAAAAGCTGGAAAAAACACCGAACAAACCTGTGGGGACAGCATAAGTAGTAGTTCTTACCACATTATGCCAATACCATAAAATGAGGTAATATGCAAATAATTACTATAAATCCTCAATATGAATTTTCAAAGATGTAATACTGTAAAGTTTTTAATATGTGTGTGTTAGCAGACTTTGACAGAGTCCTTTGGAGCATATCACAGTAAAAGTTTGATTCAGATTTCCAGTGGGAGAGCAAGAAATCGAGTAGCAATATTAAAGATATAGTACCCGTGAATGGTCAGAGGAAGGCAACGGCAAACCATCTCCGCTAGAACCTTGCCTAGTCAGCAGTGCAAGTCTTCCACATCGTCCCCTACGTTCCTCGGAGTATGGGACCTCATCATCACCACCCATGAATGGCAATACTAACTTCATCAAACGGAGGGCTGATCTCTACGTTGTTGATTGTGAAATGGCAACATGTGATTGTCCATATGGAGCAGTAAACCAATTTTTTAAACATATCTGTCCTGTAAATTACTCTTATCAACAATTTCCAAAATGGGCTCTTGTTCGACTATTTTCAGCATCATTCTCCGAAGGTATTACAGGTGAATAGAGTACAAATGAAGAAAGCAGTAAAACTGACACTTATTATATCAGAGACATTTAACCTTCTGATAAATAATGAAAAAAAAGGTTTAACTATCAATAATGAAATATTAAAGCCCAGTGGCAAAGAATTACTGATATCTGGGAAGGGAATTCAAATGCTGAATATACAAAAATTGCTATGAAGTTTGGATCTTAATTTCTCAAAGCTAGAGACTCCATCAAGTATTATACATAACGGAAAAAGATAATCGGTGAAGATCTTGAAAAATTGATGAACAATCTACATTGAATGCTTGCCACAAAGAAAGGGGTCTAACAAGTGGCAACAGGAGGATTAAATGAGGATAACCAGTCAAGTCTGAATAATTAATGAAAAGGAAACGTGTTCACAAAATTGCATCAAATACTGATGCTAATGAACTTCCTGCCAAGAAACATTCCATATACATCTTTGACTAAAGTTTTATTTTTATCCTGTTTCATAAAAAATACTTGAAGAGTTATCATTTTATTGCCCTACATCACATACAGAAAAATACCCCTAACATGGATTTGGAGCACTCAGAGTGTGTGGTAATGCATGATTGGATGAGCTGTCTTGAATGGAACACCCTAACTTTACACTGTAAATTGTGTAACAAACCAGTGCCTGTTTCAAGGTGGGAATGCCTTCTGCTGAACAAACAAAAGGAAATGTGCACCCTCATAACAGCACCAGGCAGGTAGCTCACCAACATGCTGTAAGCCTGCCACTATCCATATTATTTATAATGTATGTGAATCTTGTTACCTATTGACTTTCCTCCTTGGTGACAATTTTTTTGTTGGTTTGTTGCATGGGTGACCATAGTGTTTCAATTTTTCATCCATCCTATGAGGGGCAGTATCATCAACCTGCTTCACAGGACACAACTGTCAACTGTGGATAATCCCCAAGGTATGATGCCAGTAAACCAACAACACCAGTTGAGTCTCATTGCATGGGTGGGGATTATCGATTACTACCACTTGGGGACAGTCAACATTCCACAACATCTTGCAGGTGAGGCACATATGCGCCCCTTGTGGGTGACCCTGCCTCCCCTGCTGAAGAAAAGCCTTTGGTAGTACAAGGTATAATTTTCACGTGTTAGGTGCACCAGCATACTTCCATACCATATTTCTGTTCGGAGGCATCCAACATTCTTTACCCCAGCCAGTGGATTGGATGAAGTGACCTAACTGCATGACCTGCCCAGTTGCCAAATGTCAGCTCTTTAAGTTTCTATGTTTGGGGCACCTTTATGAGGTCATGTATGAACAATATATTTGTATTATCTGGTTGGAGCATAGTAGATTTGAATGTGTGTGCCAGTCACTGCCATGCTTGCACATGCTTAAAGACCTGTGGGGGCCACTTCAAACACATTTGTAATGGTGGGCTTGTCACAGTATATCGTGCACAGCATTTGCTGTACAGGTTTGATAAATTAATAAATATCCTGTAGCGTAGACATCTTGCATTTTTGCCCATATGTCTGAAATTTTTTGCTCCTTATTCTCTCAATATTTTCTGCAGTTTGTGCCTTTTTAGCAAAATCACTCCGTATGTAATATGCACATAATTACACTTATTAATATGCAATGGTTAGAGTATAAAAATTCCATGGAAATGTAATATACTTCTCAGTCTTCCAATTATAGTTATTCACTTTTTGCAAATATGTCTTCTCTTCCTTTCCATTTATGTGAATAAAACTTTTTGCAGTGTTCCCTTGCCTTATTACCTATGTTGCTCCATTTAGTGCCCTTAACTATTTTGGTGTGTGTGTGTGTGTGTGTGTGTGTGTAAATAACATTGTAATTTACCAAAGAGTAACAATAATCCAAAGAAACTATGTTCATAGACATGCACAGATTGTTTTTAATATAAAATGATGCTTGATAATTCTGTATTCCATTCTGATTCTGCCTCTAGTTTATGCCCCGCCTTGATGTAAGTTTGAGCTATTTGATGTTAATAAACTCAAAGTAAAATAAGCATTGACTTTCATTCAAGCAGTCTGAGGGCCACGAATCACAATGTTCTCAAACTGAAGTTGTTCTTATAAGTAGTGGTGGCCTCAGTAATTGTACTAACTGATGCTTGTGTGGATGATCAGTCAGCTCTCTTGACTGACTGCAATTTCAGTATCTACAAACAAGGTCCTGGCTTGATTCATTAGTAACATACATATTCCGATGCTTTATGAAGGAAGTACAGTGCAAAATTTATTTACGTATTTCAGGGCAGTCTTAATACAACCACAAAGAGCCAGTGGTGTTAGAGTAACTTTATTTTGAACCTAATTCAAAGGAATAGCAGAGGCTAATGCTTATAAAATTCTAATTATCATAATTTACTTCATAAAAGAAAGCTTCATTTAAATGACAGAGTTATTTTCACTTCCATTGTTTAGCAAGGCGGAGATCATACATACTAACAATAATAATATTTTTTCAGTTAGAGAATATAATTTTTTCTCATATAGTATTACTGAAGGCATTTCTAAATGTTGTTGCATTTCATTTATGTAGATTATGTGGGCATAAATTATATGCCATAGTGCAAAGCTTTTTCAGATAGAAGAGGGCTCTAACTAGTGTTAAGCTATTGAAATAATTATCCATGTAAATATCGTATAATAATAATGTCATGTGACTAGGGCCTCCCATCGAGTAGACCATTCGCCTGGTGCAAGTCTTTCAATTTGACGCCACTTGGGCGACTTGCGCATCGAGGAGGATGAAATGATGATGGTTAGGACAACACAACACCCAGTCCCTGAGCGGAGAAAATCTCCAACCCAGCCGGGAATCGAACCCGGGCCCTTAGGATTGACATTCTGTCAAGCTGACCACTCAGCTACCGTTGATGACAAACCCACGTTTTCATCATCTAGTTCAAGATGCCCTATACAACATGATCTTAGTTTCCATAATGTCATGCACCCCTAAAATGTACAGTGCACTCTGAGATATTTATTTATGTCCTGTCACATTCAACATCACTTAGATATCTCAGGGTGGTTACATCACAATCTCTTTGTATGGATGCCAGGGAGCAGTAGCTTATGTAATGTTTTGATCAAGTGTACTTTAAGTATCTCATTTTGCCAAACAAAGTTATGCTACCTTGTTTCCCAAGATCACACCTAATCGCACACAAGTATATATATCGCAAGATTATTTCAGCTGAATTGTGTGTTCCAAAAGAATGGCTGTGTGTCACGTAATATGAAGTCAGCATTCCCCAAGAAAAGGAAATGTGAAAATGTTGAACAGTCACGTGATGAGCCACTGATTAAATTATTTTCTTTCTGCAGCACCTCATCCAGCAAAATAGGCAGAGGCCTGGGAAGACGACCTCCTAAGAAGATAAGGGAGATGCTGTGCCCTATTAAGGACAGCCTGGGCCTCAGAATCCCTGGGATTTACAACATTTCTTGCGAGAGTGGAAGCAGCTACATTAGTCAGTCCATCCACACCATTTCCAGTTGCTGTGCAGAATATCAACAGCATATTAGAAATCAAGTACTGGATAAAATGCAGTTGCTGACCACAGCCTCACAAACAAACATAAAATACTAACAAGAGCTTTGCACTAGGCTTCTACATACTGGGTTCTGTAATTAAAGAGGCTGCAGAAATAAGAATGTATGACAAGATCTTCAACTGTGACAGCAGATATAATCTTAGCAGTGTATGGATGCGAGCTCTCAGTGCAGGAAAGAGCCAGTTATATTTGTCGCAATGTTTACGCTATGGCCTTATGTAATTACCGACCAATCAGAAACTGTTGTGGGCTATATAAGGCCAACAGAGCAGCAGTTTTGACAGTGAGTTGCTCCTGACGAAGATGATGGAGGTAATTGTCAAAAGCTCTAGGTTTTACCCTGAACTGATGCGGCAAGAAGTCTGAGAATGCTTTATACAACAGTACCATCACGAAAGACTTTGTTCTCATTCCTTCTATCAGTTTATTTCAGTTATTATGCTGACCAAGGATTACTGTTATACATTTTCAGGAGGTGGTGCCCTACAGCTCTTATGTATTTAAATGTACCATTACTGCCTTGAGCTGCTGATGAAATAATTTATATATGCAACCAGTTTCAGTTATTTTATCATCATCAGGTTCCTATGTACTAAATAAAATAATACATAAGTAATATTGCAAGCTTAAACCATTATGAATCTATTAACCAATGTAAATTTTAACACCAGCACACAAGTAATGGAATATTGCTTGCTCACATTAGTGTACACAGCATCATGTTAGACAACATATAAAATCATTATCATCAAGTGATAAAACCATGAATAATACACTGATTATAAAAGCATACCATAATGCAGTGATGTGATGTGACTGATTACGAAAACCACACACTGTACCATTAAGCCATAACTGGCTCACGTTTGTACAGAGTTACCTGTCATCACATCATAATATAAATTACATCGTCAATCTATAAAAATTGTTAGGAAGTGTACACATTCTTGTTAAAGCTGTAAATGGCATAAATGCTGTGGACAGTTTCATACCACACAGAAGAAACTGAACAGACTACTGTCAAGTGAGTAGTTGAAATACATGTGTTAGCGAGTGTGGCTGTTAAGAGACTGGCTATTACAGAACTGAGCATATATCATTTTAGTTTTCATTTTGAAACACATTTACATTGTTTAAATAATGTAGGCCATAGCATCTAAGGAAAGCTTCCAGCTTCTTAGACACAGCCATCGGCTCTTTGAAGTTTATGTCCATTAATGTAAACATTACGGGCAAGGTGCTGTGATAACTGAAACAGTAAATAGTCCTCTATAACCACAACTCATTTATAAAACCACTTGTATTTTTCATTATGTATACCCTGACTCCATTCTCATTCCTTTTATTTAACACATATCAGTATTATAGCGTCTCCCTCCAAAACTACATTAGTTAGTGTATTGATATATAGTGGTCTTTGTGTCCGCAGCTCGTGGTCTTGCGGTAGCGTTCTCGCTTCCCGCGCACGGGGTCCCGGGTTCGATTCCCGGCAGGGTCAGGGATTTTCTCTGCCTCGTGATGACTGGGTGTTGTGTGTCTTTCATCATCATTTCATCTTCCTTGACTCGCAAGTCGCCTAAGTGGCGTCAACTAAAAAGGACTTGCAATACGGCGGCCGAACTTCCCCGCATGGGGCCTCCCGGCCAACAATGCCATACGATCATTTCATTTCAGTGGTCTTTGTACATTCATTCACCACAGTTTGGGTGTATGAACACCGTGGCTATAGTAAATTTGACTGAAAGTGTGCAACCATTATCACCACATAATTACTGTGGTTGCAATTATGCATCTACTGAGTGCCAGGGTGAAAGCTCTTAGTTACAGTTACAGGATGGACCCTATTGTCAGTTTCAGGTGTTCATGCCATGCAGCTGTTAGTACCCATAAGGTAACAAAGGATTGATTTATGGGAACCAATATGACTGAACCACCCACTGAATTATGCTGCAACAGTGTGAAAAGTCTGAGTCTAGTCCTCATGACTAAATGCACTATTGACAACACAAAGACTGACAACTAAATGGAGGTATCGAATGGAGACCTGGGGGTTCTGGTGGTATGTGGTCTAGGCTGAGACTGCTGTGAGAATATGTTTTCTGGGGACTTTGCAATGTTCACATGTCATATTAACCTTACAGAGTGGCATGGATTGTTGCAGGCATAACTGATGTGCTAGTTCCGTGTGTCTGTATTCCAGCTGTAGAATGTCAGACCAAGAGAATTCAAGCACTGATTTGAGACCACTGTGGTGTATTCAGTTACTGCTATGTGTAAATCTTTCTACATGAAGTTTGGCTAAATAAGTAATGACATGTGCCATAAAATAGAAATCAAGCAGTATACAGTAGGCTTAGTCGAGGTGCAGGGTAAAATTGAAGCCCAAGTTGAATTAAAATTAGGTTATTTGTGTGGTGTCACCGCCAGACACCACACTTGCTAGGTGGTAGCCTTTAAATCGGCTGCGGTCCGTTAGTATACGTCGGACCCGCGTGTCGCCATTATCAGTAATTGCAGACTGAGCGCCGCCACACGGCAGGTCTAGAGAGACTTCCTAGCACTCGCCCCAGTTGTACAGCCGACTTTGCTAGCGATGGTTCACTGACAAATTACGCTCTCATTTGCCGAGACGATAGTTAGCTTAGCCTTCAGCTACGTCATTTGCTACGACCTAGCAAGGCGCCATTACCAGTCACTATTGATGCTGTAAAACATGTACCGTCAAGAGCGATGTTCACCAATTATGGATTAAAGTTAAGTATTCCAGCAGCTACGTTCGTTTTTTTGTTAGTCTCATTTCCTCGACCTGTTCCAGACCTCATGCCAGCCTGCGTGAGCTTAAACGCGTGCCTTTCGGCTTGCTCCTAGTGGATTGGCTGTCTTGCCAATCCACAACAAGTGGCGACGAGGCCACGCCGCATTCGTAACTATACTGCCCTGATTTACTTGTGTAATGGCGTCGCCACAATCTCCAGATGTACTGTCCGAGTTTTATCGCTTACAGAATCAGCAGACGCAGGCCTTACTGGATGCCCTTGGACAGCTCGTCCAGGGTCAACGTGCAATGCAAAACGATGCGGCAGCCGCCGCTCCACTGCTCACGCAGCCACAACACGCAGTTGCACCACCTTTTCGTCCTTTTGATGCGGCACTGGAAAGCTGGACGAAGTGGTCACGCCAATTTGGATTCCATCTCGCCGCCTACAGAATTCAAGGTAATGAGCGGCAGCCATATCTCCTTTCGTCCGTCGGCGTCCACACGTACCGTGTGATAGTCAAATTATTTCCCTAACGCGACGTAGCAACTCTGTCCTACGACGAACTTTTGTCTGCATTAGATGCATATTTCAAAGAATCAGTCAATGTAGTTGCCAAACAGTATACCTTCTTTAGTACAAAACGTATGGCAGGTCAGACTAATAGGGAGTGGGTTGCAACCTTGCAAGGCCTTACTAGGGATTGTGCTTTTGAGTGTGAATGTGGACTCCCTTATTCAGATACTATGGTCCGTGATGCAATTGCACAGAACGTTTCTGATGTTCGTGTAAGGAAACAGATTTTGAAACTAGTCAATCCCTCCCTTCAACAAGTGATGGACATATTGGATCAGCAGGACACACTTGACTTTGCTCAGGAATCATTTGAAACTTCGCCACCTGTGTGTCAGGTTAACCGGCCCGCCGGGCAAGCTGCACGGTACAATAAACAGTCCTCGTGCCCGGCCGCGCCATAGCCGCCTGGCTCTCAGCCACGTGTACCGCGCCAGCAAGCAAATGCAGTGAAATCATGCCCGCGGTGTGCTACTAGACATTCGCGTGAGAATTGCCCGTCACGCCAAGCTATTTGCTTTTTCTGTAATAAAAAAGGACATGTTCAAAGTGTTTGCCAGAAAAAGCTCAGATCGGACACTCCCAACCATTCCAGGCCCTTTGCTTCGCGCCGGAATCGGAATCGAACCAAGGATACTCCAGCTCGTGAAACTTCGCCCATGGAAATTCATATAGTTCATGCCACTCCGCCCAGTGCCACTCTCTCTAACAGTGACTGTGTTCGTCCTACAAATAGTGTGCGTCGACATCGACGGAAATCCCGTCATGTCACAAGTGATTTTGTACCAGTGTCAGTTCACGTTGCACGAGACAGTCGCTCTTGTCGTCAGCAGGACAATAAACTTTTTGTAGACTTGGACATTAACGGCAAAGTGATACCATTCCAGCTCGATACCGGAGCTGCAGTTTCACTGATCAATCAAGACACGTACAAACAGCTGGGCACACCTCCGTTGCGTGCCGCAAATGTTAAGCTAACTACATATTCAGGTCACGGGCTCCCTGTGTTAGGACAGTGCAGCCTTCTTGCAACATACAAGGGACAAACAAAACTTGTGTCATTTTACGTCCTTCGTTCTTCTTCTGCAGTGAACTTGTTTGGTTTCGATTTATTTCAGTTGTTTAACTTGCCTATAGTCAATCAGGTCCTATCAGTGAACCAGACTGTGCCTTCAGACAGTGTTTCTCGTCTCTGTGAAGAATTTGCAGACATTTTTGCACCGGGCCTTGTTTGCGCTAAGAACTATAAAGCACATTTGGAACTGAAAGTAAACGCGCAACCGAAATTTTTCAGGGCACGCAATGTTCCCCACGCATTGCATAATGAGGTCGCAAAAACATTACACGATTTGGAATCACAAGGTGTTATTGAACGTGTGCAGGCTTCTCTCTGGGCATCACCCTTAGTAATTTTACTGAAACCTTCCGGAACATTGAGACTTTGTGTGGACTTCAAGGCAACAGTGAATCCACAACTAGTGATTGCAACTTTTCCTTTACCCCGCCCGGAAGATCTTTTTGACAAACTGTGCCCGGGTAAATATTTTTCGAAGTTGGACCTAGCAGATGCGTACTTGCAAATACCGGTGGACAAAGACTCCCAGCGCATTTTGGTGGTTAACACGCATCTTGGTTTGTATCGATTCAAACGACTGCCATTCGGGTGTGCATCCGCCCCTGCATTGTTTCAGCAATATCTACAAACTGTTTGTTCATCGGTCCCTACTGCAGCAAACTATCTGGACGATATTGTGATCTCCTGAAAGATGGAAGAAGAACATTTAGCCAATCTCAGAACGTTATTTCAGGTCTTGCGACACAATGGTCTTCGCTTGCGGAAGGACAAATGTCTGTTTTTTGCTCGTGACTTACCCTACCTGGGACATGTAATCAATGCCCAAGGCTTACATCCCAGTCCCAAGCACCTCCGTGCCATACAAGACTTGCCTTTGCCACAGAATTTGAAGCAGCTACAGAGTGTGCTGGGAAAAATCAATTACTACCATAAATATGTGCGCCACGCCTCTTCCATTTCAGCTCTGCTTCATCGCTTACGCCGTAAAGGTGTTCCATTCGTCTGGATGACGGAATGCGAATGCGCCTTTTGCCAGTTGAAATCGGCGTTGCTTTCGAATACTTGCCTTACGCCATTCGATCCCCGGAAGCCCCTTTTGTTGATGGTGGATGCATCGGATTTTGGGATCGGTGCTGTGCTTGCGCACAAAGATGGATCGCCCTATTGCCTTTGCGTCCAAATTGCTCTCGTCTGCGCAAAGACATTATTCACAGATCGAGAAAGAAGCATTGGCTCTCGTATTTGGTGTTACAAAGTTTCATGATTTCTTGTATGGTCGTCACTTTACCATCATCACAGACCACAAACCTTTGACATCGCTTTCTCATCCGAACAAGCCTGTACCTCCGCGTACAGCGCAGAAATTCATTCGCTGGTCTATTTTCCTCTCGCAGTACCGCTACGATATCTTGTATCGGTCCACTGCTAAGCACGGACGTCAATGCGTTGTCCTGTTTGCCTGTTGCTGAGGATAGAGCATTCGATTCCTCTGAACTTGCTTGCATGTTCATTGATTAAGAAACCGATGACGCGGTCGAATCGTTTCCGATTGATTTTCGTCGTGTAGCTACAGCCACAGCTGCCGCCCCTGTCCTTGCTACCATTCTGCGTTTTGTTGCTACGCAATGGCCCTTGTCAAAGTCACGCATCGGGGATCCGTTGGTTTGCCGATTTTTTGCTCACAAGGAGAGACTTTTTGTATGACGTGGTGTTTTGCTGTTGCGTTCTGATAATGATCAGTCCCGGGTCATGGTCCCACGTTCGTTACAGTCCTCTGTCTTACAGCTTCTCCACCAAGGACATTGGGGTATAGTGAGAACGAAACAACTTGCTCGTCAGCACTGTACTTGGTTCGGAATCGATGCCGCGATTACGAATATGTGCTCTTCTTGCATGGTGTGTGCCGAACAACAATCAGCACCACCGCAGAAATTCTTGGCATGGCCAAAAGCCACTTCCCCTTGGCAACGCTTACACATCGATTTTGCTGGTCCATTCTGGAATGCTCGATGGTTGGTTCTGGTCGATTCATTCAGTAATTTTCCTTTTGTTGTCCGGATGTCTTCCACGACGTCTTCTGCCACCATCCAAGCGTTATCCGCTATCTTTTGCATTGAAGGTCTTCCACAGACTATTGTTTCCGACAATGGCCCACAATTCCTGTCCGCAGAATTTCAGTCATTCTGCAAGGCCAATGGTATTCAACATCCGACGTCCGCGCCGTTTTCGCCACAGTCAAACGGTGCCGCTGAATGTTTGGTCAAGACTTTCAAGTCACAGATGTTGAAGTTAAAAGAGTCGCATTCTCGGGAGGACGCGTTATTGCTCTTTTTGTCCTCGTATCACTCTCAGCCTTGAGATGGTCGCTCACCGGCTGAGTTGCTTCACGGTCGCCCTCATCGCACCTTGATGTCTTTGCTACATCCGCCGCACCAGGTTCCTGTGCAGCGGCAGACTCCTGCTTTTGCTCCAGGCGACGTTATCTACTACCGCAACTATCGAGGTTCACGGCGTTGGCTCGAAGGGCGCATTCTTCGCTGCCTCGGCCGCACTATGTATCTGGTTTTGGGGGCCTCTGGTGAGGTGTGTCGGCATCTCAATCAGCTGCGCCTCTGTCGTCGCATGGGATCTGCCGCTCCCCGTCTGCTTTCAGGGACGGTGCCGTCCGGTCAGCGCCCTGGGGACCCATCTACTGGCTCGCCTCAGCCCCAGGTGTTACTGACGATGCCTTCCATTTTGCCCCATGGCGACGTGCCGCCGCCGCCTATTCTCCCGCCGGCGCCACCCGCAGTGGACGCGTCGCTGCAACTGCCGGGCGCCTCCCTGGGTCACGCGCCATCGATCGATTCCCGTGACCAGTTGTCCTCTGCCATGGAACTCTTGCCCGCTCCGGACCATATGTCATCTTCGCCCGTCGGGTGCCCTGGCCCGATGGAGGTTGACCCTTCGGCCCCTCCTGTCTCTCTACGGGTGCATACACCGCATGTTGGCGTGCACCCTGGAGTTGGTTTTCAGGCGTTTCCTAGCTCCCCTCGGTCCGAATGGCAGGGTTCGGGTGGCACAGCCTCGCCTGTTGTTAGGCTCCCCACTTCGTCGCATACGTCAACATGGGGTCCTCCCCACGGCGGGCGGAAGCCTTATGCCACAACCGTCCGCCGATTTGCGGCGGAGGAATGTGGTGTCACCACCAGACACCACACTTGCTAGGTGGTAGCCTTTAAATCGGCCGCGGTCCGTTAGTATATGTCGGACCCGCGTGTCGCCATTATCAGTGATTGCAGACCGAGCGCCGCCACACGGCAGGTCTAGAGAGACTTCCTAGCACTCGCCCCAGTTGTACAGCCGACTTTGCTAGCGATGGTTCACTGACAAATTACGCTCTCATTTGCCGAGACGATAGTTAGCTTAGCCTTCAGCTACGTCATTTGCTACGACCTAGCAAGGCGCCATTACCAGTCACTATTGATGCTGTAAAACATGTACCGTCAAGAGCGATGTTCACCAATTATGGATTAAAGTTAAGTATTCCAGCAGCTACGTACGTTTTTTTGTTAGTCTCATTTCCTTGACCTGTTACAGACCTCATGCCAGCCTGCGTGAGCTTAAACGCGTGCCTTTCGGCTTGCTCCTAGTGGATTGGCTGTCTTGCCAATCCACAACAATTTGTATTAATACAGAGAGAAAGTTCAGGTGTACACTTCATACCAACATATAAATTAGAAACAGTATTGCAGATATTGATAGAATCTCTGAGAGAACAGTGAAGTTTTGTACATGGAATTTGTTGAGAGAATAGTGAAGTTTTGTACATGGAATTTGTTGAGAAGAAAACTGTGTTTGTTCTTAAGACATGCTTTCCAAAGAAAATATATATTAAATTGACTTTGGATAGACCAAGTGCAACTAAAAGCAAAATTGACTATAATTTGCATCATAAGGAAAAATTGTTTTGGAAAACCAAAAGAGAAAGAATGACACTGTGAATTACCTTCAGGAGGTGAAACTATGCCTATTGACAGATAAATTTAGTAAAAAAAAACTGTACTAGTCTTCTGGAACTGCTAGTAACTCCCTCAGGAATGAAAGGGAGATATATTTGGGTAGGCCGGAAAAGGGGCCAGAACTCTCAGTTCCAAAGTAGAGATTAAAGTATCTATTTTGACAATGGGCAGACTTTCAGCCTAGGATCTGAGTGAATTGCCCTTTCTTTCCATGACTGTGTTTTATGAAACAGTAAAGAAATTGTACATGACATGATAATCATAAACCACTTTCAGAATTTCAAGTGATCATAAACTTGTAAAAGCAGGGTAAAAGTAGGTACGATGTTAGAAAGAAACACTAATCAGTGACATAGTGAAAAGTGTAGCTTATGCAAAGTTATTTAAAAATACAAAGGTTTATTGTTTATTATTTATTGTTGTTGTCTGAAGACTGGTTTGAAGCAGCAGTTCTCCACACTACTCTGTCCTGTACAAATCTCACATCTCTGAATAACTAGAGCAATCTATATTCACGTGAACTTGCTTACTGTATTCATCCCTTTTTTACTAATTCTCCCATGATTTTATTTCCCTCATCACACATTTATTGGTTTCCTTTACTACTTTCTCAATGTACAGATTGAATAACATTGGGGATAGGCTACAAACCACATTTCTCTCCCTCCTTCACTATGACTTCCTCTCATGTCCCTCAAATCTTATAATTGCACTCTGGTTTCTATAAAAGTTGTAAATAAGCTTTAATTCTCTGTATTTTATCCCTGCCACCTACAAAATTTGAAAGGGTGTAGTCCAGTCAACAGTGTCAAAAGCTTTCTCTAAACCTACAAATGCTACAAAACACAGCCTTGCCTTTCATCAGACAAGACAAGAGGTTGGGTCAGTATTTTGCCATTGTTGTTGTGGTCTTCAGTCCTGAGACTGGTTTGATGCAGCTCTCCATGCTACTCTATACTGTGCAAGCTTCTTCATCTCCCAGTACCTACTGCAGCCTACCTCCTTCTGAATTTGCTTAGTGTATTCATCTCTTGGTCTCCCTGTATGATTTTTACCCTCCACACTGCCCTCCAATACTAAATTGGTGATCCCTCGATGTCTCAGAACATGTCCTACCAACCGATCCCTTCTTCTAGTCAAGTTGTGCCACAAACTCCTCTTCTCCCCAATTCTATTCAATACCTCATAATTAGTTATGTGATCTACCCATCTAATCTTCAGCACTCTTCTGTAGCACCGCAATTCAAAAGCTTCTATTCTCTTCTTGTCCAAACTATTTATTGTCCATGTTTCACTTCCATACATGGCTACACTCCATACAAATACTTTCAGAAAGGACTTCCTGACACTTAAATCTATACCCGATGTTAACAAATTTTTCTTCTTCAGAAACGCTTTCCTTGCCATTGCCAGTCTACATTTTATATCCTCTCTACTTCGACCATCATCAGTTATTTTGCTCCCCAAATAGCAAAACTCCTTTACTACTTTAAGTGTCTCATTTCCTAATCTAATTCCCTCAGCATCACCCGACTTAATTCAACTACAGTCCATTATCCTCGTTTTGCTTTTATTGATGTTCATCTTATACCCTCCTTTCAAGACACTGTCCATTCCATTCACCTGCTCTTCCAAGTCCTTTGCTGTCTCTGGCAGAATTATAATGTCATCGGCGAACCTCAAAGTTTTTATTTCTTCTCCATGGATTTTAATACCTACTCCGAAATTTTCTTTTGCTTCCTTTATTGCTTACTCAGCATACAGATTGAATAACTCGGGGAGAGGCTACAATCCTGTCTCACTCCCTTCCCAACCACTGCTTCCCTTTCATACCCCTCGACTCGTATGACTGCCATCTGCTTTCTGTACAAATTGTAAATAGCCTTTCGCTCCCTGTATTGTACCCCTGCCACCTTCAGAATTTGAAAGAGAGTATTCCAATCAACATTGTCAAAAGCTTTCTCTAAGTCTACAAATGCTAGAAATGTAGGTTTGCCTTTCCTTAATCTTTCTTCTAAGATAAGTCGTAGGGTCAGTATTGCCTCACATGTTCCAACATTTCTACGGAATCCAAACTGATATTCCCCGAGGTCGGCTTCTATCAGTTTTTCCATTCGTCTGTAAAGAATTCGCACTAGTATTTTGCAGCTGTGACTTACTAAACTTATAATTTGGTAATTTTCACATCTGTCAACACCTGCTTTCTTTGGGATTGGAATTAATATATTCTTCTTGAAGTCTGAGGGTATTTCACCTGTCTCATACACCTTGCTCACCAGATGGTAGAGTTTTGTCAGGACTGGCTCTCCCAAGGCCGTCAGTAGCTCTAATGGAATGTTGTCTACTCCGGAGGCCTTGTTTCGACTCAGGTCTTTCAGTGCTCTGTCAAACTCTTCACGCAGTATCATATTTCCCATTTCATCTACATCCTCTTCCATTTCTATAATATTGCCCTCAAGAACATCGCCCTTGTATAGACCCTCAATATACTCCTTCCACCTTTCTGCTTTCCCTTCTTTGCTTAGAACTGGGTTTCCATCAAAGCTCTTGATATACATGCAAGTGGTTCTCCTTTCTCCAAAGGTCTCTTTAATTTTCCTGTAGGCAGTATCTATCTTACCCCTAGTGAGATAAGCCTCTACATCATTACATTTGTCCTCTAGCCATCCATGCTTAGTCATTTTGCACTTCCTGTCAATATCATTTTTGAGACGTTTGTATTCCTTTTTGCCTGCTTCATTTACTGCATTTTTATATTTTCTCCTTTCATCAATTAAATTCAATATTTCTTCTGTTACCCAAGGGTTTCTACTAGCCCTCGTCTTTTTACCTATTTGATTCTCTGCTGCCTTCACTATTTCATCCCTCAAAGCTACCCATTCTTCTTTTATTGTATTTCTTTCCCCCATTCCTGTCAATTGTTCCCTTATGCTCTCCCTGAAACTGTGTACAACTTCTGGTTTGGTCAGTTTATCCAGGTCCCATCTCCTTAAATTCCCACCTTTTTGCAGTTTCTTCAATTTTAATCTACAGTTCATAACCAATAGATTGTGGTCAGAGTCCACATCTGCCCCTGGAAATGTCTTACAATTTAAAACCTGGTTCCTAAATCTCTGTCTTACCATTATATAATCTATCTGATACCTTTTAGTATCTCCAGGGTTCTTCCATGTATACAACCTTTTTTCATGATTCTTGAAACAAGTGTTAGCTATGATTTAAGTTATGCTCTGCACAAAATTGTACCAGGCGGCTTCCTCTATCATTTCTTAGCCCCAATCCATATTCACCTACTATGTTTCCTTCTCTCCCTTTTCCTACTCTCGAATTCCAGTTACCCATGACTATTAAATTTTCGTCTTCCTTCACTACCTGAATAATTTCTTTTATCTCATCATACATTTCATCAATTTCTTCATCATCTGCAGATCTAGTTGGCATATAAACTTGTACTACTGTAGTAGGCATGGGCTTTGTGTCTATCTTGGCCACAATAATGCGTTCACTATGCTGTTTGTAGTAGCATACCCGCACTCCTATTTTTTTATTCATTATTAAACCTTCTCCTGCATTACCCCAATTTGATTTTGTATTTATAACCCTGTAATCACCTGACCAAAAGTCTTGTTCCTCCTGCCACCGAACTTCACTAATTCCCACTATATCTAACTTTAAACTATCCATTTCCCTTTTTAAGTTTTCTAACCTACCTGCCCGATTAAGGGATCTGACATTCCATGCTCCGATCCGTAGAGTGTCACTTTTCTTTCTCCTGATAACGATGTCCTCTTGAGTAGCCCCGTCTGGAGATCTGAATGGGGGACTATTTTACCTCCGGAATATTTTACCCAAGAGGACACCATCATCATTTAATCATACAGTAAAGCTGCATGCCCTCGGGAAAAATTATGGCTGTAGTTTCCCCTTGCTTTCAGCCGTTCGCAGTACCAGAACAGCAAGACCATTTTGGTTAGTGTTACAAGGCCAGATCAGTCAATCATCCAGACTGTTGCCCCTGCAGCTTTTGCAGCTACTTAAGAGGCTGCTGCCCCTCTTCAGGAACCACCGTTTTGCCATAAGCATTCCTAAAGTCCTCTGGAACCCAAATATGTTTTTTGTGAATAATTTATGTCAGTATTTTGCAACTATGAGTAAACTGATTGTTCAGATGCCTTCTTTGGAATTGGAAGTATTATGTTCTTCCTGGAGTCTGAGGCTATTTTGCCTGTCCACCAGGTGAAATAGTTCTGTCATGACTGGTTCTCCCAAGGATCTCAATTCTGAGAAAATGTCATCTCCAGGGCTGTTGTTTCTACTTGGTCTTTCAGTGATCTGTTGAATTCTTCTCACAGCATCCTCTTCCCTTTTTGCCTGCAGGTTCATTTTCCCTGTAGAGCCCTTGTGTATAATCCTTTCAGCTTTCTCTTCTTTGTTATTACTTGCTTGCCTTCTATGCTCTTGATATTCACACAGCTGCTTCTCTTTCCTCCAAAAGTCTCTTCAGCTTCTTTACTGGCAGCATGCATCTATCCCTAGTGATGCATACTTCTACATCTTGCTTTGTCATTTTACACTTACTGTCAATCTCATTTTTTAGGCATCTGTATTGCCTTTTGCCTAATTCATTTGCTGCATGGTTATATTTTCTCGTTCTAGTTAAATTCCATATCTTTTATGCTACCCAAGGATTTTTACTTGACCTTGTCTCTTTTCCAATGAGATCCTCTTCTGCGTTCCCTATTTCATTTCCCCATGCTATCCATTAGTCTTCTACTCTGTTCCTTACCCCTGTTTCAGTCTGAAGCTCCCATTGAAACCACCAACAACATCTGGCTTTTTCAATATCCAAGCTCCAGCTCCTTCTGCAATTGCTTCATCTTTAATCTACATTTCATAACTGATATATTATGGTCTGAGTCTTCATTTGCCACTTTAATTTTTTTTTAGTTTAAAATCTGGTTCTAAAATCTGTCGTATCCTTTTTGTAATCTATCTGAGATCTTTGTATGTCTCCAGGTTACTGCCATGTACACAACCTTCTGTCGCAATTCTTAAATTAAATATTAGCAATAATTAAATTATGCTGTGTGAAAAATTGTACTAGTCAACTTCTTTCATTCATTTTTTCAAGTCTGTGCTATTCTATTGTTGCCTTCATTCCATTTTCAGTCACCCTTCAAATTAAATTTTCATCTCTCTTAACTACCTGAATAATTTCTTTCATATTATCATATATTATTTAAGCCTTGTCATCATCTGCAGAGCAAGTTGGCATATTAAGATTCGGTGGAGAGGGGGGGGGGGGGGCAGGTACTCACTTTTCTCTTGAATTGGAGTTGTTGCTACGGCTTGATTCAGACTGATCATACGCATATGTTGAGAGGCTGAAACTGGAAAAAAAGACCAAGTGAGCAAAAAGATATTAACATTCAAAGTTTTAGTGTAAGAGGAAAGAAACAAGATTGGTTGGTTTTTCAGGGGAAAGAAGTAGGTAATTCAGTGGTGGCTCATATGGCCACAAGAGGGCAGAGATCAAGCGAACATGAAATCACCAAAAATAAGCAGAAATGTGCAGCAGTGTCTGAAAGCAAATGGATGTGTGCCTGTGGATGAAAGAGTTAAACATTCTTTAAAACAGATGCAACTCAATAATACCTCCACAACTTTATTTAGAATCAAATAAGGAGTTGAGGTTATCAGGGCACTACAGCCACAGAGACATGAAGAAAACCTACTTGCCTGAAAAAAGTACAATCTTTTTATTGAGGTTCATTGTAGCACATCTGTGTCTGATGGCACATACCAAATGATTTTCAAGACAAAATTTAATATTTCATTTGCGTATCCTCGTGCAGGTTCTTATGGTGTGTGCAATACATTCACAGTGAAAATAAAGCTTTTAACAGCGGAGAAGCATGCAGACTCACTAGTTAACAACAATGAACATTCTTCATAAGAATAAAGCTTAAGTGTTTTACAGTTTCAATACTAGTGTCAAACTGAAGGCAAGGAAAAATAAAAAGAAGCAAATACCTTGCAAAAACTGTATCCCTGCAAAATATAGTGACAATTTTTGTTGTACTCGTCCAATATCCACATTCTTGCAACTGGCAAATCCTTTTTTTATATTTATTCTGAATATGGTACAAATGAAATGACATCATTCTGTTTCATTTAATCACTCATGTGTTGGAAGGGGGACATTGGAGAGCTCTATATACTTTGTGATTCACCTGGTGGTCCAACTTAAATGTCGACTGTCTTCTGTTTCATTCACTACATAACTCTCAGTCAGATTAACGGCCTGAAGATCATCAAAATTTCGTTCCCTGTGTGTAGCCATTCATACTTAAATTGTGACAATAATGTTGGATTATGGAATACATAGGCACTGATGTGGATACCTCAAGAACTCAAGGAAATGATAGAAGCATCCAGGTGTAAATCACCCCTTTTCATTGTGGTCAGTATTAATCAAGGAACTGTTTTAGACCGTAAAACACTGTTGGACTCGTACACTGCAAGATGCCCTTTCAGAATGCAACCTGTTAAAAAAATATCACCTGAATCCAGCCACTGCCAAAAGGTGAAACGTCAAGATGACTTATCACATAGGAATGCAAACTGGCAACACAAGGACAGCCTGAAAATATCAACCAATAGATAGGCTGTTTGGGCTGCCAATGTCTGCATATAATGTGGTATGTTTGATTTCAGGCTATAGTACAAATATTTGCAAAGAATTATGAAATTTTGTTATCCTGGTGCTGTGAAGTTCTTCAGTCAGTTCTCCCATAGCTAAAATGTACATGCCACGAGAACTGTCGCTGTAACACCACAATCAGAAATTCTTTTAGTTGTGATTATTATGGCATTATTGCGTTTGTTTTGCTTGAGGAAGAGCTACTTGGTTGCAGATATTAGCACAGTTGTTGCATTGGTGTTCCATTTAAAGTGTCAGCTGTGTTTACTATTATTGCATTGCAAATGGTGTAGTACATTTACATTTTCTCTCTTTCACCCCTTGTTAGCAACTCAAGCCTACCACTCGACAAGTGAAATGGCGGATATGGTATTCTGTTGTGGTGTAGTAAATGGACATAGCCTGTGCCCTCTATGCTAAAAAATATCCACAGCATGTAATGTCTTCTGATAAGCAGTACGGCAGACTATTCCAGCATCTGAGTGACACAGGTAACCCTGGCACCTCGGAAGACTGACAGCAGAAGAATGCGCGCATACCACATGCCTGACATGGAAGAATGTGTGCTACATTCAGTGTAAGAAACCTCTGGGGCCAGTGTGTGATGATTAGTAGCAGCAGCAGCAGAAGGCATATCTCACACACTTATCTGGGGGAGCGGGGAGTACTTCATCAACAATTGCTGTACCCATATCATTTACGGCGCATTCAAGCCCTGAGGCCACAGGGTCATCATGGCAGATCGCAGTTCTGTCAATGGCTGTTGCAGAAGTGTGCTGCAGATCCACTGTTCACATGCAATATTTTATTTACAGATGAGGCAGGGTTCACAAGAGATGGTGTTGTGAATTTCTGTAACCATCATGTATGGGCAGATGTAAATCACCAAGCAGTTCAGGAAAGAGTGTATCAACACCGATTCTCAACATATGAGCAGGCATACTTGGCAATATATTAATAGGCCCGTAAGTGCTACCGCAAAGATTAAAGTCTGTGGTGCATAATCTCTACTTTCCCATTAATGTATTGCCTACCTTGCTGTAAGCTGTGCCATTCCAGAATCAAATTAAAATGTGGTTCATGCATGATGATGGCGCACCAGCATGTTTTCATCACAATGTGTGTGAACATTTGATGCAGACATTTCAGGACTCCTAATAGTTAGGGGGGGCCCTGCTCATCCCCCAGACCTCAATCCCCAAGACGATTAGCTATAGGGACACTTGAAGGATTTTTATCTGTGCCACACCAGTCAATGATGTGTAAACAGTACAGGATCACGTCTTCAGTGTGTGCCAGCAGGTACAACAACAACCAGGTATACTTAAAGGTTGCATCATTCCTTATGCCAGAGGGCAAAGGGATGCATTGTCAAGAATGGATGCCACATTGAACACCTGTAAACACGTGTTTACCGCAGAAAGTATGCATTTCTGGCGCCATGTTTATTGCACTTATCCCAGAAAGTATTCATTTCTAGACCCATGTTTGTTGGACTTATTTTTCTTGTTTTGATGAGTACTACCATCTCTCAAAGTATTCAACATCTTTTTTAACACCCTGCATAATTGTGCTGTTGTGGTGGGTGTTGGCATCATTTCTCAAAAAATGGTTCAAATGGCTCTGAGCACTATGGGACTTAACATCTATGGTCATCAGTCCCCTAGAACCTAGAACTACTTAAACCTAACTAACCTAAGGACATCACACAACACCCAGCCATCACGAGGCTGAGAAAATCCCTGACCCCGCCGGGAATCGAACCCGGGAACCCGGGCGTGGGAAGCGAGAACACTACCGCACGACCACGTGATGCGGGCTGGCATCATTTCTATCTTGGTAGGTACACCAGAGAAAATTAAGTAACAAGTCCATTCTTTTAGCACAGTGGATGTTATGCAGATGTGAATGAATTCAAAGATCCAACAAAAAAGTGTTCCAGGTATAAAGAAAGCAAAAGAAGATAAAACATTGAATAGAACAAAATAGATATTAAGTAGATGGTAAGAGATTCAAGTGTCATGATTGAAAATGCTGAATTAAGCAAATGTCTTTGAGAGAAGCTGAAAAGATACAATGAAAATATAAGAGAAACACTTAAAAACATTAAAAGTATGAAGAGGGGTGACAAACTTATGTTGGGTCAACGCAGTATTTGATTAGTTAAATTGGCACAATAATAGACAGAAAAGTTACATGAGTATTTGAAACCTTATTTGAATGTTTCTTTAATTCAAGAAATAAAGAGAAAAATGGATACTGAAGAAAATTACTAACCAGAAGTAAAGAGAGATGAAGGCTATAAAGTTCAATGAAGTGAACTGAGAGAAGCAGTGTGTAAAATCTTACGGGGCAAAGAAGAGAAGAGAAGAGAGAGAGAGAGAGAGAGAGAGAGAGAGAGAGAGAGAGAGAGTGTGTGTGTGTGTGTGTGTGTGTGTGTGTTGGGGGGGGGGGGGGGGGGGGAGTGTTAAACCTGAGACTTCTCTGGTTCTGTGATGAGATTAGCTGCATTTTACTTGACCTTCGTTGCGCAGCAGGGACTCGTAAAATTACCCAGAATAATTCAGATGTGCACTGTACACTAGAAACAGCCACTTGGGAAATATCGTACAAATGGAATATTATTATGTAACAATATTGTGAAAAGGAAAGTTGCTACTCACCATATAGTGGAGATGCTGAGTCGCAGATAGGCACAACAAAAAGACTGTAACAAATATAGCTTTCAGCCAGTAAGACCTTCGTGAAAATTAGATGACAAACATACACATTCACACTCACGCAAACGCAACTCGCACACACATGACTGCAGTCTCAGGCAACTGAGGCCACACTGCAAGCAACAGCACCAGTGCATGATGGGAGGGGTGACTGGGTGGGGGTAAGGAGGAGGTTGGGGCGGGGAGGGGGAGGGATAGTAGGACAGGGGTGGCAGACTATGACCTGCTGTTGGGAGTGCCCAGGGTCAAGGAGGGAAGAGGGTAGGGCAGCTATGTGCAGGTGGGAAGTTAGATGGAGGGCAGCGGAGAAGTGAGGAGGAGGGCGAGGATAGTGGAAAAGGAGAGAAGTAAAAAGAATGGGTGTGAAAGAGGAATGACGGCTTGTGTAGTGCTGGAGTGGGAACAGAGAAAAGGGCTGGATGGGAGACTAACGAAGTCTGAGGCCAGGAGGGTTACCGAAATGTGTGAAGCAGTCATTGAAAGGAAGGATGTCATGTTTGGCAGCATGCTCAGCTACAGGATGGTCCTCTTGTTTCTTGGCCACAGTTTGTCAATGGCCATTCATGCAGACAGACACCTCGTTTGTTGTCATGCCCACATAGAATGCAGCACAGTGGTTGCAGCATAGCTTGTAGATAACCTGACTGGTTTCCCATGTAGCCCTGCCTTTGATGGAATAGGTGATGTTTGTTATCGGACTGGAGTAGGAGGTAGTAGGATGATGTACAGGACGGCTCTTGCACTTAGGTCTATTACCTGTCCTATACATCCTCCCACCACCATGTACTCCAGTCTGATCACAAACATCACCTACCCCATCAAAGGCAGGGCTACCTGTGAAACCAGTCACGTTATCTACAAGCTAAGCTGCAACCACTATATTGTAATCTATGTGCGCTTGATAACCGATAACCAACAAGCTGTCTGTCTGCACAAATGGCCACCAACAACTGTAGCCAAGAAACAAGTGGACCACCCCATTGCTGAGCACACTGCCAAACATGATATCCTGCATTTCATTGGATGGTTCACAGCGTGTACCATATGGATCCTTCCCACCAACAGCAGCGTTTCTGAATTGTGCAGGTGGGAATGTTCCCTGCAATATATCCTACATTCCCAGAACCCACCAGATCTCAACCTTCATTAGTCATTGTCCTCTCCCATCCAGCAGCCCCTTTTCTGTTCCCATTCCAGCACTACACAGCCCTCATTCCTCTTTCGCACCCAGACTTTTTACCTCCCTCCTTTTCCGCTATTCCACCCAACCCCCCCCCCCCCCACCTCCCCACTTCTCCGCTGTCCTCTATCTAACCTCATAACTGCACATAGCTGCCCTACCCTCTTTCCACCTTGACACTGAACATGCATTTTTCTGTTTCTGACTGAGAAATCAAATATCAGTTTTCATAGCTCTGGCTTAGAAATTGTGTTAATAGTGATGTATCTTCAAAAGGCATTTCATCCTCTTTTTCACCCCCTCAGGAGTGGTATTTTCAACAATTCCATGATGCCTATCCTATAATATCCACACCCTCCCCAGATTTCAAGTTTCTGTTCTTAGCAGTTTGGAGTGGGCAGTGAATCAGTCAATGAATCAGTCTGGCCCAGTTTCACCCCTTTAGGAGTTGAATTTTCAAAAACAGTTAAACACATATTTTTTCGCTTCTAACCAAGAAGCCAAAACACCAATTTTCAAAGATTTAGCTTTAAAAATGCTTTTGCAATGAAATATTTTCATAAAACATTTCACCCCTTAGGGATTGAATTTTCAAAAACAGTGAAACACGTATTTTTATTTATTTCTTACTGGGAAGTAAAATTCAAATGTTCATAGATTCACCTTTAAAAATGTCTTGGGAGTCCTTTAATGTAAAAGACTGACTGACTGACGCACAGACTGATCATCACCTATTCCAGACCAGTAAGGATAGAAAGTTGAAATTTGCAGAGGGTATTGATCTTATACCATAGATGTTGTTTAAGAAAGGATTTTTCAATATTCCATCATCAAAGGGGTGAAATATGGGATTAGAGATTTTTTGAAAATATGCCACTATTAAGGCAATTTTGAAGCTAGAGCTATGAAAATTGGTATTTGGTTTCTGGGTCTGAAATAAAAAAATATATTCTTCAGCAGTTTTGGAAACTTAGCTCCTATGGGGTGTGAAACAGTAGATGAAAGGTTTTTTTAAAAAAATATGTCATTGTTAAAGAAGATTTTGTTCATTTCACTTTTGTTCAGGAAAGCAAAGTGTCTTTAGTATGTTACTCTTTAAGGCCCATAGTTATTTACATCCTAAGGATCATCATTTTTACATAATTGATAGCTTAAGTTCTCTAGGGAAAGTTCCAGTGCTGAAAGAAGCATTAATTATGTCTACAAGCAGAAAAGCAGTCTACTTACTGTGTTTAATTACCTTACTGGAACTCTATCTGTGACTCAGGACAATTTATTTTCTAATTTGCTGACTGTGTTCTCTATCTTTTGTACTATTACAGAACACAGAAAAATAGCTTTAGTATTTGTAGAGATTTAATGATTAATCTTTGTGTGTCTTTGGGCTTTGATAAAGGTTTTGTACTACACTTCTATAATGACAGTTGAATATATTGGCAATATGGAAAGGATCATTTATAGTTTTGTTTTGTTTTTAATATAAGTGTTGTTATTCCTTACTTTGCTTCTGATTAAGGTTGTACTGATGACTTTCCTAATTGATTTCATTTCTTCCTCCTTGTTTCGGTGATATATGAATCATTTTTATCTTCTTTGTTGCAGTAATGACTTTCTTGTAAAGTTTCCTGTAACAGTTAACATACTGTTTCAGAGCTGGATTTAGCCTTACTGATTTACTTAACTTTTTAAGTTGCTCCCCAGATTTTCTTACCCCTGTGTTATCCAAGTGTTACTTCTGCCTTTTCCTTTCATTTTCTTATGAGGGAATGTTATTTAATAGTTATGTTTGTAACAAGTTAACAATGTTTCAAACTTCATATATACATCATAATGTTAATCAAAATCCCAGTTAAAATTTTTTTAACAGAGAATTAAAGATCCTAATCTTGTCCTTTTTCGTACATAACCTGTAGATGTATTTCTCACTTATCCTAGAATTTGTACTGAATACGTTATATATAAACTGTAAACTAAACTTGATCCGAACAAACCTCAGAAGGCCCAACAGTACAAACTGGCTGCCGTGGCAGCCTCAGCCAATAGGTGTCACTGGTTGCGGATATAGATGGGCGTTCTAGTGTTATAAATTTTGTTATTCATACACATTTAATCAAATGTAACAGTAATGATGATAATGTCTGGCAATGTTTTCCAACAAGATAAGGATGCAACCTATAAACTAGATTGCATATTCGTGGCTGTTCTGCTTTGCCGTTTTTGGTACGACTTGGAAAGAGAGAGAAATTAATAGATGATCGCCAATGCATCGGTTCTCGATTGTGTTCAGGAGACATAAGATTTTGATTACGCGAAGATGGTTTCATGACTGACCTTTGACCCGGATTGCCTTCACGCAATTGGAATCTTCGATGAAAATACCTAAGGGACCTATTTGGAAAGAAAAAAAGAAAAAGGAAATGAATGCAAAACAGTGAAATTTTGTAAAAAGTTATCAGATTGGAAATTGAACACATTAATGTCCTCCCAAATACAATCGACATACTGTGATGAAGAGCGAACCTGTAACAAAGCTTACATACATTGAAAAATCATTGTGAGTTTAAAGAAAAGAATAAGCAGAGATTTTCTGTAAAGTGAAGCATCAATATATTCTCAAAGAACAAAGACGTTAAATTAATAGACATTAACAAATATACAATGAATACAAAACTTACATTTTTATGTTTCTCTCATACATGGAGCAGTTCACCAATCGCTACTTTTGTCTGTCAGAGATTTCTTAAAAATTAAATGTTCTGGCGTGAGCATAAGTACTTTTTAGCGTCGCGCGATTTACTGAAGCGTTTTGCTTGGTGATTACATGCTTTTGACACTAAATAAAATATAACTTGTAGCAGTGCTACACAACACATCTTAACAAGTCGGCGACCAATTCTCTAGAACATTTCTTAACAAAAGATAGATTGTTCTTTCAAATGTTTCGGAGCTTATTGCTATCGGCTATCGAGCGCTGTGGCAATGATTTAAATATCTGTGCCCAGCGGGTCATAGTGTTTATTTGAAATATTATAACGCTGAACGCGCGTCTTGGTGAAGGCGCACATTATAAAGTATTTCGTCTCTTTACACATGCGCTGTGATGCTTAATATCTTTACGAACTACAGCCCGATGGCCGTTCCTTTCTTTTATGACAAATATCTCATTTGCAAAGTATCTGAAATCCAATAATATTACATTGCTTCCCGCGTGAGGAGCGATGACTCCGCGAGGATCATCGCAACTCATGCGTAGTCGTAATATTATTGCTTTCGTGAAACAAGTTCTGATTATTCGTTGAAATTGTTTACAATAAATCACACATATGACATTAAACAAAGTAGTTGACATAAGGAATAAAAGGTAAATATATTCGTACACATGAAATTAATCTGACTTGTTCTCAGAGTAGTTACATGACGATTGACTGTTACTCTTTCTAATGTATTATACTAAGATAACAAATGTTCATTTCTCAGTAAGAGACAGTGAAATTAGGACAAAGATACACATACATAGGTACATTATACGTGCCATAACAAATATTAAAATAATAAAGAAATAAGTTATTTGACTTCACAGGAAGTCTTGGTGCATTGTGCACTCTTGGAAAAATATATTACAAAGAATTGACATTCTTATTCTGCAGTGACATTTACAGAAACGTTTTTGTCGTGGTTTCGACGAAGATTTCTTGTAGTAAACACGTAGCACTTTACTGATTTATGGCTTTCATGACCTACTCAAAAAAAAAAAAAAATTCACTGCACTTGGGTTGATATAACTTGCACTGGGAGTGGCAGAATTTCGAGTAAAAACGGTACCACTGTACATGAGTGGGGAAATTGATTGCACTTTCACAAGAGAGGAAAATTAGGGCATCACTTTCACTGTGGTGGTTGAAGTGGTTGCCTGGGCGTGATGGTCCGTTGGGAATACGTCGTGGATCAGGAAATGGAAGACTGGTTCTGCAACGTGTTGAGCCGTTTGGTGGCGGCCTTTATTTCACTTGACACTTGTTCGAGTTTCCATTCATGTTCCCATACATGAAAAATACAGAGAAAATCTGTATTAGAATGTGCTTACTTACTAATAACTTAGTCTAAAAGGAAATTGGATTAGGTAAGGATAACCTTTTTTTTTTTTTTGTACATCAAGTCTCAGTCTTTTATGAGTGCTTAGCTTTCGTATTGATTCAACTTTCTTGTTTTATTTTTCTGTTGACACGTTTCGTCATTACTTGGCCTGGTCTATAAATTCGGTAGCAATTGTCAAAGTCGAGCTTAAGATTTTTCTGATTAGTGTTTTTATAATATCGTAATGTATATGAGTGCTTAACACATTGTTTTATCATAGTTTATTTTGATAGTATTTCAAACACATTTGGCGCCCGCGCTTGTTGTGCAAAGTAATGTGGATTGTTGAGCGCGCAGCGTACCAGTGCTAGGTCAGTTTGTCATAGTCACGTGATAATAACTCGACGGTTCGAAAACTCTGGTTGCAGTATTCTGCGAGAAGCAGAGCATTTGGTTAATACTAGCCGTGCTGTAAGTTTTACTCACTTTCATCGACTCAGGAATACGGGAGCAGCTAGACACGGCAACTTCCGCATCTGTGTCGAAGAATATTTCCGTAGCGGTAGAAGGGTGTACAGTACCGGTTGAGGTAAGTACAACACTTATTCACTTGCACTGTTCGGCTTTCACATCGTGGTTTCGCGGCACAAGTACTTGTAACATTACTTCACATGCGGAATTCCACACGTGTCCATTGAGTTATCACGTTTTCAATTCACACGTTATCATTAGACTAATTCGTGTCCACTTGAATTTGGTCGTCATGTTAAGGGTCACACTCTACATTTTTGTACGTGTCCTTTAATTGCTTGTCTATAGTCGATTCACACGTAGCAGCATATACGTGCCCATGAACTGCTGGCTTCATTATTCCTCTAGTGTACAGTTAACATTTGGTATACATATTACGTTTGAAAATTATTTACGAAGGAAAAATTGTCTCTGTGACTACACGGCCTGACGAAAAAGAAACGTGTCTCTTATTTAGCGTTTGTGCTTCCAAAGCCACTTTAGGTTTACACCTAGTTCGAAATCTTGTTATTCTTTTCTTTTTACAATAGTTACCCTTTTCTCAGGTTCATCTCTCTTATTTTCTCTCTGTTAATTACGTCGTTAATTTGAAGACATAGTCAATATGGCTTTATTGACGTGATGAACAGTTCATGTTCAAGTTTCCACCAGGGAAATTGAGAAGCTTGGTGTACCCTATCGTGCAACTGCACACAACAAATCTTAATTGAATTCGCGGTTCGCGGAAAATAAGCATAGTCTGTCAACAACTATTAAGTGTCACGACTATCCATACGTACAGTCTGCCGGCCGGAGTGGCCGAGCGGTTCTAGGCGCTTCAGTCTGGAACCGCGCGACCGCTACGGTCGCAGGTTCGAATCCTGCCTCGGGCATGGATGTGTGTGATGTCCTTAGGTTAGTTAGGTTTAAGTAGTTCTAAGTTCTAGGGGACTGATGACCTCAGAAGTTAAGTCCCATAGTGCTCAGAGCCATTTGAACCATACGTACAGTCTCTACGTATCAAGTACTCAATCAGCCCGTAAAATTCGCTTCTCTACTGGGTAAGGTAGGAAGGTAGGGATGCTGTACGGAGATAAACACAATAGAATTTAATAGAGTGAAGTTTTGAAGACAAAATGTCAATGACATACGAAATGATGAGTTTAACGTAAATTATTCATTACCGCCTTAGGTTTTCATGACAAATAGTTAGTATTATTAAATCGTTACAGTAGTTTCAGTATCGTCTGATCCAGCTATCTAGGCATTTCTCTATACATATCTAAAATTACTTAAAGCATGCTTTAGCAGTGAACAGAACCTGTTGGCTACCTTCTGTTCTGTGTATTCGTAAGATTGGTTCCTTAAAACACTCATCGTATCTCGAAGATTTGACATGGATAATTCTAGTACTAAATTAGTTTACTCGCAACTGATCTCCCTAAGTATGTCAGCTGCGCCGCGATGCAGAAAATCTTTATGGATGCATACGGTTTTCATCGCGCGATAACAAAAATAATTAAGTTGCGCATTTCTTTCCTGTTACGTGGGTCGTTATCGACTTACTTGATTCTTAAATGCTAAGTTGCTGCCATTGTTTGCTGCGTTTCACAGGTGGTCTTATAGAAATTGTTGTCAAACACGCCTTATTCATAACATAACATTAACCTCTTTAGAGTAAGCAACCATAATCAATTGACATTTATGGGCAGTCATTCTGGTCCGAATGATCAGTTTAATTTATCTCATTCATGAGGAGAGAGCTTTGCTATACTTAAAACAAGTTGTAGCAGGTGACACTTAGCACGTCCCTACTATATTACTTATTTGTCAGCTCTTTGGCTGCAGACGTTCATGGTTCAATTAACTTAAAACTAACTTACATCTAAGACAAACCTTGCTCTCCTATAATAAATGTGTTCACATAAGTCAATTCTCTTGTTGACGCATGTTGACAGGTATTAATCCTGTGCATTATTCTTAATTATGTATCTTGGTACTCCAAACTTAGTATGACAATTTATAATTATATATATATATATATATATATATATATATATATATATATATATATATATATATATACTCCTGGAAATTGAAATAAGAACACCGTGAATTCATTGTCCCAGGAAGGGGAAACTTTATTGACACATTCCTGGGGTCAGATACATCACATTATCACACTGACAGAACCATAGGCACAGGCAACAGAGCATGCACAATGTCGGCACTAGTACAGTGTATATCCACCTTTCGCAGCAATGCAGGCTGCTATTCTCCCATGGAGACGATCGTAGAGATGCTGGATGTAGTCCTGTGGAACGGCGTGCCATGCCATTTCCACCTGGCGCCTCAGTTGGACCAGCGTTCGTGCTGGACGTGCAGACCGCGTGAGACGACGCTTCATCCAGTCCCAAACATGCTCAATGGGGGACAGATCCGGAGATCTTGCTGGCCAGGGTAGTTGACTTACACCTTCTAGAGCACGTTGGGTGGCACGGGATACATGCGGACGTGCATTGTCCTGTTGGAATAGCAAGTTCCCTTGCCGGTCTAGGAATGGTAGAACGATGGGTTCGATGACGGTTTGGATGTACCGTGCACTATTCAGTGTCCCCTCGACGATCACCAGTGGTGTACGGCCAGTGTAGGAGATCGCTCCCCACACCATGCTGCCGGGTGTTGGCCCTGTGTGCCTCGGTCGTATGCAGTCCTGATTGTGGCGCTCACCTGCACGGCGCCAAACACGCATACGACCATCATTGGCACCAAGGCAGAAGCGACTCTCATCGCTGAAGACGACACGTCTCCATTCGTCCCTCCATTCACGCCTGTCGCGACACCACTGGAGGCGGGCTGCACGATGTTGGGGCGTGAGCGGAAGACGGCCTAACGGTGTGCGGGACCGTAGCCCAGCTTCATGGAGACGGTTGCGAATGGTCCTCACCGATACCCCAGGAGCAACAGTGTCCCTAATTTGCTGGGAAGTGGCGGTGCGGTCCCCTACGGCACTGCGTAGGATCCTACGGTCTTGGCGTGCATCCGTGCGTCGCTGCGGTCCGGTCCCAGGTCGACGGGCACGTGCACCTTCCGCCGACCACTGGCGACAACATCGATGTACTGTGGAGACCTCACGCCCCACGTGTTGAGCAATTCGGCGGTACGTCCACCCGGCCTCCCGCATGCCCACTATACGCCCTCGCTCAAAGTCCGTCAACTGCACATACGGTTCACGTCCACGCTGTCGCGGCATGCTACCAGTGTTAAAGACTGCGATGGAGCTCCGTATGCCACGGCAAACTGGCTGACACTGACGGCGGCGGTGCACAAATGCTGCGCAGCTAGCGCCATTCGACGGCCAACACCGCGGTTCCTGGTGTGTCCGCTGTGCCGTGCGTGTGATCATTGCTTGTACAGCCCTCTCGCAGTGTCCGGAGCAAGTATGGTGGGTCTGACACACCGGTGTCAATGTGTTCAGCAGTTATCTTCAAGGATTTGCTTGGTATTTCTTCAAGTCTACATGGTGATACAACCCTCGTCCAGATACAGGACCAGCTAATAGATAGTAACCAATGTGTGGCTTTCTTAGGATGATAAATGGTACTTAATATAAGTGCTGCCACTTGCGATTCTTATGATGAATCAAAGATGATTTGAAGTGGGTCTTTAATAGCACTCGTTCATTTATAAGATACGATAAAACTTTGCTAATGTGCTTGTCATGCGCCATTTTTCTTAGGGTGCCATGAGTGGTTAAAGATACGAGAGCTTGCCTTAACGTGTTGTCTAATGTTACTTCAGGATGTTGTAATTTCGGAATAGGGTCTCCACATTCATTTCTACATAGTCGTTTAGAAACTAGATCAGATGGCGTGAAACTTGTTGATTTGTGAGGTAGGTTATTGACAATCTCTTCAAAGGTTGTGACGAAATCAATCCAGCGAGTCTGCTGGTTTGGAATATCAGTTCATATGAAATGATTGAACTCTTTGGAGATTCTCTCTGTTGGATTACTCTGCGGTCTATATCAGGATATCAAAATTTGCCTAGTGTTGTTGGTTGCAAGAAAGTTCTCCATTGTATATATGGTTCTCGGGCGAGACGTCGGATGTCGTAGTGAAAACTCCACAATATTTCATCAGTGCAACTGGCCGACATCTTCAGGTGTGACGAACACACTGCTAAGTTATGACTAGAGCCCCCTCCTTATGCCAGTCTTAGGCAGGAAGTGCGCATGCGTGGAGACGCCGAATTCGATGGCCAATAGCGACGATATCAACCGATAGCTGGAAGGACAGCAACACAACCTGCAAGACGAAGAACCGAAGACTTGGGATCCAGCAGTGGCCATTTTGAAGTCGCATCGAGCAGAGAGGAATACTATTGGTCATACGACGGATGACGATTCTCCAGCAACATAAATATTCTGTTGACAACGGGAGGATAGTCAAGCGCCTACGCGGACGCGCATCTTTGCTTGCTGCTTCCGACAGAGGTCGCTTGGGCGGCCGATGGCAGCGCAGAGCAGCAGCGGTAGCCTACGCGCACGCGCCGAAGTGTTTGGTTCTTCATCTTGCAGGTGGCGTTGCTGTCCTTCCAGCTATCGGTTGATATCGTCGCTATCGACCATCGAATTCGGCGCCTCCACGCATGTGCACTTCCTGCCTAAGACTGGCATAAATAGGGGGCTCTAGTAATGCCTTATCCCTCCTTCCTCTCCCACCGCCCGTCCTATGTTACCATCCATCATGCCAATTCCCACACCTACTACCCCTCTGCAGGTGTGCCCCAGGGCTCTGTCCTCTCCCCTCTCCTCTACCTCCTTTACACGGCAGATATGCCCCAACCCCCCCCCCCCCTCCAGTAACACCTCTTGCAATATGCTGATGACACCGCATTCCTCGCCCTCACTCCTACCCTCCAACGGTTCCAACGCCATCTCCAGAATCACCTTGACCTTTTTGCTACATGGTGTAACCAGTGGCTCCTGAAAATCAATCCTCCCAAGACCCAGGCAATCATCGTAGGTCGTACCACTCGCTCCTTCCGGCTCCTGGATTTCTCCCTTACTGTCTGCGCCCGTCCTGTCCGCCTCACCCCCACCCTCACCTACCTTGGCCTCACCATTGACCGTCACCTCACCTGGACCCTTATCTCCGCTCCATCCAATCCAAAGCCCACAACCGCCTCCGACTCCTCAAACTCCTCTCTGGCCGGACATGGGGGTTGCACCCCCCTACCTTCCTCCACACCTATAAATCCTTTATCTGTCCCATCCTCTGTTATGCCCATCCTGCCTGGATATCTGCCCCCCCCCCCTCAAATTCTATAAGTCCCTCCAGATCCTTGAGCGACATGCACTCTGCCTCGCATTCTGTATACGCCTCCCATCCCCCACGCGGATCCTCTATGATCTCATTCCTTTCCCCCATCTGCTCCTATTCCTCGAACATATCCGAATCCTCTACACCTCCCGCCACCTTGAACCCCCTCACCCCCTGGTTGCTCCTCTCCTCTCCCATCCCCACCCCCTGCCACGTCTTCACTGTTGTATCCCCCCTACCCTCCATCTCTACACCCTACATCTCCTTTCCCAAGGTGGCTTCCATCAACTCCCCCTCCCGGATGATGCCCTCTCTCCCTCCATTTATCCCTCCTATCAACTCTGAATCTCATTCCCCCTCCTTTCCTCTGTCCTTTTCCCGGGCTCCCTCTCCCCCCCCTTCCATCCTCTTTCTTCCCCACCTCCCCTCTCTTTGCCCCCTTCTCTCCCACGAGTCCTTTCACATTTCCCTCCTCTGCCTCCTCTCATTCCCTCTCGCGTCTGCCCTTCTCCCCCTTTATTCGTCCTCTCCCTCGTTGGTCCCCCCCCCCTTTTTCGTTTTTCTCCTTCCTCCCTCCTTGTTCTTCCCCCTCCTCCAAGTCCCCCCCCCCCCCATCAGCCTTTGGTTCGAGAGTGTCATCTTTGTGCCGCCGCTCTCGTGCAGTGTTCTACAGTGATTGTTCTACAGTGCGTGTTTTACAGTGAGTGTTCCGTGTTGTGTTTTTTGGGAAGTTTTGCGAATGGCCATCATACTGCCGCTGGGTTTGCCTTTTATCTCTTGCAAACAGAAACCAGACTGTCGCTGTGTTTTTTTAATTGTATGTTTACTATGTTCCTTATCTGATTCCTGTGTCTTTTATTAACGATGCCAACCCCTTTTGGTTTCTGCTTATTTTTCCGCCATTTTACACTTGACGTCACCGTTTTATCGCCTGTTTTTCTTGTTTCTTTTCTTCTTCCGTTCTTTAAAATAAAAGTCTGTAGGCTGTAGAGCAGCGTACTAAGCAGCTGCCAGCCCGCCCCCTTCGGGGGGAATTGAAAATCAAAAAAGGAAAAAAAAAATCCTTATCAGTGTGTTCGTTGAACCTGAAGATGTCGGCCAGTTGCGCTGATGAAATATTGTGGAGTTTTCATTATGACATCCGACGTCTCGCCCGAGAACCACATACGAGGTGCGGCTAGAAAAAAACCGGACTGATGCTGGAAAAAACATTTATTTACAATTATTTACAATTTCATGTTATCTCCTTCAATGTACTCTCCTCCTCGGTCTCCACACCGCTCCATACGAATTTTCCACTGTTCATAGCAATGCTGCAGATCATTTTCGGTAAGTCCATACATTACTTCCGTCGCTTTTTCTTTTACTGCTTCAACAGTCTCAAATCTAGTTCCTTTCAAAGCTGACTTGACTTTAGGGAAAAGAAAAAAGTCACAGGGGGCCAAATCAGGTGAGTAGGGTGGATGATCTAAGATGGGAATGTTGTGTTTTGCCAAAAACGTCTTCACTGACAACGCACTGTGAGCTGGGGCATTGTCTTTGTGAAGGATCCATGACTTTTTTCTCCACAAATCGTTCCGTTTTCTCCGTACTCGCTCACGTAGGGTAGCCAGGACGGTAATGTAGTAATGCTGATTCACTGTTTGTCCCTCTGGTACCCAATCAATCTGCACAATCCCTTTGATGTCAAAAAAAACAATCATCATTGCCTTGAATTTCGATTTTGACATTCGTGCTTTTTTTTGTCGTGGAGAACCAGGAGTTTTCCAATGCATCGATTGGCGTTTAGTTTCGGGATCGTAAGTAAAAAACCACGATTCATCGCAAGTAATAACATTTTGTAAGAAGGTGGGATCACTTTCAATGTTTTCCAGGATGTCAGAACAAATCATTCTTCGGCGTTCCTTCTGTTCAATTGTGAGACACTTTGGAACCATTTTTGAACACACTTTGTTCATGTTGAAACTTTCATGAAGAATCTAACACTTTCCTTGTCAACTCCTGTTAACTCAGACACTGCTCTGATTGTTAAACGGCGATCTTGTCGAACAAGTTTACCGATTTTTTCAATGTTTGCATCAGTTTTTGCTGACAATGGTCTGCCAGTGCGAGTGTCATCACTGGTGTCTTCGCGGCCATCTTTAAATTGTTTAAACCAGTCAAACACTTGTGTTCGCGATAAACAATCATCGCCGTACACTTGTAACATTACAAACGTTTCACTTGCAGATTTTCCTAGTTTGAAACAAAATTTGATGTTAACACGCTGTTCTTTCTGTACACTCAACATTTTCCGACGCACAGACAAAACGTCAACTACTTAAAACAGACGCCACGGGCAGACTGAGTGCAGGAGGCAGATGAAACTCGAGCAGTAGGCGGAGCGAGAGTCACGTGACAGGCCACGCGACTTTCAGCCTTATTGCATTCGTTTTATTGTTTCACCAGTACTAGTCCGGTTTTTTTCTAGCCACACCTCGTATACAACATGTCCGTCGGGAAAGCCTCAAGCAACACAATTTCTCCATTGTTTTCATACATAAGTTGATGCGTTATCGGATAAAATGGCTTCAGGTTTGCCAAAGCGAGGAAAATAGTCCTTTTCAGTTCGTCTTATCAGTGGAAGTGAGCTAGATGATTTCATTGCGTACAGTCTTACATGCTTGGTAAAAAGATCTAACCATACGACCAGATACTTCACACCTCCTCTTCCCTGATGAAGCGGACCTGCATAATCTAAATTGACGATTTGGTTTGGTCTTTCAGTACGTCTCGGGTTTAAAGGTAAGGCATTTGCTAGGTTGAAAGGTTTCACCTTTTGACAAATGAAGCAATTTCTGAACAGCTTGTGAACTTCCTTGTGAAGATTAGGTACATAACAATATGCTGAAATTTTGCGTTTACATTTCTCCGTGCCATAATGACCCCAGGAAAGGTGAGTGTACCAGATGAGATGTTCACATAATCTTCTGGAATACCGATACACTACCTCCCTGTCAAAAGAGAAGTTCTATGGAACAAAACTTCATTGTGTATTTTATAAAATTTCGATAACAAGTGATCGGGATTATTTTGAAGAAGCTGTTTAGTCTTTAATCAATTGCGATCTGTGTCTTGAAGAGTATTCATTTGACAGCAAAGACGAAGAAAGTAACTTCGATGCAGAGAATCTTTCACGAGAAGTATCTTGTGATTATAAATCTGTTCTATTAAGTTTGTAGGCTCCGGCAATCCGTCCGGCATACGTGACAGTGCATCAGCAATAACGTTATTCTTGCCTTTTACGTAAATAATTTCAAAATCATACTCTTGTAAAAACAGGCACCATCGGGTAAGCCTAGGATGATAAAGTTTGCAAATGATTAAAAAGCTTAGTGCTTGATGATATGAGTATACCTTGATTTTACGTCCCTAAATATAGTAATTAAAATGGCGAAAAGCCCACAAAACAGTTAATCCTCCTAATTCAGTTACCGAATATGATCTCTCACACTCAGTTACGACTCGATTGGCGAAACTGATTATTTTGATTTCACCCTGGCCACAAGTTTCTTCTATTTGAAATAAACATGCACCTGCAGTCATGGACTGTGCGGCTGGTCCTGGGGGACGTTCGAGCCCTCCCTCGGGCATGGGTGTGTGTGTTTCTCCTTAGGATAATTTAGGTTAAGTAGTGTGTAAGCTTAGGGACTGATGACCTTAGCAGTTAAGTCCCATAAGATTTCACACACATTTACCATTTTACCAAACATGCACCTAATTCTTGAAATACTGCATCGCAAGAAATGCAGAAATCTAAATTCTTGTTCGGTTGACTTAAAATGTTACTCGTTAGAAGAGCTTCTTTGATTTTCTCAAAGGCATTTTGACATTCAGAAGTTCACATCCAGTGGACGTTTTTCTTGAGTAAATTCACCAACGCTGGATGGTTCATTGATTGATCTGGAATGAAGCGACGAAAGAATGAGGTTAATCCGATGAAACCTTTTAATTGCCTTTTAGTGCAAGGTACAGGAAAATATTTTATAGCTGTTAACTTGCTGGGATCGGGAGAGATTCCTTCCGAAGAAATTAGATGTTAGCTAAAAACTTTACTTCTCTCTTGCCGAATTTGGATTTTTGCAAATTGGCGGTAACTCCAACGTCTGAGAATCTTTGAAAGATCTGTTGTAGAAGAGTAAAATGTTCTTCCCAGGAAGCTGTTGCTATCAGTAAATCATCAACATAGACGGTCAAGTAACTCCAGACCTAGCACATGATCAAGGGCTGCAATGAAAACACCAGAACTAATATTAAGACCACAGCAAAATGATACGAGCGACCACCAAAGATGAATGCTGAGTACTTCCTGGATGATGACAGTTTCACCTACCAATAGCTACTGCGGATGTCAGTGGTGGATAGAAATTTCACACCATGGGATCTTCGTAACTGTTTCTCCAGGGCTGCAGGTCGTGTGCACACTGGTATGATGATTTTATTGATATTCCTCGCGTCCAAGATAAGTCTAACGTTTCCATCGTGTTTAAAAATAGGCAACAAAGGACTTCTGTATGCAGAGTAGGATGGTTCTATTATATTCGATTTAAGCATTTTACGAATTTCTTGTTTGACTACTTCCTTACAGGCCAGCGGAACAGAATAGGTTGTTTTACAAAAAGTATCATGGGGTTGCACCTTCATGTCAAATTCATAGTTAGCTATTATACCTGGTTTGGTTATTGTAACTGGCGGTGTTTGGAAAAACATGTGACGGATTGTTTTGATTATTGTTCCTCATCTGTTGATTAGGTTGGTGAGGAAATGCATTCTGAGGTTGTGAAAAATTCATTTGGTATGAGGAAATAAAGTTACTTTGTTGATTAAACTGTTGTGACCTGTTATAGTTCTTCCATGTTCTTCCCCCGTGGCGATTGCCATTGTGTTTCCTGTTGTTCTGATACTGGTAATTACCGTTGTGATTTAATGGTGAATTACTGTACTGTCGCTGTGTGTTTTGATAAATCGGATTGTATCTATTTTGATTTGGGTATTTGGCATATGGTTTATCGTTGCGGCGATTGAAATTGTTATGATTACTGTAAGACTGCACGTTTGGTGGGTCCGGTGTTATGTTGATATGACATTCAATTGACACTGTTTACTGCGTGCTGTCGCGGAGCGTGCGGGACATTATTGTAGTTATTCCGCGAGCTCGCACCATAGAATAAATATCTCAGGAGTGAGCATTCACATGCGCAGAACAGATTTCTTGTTGTCAACATACATTGCCGGCCTGGTCACGTGTTCTCGGGACGTCGTGAGTTTGTCCGTATAGCGCCCTGTATATTTCGAATGTCACTACATCCCTAGTACAGACGGATTCTTTTCGTACGTGTCATGGATTATGTATATATGTTGCGCAGACAATTTAATAGCATCCATTTGATACCGGGAATAAACCAGCTACGTAACTTTCAAGAGCGAGTGATATTGCATTCTACTTCTTTGCGATAGCTGTCACAGTTCAGATGCGCTCGATTTTTGGTAGTTTTCGGTATGATACGGCACTTTATAGTATTACAGAGCCTGACGTACATTTTTGCAATGATAGTCTTGCAAAACGACTTGACAGTACGCTAGTACTTTTGCAAGTGTCCGAAAAACACCGAATTTGCCTCACATTAGCGATTATATCCCTACTAATTCGTCCTTTTTTTATGCTACTTCTGCGTATTTATTTCCTCGTTTTTGCGACCTAAAGCACAATTTTTCTTACTGGTGACACTTTGAAGTGTTTATTTAACGCATTTTACGTACTTGCTCCCAGTTTATTAAATAAATAGTAGACTGAGTAAGAAGGGGGGGAAAAGGCGATCGGAGGATAAATGTGCTGTAAAGAAAATACAGTTGGTAATGTAAAAGTCAATCCATCTAACACCATTAAGGGAAGTGGAAAGTGACACAAATGAGTTTGGGGACATGTTTGCTACTATTTTACGCTTCTTAATCAAATGGTGAAGAAAATAAATTGAAGGCAAAATACACGATAGAAGATGAATGTGTACTTTGATTAGCTACACTACTGTGTTTTTTATTTGATTTGTGCAGAAAATGTATTGAAGCTGAATGCAGATATTGGTAGTGGGTGCTGTGGAAAATTAAAAATAGTTGGTATAGCATCTACCTTCAGCCACACACGTCCAAATTTTTCTCTTTCTAAACATTCCTCTTCAAAGTGTTTTGAACATACTTTGAAATATTTTGTGGGGACAAAATTACTCCTCCTTATTTTCTGGAGCCACATCTTTACTCGTTGTTCATCCTTCACGAAACTAAAATATAAATCACACATAATCATTCTCCATGTCCTAGACACACTTAAACGGGTCTCCTACTGTAACTTTATAGTACACAAAAAGGTTTGGACACACATATTATACGAAGACAATTACAGACTCCCACTCTATTGAATTTCTCTGTCTCCCGTCTTTCAAATCTATATACATAATCGACAAGTCACTGATAAATGCACGGAGGATGATAGTATTTGCTAACCATTTGCTTTCCTGTTCCACTAGCAGATTTACGAGAGGAAGCGATCGTTTGTAAGCTTTTGTACGAGCCGTAATATCTACTATATAGTGATAAAATCATAGAAAAATAGGTCTACAGAATCAAGCCTAAATTATAATGCGTCTCGAAATTTTTAAACATAGTACCCATGAAAAGTTACTATCCCTCCTTTCACATATTTCTCTTTGCATCCTTAGCAACAACAGTAATTCACCATCGCTATTACACTATCAACAAACGGTGAAAACACAACAAAAACTCTTGATATTATAAACTTCAAACTCTGAGGAAAGTACACACGCACAGCGAAGTCGCGAAAACACGTGACAATCCTTGTTTAATGTGGACAACATGCGCAGAACGCAATGCTCACTCCAGAGATATTTACTCTATGGGTCGCACGCACGTCCTCATATATCATATCGAAGTTTTCAAGAACGGAAAGGAAAACTTCTCGTTCATCTTCGCTTACACTGACTAATGTTTTTCCTTATTGACACTGGAAGTTTTGACTTTAAGATCATAATGACATCTTTGGTTGAAATGGGCGTGTCCCAATACTGAATTTTATGGAGGTATTTTTCGAAATAACGCCTCAGACCTCCTCCTTTGGGATTGAAAGGTTCGGCGTTATAGACCTCTTTTCGAAGTCTTTGTTGAATACCTGAACTCCAGAATTTATTCAAAAAATGTCTTTCTAAATCTGCGTAGGTGTGAAATTTGTCTATTATTTCTGTACCCCAGATTGATCCTTCTTCGTGTACATACCCTAATGTGAACCGTATTAGCTGTTTGTCATTCAATGAATCGGGAAAGGCACCTGAGAATGATTTTAGAAATAGCATGGGATGCAGATTCCGTTTTTCAGGTATGAAAGACTGGACAACTCTATGTTTCAAAACACACTCATCTCACATTAGTTCGACAAGTGTCAGCTGATCAGTGTGACTACGTGACGTTGAAGTTTTTTCACGCATATTATTTGCTGTTGGGAGAATTGCACATGATATTCCGGATATTTCCGAGAATCTTGTTCTAGCGGGAGCGAATAGTCGCTTTGATTATCGCCTTGCAATTCGATAACTTGTTTCTTAAGCTGATCGATGTCATTGGTCAGCTGTTGCTTCCATTCCGGAAGATCATGGCTGAATGCTCGTCTGATTTCGCCTAGTTCAGTGGTTAGAGTGTCACCAGAAGTTCCGGGAGCAGTCAAAATTTCTGCTGTGGCAGATTTAACTGCACCTTCCAGTTCGGATTGTACCTTACTCTCTATTTACTGTTCTTTAGATTGTACCCACTCTTCAAATTCCCTATTAAATGTAGTTCTCATGCCTGCGTTGACAGCTTTGATCCTTTTCTCAATATTGACATCTGATATACACTGGGCAAAGTTTTCAACTCGATCGCCAATGTTATTGACACCTTCTGTCAGGTGACTTACTCTATTTGAATCATCACTGTAATGCTTCAAAGAGTCACTCGCAGTTGATTTACATACGTCTACTTGGGCAAATGCGTTAACTTTCTGTCAATGTTGACATCGGCGGATTTCAACATGGAAAGAACACTGTCAATTTTGGCTTTCACGTTTGCGCTTACTCGATTGCGTATGCAGTGGTTATGGCTTTGTTTTTCTCTTCCATAGTGCCATTCGAACTTTTGATCTGGGCTTGGTTGCCAGTGATAACGGAATTTATGATAGTCATGACAATTGAGTATCTTCTATTCTCAATTCTAAATTGTTTAATTTGGTGTCAACTGCCATGTTTTGCCCCAGCAACCTGGCATCGACATCCGCTATTTGACCTCCAAGATTACCCATGTGAGCCTCAAGATTGTCACTTTTCTTCGCTCACTGTCCCATTACTCATGTGTTTTTCAAGACTCGTTTTCATGTCAGCGAATAATTTTAACACATCTGTTAGCGAGCATTCACGCATTTGCGACGCGGACTGTGGCGCCGACACATCGCGTACCCCTTCATCGTCCGTTAGTCCTTCACTACGAGATTCAGGTTTGTTTGCACCCGTGCGCGATCTAAGTTGTCTGTGTTCCTCATTTGCCATCTTAAGGCGGGTCCACACAGAGCGCGCCGTGCCGCGCCGCGCTGCGCAAAACGGCTGTGCGCGGCTCTGCGCGCTCACAAGGGAACCTCCCCATCGCACCCCCCTCAGATTTAGTTATAAGTTGGCACAGTGGATAGGCCTTGAAAAACTGAACACAGATCAATTGAGAAAACAGGAAGAAGTTGTGTGGAACTGGGAAAAAATAAGCAAAATATACAAACTGAGTAATCCAAGGGCCACATAGGCAACATAATGGACGATCTGAACACAGGAGCGGCGTGGTCCCGTGGTAGCGTGAGCTGCTGCGGAACGAGAGGTCCTTGGTTGAAGTCTTCCCTCGAGTGAAAATTTTACTTTCTTTATTTTTGCATAGTTATTATCTGTCCGTTCGTTCATTGACGTCTCTGTTCACTGTAATAAGTTTAGTGTCTGTGTTTTGCGACCGCATCGCAAAACCGTGCGATTAGTAGACGAAAGGTCGTGCCTCTCCAATGGGAACCGAAAACATTTGATCGCAAGGTCATACGTCAACCGATTCCTCCACAGGGAAACACGTCTGATAATTTCTATACGACACTGGTGACGGCATGTACGTCACATGACAGGAATATGTTGTCGACCCACCTAACTTGTACACTTGGCGAATGGGTAACAAGATTCTTCTACCTTGGCCGATTTAGGTTTTCTTGTGGATGTGATAATCACTCCCAAAAAATTGATGAAAACATAAGAGTTTGTCACATAAACTCAAAATAAAAAATTAAACTTTTCACTCGATGGAAGATTTGAACCAAGGACCTCTCGTTCCGCAGCTGCTCACGTTGCCACGAGACCACGGCGCTCCTGCGATCCCAATTTCCTTGATATTGCCTATCTTCCCATGAACTACTCAGTTTGTATATTTTGCTTATTTTTTCACAGTTCCACACAACTTCTTCTTGTTTTCTCAGTTGATCTGTGTTCAGTTTTTCAAGGCCTATCCACTGTGCCAACTTATAACTAAATCTGAGGGGGGTGCGATGGGGAGGTTCCCTTGTCAGTGTGGACAGCGAACCGCGCTGCGCCGCGTCGTGCCGCGCCGCGCAGTACTCCGGCTGTTGTCGGTACATCAAAGGAAGTGGCGCGTTTGCGCGTGCTCAGTTTAGACGGGGCTTCGGCTCGCTCCATCTTCAGACCACGCGCGCGCTCCAACTGGAACACAGTGCGCGCCTCGGAGCGGCGCGGCGGGGCGCGGACGGCGCGGCGGGGCGCGGACGGCGCACTCTTCCCTGATACAGCTGTGCGCGGGCTGCAGCAGCGCGGCGCAGCATGGCGCGGCGCGCTCAGTGTGGACCCGCCTTTAGGCTAGGCGCAAATTGAGACGCGTATAGCGCGTGTGGCGCGACGCAGCGCAGCACGTGTTTTTGTAACATCACAGGTTCAAATGGGACCGCGCAAATTGCGACGCGACGCGACTGGGACGCGACACGCGCCTGCGCCAGGTCGCGCGGCGTTGTGGTTGAGGCAAAGTTTCTCGCGCCGCGCGTAACGCTTGCCTCGCTATCACCGTGGGAAATTTGAGGCGGGGAGCGGAAAAGTAGCACGGCCATATGCTTACATCGGAACGGCGCATATGAGCAGTGGTAGTATTGCCCATACGATAAATTTTGCCTTACTGTGTACTGAATTTTATTGCCTTTTGGTAGTGTTTCGTTTTTCACCATTTAAACGCTCCAGCTTTCTTCGTTAGCACGTTGTACTTTTCTGTTATTTATATCTGCACAGTTTTGTTTTTTTTTCTTCTGTCAAGAAAAATGTATACTTCAGTAACTGATGAGCCATTGGCCGCTGGAATTGCACCATATGCCCCCCCCCCTCCCCCCCCCCCCCGATGTTTTCAGATCGCAAGAAGGGACAGAGGGTTGAATAAGGAAGTAAAGAATATTATAAAATCATGTGATTAAGAATCAAGGCAGGGAAGTAAGGCAAGGTTATATTCTCGCTGCCTAGTAAACTAGCGTATCTGTACGATCTGTTACAAAAATTTAGAAAGGGATAATCTCCACAGGCGTGATCTCTTTGTGCTTGTGGTAAAAAGAGTCCAAGATCTGAAGTATAGAAGTTTCACTGTGATTACTCTGATATGGATGTAATAATGTAATACGACACATTGTACTACATGCATGTGAACAACATATTTCCACTGCAAGCTAGAAACAGTCAAAAAGCAGTCACAAATAACAATGTTTTAATTGGTTCATCTTGATGAGAAAAAATATTTCAATTGTTGCATGGACATTATCAGCATTAATAAACTAATTATACAACAACAGGCTACACAAATGAAGAAAATGGTCGGTATTATTACGAAAGTAGGAATATCCTAAAAGAGTGTTATGATTAGATATATTTATTTGTTGAAATGTGCTGCTGACAAAAGCAGATCTACTTTCATGGCAATGTTTTTCGAACTCCATCTCACAAGGCACACATGGCTAGCTTGTGCATTCCTGTCGGGCGCATTATCCTTCGCTGCTGACAATACACTCACCATTGTGTTGTGCGACAGACCAATTGTTTATTTTTCTCAATAACAACTATTTTATTCGCGATCACGCGTCAGTTTGGCAAGCCCTAGGTGAGTAAACAGTATCTGGCATGTGCCTATCATTCCGCCTGAAGGAACGCTCGTCATTATTTTAATACTGCTCAGATCAAGAGAAGGAATAAAATCCTTTGGTAAATTTCCATTCCAGTCGCTCAGTGTTAAAAATACGATGGGTTACGGGGATTCCACCAAAATTCCAACAGAATTGCCAATCTGTTTTTGTGTGAGTTGTTAACCTTTTCTCATTCCAAGAAGCATCACCATTTATGAGTAAAGGCCACATTTCTCTTGGTGACTAGTTTAATTGTACTTCCTTTGTCACAATGTAATTTGCCCAACTCATCTCACTGCAGCTATTGAGACAGAATTCCGAAACGGAGGGCCTCATTAAGCAAGTAATTGGCAATCACAGAGTTCAATAGCTTACGAAAAACCTCATAGTATCGGTTTGCAGTAACATAAAAGAAGAAATTTCATGTTTATTTTCGTACTAGGAAGCTCTTGTTTCGCTAGCTGTCGATAACTCTTAAAAAATTAGTCACTGGAGTGAAATAAATAAAAAAAGAAGTATATATAGTGATATATCGCCATAGATAAGAAAGTTCCGTGTGTTTAATAATTGGCAGAACACTCTCCTCCTTCTGTGCTATCATTCGCCACACTTTCGTTTCGATGTCTCGAGCGGTTTAGGAGATTCGAGAGATGTTGCGAGTATTTCATTCTCGCGGGCGTGAGATCGGAAGTGAGCGCGCTACATGGGATCCATTTTCTCGAGATCGGAGGCAGATAGAGATCTCCTCCCAAGTCTAAACGAAAATTCAGCATGTTAGCTAAATTTCATACGCAGCAACATATGATGTAATATGCACCAAACGCAAAATCATAGCGACCCCTAATTTTCGTTGCAAACTTTTTGAGTTTTGCGTAGTGTCTCACTAAAATGTGTACATCACAATAAGAATGGTCATTAGCGAGGTGATGGGCACTTCGTCACGAAGCTGACATATAACGCTACAAGTAAGGCAAAAATCATATACACTCCTGGAAATTGAAATAAGAACACCGTGAATTCATTGTCCCAGGAAGGGAAAACTTTATTGACACATTCCTGGGGTCAGATACATCACATGATCACACTGACAGAACCACAGGCACATAGACACAGGCAACAGAGCATGCACAATGTCGGCACTAGTACAGTGTATATCCACCTTTCGCAGCAATGCAGGCTGCTATTCTCCCATGGAGACGATCGTAGAGATGCTGGATGTAGTCCCGTGGAACGGCTTGCCATGCCATTTCCACCTGGCGCCTCAGTTGGACCAGCGTTCGTGCTGGACGTGCAGACCGCGTGAGACGACGCTTCATCCAGTCCCAAACATGCTCAATGGGGGACAGATCCGGAGATCTTGCTGGCCAGGGTAGTTGACTTACACCTTCTAGAGCACGTTGGGTGGCACGGGATACATGCGGACGTGCATTGTCCTGTTGGAACAGCAAGTTCCCTTGCCGGTCTAGGAATGGTAGAACGATGGGTTCGATGACGGTTTGGATGTACCGTGCACTATTCAGTGTCCCCTCGACGATCACCAGTGGTGTACGGCCAGTGTAGGAGATCGCTCCCCACACCATGATGCCGGGTGTTGGCCCTGTGTGCCTCGGTCGTATGCAGTCCTGATTGTGGCGCTCACCTGCACGGCGCCAAACACGCATACGACCATCATTGGCACCAAGGCAGAAGCGACTCTCATCGCTGAAGACGACACGTCTCAATTCGTCCCTCCATTCACGCCTGTCGCGACACCACTGGAGGCGGGCTGCACGATGTTGGGGCGTGAGCGGAAGACGGCCTAACGGTGTGCGGGACCGTAGCCCAGCTTCATGAAGACGGTTGCGAATGGTCCTCGCCGATACCCCAGGAGCAACAGTGTCCCTAATTTGCTGGGAAGTGGCGGTGCGGTCCCCTACGGCACTGCGTAGGATCCTACGGTCTTGGCGTGCATCCGTGCGTCGCTGCGGTCCGGTCCCAGGTCGACGGGCAGGTGCACCTTCTGCCGACCACTGGCGACAACATCGATGTACTGTGGAGACCTCACGCCCCACGTGTTGAGCAATTCGGCGGTACGTCCACCCGGCCTCCCGCATGCCCACTATACGCCCTCGCTCAAAGTCCGTCAACTGCACATACGGTTCACGTCCACGCTGTCGCGGCATGCTACCAGTGTTAAAGACTGCGATGGAGCTCCGTATGCCACGGCAAACTGGCTGACACTGACGGCGGCGGTGCACAAATGCTGCGCAGCTAGCGCCATTCGACGGCCAACACCGCGGTTCCTGGTGTGTCCGCTGTGCCGTGCGTGTGATCATTGCTTGTACAGCCCTCTCGCAGTGTCCGGAGCAAGTATGGTGGGTCTGACACACCGGTGTCAATGTGTTCTTTTTTCCATTTCCAGGAGTGTATTATCAGATAATAGTTTCTGTAAAATCGTTTCGCTTCCAAATCTCCCCCAGTTGGTTCCGTGAAAAATAAAAAGAACAGATTAGTTTTTAGGCAAGTCCCTGTTCGGCCGCCACATCTCGTGTTGTAGATTTTGCTATTCACACGCATTTAATTAAATATAACAGTAATGATGATAATGTCTGGCAATGTTTATCGACAAGATAAGGAATGCAACCTATAAACTATATTGCGTACTCACGGCAGTTCTGCTTTGCCGTTTTTGGGACGACTTGGAAAGAGAGGGAAATTAATGGATGATCGCTGTTGCATCGGTTCTCGATTGTGTTCAGGAGACGTAAGATTTTCATAACGCTAAGGTGGTTTCGTGACTGACCTTTGACCTGGTTTACCTTCACGCAATCAGAATCTTCCATGAAAATACCTAAGGAACCTATTTGAATAGTAAGAAGAAAAAATCTGAATGAATGCAAAACAGTGAAATTTTGTAAAAGTTGTCAGGTTGGAAACTGAACACATTAATGTCCTCCCAAATACAATGGAGATACTGCGATGAAGAGCTAACCTGTAACAAAGCTTACATACATTGAAAAATCATGGTGAATTTAAAGAAAAGAATAAGCCGAGATATTCTGTAAAGTGAAGCATCAATATATTCTCAAAGAACAAAGACGTTAAACTAATAGACATTAACAAATATACAATGAATACAAAACTTACATTTTTATGTTTCTCTCATACATTTCTTAACAAAAGATGGATTGTTCTTTCAAATGTTTTCGGAGCTTATTGCTGTCGAGCGCTGTGGCAATGATTTAAATATCTGCGCCCAGCGGCTCATAGTGTTTATTTGAAATATTTTAACACTGGACGCGCCTCTTGGTGTAGGCGCACATTATAAAGTATATCGTCTCTTTACTCATGAGCTGTGATGCTTAATATCTTCACGAACTACCGCCCGATGGCTGTTCCTTTTTTTATGACAAATATCTCATTTGCAAAGTATCTGAAATCAAATAATATTACAGCGTGTAATTAGCACACTGCTCTCCCAGCTGTTGTCAGTTTTCAAGACCAGAGCTAATACTTTTTAGTCAAGTAGCTCCTCTATTGGCCTCCCTACTCTCCAGCACCACTCGGGAGACTCGGGCAGTCATCCATCCATGTGCTAGGCAAGCCTTGCAGCACTTAATTTGGTTGATCTGACAGTAAGCAGTGTTACCACTACAGCAAGGCCATTGGCACATTACTTACACCATCGGCCGCGGTGGCCATGCGGTTCTAGGCGCTGTAGTCCGGAACCGCGCGACTGCTACGGTCGCAGGTTCGAATCCTGCCTCTGGCACGGATATGTGTGATGTCCTTAGGTTAGTTAGGCTTAAGTAGTTCTAATTTCTAGGGGACTGATGACCTCAGATGTTAAGTCCCATAGTGCTCAGAACCATTTGAACCATTATTTACACCAAGTTTTCTTGCTATGTGATCTGAGAATCCAGTGACAATCACTTCTACATAATCTAGTCTTTGCAAGTCAAAAAATGACTGATCAATTATTGTTTCGCTGTTCTTCCAGTGTCCAGTGCATTCATAGACAGTTGCTGCTAGTTATATGAACATAACAAGTTGGTCAGATTTGATGCTTCCAGATAGTTGATTTTAAAGTTGACCTTGAAATTTCCAAGTACAGTAATGCTTTCTGTAAAATGTTTTAATTCACTAAAGGTCTTTCAACGCTGTCCAAAAAGTCGACGATGTTACTTGATGGGGAACAGTATATGTGCATAATAATTATTTTGAATTGTATAAGTTTGCCCACACAATATTGAAATACTGTTTGTATGTTTCTTTTTATCTTACTGCACTTGACTTCTTTACATTCAGTTCCTTGCCTGAGATATATCTATGTTCCTCCCTCCTTAAAGTTTTCTACAAAAGCTACCAACGATTTCAAATCCTACTGGTCTGGCAGTACAAGCTTGTTTTTCCCTTAGCCATTGTTCACTTAGACATAAAGTTGAAATACCCTTTAGTTGAACAAGCAAAAGTGCTTCTAATTCTGCAAGCTTACTAATTCTATCCTGTACATATTGATATAAAACTACTAATGATTTGTTGTCCTTATGATCTGCCACATTGCTGATTGTTTTATTTGATTGCTGCACCTCCTATAAAAATCCTTGAGATAGCCTGTTAGTGACATTCTTCATTTGCTTAACTGGCTGATAATTATTACTGCTTTCACTGGTTTAGTTAATACTGTTGTTGATGGTACCAATGGTGTAGGCTTTTCTGCTTCTGCCAGGGATGATGACTACTGTTCTGCAGATGATGCTGTTGACTGGACTACTAGAAGCAGGACAATAACGGGCTCAATATTCTCGCCTTTCTCTAATGAACTAAGGAAGTCTTGGATATTGTGGCCTAATAGTGTCTTTCCCTTGCTGGATGTAAGCCATATAGTGAAAACACTCTCTCTCCAGGGAATCTACAGACAAGAAATGTGTGTTATGGAATGCATTGCAAATCTTTTCAAACTATCACCTTTAGTGAGATCTTCATTTACAATGGAAGTGTTTATAAGGTCATGTCTGTTGGGAATCCGAATGACAATTACTGCTGTTCTCCCTAGCAGGGCTCAAAATTTCTTGCAAATTGTTAGTAGCTTTGGATAATTCGTCTCTTGTACACACCATTAGCACCCCCAATTTATTATTGTATACTGAATCAACTGGAGAGTTTTCCAACTTTTATGTTTCTTTTGACTTCTGATAGATGAGATAGTAAATGAATGTTAAAATGTTAGTTGTTAACTGCTGGGTATTCACAGAAAAGTTACAGGGATCATGTCTCTCACCGAAAGCAGTTCCGCTCTCCCCCCCCCCCCCCCCTCCCCCCATGTTATACTGGGAACTGAGAATTGGTTAAGTCTGAAGTAGAGAGTAGGGAAATTTACAGAAAGATGTGGAACATAATGGATAGAAAGATAAGGCCCTCCAGGAGGAGGTTCAAGGGTATTACCGATCAGAAACGGATTATAGACAATGGTGCTATTACTGGAAAAATTGTCACCTGTTAGTTGGCTTCCATCTCTACCAACTCGGATATTTCGAAGCACTGTCACTGGAATGAAGATTGTAATCCAAGATTGGAGTTGGGGATGACACAACAAGGGATGTGGCCTGATTGAATTTTACAAAATGTAATCTGTGTATTGTGATTTGGTGATTACTCTATGCTGTGTGATTGATTTGAAGACCTCGGACTACTTCTCCAAATTACTGCAAGTTAATCACACAATAAATGAAAATGAACATTGCAAATTAATAATCAAATCACACCAACAGCGGATCGATGCCAAATCGATGTGTTACCTTTTAATGCTAGAAATGCTCAAAAATAGAACTCATAATACACACATCAAAAAAAGTTTTGCACCACCCCGGTTCTCAGAATTCCGGAAGATAGTGGTATTGGAACAACGTTCGTACCACCCCCAAAGTACCATTATCTAAGATAGCAGCGATGACGCCATCCAAGATGGCGACTGTGACGTCAATCAAGATGGCGGATTTTGGCGGGAAGTTTGAATTTTGGTGGGAAAGTGCCACGCCCGCCTCCCCCAGAAAATGGCGCGAAGTTCAAGTTCCAGCAGGATAATGCACCACACCACTTTATCTCTACTAAGCAAAGAAAATGGCGGGAAAAGTACTTGTCTTTATTATTTACCCAATTTCATGCAGGTGTGTTGTCCACTGGGTCTGGACTCCAACTGGCTTAGTTCACATCGTCACCACCAGAGGATGCCACCGTGACATCAGGTGATGACTCAAGTAGCGTTATTCAAGATGGACACACCCAGTGTGTTCACCACGAGCTCCAGAGCCCAACTGGTTTAGTTCATATCGTCGCCACCACAGGACACTACCGTGACATCAGGTATTGACACAAGATCGTCTTCTCTCTCTCTCTCCCTGGCGTTATAACCGGACACGCACCACATCACCGGGCCGCAAGCGAGCGGCCGTTGATGCCACAGCCTCAAGCCTAGACCTTTATACTCACGTCAGAGATAGTCTTCTGTAAATACGCTAACTAATTTAACTGAGCACATGTGACACCAACATCATGCACCTAACCTATCAATTACCTAAGTACTTAAATCCATTTCAATTTTAATCATATTCAATACGTGAATTTACAGTTTCAATATTCAATGATCAAATGAGAAGTTCCACATTTCCCACTATGAGCGCAGTGTTCATTCATGACTTAGCACCCCCCCCCCCACCCATAGAATGCTGCACTCCTATTGCCTACTGCATTAGTCACGTGATTTGACTTCATAGAACCTAGGACTTGGAATCAATTTTCGCCAATGCCACCTCCCCACCCCGGACTTGGAATCAAATAGTTAAAGTCTCCGCCACAATCCTCAACCCAGCACCATGTCCCCTTACCTACCCATGTTGGCGAGCTAACATGCACTAACCTGTACTGACGTACACAGCACATGATGTCATCCCAGATGGTTGGGCGAAATGGCGGGGGCCGGCCGGTGTGGCCGAGCGGTTCTAGGCGCTTCAGTCTGGAACCGCGCGACCGCTATGGTCGTAGGTTCGAATCCTGCCTCGGGCATGGATGTGTGTGCTATCCTTGGGTTAGTTAAGTTTGAGTAGTTCTATGTTCTAGAGAACTGATATCCTCAGATGTTAAGTCCCATTCTGCTCAGAGCCATTTGAACCTTTTTGCATGCAGTGTCTGCCCCACGCGATTTAGTGTCCTAATACACATTACTGACACCAGATCGTACTGTCATCCCTCCTATGACCTAATCCCAGATCGTGGTCCGTAGGGGCGAGAATGATGCCAAAGTGACTCAGGATGCGCTGGGCTGCTGGGGAGAGTAAAGAAGGAGTGCGCTCTATTTTGTTTGAAACGTTTCATTTAGGGATCGAATATATTTATACTAACGCAAAACATTCGCCATGTTATGCATGGGGTCACAATACACAGTCTGCAGACACGCAAACAACTCCTAATTTACGCAAATAATTTAAGTACAGACATTCAGACTCCCCCTAAATAATGCAGCCCAGTGATGTGTAGACACCTTCAGTACACGTAAACTATCCAAATAACGCAAAGCACAGCCTACAGAACGTGCGGATACATCCCTTTTCATATTTGACACTAGAAGAATTCCTATCCAAATACGTGTTCACCCACACGCCGGTGATGACACGATCGGATGGGAGTGAAGACTCACACACAGAGCGCAGATGCTCCAAGTTTTGCAGCATGCGCGTGCAGTTGACGCGCCCAACACAGGTGAAACTTGCATCTATACAGTTTCCCTTATACCGACGTCACAGTACACCAAGGTGCAGCCCCCATACTCGAGACACCTCAGGCCAGTATTGTCTCAACCGCGGAAGGCAGAATAGCACAGCCTGTTTCCATCTAACGGGGATATATGTGACGTGTTCAGCTGTGCGTACCAGCCCAAGAATGGCTCACGCCACGACTCCCGATGAAACGTCTGCACGGCGGCTCACCATCTAACAACGTTCCCAATGTCATTCTTACATCACATTGCTTTGTAAAAAAAATAAGAGCGAAGTCGACCTCTCGGGAATTGTATACTGTTCCAGAAATAGTTAACGCTCGCTTTCTTCATGACTGAGCTTGTATGCACGGAAATTCTTACCCTAACAGAACCTGTTTACGAAAATAACGCTGAATGCAGTCTTCCCAGTGCTCCTAACGTTTTACCCTTCCAGATTTCAACATACGCAAACATTTCCTCTGCTATGTAGAGACTCTTATATCCCAGCACAAACGATGTGAATGAATCGAGCATTCTGATACGCTCTTATCGAATTTGCACGGCGAATTACTTATGCCGCAAGTGTATCGAAGCACCATCCACCTATTCTTACTCGGACTTCCAGTGGTTATTTTACACAGATCACTAAACTGCATTCACTGTTAAACTCGAAAAATTCTCTCTACATTATCAAAGACATACCAGACTCACAAGAATATTGCAAAGCCGGGAAGATATTTACCACTGCAACTACAATTAAATATTACGATTGCTGCAACAGTCTGAAACCAATCGATGTACAGGTTATCTCTCTTCTTGACGACTGTGCTTCAGTATCTATAGCGCATACAATTTTCCACTTAAAACTCTAGCTCATACCTTCGTCGTTATCAATCTGCTCAATCTACACGTCCCTCACAATAAGAGGTGCATTCAAGTTCTAAGGCCTCCGATTTTTTTTCTAATTAACTACTCACCCGAAATCGATGAAACTGGCGTTACTTCTCGACGTAATCGCCCTGCAGACGTACACATTTTTCACAACGCTGACGGCATGAATCCATGGCAGCAGCGAAGGCTTCTTTAGGAGTCTGTTTTGACCACTGGAAAATCGCTGAGGCAATAGCAGCACGGCCGGTGAATGTGCGGCCACGGAGAGTGTCTTTCATTGTTGGAAAAAGCCAAAAGTCACTACGAGCCGGGTCAGGTGAGTAGGGAGCATGAGGAATCACTTCAAAGTTGTTATCACGAAGAAACTGTTGCGTAACGTTAGCTCGATGTGCGGGTGCGTTGTCTTGGTGAAACAGCACACGCGCAGCCCTTCCCGGACGTTTTTGTTGCAGTGCAGGAAGGAATTTGTTCTTCAAAACATTTTCGTAGGATGCACCTGTTACCGTAGTGCCCTTTGGAACGCAATGGGTAAAGATTACGCCCTCGCTGTCCCAGAACATGGACACCATCATTTTTTCAGCACTGGCGGTTACCCGAAATTTTTTTGGTGGCGGTGAATCTGTGTGCTTCCATTGAGCTGACTGGCGCTTTGTTTCTGGATTGAAAAATGGCATCCACGTCTCATCCATTGTCACAACCGACGAAAAGAAAGTCCCATTCATGCTGTCATTGCGCATCAACATTGCTTGGCAACATGCCACACGGGCAGCCATGTGGTTGTCCGTCAGCATTCGTGGCACCCACCTGGATGACACTTCTCACATTTTCAGGTCGTCATGCAGGATTGTGTGCACAGAACCCACAGAAATGCCAACTCTGGAGGTGATCTGTTCAACAGTCATTCGGCGATCCCCCAAAACAATTCTCTCCACTTTCTCGATCATGTCGTCAGACCGGCTTGTGCGAGCCCGAGGTTGTTTCAGTTTGTTGTCACCCGATGTTCTGCCTTCATTAAACTGTCGCACCCACGAACGCACTTTCGACACATCCATAACTCCATCACCACATGTCTCCTTCAACTGTCGATGAATTTCAATTGGTTTCACACCACGTAAATTCAGAAAACGAATGATTGCACGCTGTTCAAGTAAGGAAAACGTCGCCATTTTAAGTATTTAAAACAGTTCTCATTCTCGCCACTGGCGGTAAAATTCCATCTGCCATACGGTGCTGCCATCTCTGGGACGTATTGACAAAGAACGCGGCCTCATTTTAAAACAATGCGCATGTTTCTATCTCTTTCCAGTCCGGAGAAAAACAATCGGAGGCCTTAGAACTTTAATGCACCTCGTAGGACACTGAGTCATCCTCTCTAGTCATGCCGTAACATAAACCATATTATCTTTAAAATGCAATATATACACATTTTACACAGTGTAAGCCACACTAACTGCACAATACAATATATACACATTTTAGACAAACAGTATAGTTATCTTTTATATCCGTACAGCACCCGAAAAAATTATCGTGTTTCTACACTAACACTGACTATATGTTACGATGCTCCCCAGTCCTAGGAAAGCACCGTCAGCCTTTTCTTGCTTTCTACAGATGCGACATTCAGCGGTAATAAACTACACTGATCACCATTTTACACCGACAACCTCGCAAAATCGTCTACAGACCATCAAATACATACCAGAATCGCAAGAATATTGGAGTGTGAAACCGATCACCATCCCAGCAATATATTACCGAGTACCGTGTAGATCTAGTAAACATACAGTTCATGTCCCCCACCAAACAAAATCACCATTTTACATCAGCTGGCCGAAGTCACTCTCAGAACTGTTCTACAAATTCGCGATCGTTTCCCGTCGACACAAACGCGTTACTGTCTCTGCTTCCTTGCCTGCTCGCTTTTCTATGCACATCTCCAGACTCGACGATTACAAGAACACACGTATTTTCACTATCATATTATACCATTTTCGCTATACTTCTCCATATGAGGCACTTGGCGGCGTCCTACTAATCGCTATCGCAACGTAATTCCATACATATAGACTCGGAATCATTTCTCTACAAACACGAAACTTAAGCTACGTGGAGCATGCTTTAGACCACTGACTAACTAGAAACAAACACATGAAAAATCATATTTCCACCCACGAATACTGATCTCGCTGATCTAACATACTCCAAATCGTCCGTATAATTTACAAACCAACTGATGTCTTTCCCATGTCTAGAGAACAGGCAAACTTATCTTCCACATGCCAGATGCACATACCACAATCGATCTTCTCTCAACTAAATAAAGACGCGAAATGTTCAGAAGCAGTCAACCGAAAAATTTACATAGGAGGGAATAACGGTCCAGCACAAACGCACCTCCATACACAATCTTTTCAAATTTCCACTTTATCACGAAAGCGACTCATCTTACGATCACAATCTCAATTGAACGGCATTCGACAATGAACAAAGTATCATAAATACACCTTACCGAAAGCAGTGGCTATGGAAATTGAAATATCTGTACCTGCCTTACGACTGGATATACTATTCCCTTTGCTATCACAGTACTCAAAGTCAAATCCATACCTTCCCTACAACAGGGAATAGTCATCTCCTATACGTGCTTTACAAACCTAATTCTCAAATACGTACATATCAGGCACCAACCGCTACTACTAAGTATAAAAGTTCGTCAATAAATCATTGCCTACGATACTAAAATATACTGACCCAAAATCAACGATGGGTGTGCACATCCCTTAGGTTCTTCTTGCGAGTCCTACCACAGTGTCATAGAAAGAGAGATGTAATCGACCAGATATTAAGAAAAAAAAAACCATCCCAACAACTACTGCATGTTACTCTCATTCTTTGTTCTACAGGTGCACACCAGTCTCCATGTTAAAATCTATACCCACTTTACAAATGGTGGTACGACATTACCTCTCAATGAGGTAGTTTTCTTTTTTCGGGACAAATACCGTGACCGTGATTGTAGGAATATGTAGACCCACAATGCAGCTTCGGGATAAAAACAATGAACTTTGAAAGTGATTCGGCTAAGAAACTTGGTATGTAAGCGGTATTTGCGACTCCCTCATACCGACCTCAAGTAGATAATTCTTTATTATTTGCAGCGTGTTCTGTCTCGAGGCCATATCAGACATTCCACGATATATCTGCTGTGTTATAGGCCATGACTCATTGAGAAGCAACACAAACAAAAGTAGTAGATGATGTGCTGATTGAGATCGTAAGAAGAAAAATGTACACTAGCTTCTCAGATCTCAAGTGTCACGCTGTATGTTAGAAATTATGTCCATCGTTTGGAATCAGATCCTTCCATTCAAGCACATACTTGCATAGGCTCACAGCCACAAGTTAATCATATTTCAGGCACTCTCATATCTCTAAACGAGTCACCTTTCCTCGAACCTATCTGATACAGTAAAATTAAAACATGTTTTAGTCACACCCTATGCATCTTGCAACTGCTCCCATTTCTACAGCTTTCCGTATGTGATCGTTCCAATTTAAGTCGGAACTGAGCAAAAGTCGGAGAAAGACATATCCACCACCTTCTGCAACCCATGTAGAAACAGAACAACCTTAGTTAGTGCCAACATGGGTCGGTAAGAGGATGTGGTGCTGGGTTGAGGATCGTGGTGGAGACTTTAACTATTTGATTCCAAGTCCAGGGGGTGTGGCATTGGCTAAAATTGATTCCAAGTCCTAGGTTCTATGATGACGAATCACGTGACTAATGCAGTAGCCAATAGGACTGCAGCGTTCTAGTGGTGGGGGGTGCTAGATCATGAATGAACACTGCGCTCACAGTGGATAATGTGGAACTTTTCAATTGATCATTGAATATTGAAATTGTAAATTCACTTATTGAATATGATTAAAATTGAAATGGAATTAAGTACTTAGGTAATTGATAGGTTAGATGCGCGATGTTGGTGTCACATGTATTTAGCTAAATTAGTTAGCATATTTACAGAAGACTATCTCCGGCGTGAGTATAAAGGTCTACGCTTGAAGCTGTGGTGTCAGCGGCTGCTCGCTCGCGGGCCGCTGAAGTGGCACATGTCTGGTTACAGTGCCCGAGAGAGAGAGAGAGCAGACAATCTTGTGTCATAACCTGACGTCACGGTAGCATCCTCTGGCGGCGACGATATGAACTAAGCCAGTTGGGCTCTGGAGCTCATGGTGGATACACTGGGTGCCACCATCACGAATAACTGCTCTTGCATCATGATCTGACGTCATGGTGGCGCCCTCTGGTGGAGACGATATGAACTACGTCAGTTGGGATCTGGAGCTCGTGGTGAACACACTGGGTGTGGCCATCTTGAATAACGCTACTAGCTTCATCACCTGACGTCATGGTGGCGTCCTCTGGTCGCCACGATATGAACTAAGCCAGTTGGAGTCCAGACCCAGTGGAGAACAGACCTGTTTGAAATTGGTTAAATAATGAAGACAAGTACTTTTTCTCGCCATTTTCTCTGCTTAGTAGAGATACAAGTGGTGTGGTGCATTATCCTGCTGGAGTTTGAACTTCATGCAATTTTTCTGGGTTAGGGGGGCTTGGCGCTTTCCTGTCGAAATTCAAACGTCCCGCCAAAATCTGCCATCTTAATTGATGTCACAGTCGCCATCTTGTATGACTTCACCGCCACCATCTTTGATAACTTAAGTGTGGGGTGGTATGAACGTTTTTCCGATACTGATAGTTGTTGACTGTGGATATTGTATCACCGACACAGTACCTTTGACTGTTCAGAGATATCACTAAAGCCGCCCAAAGGTGTGAACAACCATGCATGAGCAGCGCCTATTAGACAGAGGGGGTCTGATCAGTTCCAGTCATTCCACCAGGAAGGAGGTAAATGGTTCAAATGGCTCTGAGCACTATGGGACTCAACTGCTGAGGTCATTAGTCCCCTAGAACTTAGAACTAGTTAAACCTAACTAACCTAAGGACATCACAAACATCCATGCCCAAGGCAGGATTCGAACCTGCGACCGCAGCGGTCTTGCGGTTCCAGACTGCAGCGCCTTTAACCGCACGGCCACTCCGGCCGGCGGAAGGAGGTACACGGCTCCTGTTGTCTGTAGTTCAACCATGCCTAGACAGTCAATAACGCAGTTCGATCGCATCCACATTATTACTATGTGCCAGAAAGGGCTCTCAACAAGGGAAGTATCCAGGCGTCTCAGAATGAACCAAAGCGATGTTGTTCAGACATGAAGGAGATACAGAGAGGCAGGAATTGTCAATGCCATGCCTTGCTAAAGGCCGTCCAAGGGCTACTACTGCAGTGGATGACGGTTACCTACGGATTACTGCTCGGAGGAACCCTGACAGCAACTGCCACCATGTTGAATAATGCTTTTCGTGCAGCCACAGGACGTAGTGTTACGACTCAAAATGTGTGCAATAGGCTCCATGTTGTGCAACTTCACTCCTGACGCCCATAGCAAGGTCCATCTTTGCAAGCACGACACCGTGCAGCGTGGCACAGATGGCTCCAACAACATGCCGAATGAACCACTCAGGATTGGCATCACGTTCTCTTCACCGATAAGTACCGCATATGCCTTCAACCAAACAATCGTCAGAGACGTGTTTAGAGGCAACCCAGTCAGGCTGAACACCTTAGACACGCTGCTCAGCGAGTGCAGCAAGGTGGAGTTATGTGGGGCCAACGTACGCCACTGGTGGTCATGGAAGGCACTGTAACGGCTCTACAATACGTGCATCTCATCCTCCGACCAATAGTGCAACCATATTGGCAGCATATTGGCGAGGCATTCGTCTTCATGGGCGACAATTCGCACCCCCATCGTTCACTTCCTTCAGGGTAACGACATCGTTCGACTAGAGCGGCTAGCATGTTTTCCAGACATGAACCCTATCGAACATGCCTGGGATAGATTGAAAAGGGCTGTTTATGGACAACATGACCCACCAACCACTCTGAGGGATCTACGATGAATCGCCGTTGAGGAGTGGGACAATCTGGAAAATGGTTCAAATAGCTCTGAGCACTATGGGACTTAACATCTGTGGTCATCAGTCCCCTAGAACTTAGAACTACTTAAACCTAACTAACCTAAGGACATCACACACATCCGTGCCCGAGGCAGGATTCGAACCTGCGACCGTAAGAGTCGCGCGGTTCCGGACTGAGCGCCTAGAACCGCTAGACCACAAGGCCGGCGGGACAATCTGGACCAACAGTGCCTTGATGAACTTGTGGACAGTATGTCACGACGAATACAGGCATGCATCAGTGCAAGAGGATGTGCTACTGGGTATTTGAGGTACTGGTGTGTACAACTATCTGGACCACCACCTCTGAAGGTCTCACTGTATGGCGGTACAACATGCAATGTATGGTTTTCATGAGCAATGAAAAGAGTGGAAATGATGTTATGTTGATCTCTATTCTAATTTTCTGTGCAGGTTCCAGAACTCTCGCAACCAAGGTGGTGCAAAACTTTTTTTGGTGTGTGTACAATAAACAATGAAATAAACGTGTGATCTGATTTATAAATAAGAAAGCAACACTTGAGTAACTCAAAGTAGCTGATATATTACGAAATTATTTATAGCTACAGACCATGATGCTTACATTGTGACAACTGAATGCAGAAAGACCAGTGTGAAGAGCCAGTCTTCTCCCATGTGCCCTGTAAAAAAATTGTAGACTGCTCCCTCTTTTATTCGTCAGCTTACATAGAGATCATTGACATTTATATCGAAACAAATATTGATACATGCGTGCGGATAAGAAACTTTTCAGAAAGGATTATTAAATGTCCCTGAGTGACTACGATACAATATATTGCTTCTTTTTCAATATTCATTCACCCTTTACACATTGGAAAGAAAGTTAATATGTACACATTTAGTTTCCTTCTTTGCTAAGAACAGTTGCAATAAATGTTTTTTCATTCATGGTGAAGTCCTTCGCACATATTTGTACTGTATCATCATGATCTATCAGCGATATAATGTTCTGAGGTGAACACTGATTCCAAACACTTGTTGAGTTGCCCTTATGACACAATGTTGGCCGTGAGGTGTAACATGTCATTCATAGAATGAGATGTTCCACATCCTTGACCTTCATTGGTCGACGAAAGATGTTCGTAGGTTAAGGTAGTTAATAAGTTGGAAGCACCCCATTTTTGGGAGATTTTCGATGGTTTGTACCGTTTGAACTTGTACCGATCCTGTGCTGTCAGCGATGAGGGCGGCAGCTGAGACTTCTACCAGCTGGGTGGAGCTGTTCAGTCCATGGGGCAGCGAGTGAAGGGTGTGGGATGCACATGACCTCCATAACGTCAAAGAAATCATTGCCAAAAAGACAATTGATGTTCAGATTTAATTGTACAAAATTGTTCAGAGTCTCTTGTGCAATGCACTCATACAAACATCAAGCCAGAATTTTATGCCTGTGTAGTCAATCAGTTCGAAGTTATGATTGTATGTTATAGGAAATATGTTGAGTTCGTCTTCTCTGGGTGTGTGATTCCACTAAATAAAAGAGAGAGAGAGAGACTTCCAGCATCATCAACACTGCGGATCAAAGTCCAGAGAAGAGAGGCTGGTTCACAGTTCCAGGGCACTGCCTAACAGGACCCTTGCAGCATTGATATTGTACAGCGACTGACAGGAAACGTAATAGATTTGGCTCAAATGGTTCTGATCACTATGCGACTTAACTTCTGAGGTCATCAGTCGCCTAGAACTTAGAACTAATTAAACCGAACTAACCTAAGGACATCACACACATCCACGCCCGAGGCAGGATTCGAACCTGCGACCGTAGCGGTCGCTCGGCTCCAGACTGTAGCGCCTAGAACCGCACGGAATAGATTTGGAAAGTATGGTAAAGTACGAGAGCTGCAGATTCGCTACTGGACTGGTTTAATGGCCCACTCCTATCACCCCCATTAGGAAAATGAGTAACAAAACATTCCGCTGTAGTCCATCGGAGAAGTAACATGAGCCGCAGATTGCTAATTTGTGGCACCAGACGTTCCAGGGGGCGCACAGTGCTGTCTCAATGGTTCTCACCCACTGTCCACTTGCATATGTGTAGCATACCAAGGCTCCATGCTTCATGAAACATTTGTACATTGGCATAAGTCTTCTGAAGGAACACGCTTCTAAGGTGCATATAGAATTAAAATACGTAGAGAAATACATAAATCTTTTTATCATATTTTGTCAACTGGAAAAACGCCTGCCCCTGGTAGCTGAGTTGTCAGTGCTACAGAATGTCAATCCTCAGGGCCTGTGTTCGCGGCTGGATTGCAGATTTTCTCTGCTCAGTGACTGAGTGTTGTGTTGTCCTAATCATCATCATTTCATCCCCGTAGACGCACAAGTCGCCGAAGTAGTGTCAGATCGAAATACTTGCACCCGGCGAACAGTCGACCCGATGGGAGGCCCTAGTCACACGACATTTCAATTGGAAAACCGTGGAGATTGTTCATTGCAGGAATAATGCAAATTCAGACAAAGGTGATAGTTTGATCTCTGTTCGGATAATTCATTGCTTACCACAAAGATCAAAAATTGTCGAGTTCACATGAGTATTAAAGTATTCATTAGTATTGTTTTCTCGTAAATTTATTAACATGCACATTTTAAATAGTCAGTAATGTGCACTGCATAGATGTCCAGCAACAATTACATTTTACTGATGGCATGCCACAGTTTCGTTCAGGCGTGACTTTGGGACACAACACACTGTATTTACATGATGTGAAACATTCTCAGTGAGGTTTGGTGATTAAGATGCATGTTGAGTTCCTGTACGTGGAAATCCACCGACATCTTATTGGTAGCACATCCTCTTGAAGTAAGTGGCTTTATTTCTTTCCCGAGGTAAGTGTACACTTTAACATATGGCAATGCTGTTAACTTATCCTAATACTCACTTAGCACCCCTCCAGGAATCAGTGTTACATACGATGTGCTAATTCTCCATCTCAACACGCAATTGGTCACTGTTTATCAGCTGCTAGTTTGTCTTTTACTGTAACAGAACTCTAGGTACTTTCTTACATAATGTCTTATTTACTTTGTGGGCTTTTATATTTTTACTTTTTCTTGTCCAAACCATTTTACTTACTAATGTCCTTCTCATAACTAGTCACATGCATTTACTCAGTTCTGTTAACACATTTTTCAGTCTTTTATAGTATGCTTTAGAACCTGGGTTTAGTTTTCACATATTATGAAGCTAGTATTTCATGTAATTATATGTGAATAAAAGTCATATTAGAGAAAAGTCACTACAACACACCACTACCTAAAGTACTTGAGTGCAAAATAGCAAAGTACTTACTACTATAAATGATTCAGTTACAGAACAAACAAATGCTCATCAAAAAGAGCAGAGGAGAGAGCCTCTTAATTACAAATTTCACATCAACAGTACATTACCACTCGTTGCTTAGCCATGTTTAGTGTAAGTGTACTTACTACTGTTGTTTACTTTGTCCAGTACATTATATACATGTGTGTGAATGCCTTGTATTTAGTTGGTGTATGGCACACAATGAAAAAATGTTTTCATTTATTGACAGGTCATCGTTTTCTGGCATTTTACCATTTGTGCAGATTTTTATCAGTTCATGATCACCTTTTCTTTTCTTCACAGGATACCTGTTGTCATATTTAACTGTGTTAACTATGCGAAGTATTCAGCATTGTGTAAGTCTGGGGTGCACCTTTGAACACAGAGAAAACAACCTTATACCTATACAGGTGAAACTGCTTGACTTTATGACAAACATAGAAAATAAAAGTGAATTGGTGTTACAGCACATATTCTTCAAATTAGTATGTATACAAATAGACTTCAACTAGTGCAGATTTTGTAGCCCTGATGTGGAAGCATGTTGCTAATTTAATGCTTATTCTAAAACAAAGGTAGGAAACAGTTTATTCAGTGTTCAGTACGACAAATATTCTCGTAGCTGGTACTTACCTTTCATAATGCTTATTTACTGGTTTAAGTACGCTGAAACCTCTTCAGATCTTTGTGTGGGTGCAAATGTTGAATCTTATTGGTTTTATGATTTGTGTGCGAATCATAACCTGGGCGTGGAATGTGTGTGATAACATGTGGCCCTTCGTAAAGTAGTGCTCACTTGCAGTTTTTTTTTTTTTTTTTTTTTTTTATGCCGGCTGCGGTGGCCAAGCGGTTCTAGGCGCTTCAGTCCGGAACCGCGGGACTGCTACGGTCGCAGGTTCGAATCCTGCCTCGGGAATGGATGTGTGTGATGTCATTAGGTTAGTTAGGTTTAAGTAGTTCTAAGTTCTAGGGGACTGATGACCTAAGTTGTTAAGTCCCATAGTGCTCAGAGCCATTTTTTTGCAGTTTTTTCATTTGAGCTGTGAATATTTGTGGGTAGTCGTGAGTAAAACATAATTTCCTGCTTAATAATGTTGTGTGTTTGTGCAGTTCTTGTCATATTGCGATTTTCTAAGATGTGTCTGATGTCTGAGTGCAGTTAACACAGTTCTTACATTTTTTTCCGTAGGATTCGGTTTGTCTTGGAAATTTCAGAATAAGTCTGTGGGAGTATATTGTTTGTCACAAATAGGAAGATGGTTTACTATCTGCTTAAACAAATCAAGGTACTGCAACCAACATATGTGTTGATTATAGATATGAGTTGCATATGAACCTGTTATTTCACAAACCACCCTTTCGCATGGATTTTCTTGCAGGTTAAAGCATGATATTAAAATTATTCGTGGTTCTCATGCGCCTTAAAAAGACCACCATTTTCATAATCCTTTTGTAGGGCCCCCTAAAAAGGCCATATTTTAAAGAGTAAGGGCCTAAAAATTGTATAATGGTTTTTTTAAGCTTCATTACTTTTTCTCTCGGTATGCTTGTGGAAATAAACATTCATGTATGAGACAATAGCCAGGAAGGAACGCAAAAGGTTACAACCCATATATAATTTGGCTTCAGAATGTAGGTAGGTGGATACTGTGTGGGGAAACTGAACATACGGAAGGACGCAGTGAAACGGACAGTGTTAGCAACCTACGGTTGGGGGGGGGGGGCGGGGGGGGGGGCTAATGGCGTCGGGGGCGAGGGGGTTTGGGGGAATGGAATAGCGCTTAACAAAATGAGAGTGTGGGTCCTCTGTCGATAGATTGGTAAAATTTGGTGTTGCTCAAAGTACATTTTGGTAACTGTTTTGGAGTTCAGAGTAAAAACCCGTATACAGGATGTGTGTGCCTGGGAAAATAATACGATTTGATATTTAGCTTTCTTGATTATTATGAGTGGTACTCGTACATTAGTATGCATCCAATGTATTTTAATAAATAATAAGACGCCCGTTTTATGTTAAATGATATTTATTTGTTTAGGTAGTAAGCTGTTTCCAGAATGAGATTTTCACTCTGCAGCGGAGTGTGCGCTGATATGAAACTTCCTGGCAGATTAAAACTGCAGGTTCGCAGGAGAGCTTCTGTAAAGTTTGGAAGGTAGGAGACGAGATACTGGCAGAAGTACAGCTGTGAGGACCGGGCGTGAGTCGTGCTTCGGTAGCTCAGATGGTAGAGCACGTGCCCGCGAAAGGCAAAGGTCCCGAGTTCGAGTCTCGGTCGGGCACACAGTTTTAATCTGCCAGGAAGTTTCATATCAGGGCACACACCGCTGCAGAGTGAAAATCTCATTCTGGAAACATCCCCCAGGCTGTGGCTAAGCCATGTCTCCGCAATATCCTTTCTTTCAGGAGTGCTAGTTCTGCTAGGTTCGCAGGAGAGCTTCTGTAAAGTTTGGAAGGTAGGAGACGAGATACTGGCAGAAGTAAAGCTGTGAGGACCGGGCGTGAGTCGTGCTTCGGTAGCTCAGATGTTAGAGCACTTGCCCGCGAAAGGCAAAGGTCCCGAGTTCGAGTCTCGGTCGCGCACACAGTTTTAATCTGCCAGGTAGTTTCAGTAAGCTATTTGCCGCTCTTATTCTTTTGCTAAAATGTGTTTGAAATTCATTTCAACCTATATTGCTACATAATTATATAAAAAAAGTGATTCAATATGTTGAAGTAATATATTCGCTAATTTCTGAAGTCATTTTATCCAGTGTAATATGATACCCCATTGGGAGGGGGGGGGGGGCTATAGCCCCCATAGCCATAGCCCCATCCCCGTTGCACCTGGCTACGGGATATTGAACTCGGGGTTTATGCACACATTATATAGATGGTGAGCGTCAGATGTGGTATCGGACTTTTTGTAGCAAAACGTGAATTTAAATTACGGCTGTTCTAATTCGACGATCCCAAACATCCACTACAGTTAGATCGCTGAGCTTGGCAAATGGCTACAATGGCAAACAGAGGACAGACGACATGAAAAATCGACGTAACATGCCGACATTACACAAAGAAGAAACCGCCTTCTTTCCGTAATCAAACTGTTCCACATCATGACGATTTATCTTGCAAAATGATCCATGGAAAAACGGCGAATTGCTGAAATGCATGACGTACGGATTCCTTCTGCCCATTCACCGTGTCTATATTTTTTATCACTTCTGCTGCGAGATTTGGACTAGTAAGGACGGCACATGTCCTCATCGATATTCAACAGATTTTCTGTGTGATGAGAAGAATAAATTTTGTACTGAATCAAGCATTGCCTTTCCATTTAGTCCTTTTCGTCAACCCTGTGGCCTAGTGCTTTTTTAGTTCTTTAATGCAAATTTATTTGAGTGCTAGTGCCCTTTAGTGAAAATTTAAAAATTCCACAATGGGCAAATGTATTTTTAATCATCTTTGTGGTCAATAATGAGGAGCGTTGAGTAGCTACACCACTCAGCCCTGGAATTACTTGCGTAACGGATTGAAAACGCCACGAAAAAAAAAAAAATATTGACATGTTCCACATCCACGAGGATCTCCTCAGCACGGATCTATGGAACGAAAAACTAATCTAATCTAATCTAATCTAACGATGATAAGTGCCTATTCTTCATCGGCAGTAGCTGCCACGTAGTACGCTAGAGGCGCTGCAGATTATACGGCAGTTACAGCCAAGAAAGAATAGGCGTTAACGCCCATGGCGTCTTCGATCTCCATCTGTATGCATACGACATCAGGGCAGAATATCGCGTATCCAGCGTTCCTCTATGAACAGTTTTTGGTTAACAAAAGATGAATTCAAGAATTAGATTACGCCCTCTGTTCAGTCGTTTGTTGAATGTTTCCACCCTTAAGTGCACACAATGGGTAAAAGTGTTTTGAATCGTCTTTGGTTACAAAAAGATGAATTCAAGAATTTGATTACACCATCTGATCATAAATTCAAAGCAAACTGCACCGTGCGCACAAACATTTTGAGCTTGGAGAGATGGGAGAATTGTCCTTAAAATAATATATGAGTAATAAGTACATTTTCCATCTTTTTTCCATATGTATTTTTTTTCTAATGGTGAATAATGTTTTACAGCAAAATAAGTTTGTGATAAAATTATTAATATAGAACAACCTTTCAAATCCGGACTTGCTTGGTGCTCGCCAATTATGAACTTAAAGTAAATCCATATTAGAAAGAGAGATCCCTTCAATTTGAGACTATAAACTTCTTAGGTATTTCTGCAGGCAATGGTGGTCTAGAGATATCCCACTCACGGCATCGCGAGTCGATTGGTTGGTGCTAGCTTGTTTACATTCACCATGTTTATATGCGACACATCTTCCGAAAGACGAAAACCGAATTTCGGAAACATTTGTTCGCTGTCGTGTTTACATGTTAAAGTCTAAAGCGGATTTGCTAGCCCAGTTAAAAATGGCATCTGGAAAACAGCTTATCCGGTTGCTGCAACAGTCAATGTATTCTTTATTTCTCTCAACTTAAATATTACAGGTAGACAGCTTCATGTGCAGTCTAATATTTCGGGTCATATTAACCCAATATCCTGAAAACAAGACGTAACTTGACAACCCATGCACGTTTCAAAACTTGGTGCGTTTACTTGGGAGCGAAAATCGATTGCGTAATTGGAAAACCGGACACGATAACTCAACGATTTCGCTGGTACTGCCATAAGAGGAGAAAATCGGCACTACTTCAAAGATATTCATTTGTCTCCGAGTCCTGCCAACGTCAAGCTGCCCCTAGATGTGAAGTATTACAAAAGGTTTGCGCGCACTACCAAATAATTTCTGTAAGCACTTGCTGAGATGTTTACATTAGGACAAAAACTTACTCAAGTTTTCTTCTTCATGGCACTGGGACTAGCATACTTCAGGGACTCGCCACAAGTACTTGTTACAGAAGTGCAGTTATTCTTAGAAGACCAGTGCAGCCCACCACTGCTGTTACTGCTGTTACATTATTATTAATAATTAAAAATCGTGACGAAACGCAAAAATAAAAAAAATAGAGGATTACATATTGATGTTCCCAGGAAACTATATTCAATTAAGTGAAATCAGAGGACATCACTTTGATTAAAATTTTGAGGATGTATGCAAATTTCGAACATCTTTTGTCTATTGTGTAATCAAGTATTCGATAGCAGGAAACAAAAATGCGGCGCGGTATCTCACAAACTGACTGACGTTTAATTACTCTTCGATTTTTGCAAGAAGTATTTACTACTTTTATCAGAAATGTAAAGTATTTATGTTTACATTAACATCAAAAAATCAGTTAAAATTTAAAGACGTCTGTACTGGCTTTCTACTTTGCCTTCTGGTGAAACAAATTGATTGCTAGTATTGGGACAAGTGGGGCATCAGGTCACTCTGCATTGTTGCCAGATGTATCCAAGATAGCGATGATGACGTCATTCAAGATGGCGGCCATAACGTCATTCAAGATGGTGGCAAGTTTGAATTTTGGTGGGAAAGTGCCACGCCCCCTACCCCAGAAAAATTGTGCGAAGTTGAAATTCCAACAGGATAATGCACCACTCATCTGCTATCTCTACTAAGCAAAGAAAATCGCAGGAAGATAGCTCACTTGGCCTACCTCCACTAACCTGTCACCCGACAGCCGCTTCATCCTACGAACTGGCACCAAGTCTGAATTTTGGAGGGAAAATAGATCACTTGGGGTCATGTAATAGCGGACAGTTAAGAAGAACAAGAAAGGAATGACTTTTATAAGCGATGGAGCTCCAGACGGATGGAGTTCGACGCATTTTTACGTAAATCAACCAAGCTACCAACTATAAAGTACTGTTCTAGAGTCTAGGATCGGTACCTGCGAGGTATTGGTCAGAGAGAACATAAACACACGCACTCCTAAGACTGCAACGTTCTGCACGTAAAACAGGCCTATAATGTTAGATCACCTGCGTTTCTGACCTATCAGACGTATGGAATGTAGCGTTGTTAATATTCCTTTGACGGAAATATAATTCAATCTTATAACATACAACCTCTTTCACGTTTTCTCTACGAAATACTATGTTATCGAACAGTAAAACACTTGCTCTACAAGATACGAGCACAATTAGCTTTCCGGAGACGTAGTGTCCACTGTTCACATCCAAACACCGTTCAGAAATTATATGACGCATGTATCAGACCTATATAAAATGATCGTTAGTAGCAGGGGATACATCCTACAAAGAAACAAATAAATGCATTACAGCAGGGACTGACATGTCCAAATTACAGCTCACTGCATCACAAACTCTGTAAACGGCACATCTGTCAGGCAAATGTGTACACGGGAACTGCAACGCATCACAAGCTGCTATCGCTAACTTAGTTATGCCGCCGAAGTCTCGATTTTACGCCCAATATGCGATTGGGGGGGGGGGGGGGATGAATACGTCACATAAATCAAAGTTCGTTTAGAGCAGTGTGTCAAGTTTGATCACATATGAGATGGAAGCCCTCTGATGACAGACATGTTTACCATTAACAATCGCGAGTAGACAGTGCTTTAAACTGCATACAGAACACGTGGCTGTATACGAGTAGAACACAAGCTATGTCACGCAACTGTTGCATACGGACAGAACAGGGGAAAAAATTGACATGCAGCAAGTTCTCTGTCAACCATTAAATCATACTTCGTTACAGCTCTATCTGAATCGATCACTCCGTCTACTCTGTTATCCTTTAACGCAGATGTAAGTAAGTTTAGAGGTGAATGGTTCTCTGTCCTCCTGAAAATCATCAAATACAGTAGTCAACTTGCGTGTATCACTAGTACCTAAACAGACATACAGTATAATACTGCCTCGACGGAAAAAAATTGACTACCTCCCTTAACCCTTTGTTTGGATGTCGACGTTTTCCCGAATTCCTCCTGTTGCCGATATTCGTTTCCATGTTCAAATTGTTCAGTGCGAACCAGAAGATACGCAGTACTTCCTCAATTTCATAGCATTTCGGTGTATATTCTGTCAATTTATAGATATTCCCTCGTCATTTTTCGCAGTTGTATCCATTTTAGGTCAGATTTATCCATGCGATCATGAAATAACATATCGTTCTCTGTTCTAAAATTGCCTGTGCGCTCTACTGGACAGGGGTTGGCAGAGGATGCTTGCGCGCATTGATTGCATTATTTTGCGAGCGGGCATGTAGGCTATGCTATACGTTATTTGGACAGTTTACGAGTACTGAGTGTGTCTACACATCCCTGTGCTGCATTAGTTAGGAGGAGTCTGCAAGTGTGTAATGAAATTATTTGGGAAAATTAGGAGTTGTTTGCGTGTCTGGAGAGCGTTATTTAGAAGTAGTTTACAGGTCTGTGGGCTGAGATGGACCCAAGCATGTCTTTTGTATGAATGTGATAAATAAAATGTTCAAAAACAAACAGAGTGCACTCCTTCCTTACTCTCCCCAGCCTCCCAGCGCAGCACTTGTCATTTTCGCGCCACTAATGCAGTAGCCAATAGGAGTGCAGCATTCTAGGGGTGAGGTGGGGTGGGGGATGCTACGTCATGAATGAATGAACACTGCACTCATAGTAGGAAAATGTGAAAATTCTCATTTGATCATTGAATATTATTAAAACTGAAATGGAATTAAGTACTTAGGTAATTCATAAGTTAGATGCGCAATGTGGGTGTCACATGTGTTCAGTTACATTCGTTAGGTTATTTGCAGAAGACTTATCTGCAGTGCGAGTATGAACGTGCTGGCTGGAGGCTATGACGTCATCAGTCGCGTGCTCGCTGGCCGTACACTTGCCGCGTATCCTGTTGCAAACGTGTGAGAGAAAGAGCTGACAATCTTGGATTGCATAATGGGATCGTGCAGCGGCTGTGTCCTAGAGCACATGGTGAACAAAATGTATAGAGCCATATTGAATAACAGTATTTGCGTCATCATCTGACGTCACAGTAGTGCTCCCTGGACCTCTTAGTGGACACGCTGGGTGCCGCCATCTTGGATAATGGTACTTGCGTCATCACCTGACGGCATGAGAGCGGCTCTCTGCTGGTGGCGATCGGAACTAAACCAGTTGAAGTCCAGACCCGGTGGCAAACACATCTACTTGAAATTGGTTAAATAATAAAGACAAGTACTTTTTTCCCACGATTACTTAGGAGGAGGTCGGGTTAGTACAAGTGTCCTTTCTTTCGTGCCAGCAGTGAAATCGCAAGTGACCTATCTTCCCACAAAAATTCAAACTTGGTGAAAGTTTGTAGTATAAAGCGGCGGTCAGGTGACTTAGGTTAGTGGAGGTAGGCCAAGAGAGCTATCTTCCCGCGATTTCCTTTGCTTAGTAGAGATAACCGGAGTGTGATGCATTATCCTGTTGGAATTTGAACTTTGCACTATTTTTATGAGGGAGGGGGGGCGTGTCACTTTCCTGCCAAATTTAATACTTGCTTCCATCTCGAATGACGTCATGGCCGCCATTTTGGATGACATCATGCACTGTTGCCAAGATTACACGACGCCATCTTTTATGACGTCACCGCCGCCATCTTGGATATATCTGCCAACAATGCAGAGTGACTTGATGCCCTCCTTGTCCAATACTAATTGATTGGTAAATTCATTTTGCAGTCCCTTGACTGCCGGTGCCAATTGCATGTGTTTAGGGATTCCAACGGTACATTTGTTTTGGCCCATCTGTCTTTGTGCCACTCACCTTTTCGACAATGATACTTTCGCACCGGTACCGAACACACGCAACTTCTTTAAGTTTGGGAAGAACTTCCACGAAAAGATAAATTCGATAAGTACTTGCAGCAAGATGCAAGTAGAACAAATTTTCTCCATGAAGCGGAGTCTACGCTGATTTGGAAGTTCCTTACGACTTAAAACTCTGTGCCTGGCCGAGACTCGAAGCTGGGAACCCGACCAGGCATACGGTTTTAATTTATCAGGAAGTTTAAGGGAAGAACCTGTTTACACTAACATGCGAACTTCTTGAATGTGAGGAAACTATCGGACGTAGATGAGGAGGGATGGGGGGGGGGGGGCGTGTAGATATGGTCGTTCGTAATATTCCTCCCTATTATTCTGTGGTTATACAGATAGTGCCTCATACCACAGCAGGATGTTCGATAGAATGCCCAATAAATATGATTTCAGGATTACGACGTTAGAGTGGTTGCAAGACCGGCAAAGAAGCTGCAACGACTCAATGAGTAAAGCTGAACTGTTATCTACAATAAAGAAAAACAAACCAGCCGTGAAAGTGTATGTTGTGGATAAAATCGCTGAGAGCAGAGGCCACAAAGTGTTGCGTTACTGCCCTACAACTGAGATCTAAATCCGATAGAACTGGCATAAGCCAAAATATAACCCAATTTTAGGGAGAACAGTGCCGCTGGTGACATGTCGAAGGAGAAAGACTGCAGGATCTTGTTGATGTTGCTTTCTTTTCAGTTACTGCACAACACTGGCAAGGTTGCTTTCTTTTCAGTTACTGCACAACACTGGCAAGGTTAGTGCAGGAATGTGCAGCAGCTGGAGCAAGAGTACTGGACACGAGATGGAATAATGGAAATGACCATTTTTGTATCCCGTCTGAAAGGCGGCGCGTGGGTAGGAGCAGGAAAAGGTAATAGACGTCGGTACTGCAAATACAGTTAAAGCACCTTTACTAGTGCATAAACATATGCAAACATATTACATAACTTTACGTGATGACAGGTAGGTCCGACGTTGTGGCCCCATCGAAACTGATGCAAAGTCTCAATAGGAAACTAAGCTGAAGAGATGTACCCCCGCCATCTGCTCTTAATCTAATGGGCAGAATCAGGAGCGGAGCTCGTAGATCTCTCCCGCTCCGGCTAGAGTGCGCTGTCGTCGGTCTCTGTCGTAGTGCCAACTTTAGAACTTGTATTTACGCCGTGGCATCGTTGCTATCGATACCACAACCATCGATGAAATTATTATCAATACCATGCCCTCAAAGCGATGATGATGATGATCATGATCATGAATGCAATGTGTAAACAAATTCCAAAAATCAGTTTTTTTTACTGTCTGCCCATAGTTTCGAAATTCGTACGTTCATCAACATTCATTTTCATTGTATTCGATACATAAATAATACGAAAGTTATAGGTAAAACTCTCGAACGTGAATATGTCATCAAATTAGGTGATTTCTGATTCGACGGAAGTGTCACTCAAGCGGACAATACTTCTGCGATTTCATGTTACGCGTAAAACGCGGGTGAGTGGCGCCAGCAATGCTACAAGAAGCCGATGCTGCCTTCCTCTCACGGCTCCTCTCCCCTCAGCAGCTCATATTTCCCACAGTCGCCGTGACAATCGTCAACTTATCGAACAGTAGAAGCGGATTTCAGAATAGATACTGAAGTGTTTAATGACCGCCCAAATGCGGTATTGCGAAATCGGTTTACGAAATCCGGTTTGGGGAGCCTCATGTAAACGGGATGATTCGTCCGTAAGTGACAACATTCTTGCAATATATGACGAGAAACAAAAAAAAGGGAGTATGGGAAATCATTCTCGTTGTTTCCATTTAAAATGGCGATCTGTCTAGTTTCTGGTTCGTGTAAGCTACAGTATTCTTATTCCGGCGCTCGTTCCTCTCTCCGGTCACCCTATTTAAAAAAATCTGAATATTTAAAGACGTCATTTATACTCTTTCTGGAAGATGCTAGTTTCTTTTCGACAGTTTTCTGACAGAAAGACCTGATTGAAATATATTTTTCTTTATTTGACATTGTTGTTGTGAGAGGCACCCACATGCCTTGCTCATACTGTGGCATCAAGCAGTCAGGCCTGCAAGATGAGTGAGTGGTCTGCCAAGCGAGTGGATTTATTCATATTTCTCAATGACTGATTATGAGCTCTAGTACTCACAATTAAGCTACAAATTATTCTCATGTTTGAACATTACGCAACGGAAACGGATAACGCACATCTGACTATTAGTAATTTACTCAAGTCTGACTGTTCACTACACACTGGCAATACCACATTTTCTTTCTTACCCAACGGCTTTGATCAACACGTGGTCATCGCACTGAATATGAATGGCGCACACATCATAAATTCTGGATATCATGACAACATACTATACGAAGGAAAAGGCCACCAATCTTTTTCTTTTCACTGTCTTTTTCATTCCGATAAATTCTATAACCTAAACACACCATTACATTTTCTACAACAATTGCACATGAGAAACTCCCCCCAGTGGGCATGGCTTTACATTGGTGATTCTCTATCTTATGGTCTCGTAATTATCTAACACTATAGCGCACTTTCTGGATAGGATGGTGGATCTTTTGCTATATCTCACACTTCGACTCTCACACCCACCATCACGGAAATTTCCTCCAGACCGATCGGTTCAAAAAGGAACTTGCATAACCCACTGCCTCTGAAACTATCTTGCTACTCTCCCATGCAAACCACACATACTTAAATTACATGAAATACACCACACTGGCAACATAGAATACAACACAAGGAATAGTCACAACGTTATAATCACATCACTTTCAGCTTTCCCACTTCAATTACTATTCATCCCAGTTTCACACGACACTGCCCCACTTCATAACTTTTCTTTCCTACTATGAACTCTGGAGGAAATATGCACGTCTTCCTGTGCAATGCAAGCCAGGTGGCGTTGCTTGATAGACGGCTGACTCACCTTGCTTCACTCTCAGAGTATTATAGTTTGAATCAAGCGTCACACGGAAACATAACACGCAGAGTAATATTAAGAACATATTCATCACACACGCGAGTCCTCAACTGATACCATGGACGAGTAGTTCTCTTTATCCTTTGTCTCATACACAGATTGAGACTCACACAGTATTCACCACGTGGAAGTACTCGTCTCTAATTTCAAGTCCTGCACACGCCATTTCTTAAATATTTCCAACTTATAGTAAACACGCCAGTAATTCAGCTTAACTTCAGTACTCGGAAGTATTTCAACTTATTGCTACACGTGGTTTCATTGTGACCGTTGGTCACTTCCGAAGATTACTACGATCCCCTTAATATTACCTGCCTGACATTTAATTCTCCCCACAAAAGTTCCTGAAATAGATAAATCATTATTCCAAACTACTCTTAAGTATTCCACATGCATACCATTCTCTCCACTCTTTTGTCTTTACGGAGCACACCTAAGACAGGTCTTACCAATACAAGATCCAGCGACAGAGTGCCGAAAACATGGCCGTTCTTCAGGTCAGCTCGCACCTCTGTCGAGGTGCGGGCACACCATGTTACCGTATTGGTCAGCCACATTTCAGGCGCTCAAAGCTCAGGTAAATTTCATCTCTTTGGTTCCACCAAAGTTGACCAAAAGACCGTCTCAAAGATGATCATATACTGCCCATTCACTATCTGTGGTTAGCAGACGACCATACATACATTCATTCATTTCACAGATCTCACCAAATTGGATATAGGGATTTATTTTGTTGGAGTGCACATGTGATCAATTAAATAAATAAATTGTCCTTCTTTGCTACACTGGTATCCGGCTTCGGTGTATTAAGCGAAATTGAGTTATTATTACAAAAAATATGTTGTTATGACAGGAATAACGAAGAATGGTGTACCTATTTTCAATGTCGGGCGGTACTGTACCCTTTCAGTTGTTAATGCGAGAATGTAAACGAACTTGTAGACAATCGATGTGCACCACTGTAAGCGGAAGATTTCGATCATTCACGTTAAGAGATACCATGAAAACAGTTTTAATTTTGGTTGTTGTTGTTGTTGTTGTGGTCTTCAGTCCTGAGACTGGTTTGATGCAGCTCTCCATGCTACTCTATCCTGTGCAAGCTTCTTCATCTCCCAGTACCTACTGCAACCTACATCCTTCTGAATCTGCTTAGTGTATTGATCTCTTGGTCTCCCTCTACGATTTTTACCCTCCACGCTGCCCTCCAATGCTAAATTTGTGATCCCTTGATGCCTCAAAACATGTCCTACCAACCGATCCCTTCTTCTAGTCAAGTTGTGCCACAAACTTCTCTTCTCTCCAATCCTATTCAATACCTCCTCATTAGTTACGTGATCTACCCACCTTATCTTCAGCATTCTTCTGTAGCACCACATTTCGAAAGCTTCTATTCTCTTCTTGTCCAAACTAGTTATCGTCCATGTCTCACTTCCATACATGGCTACACTCCATACAAATACTTTCAGAAACGACTTCCTGACACCTAAATCTATACTCGATGTTAACAAATTTCTCATCTTGAGAAACGCTTTCCTTGCCATTGCCAGTCTACATTTTATATCCTCTCTACTTCGACCATCATCGGTTATTTTACTCCCTAAATAGCAAAACTCTTTTACTACTTTAAGTGTCTCATTTCCTAGTCTAATTCCCTCAGCATCACCCGACTTAATTTGACTACATTCCATTATCCTCGTTTTGCTTTTGTTGATGTTCATCTTATATCCTCCTTTCAAGACACTGTCCATTCCGTTCAACTGCTCTTCCAAGTCCTTTGCTGTCTCTGACAGAATTACAATGTCATCGGCGAACCTCAAAGTTTTTACTTCTTCTCCATGAATTTTAATACCTACTCCGATTTTTTCTTTTGTTTCCTTTACTGCTTGCTCAATATATAGATTGAATAACATCGGGGAGAGGCTACAACCCTGTCTCACTCCTTTCCCAACCACTGCTTCCCTTTCATGCCCCTCGTCTCTTATAACTGCCATCTGGTTTCTGTACAAATTGTAAATAGCCTTTCGCTCCCTGTATTTTACCCCTGCCACCTTCAGAATTTGAAAGAGAGTATTCCAGTCAACATTGTCAAAAGCTTTCTCTAAGTCTACAAATGCTAGAAATGTAGGTTTGCCTTTTCTTAATCTTTCTTCCAAGATAAGTCGTAAGGTCAGTATTGCCTCACGTGTTCCAACATTCCTACGGAATCCAAACTGTTCTTCCCCGAGGTCCGCTTCTACCAGTTTTTCCATTCGTCTGTAAAGAATTCGCGTTAGTATTTTGCAGCTGTGACTTATTAAACTGATAGTTCGGTAATTTTCACATCTGTCAACACCTGCTTTCTTTGGGATTGGAATTATTATATTCTTCTTGAAGTCTGAGGGTATTTCGCCTGTCTCATACATCGTGCTCACCAGATGGTAGAGTTTTGTCATGACTGGCTCTCCCGAAGCCATCAGTAGTTCTAGTGGAATGTTGTCTACTCCCGGGGCCTTGTTTCGACTCAGGTCTTTCAGTGCTCTGTCAAACTCTTCACGCAGTATCTTATCTCCCATTTCGTCTTCATCTACATCCTCTTCCATTTCCATAATATTGTCCTCAAGTACATCACCCTTGTATAAACCCTCTATGGTATACGAGCAATTTTCTTTCTCAGATCCTTTAAACCGCCATGGCTTTGTGGCTAGATGTAAAGTTCATTTGCTTTAAACCTTTATAATGCTGGATCCGCGCCTGCATGTATCGTCACGAAACTTCGCGCAGTCATACAGAACACGCAAATATAACCAGCCATTAGCCGCTATTGTCGCGAATATTCGGGCTGCGTATCACGTATCGCCCTGCTGGCGATAAATTAGTGGCTTAGCATGCTAAATATTATGCTGCGTGGACGGATTAGCATTGCACATTTCGGCTGTTGTTTTCGGACTGATTACACGTTCTGACTAAATGAAAAGGGGTTATTGTACTACATTCATGTATGCATGAAATAGTTTTTAGCATACTTGTAGAAGTAAGGAACGCCACAAAAGTCTTGAAATTGCATTGCGGCCGTCTTGGATAATTTCAGGATAAAATTACGAAGCCGCTAATGGTGTCACCGTATTAGCACGCTCTTTAGCAAGCAAAATATGCAAAGCTTCGGCACACATTGCTTCGTCATGATAGCTTATTTAGAACTGTTTTGTCCATGGGTATGCGTTAAGGGTACCGATGCCACACTTAATAACTTGCTACGCGTAAAATTGTGTCTCAAAACAAGCAGTTTCGTGAGTACCTTCGATTCATCGGGTGCATTTGAACGGCAAAATATGATACCAAGTTACTGAGTCAGGATAACTGTGAAGTAGGGCACAAACAGTTTGAAGTGGCGTTCGCAATATGACCCATTGGCAGCAACCAAGAGCCAAGAAAAAAAGTTGGTTCTCATGACGCGAGAACTACGCCCCTAGCAGATGAAACTGGATACTGCGACGTAAAAATTTATGTTTGGTGTGGGGCCATAAATATTGTTGCATTAATTTAGGGACAGTACGAAATCTAATTCATTACATCTGCACCACTGACAGAGGACATTGTAATAATTGCGGTACGTGGTCGTCGGCACGACTCCGGATTTGAGAAGTTGTACTGTACTATAGAAATTTGATGAAATGATCGGACTGTATGATCTTTCAGGAAGGGCCCTAATAGTAAATGTGTACCCAGATTTAGCTTTCCTTCCATGAATTGTGTTGTCAACTTCTGCCAATGTTAAAATGCTTCTTGCAATTCTTTCATGTTTCTACACGTGTTAATATGTGGACTTTCTCGGAACAGTTTACATCTATCTTCAAGAGTCTGCCAGTCTTCAGAACTTTTGTAACACTCTCCCAAAGGTCAAACAAACCCGTCTCCATTCATGCCGCCCTTATCTATATACGTTCGGTATCCCCCATCAGTCCTAATACACTTGAGTAATATTCTATAATGGGTTGCACGACTGTTTGTAAGCTATATCCTTTGTAGATTGATTGCGTCTCCCCAGTATTCTACCAATAAATCGAAGTCTACCACCTGCTTTACCCATGACTGAGCCTATGTGAACATTCCATTTAATGTCCCTACAAAACGTTACATCAATGTATTTGTATGAGTTGACCTATTCCAAATGTGATTCATTGATATTATAGTCACAGGATACTGCAGTTTTTCGTTTTGTGAAGCGCACAATTTTAGCTTTCTGAATACTGAAGCAAGTTGCCAATCTGTGCATCACTTTGCAATTTTATCAAAATCTGACTGAATATTTATGTAGCTTCTTTCAGACAGTGCTTCATTATAGATACTGCATCAAATGCAGAAGTCTAAGGTTACTGGTAATATAGTCTGCAAGGTCATTAATATACAACAGTTACTTTGGAAACTGTATAATCAACTTTTGTAATCTTTTGAAGTTTTACGAAGTACCCCACCACCATTAATGAATTTTGATAAATCAAAACTTTTGGTACAGCATAAATTAAACTTCCAAGCCACATATATCCCTTTGTAATCAATCTGTTTTCCATCCTCACACACATTGCACTGTCGGAGAATTTTTGACTTACCTAATTAAAGCATTTAAATAATCATTAATGATCTTATTTAATTTTCTTATATTTGTTTTATGTTTTAGATTGTTTTCTTTGTTTTTTTTTAGTTTACTGTTTCACATACATGTATTTTGTTAATTGAAAATAGTAAGTAACTTATGATTATGATCTTCTCTGGTTTCTCATTGATGTTGGATAATAATAGAGAACCACATCTTTCTCTGAGCTTGAATCTGTGGTCACCATGCCGAGCGTGTTCGGGTGCGACCCTAGTTTCTCATTTCTGAGTTGCGCCGTGTGCGGAACTGCGTTGCCAGCTAGTCGGCAACCATTTGCCGATGTAGATAGCCGGCCCGTTGGGTTCCTCTTCAGTCGCTCTGTGTGCGGACGGTCTGACTTGCTTCTAGGCTACGCGAAAAACAAAGCAACCACGCAGAAGTGTGAGGCAGGGCTGTGTTTTGTAGCACTTACAGCTTCAGTATCTGTAGGTAACGCGTACTCCAAAATGGGGCTGTTGTTGTTGTTGTGGTCTTCAGTCCTGAGACTGGTTTGATGCAGCTCTCCATGCTACCCTATCCTGTGCAAGCTTCTTCATCTCCCAGTACTTACTGCAACCTACATCCTTCTGAATCTGCTTAGTGCATTCATCTCTTGGTCTCCCTCTACGATTTTTACCTTCCAATGCTAAATTTGTGATCCCTTGATGCCTCAGAACATGTCCTACCTTCTTCTTGTCAAGTTGTGCCACAAACCCCTCTTCTCCCCAATTCTATTCAATACTTCCTCATTAGTTATGTGATCTACCGATCTAATCTTCAGCATTCTTCTGTAGCACCACATTTCGAAAGCTTCTGTTCTCTTCTTGTCCAAACTATTTACCGTCCATGTTTCACTTCCATACATGGCTACGCTCCATACAAATACTTTCGGAAACGACTTCCTGACACTTAAATCTATACTCGATGTTAACAATTTTTCTTCTTCAGGAACGCTTTCCTTACCATTGCCAGTCTACATTTTACATCTTCTCTACTTCGACCATCATCAGTTACTGTGCTCCCCAAATAGCAAAACTCCTTTACTACTTTAAGTGTGTCATTTCCTAATCTAATTCCCTCAGCGTCACCCGACTTAATTCGGCTACATTCCATTATCCTCATTTTGCTTTTGTTGACGTTCATCTTATATCCTCCTTTCATGACACTGTCCATTCCGTTCAACTGCTCTTCCAAATCCTATTGTGTTTGAAACAATTATTTGTAGTTAACTGTAAAACACTTTTTTTAGGCGCTTTCATCGAAGTTTTCACTGTAAAGAAAGTAAATTTGACCATCTTTATGTAATTGAATCTAATGACATGTTTTTCTTTTCTAATCTGTTAATTTAAATCCAATTGTGTTCACCGCACGAGCAATGAATATTATGCAAAGTAAACATTAAAATGTGTTTTTGTGTACTCAAATTTTACCGAGGGAATAGGTACTAAAGAAAATCTAGGAATATAGAAACACGGGGAAAATGTTTTGCCCCTATTGACGTAAAAGCCCGGGAACGCCTCTGTGTACACATGGCTAGCTTGAGCAGCGATTAAGCAGGGAGCAGGGATGTGCCAGACAGCTGGCGGTCGGGTGTTGGGGGGGGGGGGAGGGGAGGCGTAGGTAGGGGAATCGAGACTGGTTGAGCGGGGAGAGGAGCGGTTAAGAACAGTTAGCTAACGTAAAGGGGAAGCATCCGGTGCGGAAACCTGCAGGTGGGGATAGGTCGTTGCCTGGAAAGCTATATCAGACACGAGGAGCAGAATTACGTGAGTCATAACTCGGAGATGCAGCAGCTGCAGTACATGACAAACTTAATGGACACTAGGCGGTAACTTTGCCCATATTGTACAAGAGCAGATTGGAGAACATGGAGAGATAATAAATTGACCAAATACATAGCTATCTGTTTTTGTAAAAAATAAAGTGGGTTCGTTTAACGGTGTTCTGTGCATAGAGTTTCTGATAGGACTATTGTTTCCCAATCTTTCCGAGACTGTTACCCCTGAGTACAGTCAGATATTAGCTAATATGTCCCCTTCTCCTACAATCAACATTGGCGCCTAACAAAACTATACAATGAAAAATAATTTTCTTTGAATCCTTTCATATTTAAAATGAAAGTAACGGTGTTTAGTTTTTGTGTTTTATTGAGCCACAAGCTAATAAGTCAGTGAGATAATTGATACGATGTGTTTCCGACAATATTTATTTATTTATTGTCGAATGATGAAACAATTCTAGGTACATCGCCAGAGCTACTTAGAACACCTCAGAAAAGACAGCTAACTACCCACAGTAGGTTTTACAAAACATGCTTCCTCTGCGCCACTCTTATCCCTAACGGCAACCACACCCTGCACTCAATTTAAACACAACCAAATTAAAGTATGTGCTCTATACATAGTCCCACTATTAATGAATCACTTGATTGCTGGACTCCTTGTATCTGAGCTGCCATAAATGCTTTGTGTCTGACCATTACTATTAATAATACTAACACATAATAGCCACAACAGTAGTGTAGTAGCCATTACATGGCTACTGTTGTGTTGTGCTGCCATTTAGTTCGTTTATTGTTACAAAGTCGAGAATGAAGCATTTTCTGGTCCATTGCGTAAACTGCCTACAACTCCGAGAAGGCATTTTCTTGAGATATTTAAGAACACATGATGTATAGGCCCCAGTTTTTCTGTCGTAGGTGTGTGGTACGAAGTGTGTGTGTGGCTGTTGAACTATTGACGAAGATGACGTTCATAAGATCATTTCACTAGCTGTAGCTACCTTTGGTGTCATGCGTTAATTCTAGGATTTGTAAAACAAATTTAATTATTGATAACTTTTGTAATTTTCGAGAACAGATGCAGTCATTTACGACATAGTCACCATTTAGTAGGCTGCAGTGCATATTGTACGGCGTTTTCTCGGTGACCCATATTTCATCTTTAAAGTGAAATTCTGGGATACATTCGTGAAATATGTGTGTTACTGCCATAACATCTTTTGGAACACATTTCATTCCCTCATTTTACGACCTTTATGGAGACCTAAAACCTCTATAGGACTCAACATGGATTCCTCCAACAGTGATCTTGTACTGCGCTCTGTTAGTCTTAAGATACCCGGAAGGCGGTAGGTACCAACACCCGGTTGATGCTGTGGTCCTTGACTTCCAGAAGTAGTTCGATACCGTTTCCCACTGTCACCTAACGAACGAATTACGAGAGTACAGAACGTCATACCCAAAAGAGACCTCATAGTTTGTACATGGGAATAGTGGCTGTACCTCGAGATGTGAAACAAAATATTCCAAAGCTGATCAAGGTATTTGTGGAAACGAACATCTTGAGCAGTTACTGTGTAATGCAAAATCTGAATGTGGTTTATCACAGGTGATTAATGAAGTTCTTTCTTTCTTCCGCGTAAATATACGTATGAAATAAATTGACTGAACTAGAACTACTTTTAGAAGAGCTATATTGACATGTTCTGTGTGTCAGTGAGCACTGGCTCATGAGAAATGAAAGCGAGGTGTACGTTCCTGATGGCTGTAAACTAGTGTCTACTTATTTTAGATCCACTATGGAGAAAGGAGTGTTAGGTATATTTGTCAAGGACTGTATAAAACTCAAAAAGTAGCCAAAGTAGCGTGGCAGCGGGGAAGGGGGGGAGGCTGTCCACGGGGTCCGCACCCTTGCTATCACGTAAATGAAATTGCACACGACCTAGTTGCGGGGTGACGAAGAAGGGATATGCACTGTTTATAGTCAGAAAGGCCGACGAATCATGTAAACTATCTATACATCCATAGCACTACCGGCTATCGCTAATCCCCATTTTAGCCAAGACCAATTGTTGGACTTGTTTGAGCTCAGTTGTTGTTTTGTTAATCAGTTCAGTTCTTACTAGCAGTTGACCTTAATGTAAGTGCTACCGTTCATTTTTTTGTGCTGTGTGCTGTTGTGATAGTTTCTAATTATGGATAAGTTGTAACAAGATAGAAGAAGAAAACCGATTTTGATTCGTCCGCTTGCGTTATGGTAAGTTAAAAATATGTACTCACTACTATAGTATCCTAATTACCTGGCTGTAGCAGTTTAATGTCAGCAATGGAGTCGTTATTTGGAAGTTTCAGAAGGCGGCAGAGAGGTAAACATCATTACAAATAACATTCAATGAAAATCAGTGCATAAAAATACACTTGGATTAGTCTGTGTCGCCCAAAAATCGCGTTGCTCAACAAAATATCGCCCAAATGGCGGTGGTTACATTTCTTTAAAACATTTGCTCAATATTCTATCATCAGTAGACCAAACAGCAAAATATCGCCCAATCTGGTCACCCGGGTGGTACTCAATTACGAAAACTAGTTCCAATACGGAACGATGAGGAGGGAGTTGTGGAGAGCGGAAGGGGTATGTGATGAGAGCACATTCTACAATTAGTACGTTTGTAAAAGATATTTATTTTTCAGCAGGCCGCTTGAATTTGTCCGAACAGATTGCGCCTTACATCCCTCCCTTCCCCTTTCGTCCTCCCCTATCGAAGATGAGCCGAGCATCTCTGCGGAGACTCCCGGCACTAAAAGACATACGCTAAATAAATAATCCAAATTCTCCTGATTTAGACTCATGCATTTGTCTGCTGGGACATTCTTTAATGCAGGGGAATGACATATGCATACTACAATGAGGAAATTTGGGAAAGAGTAAGAACGCGAGATCCTTTGCATTTTCGCCACCAAAAATTTTTCTAACTTCTCTGTAGAACAGAGATCTCTTTTTTCCAAAAGCTGTGTCTCTAACAATCACGGTGTCCCAAAAAATTTGCGCTCCTCCATCCCTGATCACCTCCTCAGTTCAGATCCAGCCTCAAAGAAGAAATGAATTTTGAGGGAAGGGAGTTTGGAGCATGACTGCTTTTTAGTGGTTTGCCAAAATGTAGCACTCCTCAGTAACGATATTATGTCTCCGCTTGGTGAAAACTCCGAGATCATTGCCGAATAAAATGGTTTATCGTTCTTTATGGAAATTTTCATAATAAATGAAGTATTTGATTCTTTTAAGCTCCTCTTTAACAAATTGGACCTCCCGTTTGAGCAACTCCTTTCTACATCCCTGTAAAACTTAAAGACATTGTAATAGATATTAAGCATTTAATTCAAAAAGGCGAATTTGAACCTACTGCTCTCCATTTCCCTAAATGTCTGATTATTGTAGTTTCCATATGCCGATACTGCACTCACAATACTGACTGAAAAGTTACAGTGGACGATATAGAGAAATTGTCATTGTTTTACTTAGATACAGGACATAGATAATCCTTATTTTTGATATTAATATAGATCTGGGTGGAGATAATTCTGATACTAGCTTTCTGTTAGACTCTTTGAGATCATACAATTTCTTCTGACCGTGTGTTCGGATTGAAGAATTCTTAGCAAACAGAAAACAGCATATCATTGTTAACGGAGAGAAATCTTCATACGTAAAAGTACCGCAAGGGGGAGTTACAGGACACTTGCTTTTCACAGTTTATGTAAATAACCTAGTGGATAATACCGGCATTCCCATGTGCCTTTCAGCGGACGATGCTGTTTTATACAGAAAAGTCGCAACGCTAGAAAATTGTCGCGAATTGCAGGAAGTCCTGCACACGATCGACGCTTGTGCAGGGATTGAAACTTCATTCGACGGTACCAGGTTCCTGGCGCTGGCTTGCCTCTCTTTCTATTTTAAATAAAACTTATTTTTTTATCATTTTAAAAAGGAAAAATCATGGGTTCTAGATGTCAATTTGTTTATCGATGGCTACCGGACCCCGTAGGCTAGTTCTTCACGTTTGCTACGGGGTACCCTGGGAATTGTGTCATGATACGGATTTCGACTCCTTGTTGCGACATCGCCCAATTTGAAGGTATGGAAATACAGAATATGAATAAAAAAAACTTTGCTATCATTTTTATTTTAGATTTTTAATTTGTGCACAATACAATTACAAAACTTCATAACATACAAAATTTCGTTTTTTGGATACTGTATGGTACGAGTTTGAACTGGTTTTCTGAACTACCAGTAGGCAAAAGGGCAACATGCAACCGAGTATGCGAAAAACACTCTGAACATTAATCAATTACAGCATATTTCAATATCCGACCTAGCGTATTCTTTTTGTTACTGCAAACGAAACCTTAGTTCACTTAAATTGAATGGGTGAATCGTTTGAGTTCATAGGTTTAGGGGGTATGAGAGAGGCCTGTCCAGCTGCTGGACCTGTGAGGACAGTAGCTTCGATGACACTATTTCGCATAGTTTTAATCTGCAAACGGTTGGCATTACTCCAGTTTCGGACGATTCAGATTGGGTAGTAGTATACTAACCTCAAACAATATCGTGTAGGGCCCACGCGAGCACGCAGAAGTGCCAAAACACGACGTGGCATGGACTGAAGTAGTGCTGGAGGGAATTGACACTATGAATTCTGCAGGACTGTATATAAATCGTAAGAGTACGGGGGTCGGAGATCTCTTCTGAACAGCACGTTCCAAGGCATCCCAGATATGCTCAATAATGTTCATGTCTGGGGAGTTGGGTGGCCAGCGGACATGTTTAAACTCAGAAGAGTGTTCCTAGAGCCGCTCTGTAACAATTCTGGACGTGTGGGGTGTCGCATGTCCTGCTGGAATTTCCCAAGTCCGTCGGGGAGCACAATGGATGGAAGTGATCAGACAGGATGCTTACGTACGTGTCACCTGTCAGAGTCGTATCTAGACGTTACAGGGGTCCCATATCACCCCAACTACACACGCCCCACACCATTACAGAGCCTTCACCAGCTTCTACAAAAAACCTTGGCTTACTAAAGGAATAAAAATATCTTGTAACTACAAAAGGGAACTGTATCTAACAACAAGAAAGAGTAATGACACAAAAACAGCCAAATATTATAAAAACTACTGTGTTACATTAAGAAAGGTTGTTAAAAATTTGGAATATTATTACAAGGGAGACAGGGCAACCAAGAGTACAGGATGATGGCATCACCATCAGAGAGAATGGAAACTTGATAAACAACAAGCCGGAAGTCGAAAATATTTTGAATAATCATATTTTAAAAGTTGTAGGCAAAATAGGATCTAAATGTTCATTAGAAGAAGCAAGGCAGTTAATGGAAGAGGCCTTACCCACACCATTTGATACAATTGAAATTTCACCCACCCCTCCTTCTGAAATTAGGAATATAATAAACTCTCTCAAAAATAAAAGCTCACATGGAATTGATGGCATTTCCAGCAGGATAATAAAAGCTTGTTCCCAAGAAATAAGTGGGACTCTTAGCCACATATGTAATAGCTCTCTGAAGCAGGGTATTTTCCCAGATAGACTGAAGTATGCCATTGTTAAACAACGGCATAAAAAAGGGGATACGTCTGAAGTCAACAACTACCGCCCAATCTCTCTTCTGACTGCCTTATCCAAAATTCTTGAAAAAGTAATGTATTGTAGAGTAGCTTCACACCTTTGTAAAAATAAAGTTTTAACAAAATGTCGCTTCAGTATAATATACAGGTTTTCTGTTAAAACCTATTGCGAGAACGAAAACAACATAGCACACTGCTGAGTATACAGTTTTTGTTTAATTATAATATTAAACAATATATGCGGAGTAGAGAAAGAGTTTGACTAATGGTGCAAATGTCTTGCTATCGTAGTTAAAACCGACTGTGAGAAAGAAAACGGAACCACATATTTTCACAACACAGCACAACATTTTCTTTCTCGCAGTTGGTTTTAACAACAACGTGTACAATGCTGTTTAAAAAATATATAACCAATTGCCGACCGAATGTTTATTCGAGTATCGTGTAACAATTTGAATTAAATTGAATTTGAATTAAATTGGTCAAGATCTTTTCGAATTTTTTGCAAATTCCTTTTTATGTTAGTCATCATCTCATCTTCTCTGTTACGGTACCCATCCCTGTCGCGGCCCTCCTGTCCCCTCTCCCATGGCACGGTCTTCCTGTCTCTTCTCCCATGGCATTTTTAATTTCTTGCCTTTAAGGGAAGTCTCTCACGCTCCATTCTTTGTAGATGTTCGTTCCATTTTCTTCTGTAATCTCGAATTTAGTCATTGAGACTAAAGATTTGCAGTTCTTCTCTGATATCTTGATTTCTTAGCCTGTCTTCTCTTGTCCAACCTTTAACATCTCTAAGGAATTTCATTTCTTATGCCTGAATCCGGCTTTCTTGCTTCTTGGTAATCACCTATGTCACATCCATAGAGCAGTGTGGGAACGGCAACATCTTTGTAAAATTTAATTTGAGTGTCTTTCCTGGTTTTGTTTTTTAAGTTCCTGATGACTGTTCCACATACCCGACTGAATTTACTAAGCTTAATTTCAATATCTCTGCTGTAGCTATATGTCATTTCACATCTGAGGTAACTGAAATGGTTTACTTGCTCTAAAATCTTCTGATCTCTCACTATTTTGGTTCTGATTGGTTCTTTCCCTATGAAGGCCATTGTCTTAGTTTTTTCTTTTGAAATTTCTATGTTAAATTCTGCACTTATTTGTTTTAACAAGTAGATTCCTTTCTGAAGGTCGTCTTCCTTATCTGCTAGGATCACTGCATAATCAGCATATAGCAAATTATTTAAAAGAATGTTCCTGTCTAGGTAGATACCTTTCTGAAATTGTGATTTCCATATATGTGTTATTTAATTACTGTAGATGTTGAACGACGTTGGAGAGATGCAGCAGCCTTGTCGTACCCCTTTGTTAGTTGGTACCTCATTAGTTGTTTTACCATTGAGATCTAAAGTGATATTAGTATAGATCCCAAAAAGAACGTCTACTTGTCCGTCTGCTATATTACATATGCAGAATATTTTTCGGCTTGTTCTTTTAATATTCGTGCAATTTCTGTATCACGAGGTGTCTCTGTAACGTGTAGCGTGCTACATTCGACGTAGGTAAGGTCTGTCGTTACATCTCTCGTTGCAACTTGCAGAAACTGTTGATACACTGTACCATAGCCGACTTTACGAATAGGCTATGGCTGTGTGTTTTGGATGGGCCTCCTCTCCCAATACATTGACTAGCAACAAATGTACTCTAAGTGCGTCAGGTCACCGAGCAACAAATAGCAGGGTGAACTGTGACCAAAACAGGCAAGTGTATTTTTTATAAGAATTTCCAACTAAAACAGTTCTTTCCAATTAAAAAGTTCTGTTGAATGGAAGATATGTTTTGATTTACAGTAAGAAGTTCAAGAAAGAGGCTTTCGCCACTACAACACTGTAAGGCATATCCATCATTCAACAGAAATTCTTTTCGTTCGATAGCCGTTATTGAGCCCTGCAGCGCGGAAGATGGTTTCAGATATTGATATCATGGAACGGCACAACATACCAAAATTAGTTCCACACGAAAATGTTCAGATTTGAGTGCTCGTTTCAGTCAGGGTTATTTTTTCGTTTTAAACTCTGAAGTTGAGTTGTTTTTTCCTGTTTCAACAGCTTTAGTGCAATGTGAAGTTCACCGCTCAATTTGTCCTTAACAGTTTGGAGTCGAGGGGCACGAAAGGGAAGCAGTGGTTGAGAAGGGAGTGAGACAGGGCTGTAATCGATCCCCGGTATTATTCAACCTGCACGTTGAGCAAGCAGTAAAAGAAACAAAAGAAAAATTTGGAGTAGGAGTTAAAACACAGGGAGAAGAAATAAAAACTTTGAGGTTTGCCGACGACGTTGTAATTCTGTCAGAGACAGCAAAGGACTTGGAAGAGCAGTTGAATGGAATGGACAGTGTCTTGAAAGAAGAATATAAGTTGAACACCAACAAAAGCAAACCGAGGATAATGGAATGTAGTCGACTTAAATCAAGTGATGCTGAGGGTGTTAGATTAGGAAATGAGACACTTAAAGTAGCAAATGAGTTTTGCTATTTGCGCAGCAAAATAACTTATGATGGTCGAAGTAGAGAGGATATAAAATGCAGTTTGACGATGGCAAGAAAAGCCTTTCTGAAGAAGAAAATGGTTCAAATGGCTCTGAGCACTATTTGACTTAACTTCTGAGGTCATCAGTCCCTTAGAACTACTTAAACCTAACTAACCTAAGGACATCACATACATCCATGCCCGAGGCAGGATTCGAACCTGCGACCGTAGCGGTCGCGAGGTTCCAGACTGTAGCGCCTAGAACCGCTCGGCCACCCCGGCCGGCTTCTGAAAAAGAAAAAATTGTTAACATCGAGTATAGATTTAAGTGCCAGCAAATCTTTTTTGAAAGAATATGTATGGAGTGTAGCCATGTATGAAAGTGAAAAAACATGGGCTATAACAGTTTAGACAACAAGAGAATAGAGGCGTTTGAAATGTGGTGCTAGAGAAGAATGCTGAAAATTAGATGGGTAGATCACGTAACTAATGAAGAGCTACTGAATAAAACTGGGGAGAAGAGGAATTTGCGGCACAACTTGACTAGAAGAAGGGATCGGTTGGCAGGACACGTTCTGGGCCATCAAGGGATCACGAATTTAATATTGGAGGGAAGTATTGAGGGTAAAAATCGTTGAGTGAGACCAAGAGATGAATATACTAAGCAGATTCAGAATGGTATAGGTTGCAGTACTTACTATAACATTAAGAGTTACATCCATCATCCTACAGAAAGGCTTTCCCTTCCATACCCGTTATTGAACCCTGCAGCGCAGGTTTAGGTGACACCAAGTTAACTGTTGGATTTTTTTACCGGCCACCGGATTCTTCTGTGACAGTTCTAGAGTCATTCAAAGAAAGTCTACGGTCAATAGTGCTTAAATACCCAGATCATGCAATACTTGTTGCAGGTGACTTTAACCTGCCGAGTATAGACTGGGATGTATATGGATTCACTGCGGGGAGCACAGACAGCCAGCCATGCGAAATACTTTTGAACGCGTTTTCTGAGAACTGTCTTGAGCAACTAGCTCGGCAGCCCACACGCAATGGAAATATCTTAGACCTGATAGTTACAAATAGACCGGACCTTGTCGACAATGTCAGTGTAGAAATGGGGATTAGCGATCATCATGTCATTATAGCAACTTTGATTACGAAAGTTAATAAATCAGTCAAGAAGGCCAGGAGAGTGTTTCTGCTAGACAGAGCAGATAAGCAGTTATTAACATCTCACATAGACAGTGAATTGGCATCACTTAGTTCCAGTAAGATCGATGTAGAGGAATTATGGGCAAACTTTAAGCAGACTGTAATTCGTGGTCAGGGGAGTTATGTGCCTAATAAGTGGATAAAGAATGGTTTAACAACGAAATTCAGGGGATGCTGAGGAAGCAGAGGCTGTTGCACTCTCGGTTCGAAAGAGAACACATAAAAGACGACAAGCGAAGGTTAGTAGAAATTCGTACGTCTGTGAAAAGATCTATGCGCACGCGTACAACTACCACCGTCACACCTTAGCAAAAGACCTGGCGGAGAACCCGAGAAAATTCTGGTTGTATGTAAAATCGCTAAGCCCGTCTAAAGCATCCATTCATCCTCTTGTTGAACAGTGAGATGCGGCAGTTGAAGATAGCTAAACGAAAGCTGAAGGTTCAAATTTCACGTTCAAGAAAATGTTTGTAAGGTGTTGAGGCCAGAATAACTGTGTAAGCTGTAAACATTTTTGGTTTAATGTTGCAATCTTATCATAGAAACACATGCATTTACACAGTTTACAATGTGACAACGTTATGACAGTTGTCAAACGAACGGATCTCGTCCTCAGAAAGTGAAATAATACTGAACACAACAATGGTAAATCTTTAACTAGAAGTTTCTTTACAAAATTATTCTTATGACAATGTCATGATGTTGGCCAGTACTACGATAAATCATCCGATACCAGTTCAAAGTTCGGTACTATTTCGGATGACAATCAGATCTACGGTGGATGGTTAGTTTTGTGACATGTTGAGCAAAAGATTACCCAACGTCGCTCGAATTTACAGTGGACGCAAGCTGGTGAACCAACAAGTTTACGCCTCTGCTCGCGGTATTTACCTTAGCTGCGATGAGCTGTCGTCTGCATGGCTGCTCTCATCCTCTGAAATTCCTATAAAAACTAATTAAGCCTTTGCTGACTTTAACAGCAGAAACTCTCCCTATGTTTCTCGTTATGCGAGAAAACATGTACTCATCCCTAGTCTTGGAATATGGTGATATGCACGCGCATGGCTGGAGCAACGTGCATTTTAAAATGCCCTCTCAGTCCTCGCAAGAACAGTTAACTAAGTGGCTGGTTCGTTTCTCTACAGTTGGAGTTCAACGACGCTGCAGTTATCCAGCTGAATGCCAGCCACAATGAATGCAGCGTTCACACAATTTTCTCCTCTTCGTCGTACAAAGCGTTATGTGCCCCATTCTGCACTTGACAACAGTTCAGAGAAGAGTCTTCGAAAAATTTTGGTCTTGTCTTTCTCATAGCCGAACTGTCTCCCTACCTGGGTTCTTTCGTCCTCCACGTGACGGCTTTTTTCGACCAATAAGAGCATTCCTCTTATTTTTGTGGAAACTCTCTCTGCCAATCGCAAGGCCCTACTATTAAATTGCGTCGAAATCTCGGCACTTTACTCCTTCCTAGTTCGTTTCCACCAATGGAACTTATGTGCCCGCTCCAGACGCCTAAAAGTTACATGTGTACATCATATGTGTATCACCCGCTGTTCACGTGATCAACTGCCTCACTGGTTTTCTTCATATCCATTTGGAATTCCGAAACGCAGTTTTCTAAAGCTTCTTTCTGTCCTACTTCTGGAGGCTCTTTATAGGCAAATCTGCTCATTACCACCGAAGTTAGGTGTCTTATTCACCTTCCCATTACGATGTATAAAACTCTTATGTAAGGTGCGAAATTGACCTTCATTTATTCTGCCACCTTACACGTTGACTCAGCAGAATCGTACAAACATACCATCATGTGACTACCGGACAGGCTCCCGTGTGGACGACGTAAAGCATGGCGTAGAGAAACAACTGAAGAACTTGAATGCAAATAAAATCACCAAGTTCGGATGGAACCCACTTTGATTTTACGAAGAAGACTCTACAGTATAGGCCCCTTACCTAGTTTGCATTATTCGTGAATCTCTTGCCTAGTGCAAAGCCCCAAGCGACTGGAAAAAAGAGCAGGTGACTCCAGTATATAAGAAAGATGAAAGAACAGAACTGAAAAATTATAGACCAATATCCCTAACATCTGTTTGCTGCAGAGTACTTGAACATACTCGCAGTTCAAATATAATAAACTGCGAGGTGCCGGGGCTAGCAGTGTATTTAACACTAAATTCTAGAATCTACATATGTAAATGATGCTCTAAGCCCCCCCTATTCTAACTCCGACTTTTGCTGTTGCACATGGATTAAAAAATATATGCGAACTGACTGTAATCAACCCTGCAAGTGGAGTAGAAAAGAGTTTGGCACCTGCAATAATTTAATTTGATAAATAAGTTAAATAAAGGAAGGTTTCATTAACGTAGTGAGAAATGATGGGTTGCTCTACCGATTAACAGAATGAAAGTTCTGTCCAAAATAACAATATGATTTATTAAGACTAAACACAAAATAATAAACAAAAACACATGAAACATTTATAATACATCAAATTGGCTCAAATTGGATACTCATACAACCACTGTGAAGGTGAAGTTGTCCCTAAACTAGATTGTGAGGTTTAAGACGAAGTGGTATGTGGAGCCAATTCCTTGCCACTCAAATCTTAAGAGAGACACACAGCTAACCCAACATTAATTGCTGCTACTCAAGACAGAACAAAGTTAGAAAAAGACGAACAGGCGCGCTCTGCTGAGCTCTGATTATCACCTAGGAAAATCCCTATCTGCCGGTGCTGCGGACATACATTACCAAACTGTCTTCTTAACTGCCAGAACACGATCTGGCGTACCGGAGGCGATGGCTGGTTGCTTCGACGTCCTCGACCGAAAGGCGAGAGCCGACTACCCCTGAGCACCCGTACAGGCCGAACACAGAACATTCCCGCCCCCACGATAGTGGCCGTGGTTAAACGTTCCAATCAGCAACTCGAAAACCGGCGGAAAATTCCACTCCATTGCTGGAGCACTACCATTCCACCAATGGAGATTCTTGGCGCCAATTTCTGCGCTGATTTTGCTACGTCACGGAGCTATGCCCTGAGCAAGCCAATCACAGTTACTATTTTGCAGAAAGCGCGGGAATTTTCCCGCCACAACTGCCTGGGTACACAAGTCATTCCCACGCCTCGCTGGTAGCCCGCCAGAAAGTGTTTTCGCTAAGTTTCTGCGAAGTAACGGAACCTCTAGCCCAGCCGCTACTTCAGGCCCCTGCAGGCGTGTCTCTTGACAATGTAGGCGTCTGGAAAGCATTCACTCGACTCCCTCACACGCGTCGGCTTAACCCTCTCGAGATCCGCAGAGCCCGCCTGTCACCGGACCACCTGGGTGACGAGAGACGCTGCGTGGGAAGTCCGCATGTGAAGGAATAGCAACTTTTCACCGCATGCAATTAGAGACGAAAATCGTAAGATAGAAATATGAGAGGGGGCTCATGCCACCTCTCAAAACTTTCTTGAGACTGAGAAGCTTATGTTCACGAATCAGCACAGCTTTAGGAAGCATCGCTCGTGCGAAACTCAGCTTGTCCTTTTCTCACATAATATACCGAGAATTATGGGTTATGGGCAACAGGCAGATATACCGAGAATTATGGGTTATGGGCAACAGGCAGATTTCATATTTCTAGGTTTCCGGAAAGAATCTAACACGATGCCCCATTGCAGGCTGTTAACGAAGGTGTGAGCATATAGTGTAAGTATATGTGGGCGGCTCGAAGACTTCTTAAGTAATAGAACCCAGTATGTTGTCCTCGATGGCGAGTGTTCATCAGAGACAGGGGTATTGCGAGAAGTGCTTCATGGAAGTGTGATAGTAATGCTGTTGTTCTCTATATACGTAAGTGATTTGGTGGACGGGGTGGGCAGCAATCTGCCGTTGTTTGCTGATGATGCCGTGGTGTACGGTAAGGTGTCGAATTTGAGTGACTGTAGGAGGATACAAGACGACTTAGAGAACTTTTCCAGTTGGTGTGATGAATGGCGGCTAGCCCTAAATGTGGAAAAATGTAAGTTAATGCGGATGAGTACGAAGATCAAACCTGTAATTTTCGGGTACAGTATTACTAGTGTCATGCTTGACAGGGCCAAGTCGTTTAAATATTTGGGCATAACAATGCAAAGCGATATAAGGTGGAACGAGCATTTGAGAACTGTGGTATGGGAGGCGAATGGTTCGACTTTGATTTATCGGGAGAATTTTAGGAAAGTGTGGTTCATCTGTAAAGGAGAACACATATAAGACGCTGGTGCGGCCTATTCTTGAGTAGTGCTCGAGTGTTTGGTATCCGTACCAGGTCGGACTGAAGGAAGACATCGAAGCAGTTCAGAGGCGTACTGCTAGATTTGTTATTGGTACGTTCGAACAACACGTATTTGTTACGGAGACGCTTTAGGAGCTCAAATGGGAATCCCTGGAGGGAAGGCGACGTTCTTTTCGAGAAACGCTCTTGAGAAAATTTGTAGAATCGGCATTTATAGCTAATTGCCGGACGATTCTACTGCCGCCGACATACATTGAGCATAAGGACCATGAAGATAAGATACGAGAAATTAGGTCTTATACGAAGGCATATTGACAGTCGTTTTTCCCTCGCTCTATTTGCGAACAGGAAAAGAAATGACAACTAGTGGTACAGGGTACCATCCGCCACGTATCGTGCGGTGGCTTGCGGAGCATCGGTGTAGATGTAGATATAGAAGAGGCTTGCACAGGTTAGAGTAGCATGGAGAGCTGCATGAAACCGTCTTTGGACTAAAGACCACACAATAACTAAATGAATTAGACGTTAAGAAGGGAATATCTGCTGCTGATGCATGGACTCCTTTGCCACGTACCTACCTGTGGTGTGATAGAGGTTGTCTTCGCGGCTTACTCGTAGAGACCGGACATTTAGCCCGTGTTTTGTGTGCTCCGAATATACACATAAAAAAGAATGCTTTTATGCCGCCTACTTTTCAGGCCACTAGAAACCTACTGCTGCCCAACGTTATGCCTTTATTTCGCCTCAGAATGTTTTTGTTCGCTATCGGTAACTTTATATGCTCCTCCAGCTACATTTGTGTGCAGCTTTCGAAAATGCACTACATGAAGATGTCTGCAGAGATTCTTCACACTCAGCATTCATCTTTCTTTTTAGCTGCCGAGCTGTGTGTGATTATTGTACTCAGCGCTGCTTCGAAAAAAGACGACAAATTGAGTACGGCGCTATTGATCATGAAACAGGAAATCTGCCACTGGCTCTTCAAAGAAACCATCTCCGCATCGTCTATATGTAATTTAGAGAAACCGAATAAAAACCCAAATGTGGATGCTCGAAAGGGAATTAGAACCCCACTCTTCCTAAATACGAATCCAGTCCCTGAACCACTGTGTCATTTCACTCTATTATTTTTACGTGCAAGCATTACTTACCTTCCGATCCTGAACGAAAAAATCCCTTTACATAATCCCTTGTTGCAACGAATAACGTCGTATCACTTTTAACTTACTTTTACGTACCAGAACACTGAATATTAGAATAATGGTATGGCGAAATTCTGAAATATGGGTGCAGTCATAACAAAATCATGTACGGGAAATAAGTAAAAGTCCTGTCTCCTTTTCAGAATGACCTTACTTCCTTAATTTCTTTCCTCGGCTTGTAAGGTCGATAATACTGTTGAAATAGCCACATGGAATCCAACATAAGTCTACAGCTAATGGTAGCGAAGATGGTGGTATCGTGAAGAAGCAAGCTGGTTTGATTTTATTAACGAAATGCTATCAGCCTGTAGTATACATTAGACGATAGCGCCGCTGTTTTATTTTTGGTAGAGTATCAAATGGGGCACTTGGCGGGGTATCCGGGGAATACTGCCAAAGACTGTGCAGAAAGTGCAACAACGAATGCCTTTCCTTTCGTTTGTGTGTGCAGCTTCAGAGATTAGCATCGCAGTTGACTAAGTCATACGTCGTGCGTGAAACGGAGCATGATACTGGCTCGGAAACGCCGTATGTTTGATACTTACTGCAGCATGGGCACGATTATTTGGTGAATCGATATTCTTCTGCGAGAATGTTTAGTAAACTGTACTAAAACAGTGTCAAAAGTGCGCGGAAAGTATAGCTCTCATCAAACCGGACTTTGAACATCATAGTATATTCATTAATCATAATTCTGTTTATTTTAATGTTCTGAGCTTGAATTTATTAAAATACTGGCAGAGCGTTAATACCATAACACAGAAATTAATTATATACAAAGAATCAGTTGCAGAGAAAATTCAGTAAAATATAGACAGAAAGCAGCAACAATAAAAATACCGGTACAGGAATTAATTGTACAACGAGAATTTGTAAAATACCGACAGGAAGATAAAAAAGGAACAAATAAACAGCAAGATAAATCTCTCCATATTCTGTGGAGAGCCCAGTGACTGGCACTGTTGCGTGCTATTGTGTTAGCTGCCGGCCGGTGTGGCCGTGCGGTTCTAGGCGCTTCAATCTGGAACCGCATGACCGCTACGGTCGCAGGTTCGAATCCTGCCTCGGGCATGGATGTGTGTGATGTCCTTAGGTTAGTTAGGTTTAAGTAGTTCTAAGTTCTAGGTGACTGATGACCTCTGAACTTAAGTCGCATAGTGCTCAGAGCCATTTGAACCATTTTTTTACTGTGTTAGCTGCACCAAGATCACTGGTTGTGCATGTACACCGCAGGTTAACGAATGTTGTTGGTTCAGTAGATCGCCACACTGCCAAGTCTGGTCACTGCTGAGGCTGCATTTCTTGAGGTTGATTTTGCATCGTGCTGCCCCAGTTCTCAGTCTGCTCAGCGTCTTCCATTTCACATACGGCAGGTGCATGCCTGCGGATGGTTCTATTGGAGGTGATGTTCAGTAGTTTCAAAGCACGGTGCCAGTTGCCATTTTCTACACATACAGCTCATAGCCAGAGGTGAAAGAAGTGACAGCAGGAGAATAAGAGTTCTTGCACTGACACTACTGTTCTATATTGTTCATACAGTAGCGACACGTTATCAAAAATTGTATCGAATGGTTGTTAAGACTGCAGTGTTCAGCCATCGTCCCATTTCTTCAGTGTATCATATGTACAAGCACTTCATAAAATGACTAGAAGAAAAAGTAAATGAAATTTCTCTCTTTACCGAAACGAGCTCGCGGTACACTACTAACGAGCTGCCTATAAGCGAAAATCAGTTTTTCTCATATGACATCCCGACAGTCATGGATCAAGGCAATCATGTGGATGCAGAATTTCTTGACTTCTGAAAAACACTTGAATCAGTACCTTGAATTCTGAAAACCACTTGAATCAGTACCACACTAATGCTTATTAACGAAATTTCGATCATGTGGGGGTATGTAACGAAATTTGTGGCTGGATTTAGGATTTTTTGGTGGAGAAGACGCAGCATGTTATCTTGAACAGAGAATCATCGACAGAAGTAGAAGTAATGTCAGGCGTGTCCCAAGGAATTGTGTTGGGACGCTCGTTGCTCATGTTATATGTTAATGACCTTTTAGACAATATTAATAGGAACCTCAGACTTTTGCAGATGTTGCAGTTATCTATAATGAAGTACTAAAAAATACTGAGCAGCACAAAAATCCAATCAGATCTTCTTAAGGTTTCAAAATGGTACAAGGATTGGCAACTTGTTTTAAATGTTCAAAAACATAAAATTATGAACTTTGCAAAATGCAGAAACATAGTCTCCTATGATCACTATATTGAGTCGCAATTGGAATCAGTCAGATCATACAATTACCTAGGTGTCGTCAATTCATAGGGATGTGAAATTTGTTTTACATGGGCTTTCGTAGGTAAAGCAGGTGTCATACTTTGTTTCTTTACTAGCTGGCATAATATGGAAAAAAGCAGTCAGTCTCCAACGGAGACAGGTTGTGCGTCACGTCTTAGATTATTGGTCAAGATTGTGGGACTCATACCAACGGGGGATGTTTTACGTATACTATGAAGAGCGACACGAATGGTCACTGGTTTGCCTGACTCGTGAGAGACCGTTGCAGAAATGCTGAAAAATCTGAATTGGGTGCCGCCTGAAGAGAGACGCCAATTATTCCGCGAAAGCGTACACACAAAATTTCAAAATGGTTCAAATGGCTCTGAGCACTATGGGACTTAACTTCTGAGGTCATCAGTCCCCTAGAACTTAGAACTACTTAAACCTAACTAACCTAAGGACATCACACACATCCATGCCCGAAGCAGAATTCGAACCTGCGACCATAGCGGTCTCGTGGTTCCAGACTGTAGCACCTATAACCGCTCGGTCAACCCGGCCGGCCACAAAATTTCAGTAAACGGGTTAGTTAAGTGAAAGATCTAGAGACAATCTATGGCCCTGTACGTATCTTTCCCGTAATGATCACGAAGACACGATCGGTCTAATTACAGTACACACAGAGGCGTTTAAGAGGTCAGTCTTCGCCATCCATACCATACTAGTACGGGAAGAAACTTCACCATGTGGTACCACGTTAAGTACCCTCTTTTATGTACTTTACAGTTGTTGATATGTATGTAGATGTAAACAGGGAGCACCGAGGCCATGGCGAGATAGGCATCCCCCAAGGGCGCCAGCAGGATGGGGCGCAAAAACCGATCACAAAAAAGAAGAAAAACGATTTAAGAATTAACCGAAATAGATAAATGAGTTCTGCCACTCGTGTTCCTCTTCTCTACCAGCTGGAAGAAGCCATTCCCTTGGCCCGAGACGGTAAACGCATCCTGCTGTCGCACTGTCTTTTCGTCCATTAATTACCCCAAGTTTCTTTCATGTACCCCCATTGGTGATATTTGGTGGAACCCTCTCAGGTTTATCCCGTAGTCGGGTAAATGCGTGAAAATTATTTATTTATTTATTTTAAACAATAGAGCTTATTTAACATGTGATTAAAAACACTATTTTAATCATGCCAACACTGAGTTGTGTTTGGACAGAGACAGACGGACGAAATGGCTCCTCGAAGACAGTATTAATCGTCTTGGCGCGCCCCTAAAAGTTATTGGTATATTATATACGTGAGCCATTCAGTAATTAAAGAGACAAATTGGTCTGGAGAAAAAAGCGTTAATTTTTACAAAAAATTACTTTTTATGCTTTTCAACACAATCCCCTTGAAAAATTGTGCACTTTTTCCAATAGACTACAATTTTTTTTATTCCGGCTGCAAAGAACTCTTTGTCTTGATGTTTGAACCAATATCCAACTAATTTTTTCAAAATGGCTCTGAGCACTATGGGACTCAACTGCTGAGGTCATTAGTCCCCTAGAACTTAGAACTAGTTAAACCTAACTAACCTAAGGACATCAGAACATCCATGCCCGAGGCAGGATTCGAACCTGCGACCGTAGCGGTCTTGCGATTCCAGGCTGCAGCGCCTTTAACCGCACGGCCACTTCGGCCGGCAACAAATTTTTTCACGTCCTCATTTTGTTCTGGAACTTCTTCCCATGTAATGCCTCCTTCAGTGCATCAAACAAATGGAAATCACTAGGTGCTAAGTCAGGAGTGTAAGGGGAATGAGGCAGTACTTCCCAGGCCGTTTTGTCGATGTTTTCACTGGTTAGATGAGAAATATGAGGACGTGCGTTATCTTGCTTAAAAATACACCTATCCTCTGAGACCCACGACGTCTCTCTCTCATGGCTGGTTGCACCTTGTTTAAAAGCAAATCCGAATAGTATTGACTGTTAATTGTACGCTGCTCTTCGAGATAATCACAAAAAAACTGGACCTTCAGCATCCCAAAACACCGTCAACATGACTTTTCCTGGTGGTGCTAAGGTTTTGAATTTTTTCTTGACAGGTGATTTGTGGTGCTTCCACTCCATGCTTTGTTCTTTTGATTATGGCATGTAATAGTGAACCCAAGTTTCATCACAATTTTATTGAGGAAGTGCTGACCTTCTCTTTCATAACGTTCTTTTGGCTCTGTGCACACTCTCAACCTTGTGTCCATGTGTAGCTGCGTCAACTCCTTTGGGGCCCATCTTGCACCTGACGTGCAGTACCTCAGCTTGTTACAGATAATGTTATGAACTGTACCAGTACTAACTTGAACCTTATCAACTATCATTTCCACAGTCACACAGCGGTCGGCACGAATAATGTCATCAGTTCGATTTTGAAATGAGGGAGCTGAAACTGCAACTGGTCGGCCAGAACGGTGAGTCGCGACCGTTTTGAAACTACTCTACCCACTTGTAAAAATTTGCACGATTCATACAACCTTCACCATAAACTTTAGACATTCTACAATATGTATTCACCGTTTCTGGCCTTCGGCAAGTAAAAAACTAATAACAGAACGTTGTTCAAGTAATGTGGGCATTTCAAGCGGAATCGCCATCTTGAAATGTATTTTTGAGGCTATAAACAAAACAATGTTGATACATCAGCTCAGCCGGCCGCTGTGGCCGAGCGCTTCTAGGCGCTTCAGTCCGGAACCGCGCTGCTGCTACGGTCGCAGGTTCGAATCCTGCCTCGGGCATGGATATGTGTGATATCCTTACGTTAGTTAGGTTGAAGTAGTTCTAAGTCTAGGGGACTGATGACCTCAGCAGTTAAGTCCCATAGTGCTTAGAGCCATTTGAATCAAGGCTCATCCCAGTGATGCCAACTTAAAGCCATAAAACTACCAAACTTGCCCTACTGACAGTTTTTTCCCCGAGTCCAATTTGTCTCTTTAATTATTAATGACCCTCATACAATGATATGTCTTTGAACATTTTCTTACTTTGCAGATGAAAGACAACATAATTTGTACTGTTCTTTGAACCGTATTATAACGTAGCTTTTCAGTCTCTTGATTTATACCATCACTGAGGGTGTTCTTGACAGTAGTCTTTCAACGTCTTCACTTGTATGATCAGTAACAGAATTCTTTTCGGTGAACTTCAGCTGAGCTTCCTTCCACAAACATACAAGACTTTTTGCTCGCACGTGTGCTTTGACTTGTTAGCATCCCATTTAACATATGCATTGTAAAAGTTTTGATACGAACTCATGTTGAACGCAATAACATGGGCTTTAAATGCGTTGCAGAACATCACGACTGACTCATCGACAGAAACGTAGTGATTTCGACTGGCGCGGCAGAGATCTCCCTGGATGAAATCTGACACTTGTGAGGCTCTTGTTTCAGATCGAGGAATCCCAGGTATACAAATGTGTAAGGCATTCAGTTCAGTTCCGAGAGGCCATAAAGACTGGTGTGCACTTTAATACTGCCCGTTGTAATAATGTATATTCTCAGAATTAAAAAAGTTGACGTGAGATTTTCATTCCGCCACCCCCTACCTTTAAATGAGATTTTCCCGGACTCATCAACCCCCATTTTGAGCTCACGTAATTAATGGACGTCCCCCAAGTGACATTATAAAGGACAGTCGTCACAAGGGGTATTCTGTCAACAGTGTCCTTGATTCACACAGCTGTCGCCAACGCAGTTAACTTATACACTTATATAGATATGGTGTCTGATCTTTCGGACATGTCCGAAAGAACAGACACCATTGTTGACCTGAAGCCGTCTAGAACTAAATTAGAATTATACTAATACCTTCAGCTGCTAACAGGCGTTGATATATATCAACGGGGACAGGTTAAAATGTGTGCTCCGACCGGGACTCGAACCCGGGATCTCTTACTTATCTCCTACTTACATGGGGTGGGACACTGCGAATGTAGTGTGTGGACATCAAAGGTGAGAATGTGGTTCTCGCGGGAGGCGTGCGCGAGATAGTTCCTGCAGTCGCGCTATCCTCTGTGCCCTCTGTGACTCAGATGGATGATTAGTCATGAAAACGTCCTCGGTCCTGGATTCGAAATCCGCCACCGCTTAATTTTAGCCGGCACGGTAGCTCAGCGTGTTCGGTCAGAGGGTTAGGGTTAGCTGTGCTCTGGAAAAAAAAAAAAAAACAAACACCTGAGTTAATCGATCAACAACAAACTTAAACGGGTGTCTTACGACGTCCGCCCCGAGCAGATGAAAAAAAAAAAAAAAAAAAAAAAATAGAGGGTCTGCCATGTAAGCAGGAGATCCCGGGGTTCGAGTTCCGGTCGGGGCACACATTTTCACCTGTCCCCGTTGATATATATCAACACCTGTTAGCAGCTAGCTGAAGGTATTACTATAATTCTAATTCAGTTAACTTATGGTAAAAAATGGAGTTTTTGTGCTACTAGCCACGGTATTGGCGAGCGGCTGCTGGAGCAAATACGCTGTTTGACCACAGGCTTCCGATTTTAGCCAGTTTTCTGCCTACTAAGGACTGGAGTGAAATTGTCGAAACTAGAGCGCTTGAAAGTATCTTATACAATAGCAAGTGAACGAGGAAACAGAACTCACATACAACGAAACATTTAATATCATTATATATATGAGTGGTGACTGTTCTGTCGGACGTGTTCAACACAACAGACATCTCTCATATCTATAATTCCGCGGACGCGATGGCTGTTTGATGAGAAAGTTTCAGTGCGGATGCACGACTGACGCACGAACTCCTACATGAGTGTAATCTGCGAGTAGATGCGGCGAGCGGGAATTAGGGTCTGACGGAAAGCGTGTACGGATGGTCGAGGTGGCTGCCGGCACGGTAGCTCAGCGTGTTCTGTCAACTACCCCGTTCATTATTGCATAAAGTATTCCTTGCATCTCATGTATACACGTGTCAAAAACGAACAACAAATATTATTATCTTCCTGCCGCGTACTGACTATTTTACAACACAAGAAAAAGGCTTGATGTGTGTGTATAAAGATCCAGCGCAAATTTTCAACTTTCGACGTTGCATTGTCGCAATGCCCGTTGTGGCTGGAAATCATTATTTCTTTCCTATCTCTTTCCCAACCCGATTCCTTTCCATTCCTCTCACCCCAGTTATTCATGCAGTTAATCTCAATTTAATTACTGCTGGGGACGCCGTAAATGAGAGCTCTGTATCTTATTCGGAAAAATATACAGCAGGTCTTGGTGCTTAATATAACACAAATATCGATACAGCTGAGGTAATTAACGAAATAGTGGCTTTCAAATTCTAGTGACAAAAGCTGATAAATATCACTGACACAGCTTCCCATCTGGATATTTTGAAGTTCGGTTGCGAGATACTTATCGAAACATCGGAGTAGCTTTGAGGATATTTGTGAAAATTCCATTAAGTGCTGCATCTTGTCAACACAGTTTCACCAAATTAAAAATGAAAAACTACTTAAGGTCTACCTCATGTGAAGCAGACTGCCAAATTCAGTTATCTTCTCAACAGCATACAACACAGCTACTAAATTTGACTTGAATGACATAACCAGGCGTTTGATTCGCTGAAAATCAATGGAAAATACGATTATATTAAAAACTTAATTCTTGGAAAGGAAATATTCAAAATGGTTCAAATGGCTCTGAGCACTATGGGACTTAACAGCTGAGGTCATCAGTCCTCTAGAACTTAGAACTAATTAAACCTAACTAACCTAAGGACATCACACACATCCATGCCCGAGGCAGGATTCGAACCTGCGACCGTAGCGGTCGCGCGGTTCTAGACTGAAGCGCGTAGAACCGCTCGGCCACTCTGGCCGGCCAAAGGAAATATTGGCTCAACACTTAATTATAGCCCTTTCTCTTTTATTTCGAATTAATAATTCATGAGGAGGAAATAAAATCTGTTCTTTAATATACATCGTACTAAAATCAGTGGCTGCGATGAACATTAAGACATAGATTTTTACTTTCAGTTTTATTAGAAAGTTTATGAAATTTGTAATTTATTTATTAGAATAATGTAGCTAATTTTTTGTGATCAATATATTTCATTTATGTTGTTCTTGTTGTTGTGGTCTTCAGTCTGAAGACTGGTTTGATGCAGCTCTCCATGCTACTCTATTCTGTGCAAGCCTCTTCATCTGCACATAACTACTGCAACCTACATCCTTCTAACTTCTAAATCTGCTTACTACATTCATCTCTTGATCTCTCTCTACGATTTTTACCCCCCCCCCCCCCTCCCCACACACACATCTCCCTCCAGTATTAAATTGGTGATCCCCTTGATGTCTCAGAATGTGTCCCATCAGCTTATCGCGTCTTCTAGTACCGAGCGAGACGGCGCAATGGTTAGCAGACTGGACTTGCATTTGGGAGAATGACGGTTCAAAGCCGCATCAGACCATCGACATTTAGGTTTCCCGTGATTTCCCTAAATCGTTCCACGCAAATTCCGCGATGGTTCCTTTGAAAAGGCACGGCCGATTTCCTTCTCCAACCTTGACACAATCCGAGCTTGTGCTCCGTCTCTAATGATCTCGATGTCGACAGGACGTTAACTCAATCTTCCTTTCTTCTTATAGTCAGGTTGTGCCATAAATTTCTTTTCTCTCCAATTCTGTTTCATACCTTCTCATCTAATCTTCAGCATTATTCTCTAGCATCACATTTCAAAAGCTTATATTCCTTTCTACTCTAAACTGTTAATCGTCCATGTTTCACTTCCACACAAGATTACATTACACAAATACTTCCAGAAAAGACTTTCCAGGACTGAAATCTTTATTCTCTGCTAATAAATTTCTCTTCTTCACAAACGCTTTTCTTTCCATGGTCAGTCTGCATTTTATATCCTCTCTAAATCGGCCATCATTATTTATTTTGCTGCCCAAACAGCAAAACCTATCTCCTACTTTAAGTGTCTCGTTTCCTAATCTGATTCCCTCAGCATCACCTGATTTAATTCGACTACATTCCATTATCCTTGTTTTGCTGTTGTTGCTGTTCATCTTATACTCACCTTTCAAGACACTGTCCATTCCGTTCAACTGCTCTTCCAAGTCCTTTGCTATCTCTGAGAAATTACAATGTAAGCAGCGAACCCGAAAGTTTTTATTTCTTCTCCTTGAACTTTAATTCCTTCTCCAGATTTTTCTTTGGTTTCCTTTACTGCTTGTTCAACGTACTGGTTGAATAACACCGGGGATAGGCTACAACCCTGTCTTATTCCCTTTTCAACCACTGCTTCCTTTTCATGCCTATCGAGTCTTATACTTCAGTCTTATTTTACCCCTGCTACCTTCAGAATTTCAAATTGAGTATTCCAGTCAATATTGTCAAAAATTTTATCGAAGTCTAAAAATGCTATAAACGTAGGTTTGCCTATCCTCCACTTATCTTCTAACACAAGTCGTAGGGTCAATATTGCCTCGCGTGTGTCTACATTTGTCCGAAATCCAAACTGATCTCCTCCGAGGTAGGCTTCTAGCAATTTTTCCATTCTTCGCGTAAGTATTTCGCAACTGTGACTTACTAAACTGATAGATCGATAGCACTCACGCTTGTCAGCACCTGCTTTCTTTTGAATTGGAACTACTGCGTTCTTCAGGTCTCCATTTATATAGTTCATTTAACTAGTATTTTCCAGTAACGCTTCATTTTCATTAAACCTAGCTTACAATTTCAAAATTCCCTAAGTGTATAGAAATACTTTCAGAGAGATAGATTTTGTACATTTTTCTTGGTGGGAGGGGTGGTGGAGTTGGGATGTGTGTGCAGGCCTTGGCAGTTCTGACAAGGGCGCAGGATAACCTCGTTACGGCTCTGGATGTGGGTACGCAGGAGCCTATTAAATTAATAGAACAGATTTCTAATCACAAGATACTTCTCATGAAAGATTCTCTGCGTCGAAATTACTTTCTTCGTCTTTGCCGTCAAAAGAATACTCTTCAAGACACAGATCGCAATTGATTAAAAATCAAACAGCTTCTTCAAAATAATCCCTATCACTTGTTATCGAAATTTTATAAAAAACACAATGAAGTTTTGTTCCATCGAGCTTCTCTTTTGACAGGGAGGTGGTGTGTCGGTATTCCTGAAGATTATGTGAACATTTCATCTGGTACACTCACCTTTCCTTTGGTCATTATGGCACGGAGAAATGTAAACGCAAAATTTCAGCATATTATTATGTACCCAATCTCCAAAAATGTTCAAATGTGTGTGAAATCTTACGAGACTTAACTGCTAAGGTCATCAGTCCCTAAGCTTACACACTACTTAACCTAAATTGTCCTAAGGACAAACACACACACCCATGCCCGAGGGAGGACTCGAACCTCCGCCGGGACCAGCCGCACAGTCCATGACTGCAGCGCCTTAGACCGCTCTCGCCGAACAGAGTTTGCGAGGCCCTTGAGAAGCGAATACAAGGGCGCCTATACCCGGGGGCAAGGGGTGCAGTGTGACCTCCCCTCTCCTTTCTCTTTCATGCTCCGTCGTCGTCGTTTTCTTCTTTTCTGCTCGGCTGTCCAAACCCTCTTCCTTCTTCCTTTGCCGGCCGAAGTGGCCGTGCGGTTAAAGGCGCTGCAGTCTGGAACCGCAAGACCGCTACGGTCGCAGGTTCGAATCCTGCCTCGGGCATGGATGTTTGTGATGTCCTTAGGTTAGTTAGGTTTAACTAGTTCTAAGTTCTAGGGGACTAATGACCTCAGCAGTTGAGACCCATAGTGCTCAGAGCCATTTGAATCATTTGAACCTTCTTCCTTTGTCGTACCGAGGCTATATCTCAGGGTTTTCTACAAAAAGGAGGGAGGAGGGGCACATATGTGGTTGATCACGATGACGTAGTGCTGTGTGTGAGTGTCACCCTTATCTCCGTTTTGGGAAGATTGATGACTAAAGCTGAAACATTTCTCTAAAAAGGTAAGTGCTCTCTTTTTCAAAAGGTGAAAATTGTAGTGTAGACTATAATTTTTATCGATCTACTAAACTGAAGGAACACGACAGAGTTTATAAAGCTCCAACTTCGGATGATCCCAAGGAGCTGAAACAAAACTCATTCTTTCCAAATGTCATTCACAACGAGAGTAGTTAGTTTTCTGGTGTGCGTGTAGTGGTCACCAATGATTGAAATGATCGTTCTGGTAATTCCATTACAATCTGTTTATTGGTTGCTAACCGACGTATCAATCAATCGACTGTTGCGTGATTAATATATGTCGTATTCAAACAGTAAATCAAACCCCATTTACTGTAAGCACCAAGACCGATTACTGTAACCTCCAATAGTTCTTTAATACGAGGGCAGTTCAATAAGTAATGCAACACATTTTTTTTCTCGGCCAATTTTGGTTGAAAAAACCGGAAATTTCTTGTGGAATATTTTCAAACATTCCCGCTTCGTCTCGTATAGTTTCATTGACTTCCGACAGGTGGCAGCGCTGTACGGAGCTGTTAAAATGGCGTCTGTAACGGATGTGCGGCCGGCCGAAGTGGCCGTGCGGTTAAAGGCGCTGCAGTCTGGAACCGCAAGACCGCTACGGTCCAGGTTCGAATCCTGCCTCGGGCATGGATGTTTGTGATGTCCTTGGGTTAGTTAGGTTTAACTAGTTCTAAGTTCTAGGGGACTAATGACCTCAGCAGTTGAGTCCCATAGTGCTCAGAGCCATTTGAACCATTTGAACGGATGTGCGTTGCAAACAACGGGCAGTGATCGAGTTTCTTTTGGCGGAAAACCAGGGCATCTCAGATATTCATAGGCGCTTGCAGAATGTCTACGGTGATCTGGCAGTGGACAAAAGCACGGTGAGTCGTTGGGCAAAGCGTGTGTCATCATCGCCGCAAGGTCAAGCAAGACTGTCTGATCTCCCGCGTGCGGGCCGGCCGTGCACAGCTGTGACTCCTGCAATGGCGGAGCGTGCGAACACACTCGTTCGAGATGATCGGCGGATCACCATCAAACAACTCAGTGCTCAACTTGACATCTCTGTTGGTAGTGCTGTCACAATTGTTCACCAGTTGGGATATTCAAAGGTTTGTTCCCGCTGGGTCCCTCATTGTCTAACCGAATACCATAAAGAGCAAAGGAGAACTATCTGTGCGGAATTGCTTGCTCGTCATGTGGCTGAGGGTGACAATTTCTTGTCAAAGATTGTTACAGGCGATGAAACAAGGGTTCATCACTTCGAACCTGAAACAAAACGGCAATCAATGGAGTGGCGCCACACCCACTCCCCTACCAAGAAAAAGTTTAAAGCCATACCCTCAGCCGGTAAAGTCATGGTTACAGTCTTCTGGGACGCTGAAGGGGTTATTATGTTCGATGTCCTTCCCCATGGTCAAACGATCAACTCTGAAGTGTATTGTGCTACTCTTCAGAAATTGAAGAAACGACTTCAGCGTGTTCGTAGGCACAAAAATCTGAACGAACTTCTCCTTCTTCATGACAACGCAAGACCTCACACAAGTCTTCGCACCCGAGAGGAGCTCACAAAACTTCAGTGGACTTTTCTTCCTCATGCACCCTACAGCCCCGATCTCGCACCGTCGGATTTCCATATGTTTGGCCCAATGAAGGACGCAATCCGTGGGACGCACTACGCGGATGTTGAAGAAGTTATTGATGCAGTACGACGTTGGCTCCGACATCGACCAGTGGAATGGTACCATGCAGGCATACAGACCCTCATTTCAAGGTGGCGTAAGGCCGTAGCATTGAATGGAGATTACGTTGAAAAATAGTGTTGTGTAGCTAAAAGATTGGGGAATAACCTGGTGTATTTCAATGCTGAATAAAACAACCCCTGTTTCAGAAAAAAAATGTGTTGCATTATTTATTGAACTGCCCTCGTAATTATTACCAAGTTAATGACAAGAAATCACGGGGAGTATCAGTTAATCCTTCACGCGACTATAACGCGCGATGGTCTCCCGTGTGTTTCAAACTTCGCGCCATTATTTCAAAGTCCGCTCGTGATCTGTTTATAACAAAGTTTGACCGTGGCTCTCTAGAATGTTTCCCAAACCAGCTCCGGATTATGGATTATCAGTTTTAGGTCAATTCTTTAAAATAAAAGAGGACCCGCACTCGGTTACAACTTTACCGCGTACTTGAGCTACACAGAACTTACTATCATTTTCAAAGAAAAAAAATCGCAATTAATGCAGCATTATGATCTGCTACGTCAAAAAAAAAAAAAACTCATTACCTATTGATTCTTATACAGTGTCAATCGCTCAGCGAAGGTTGCACTACAAAACATCTCGACTTGAGATGACGTCACGCGTTACTACATGTTTTGACTCTCCTACTCTCACGTGACACAAAGTATATCTGTCTTTAATGGACATCTTGACAAGATTATTGTTTAAAGATTTCGTGGGCTACTCGGACGATTACCCATGTAATGCTACACCCGCATGCCCTGGCCCCCTAGCTCTCAGAGAAGGGGAAACATATAGTGTAGTCAGGAATTTTTCTTCCAAGAAAGTGATTTAAAAGTCGGCATTAGGTAGGTTTTTAACAGACTCAAGCCTAGAACCTTTAATGCAACTTAGGAGTTGCCATTCGTCTTCCAAAATATTAAAAATACTCCGTACACCTAAGACTGCCCCAAATTACCCCTCCCCCCCCCCCCCTTCCCACACACACACAAACTATTGCATGGGCGCCCTTGAGCGGATAACATCCTTCATAGAACAGAACGACCAAGACGTGTAACTAACGCATAGTCATTTGTTCTGAGAACTTCAGCGTGATAGCGGCGCGTGAAATCGGTCTAGGGGAGGGGTGGCCGTGCATGTAGGCAGGCAGGCTGTCAGAACGTGACGCTGCACACGCAGGCGTGTTCAGGCCGCGGGTGATGAAACAGCTTGCAACGTTCCAGCTCCGTCCTTCATCTCTCTCTTTTCCGGAAAGGAAGTATGGAAGAGTATATTAGCGACAGCCAACATCTTTCACTAATGTCGTCATCATGGAGACTTGTAGGAAAATGACGGCGACAGCCTAGAATTCAGGAGCAGGTGCGTTACTATATAGAAAATGTGCCAAGTCCGAAGTCCTTTCGTGCCTACCCTGGCTACACAAAACGAAGAGATTGATCATTTTCCAAGGTTGATTTAAGAATCGTGTGCAGACGAGGTATTTAATCCGCCGTCTTTTCGATTTGTTAGAAATACTTTCCCAAGGTTCGCGATATTTGTATGACACTGCAGAGAAGCATGCTGTACACTTCCTGTTCTTCTTCCTCTTGTCAGGGATGTTCATCCCCTCGTTCGTTACAATAAATAAAGATTCTCTGAATCAGCCTCACAATTCCATTCGTTTTCAGAATAAGGCAACGTGTGATGCCGAATGTCAGCAAATGCCCTAAACAATTTCTCAAATAAAAGAGACACACTTATAATTCCGGTAGTAGTATTAGCAGTATTAGAAGCTCTCTTCATCCGTAGATCACGTTTACAAAGAATTTTACATGTCGTGGTATTACAATTTAAGAACAACAAAAATAACATAATTCATATTATACAGGCCTTTTACATACTTACAGGTCTAGTTTGATAAGCGTGTGATAGATAATCGACCGCAGCCTTAAAGTAGGAAGGAAGCACCTGGCATTCGCCTGATACAATTAGGAAACCACGGAAAACCGAAATCAGGATGATCGAATGAAGACTGGAGCTATCGCCGTCCCGAATGCAAGGCTAATCTGTTTAAAAAAGTGCTACATCATTTGGTTAATCCCTCATTTACAATATTGTTTCGCAAATAAGTTATGTGTGAGGCAATACTGACCCTACGACTTATCTTAGAAACTACATTAAGGAAGGCAAACCTACGTTTCTGGCATTTGTATACTTAGAGAAAGCTTTTGACAATGTTGACTGGAATACTCTCTTTCAAATTCTGAAGGTGGTAGGGGTAAAATACAGGGAGCGAAAGGCTATTTACAATTTGTACAGAAACCAGATGACAGTTATGAGAGTCGAGGGACTTGAAAGGGAAGCAGTGGTTGGGAAGGGAGTGAGACAGTGTTGTAGCCTCTACCCGATGTTATTCAATCTCTATATTGAGCAAGCAGTAAAGGAAACAAAAGAAAAGTTTGGAGTAGGTATTAAAATCCATGGAGAAGAAATAAAAACTTTGAGGTTCGCCGATAACATTGTAATTCTGTCAGAGACAGCAAAGGACTTGGAAGAGCAGTTGAACGGAATGGACAGTGTCTTGAAAGGAGGACATAAGATGAACATCAACAAAAGCAAAACGAGGATAATGGAATGTAGTCGAATTAAATCGGGTGATGCTGAAGGAATTAGATTAGGAAATGAGACACTTAAAGTAGTAAAGGAGTTTTGGTATTTGGGGAGCAAAATAACTGATGATGGTCGAAGTAGAGAGGATATAAAATGTAGACTGGCAATGGCAAGGAAAGCGTTTCTGAAGAAGAGAAATTTGTTAACATCGAGTATAGATTTAAGTGTCAGGAAGTCGTTTCTGAAAGTATTTGTATGGAGTGTAGCCATGTATGGAAGTGAAACATGGACGATAACCAGTTTGGACAAGAAGAGAATAGAAGCTTTCGAAATGTGGTGCTACAGAAGAATGCTGAAGATAAGGTGGGTAGATCACGTAACTAATGAGGAGGTATTGAATAGGATTGGGGAGAAGAGAAGTTTGTGGCACAACTTGACTAGAAGAAGGGATCGGTTGGTAGGACATGTTTTGAGGCATCAAGGGATCACAAATTTAGCATTGGAGGGCAGCGTGGAGGGTAAAAATCGTAGAGGGAGACCAAGAGATCAATACACTAAGCAGATTCAGAAGGATGTAGGTTGCAGTAGGTACTGGGAGATGAAGAAGCTTGCACAGGATAGAGTAGCATGGAGAGCTGCATCAAACCAGTCTCAGGACTGAAGACCACAACAACAACCACAACAATATTGTAAAATGATAGTAATAAACTGCTCATTCATTTCTCACTCCTAGTCACTTCACACACTGCACACACTATACAATCATTATTTCATTCTGTGATACTATGAGCTGACGTCAGGATCATAGTGCCGATGATTGGTTTCCATTTTGTCTACGGTACCGCAAATTCCCATTTGTCACCCTGAAAAAACTGTCAGTATCCTTCTATAAGGAGAGAAATGTTGAGATCAGAAGGAGAATAAGGTGTTGGTATTATACATTGCCTATCTCTGGGTGTAAAGTTTTCCAGATAAGAAACGAAAGAATATAACGGGAAAAAAGACATAGCATCAAAGTGTTATGTGAAATGATAGATGTTTTAGTATCGTTATCATTATTTATCATTATTACTGGTACTTTTTTTACCAAACCCTTGCTTGCTCTGTGTTATCTGAGTAATCCTTTGCGGGATGGAATAAACCAATATTGCTTAACAAGTACTTTTCAACTGCCTCGACGAATGTGGGCATAGACAGTGGCGTGTGACTATTTCGTGTTCTTCGCAGATGACTGACAGCATATTAAACGAGAATTAAAATTATTCTGTACAGCACGACTGTCTTCTTTAAAACGTTTTCGATAAAATGTAACTGACAGTATCCTTAAGAACTGGCTGACATCAGAAAATCAGATTTTCTTGTGTAAATGGTAATTATTCCGAGAGAAGGGAATAAAGTTTGAAAGTGTTTGGCCTATGAAGTATTATAGGAACGTTTTATATTTAATGCTGTAAGACTGCGGATTTCAACTACGCGCAAATGCCAATAACAAAATGTCCTCGCACAGGCTATTTCTTTGAACTCCCGCGGCGATCGATTGCTCACACACCACACCCTCTGACGTCACGGGTGTCTGCGCAGCTATAACTGCGCGCAGCGCCGAACTTTTGCCCGTGATCGCCCTTGACGACTTGACTCATTCGAGAGCGGGAGTTCGTAGGAAGAGGTATAGTGTCAGTGTTCGGTTCTTCTAATTGTTAACAGGTAAGGTAATTGACGGCCAACACGTCTGAAACTTCTTTGTTATAAGTGAACATCACCTTATTCCTCCCACGAATATGCGGGAATATTGGGTCGGAAAGCAGTAGTTTGTTGGTTCAGTACCGGCAGCAGGAAACTGACATCTAGTAGTTTCGTCATCCTCCCAAATTGTAAAGTTTTCCTCCACCAAAATATTGGTACTGAGTGTTGTTAAATAAATGTAAAACATACTTGTATTTACTGTCTAAAGAGGCTTTGACCTTCAATGACCTTCAGTTTTGCAGTGTTCGATACATGTCGTTTTTGGAACAAGCGGTGTACTACGTGGCTACAGTAACTGATTTGAACAACAAAATAATAGGTAACATTCGTTTTAATGTTAGAAGAAACCGGGGAACGTGGCTCTGAACTGTCTGTGTAGCTTTACTCAGTCTTTTTTGCGCGATAAATAGTATCCAATGCACTAACGTATAGCGACCCCCTGCCGTGCGGGAGCGATAAAAAAAATGAGTTTCTACCGTACCAGTAATACCGGCTGATGAGAACACTAGACTTCCCAGTCAATCGCACCGTATTGTGCATCAGTTACCTTATCCCACAATCAGCTTCTTCACCGATGCTTTTAATAGTATTTTGAGCAATAATATTTTATATATATTTACATGTTTATAAATACTGAAAAAGTTTTGTGTATCTTTAGGGGTGCGTAAAAGTCGTTAAAGTAATTTTTATTTTCTGGTTTTCATAGGAAAATGTCGAAGATCGGTATCAACGGTTTTGGCCGTATTGGACGTCTGGTGCTCCGAGCAGCGCTTGACAAGGGTGCCCAGGTGAGTTGTTACAGCCATTGTGTGAGGGGAAATTGTTATTGTGACAAACCTATTTAAACAGAAAAAATTGAAATAAATTGCAGGTCGTGGCTGTTAATGATCCATTCATTGGGCTAGATTACATGGTTTATCTTTTTAAATATGACTCAACCCATGGAAAGTTCAAGGGCGAAGTGAAGGCAGATGGTGATAGTCTTGTTGTTAACGGTGAGTAACTCTCATATTATAGTAAAATACTGTCATGTAGTGGTTTAGGATGATGATCATGTAGCAGAGTAGTCTGTTGTAATATTGTATGTATATCAAAATATAAATTTCATTACAGGCCACAAGATTGCAGTGTTCTCTGAACGGGACCCAAAGAATATTCCATGGGGAAAAGCAGGTGCTGAATATGTTGTAGAGTCCACTGGAGTCTTCACCACAATTGAGAAGGCCTCGGTAATAAACCAAACCGTTTTGTTTCCGGGATTACTGCATGGCTAATTGTTACCCTGACTATCCACAGATTTACACAATGGCATTGTGCTGATTGAAAAGTTGATATTTGTTAAACTGTAATGAACGCAGTTTTCGTCTAAACATTATTTATCTTCAGTTGTTGATCATAAGATATCCTTTCACAGAACAAATTAAAAGAATTTGTCTGCTTGTCTGAAGGCTCTGTGGTATTTAGTTTCATGGTGCCATTGCCTAGGTTAGCTATTTTTGTACTTTACTAATGTTACTTCCTCAAGAATTTGATGGATAGAACTAATTTGCACTGATATTAAATTGGTGAGAGGGTGTTATCAGGTCACACTTAGCTGCATGGTGCATACTAATACCTTAGTTTTCTTCTGTATAATGTTGAAACCTTTTACAGGCTCACTTGGAAGGAGGTGCAAAGAAGGTTGTAATTTCTGCTCCAAGTGCAGATGCCCCAATGTATGTTGTTGGTGTAAATTTGGAAGCATATGACCCCAGTGCTAAGGTTGTTTCAAATGCTTCCTGCACTACAAATTGCCTGGCACCACTGGCAAAAGTTATCCATGACAATTTTGAAATTGTTGAAGGTCTGATGACAACAGTGCATGCTGTTACTGCTACACAGAAGACTGTGGATGGGCCATCTGGAAAGGTAAATCTGTTCAAACTGTGGTTGTAATAATTGTAAATATTTCTGGTGCAGATTTCATTATAAGGTGTGTGGTACACAATTTAACAAAATACTGTTTTTAGTTGTGGCGTGATGGACGTGGTGCTGGCCAGAACATTATTCCAGCATCAACTGGAGCTGCAAAAGCTGTTGGAAAAGTCATTCCTTCGTTGAATGGGAAACTCACTGGAATGGCTTTCAGAGTCCCAGTGCCAAATGTTTCAGTTGTTGACCTCACTGTCAGGTAAGAGATTACTTAAAACACGGTCATAACCATCTATCACCATTACTCTGTGACCTTCGTTTGACCCAGTGGTAGATGTAAGGGGATTACAGGTGCAGTTACGTTGAAAGGTTTTATTCGGTCAGCTGTTATTCCACATGGGAAATGTTCTCTAAAATCCCATAACACAAGACACTGATTTTTTTTAGCATTAGAATCCTTGGTATTACCAGAAAATAGAAAGGCATAATGATAATGCCAATCATTACTTGAGCCCATGGCCTCTTGTGAAACTGTGTAGCCTCTATAAAAGATGAGAGAATTGCTGAACAAAACTAAGATTTAGCCGTGTGACAGAGGACATAGGGAATTTGTGTAAACATTTTGACAAAGAGGATAAGGTGATCATGGTATGTGGCGTAGTATGTGGAGCAGAGAACAGCCTTGCTAGACAGCAATTACAATGTTAGGGAGTGACTGGGTGGAATAGGAGTAGAAACTCTGGGTTAACACTGCTGTTAGCCATGTGAAGTCAGAGTTGTGCAGGCTGCTGACAGGTGAAATGAAACCTCAAATGAGTGTTGTGCAGGTTTCCACAGTTGGGAGATGGAGGATTATGATTTTTGCCTGTTAGCAATATTTAGAGATCTCTGAAATGATATCCTGTACCTATCTGAACACCACATAACCAAAAGGCTGGGGAAATTAAATATAAGGGTCTTAAAAAGAAAAAGTTCAAAGCAACACTGTAGACATTGATCTTCATTCAAAAGTAATGACCAGAGGCCTGAGCACGACTATCCCACTGGTTTCAAGAGCTGAAGGATCCCCTGTTCCTCAACTGTGTTGGAAGTTGCAGGGTGACAGGTGCACAATGTGTGATGATGGATGCACAAGATGTTTCTTTACTCACATGATTCTGACTATTGGACCTCAGACTTCGGAAAACAGTGAGCGTCACTGTGCCTGCTGAAGACACAGCTTTGAATTTTTCAGGGGTAGGTGATGATGTGTGCTTCCATTGCCTAGATGCTCACTGTTTCTCAAAGTGGCATGTGAAAATTTAAACAAGATTTGGATCTTGCATTGTCATACCTTTTATTTGAACTCTTATTTTGCACTCTAGCATCTTATCCATCTAGAACTAGTATGAGGAAAGGGTGTGTGTGTGTGTGTGTGTGTGTGTGTGTGTGTGTGTGTGTGTGTGTGTGTTTTTGTTTGTTTCTGTAGATGCATGTAAAAATGTGTGCTTCTGAATGTGCATGTGTCAGAAATCTATTTACAAAACAGATTTAAAGTTGTTTTGAATATAGTGAAATAAGACATTCAGCCACACAAGATATCATTATTAAATTAAATGGTAGAGCTTTAAATAATGTCACAGGTAAGGCATGTTTAATAATCATTCCTTGGATGTAGTAGAAAATATAGGGATGAGCAGTTAAAGAGAAATCAAAGCACTATGTTAAAAAAGAAATTTTGATAAAATGAAACCGTATGGTAGTCTCACTAGCTTATCCATGTAAATTAAAAAAATTATATGTTCTGTCAAAAATAAAAGCTCATCTGAATTTGGTGTTTCCATCAGAATACTAAATACTTGTTCGTATGTAATAAGCACTGTCTTTTCTGAAATATGTAATGCATCATTAACTCGCAGCATTTTTCCAGATAGATTGAAATACACTATTGTTAAACTTTTCTTTAAGAAAGCTGACCAATGTTAACTACTGAATCATTTCAGTACTGACATTTATCCAAATTTTTTGAAGTTACGTATTCCACAATATTCTCATGTGAGCAGCAATAATTATTCTCAGTAAATCAGTTTGAATTCCTGAAGAGTTGCTCATCTGAGAATGACATTTACATGTTCTCATCAAATAAGCAAAACATTAAATAACAAAAGTGCCAACACAATGGAAAATCCACGATGAAATGTAGCAATATTATGGAAGGTAGTTGCTACTCACCATATAGTGGAGATGCCGTCACAGATAGGCACAACAAAAAGATGTCAGAAAGTGAGCTTTCGGTCAACAAGGCCTATCAATAACGTTCAGATTCACAAAGATTTGATCTTACCTCCTCTGATGTTCAAGTATGTGACATTCTCCCATCTATTGTACGAGGGTGGTTTGAAAAGTTCTCAGAATCACCATGAAAGGTCAGCGCTAGCACGAGTTGTTAACATGATATTCATTGGACTGTTGCCTGTAAATACGTGCCACGTCAGTGCTGTTGGAAGAGAGCTGTGACGGTAATGTCACTCTATTGTTCCCACGAAGTGATTTGTGAAGATTGAAAATATAGATTCGAGCAAAAGGTATGAAAGCAAAGGACACTCGTGGCAATTTCTAGGATGAGCTTAGGTGATCTGTGCAGTGTCTGGCCAAAATGTCACTACTCCAGAAATCATTGCAAAAGTGCACAAAATGGTCATGGAGGATTGATGATTGAAAGAGCATGAAATTGCTCATGCTTGCCAGATGTCGTCTGAAATGGTGTATCACAATTTAACTGAAGAATTAGAAATGGAAAAAATTATCTGCAAGATGGGTGCCAAGACTCTAGCTGCTGGATCATAACATATCGGAACAATGTGTGACCCGTTCTAAGAGAAATGAACAAGATTTTTTGCACTGGCTTGTGACCACATATGAAACTTGACAGAAGTCAAAGCGGTAGAAACCTGCTGATTCTCTGCCACCAAAGAAAGGAAAGAATTCCTTTGGTGGTAAAGGTCATGGCATCTGTGTTCTCGGATGTGAAGGGGATTCTGTTTCTAGATTATCTCCCCATTGAGCCAACAGTTACTGGACAATACTATGATAACCTCTTGGACAAATGGCAACAAAAGATATGCAAAAAAGGCCATGTTTGGCATGGAAGTCGTCTTCCATCAAGACCATGTGCATCTGTACCATGCTGTCACCATGGCAATTACATGAACTAAGGTATGAATTGTTGCCACACACACGTTGTTTACCTGATATGGCTCTGCCAGACTTCCATCTCTTCCCAAAACTGAAAATTTTTCTTGGTGGATGAAGATTCACTTAAAACGAAGAATTGAAGCCAGCGTTGACAACTATTTTGCAGGCCTGGAGGAAACTCATTTTCAAGATGAGATGAAGGCACTGGAACATAGCTGGACCAAGTGCATTAATCTAAAAGGAGACTACATTGAAAAATAAAGTTTCAGTGACGTAAATATTTTTTTCTATTGCGTTCCGAAACTTTTCAAACTTCCCTTGTATGCAAAAGTTATTCTCTCTGCAGGTGATATTAGCATTGTGGTTAAACTCCCCCCCCCCCCCCACATATATATATATATCACCAATAAGTAGTAGTGTGTGTTGAATAAGTAGGTTGAAAACTTCAAAATCTGTTAAGTGTCTATCCTGACAAGAAATTAAACTGGAGAAAGTGCAGCTTAGTTCATCTGGATTTGCACTTGAAATCATTGCAAATCTTGGAGAGACAAATCAGTAAGTTGATATATTTTGCATATCTTCAAAAACTGCTAGTTTTTGGAATAATCCTTTCTTGAACTAGTGAAAAACACTATGGTTTCCCATTCACAACTCCTCTTTCATAGAAAAGTTTAATGTGTAGAATGTGGTGGGTAGGAATCACAACTACATTTTTAACAAAAAAGAAAAGCTGGTAAATGATTGGTATATTTACTTACAGCCATAAAAGATAAAGCTGCTTGAGGATGAAATATTGCAAGTTAGCTTTTCCAGTACAAGCTGTAAACTGATTTATTTATTTATTTAGGTTGGGCAAGGGCGCCAGCTATGATGATATCAAGGCCAAGGTGAAGGAAGCTGCTGAAGGTCCTTTGAAAGGAATCTTGGCATATACTGAGGATGATGTTGTATCTTCAGATTTCATTGGTGATTGCCATTCTTCAATCTTTGATGCTAAGGCAGGCATCCCACTCAACAATAACTTTGTTAAGCTTGTTTCTTGGTAAGTACAGTGCAGTTTTGGTAATGATTTATTTGGTTTAGTACCTAAATCTGTAAAAGTATTCAGTTTCAGAGACTGGTGGTAAGTAAGTTAAACAATCTTTTGGGTAATGATGTGGTTTTCTTTGATTTCAGGTATGACAATGAATTTGGTTACTCAAACCGTGTTGTGGACCTGATAAAGTTCATGCAGTCAAAGGACTAAATTGTTCCATGTGCTACAGTTCATAATGTTGGTGTGATCAGCAGTCCTATGACCCCCTTACAAAACTGAATGTGTCAGAGCAGTATTGCAGTGATCAGTGGTGTTATTTCATAATTGTGACTGATTCATGGCAGTGTTTCTGCTTAATGACTAGGCTCTAGGAATTTGATAGAAAGTTGAAAAATACTGATTTAGAATTAATATAATCAAAAGCTTTGTTAAATTGTAAACATACTCATTGAACCTAGTCATGAGTCTTCAGTTAAAAAGTTGAATAAATGCTGGTGATATTGCTGCTGATATTATCTTTGCTGACAATTTCCCATTCTCCTTATTTTGATGTTACGAAAAGTATTGAACATGACTTCTTAATGCAGTATGTGATGATGAAAATTCTGTTCAGACTATATGGAGGAGCAGTTACTGTCATGTTTTGCCTTGTGCTGTTATAGAGCTGAAAGTGATTAATTTTGTTTGACAGAAATACCTATTACCTTTATTACCAATTCTGTCATTCGCCAGCCACAGCTGGATAGACAGTGTCAAGATACAACATTAACAAAATACATGAATACAACTGTACTATGATAGTAATTAAATAGATTACAATAATATCACAACTATAAAATACATAAGTATATAATGAAATTAAATATAATGGTTGCTGTTGGAGTCATGGAACTGAGCTGCAGCTCACGTAAACACTATGCTATTACTACAGAAGAATTCTTCAATATTGTAGAAGGGTTGCTCTTTTAGCTTACACAAAATAGTAGTTTTAAACTGCTCCCATGGTAAAGACTGAATGTGATCAGGTAGAGCACTAAATAATTTTAGGGCCACCATTGGGAAGCCAGTTTGTGTCTTTGCTAATCGACATACTCTCTTCGTTGCGAGTACCGTATTTGTGAACTTCATTTCTCTTTCTGTAAATATCATGGTTTCTCTTTATGTGGAAGAGGCAGTTCAATATATACTGGCCGTAAAGTCGGAACTTCTAACCTGGTGAAAATGGTTTACAGTGGTCTGGTTTTTTTTTTTACTTGAAGTAATGATCCTCATTGCTTGCTTTTACAGTAAAAGCACATTCTTGCAGCCTGCAGAATGGCCCCACAACAGCAGCCCATAATTGATGTTGCTGTGGAACACTGCATAGTACACAGTTAGAAGGTACTGTTCTGGTACCATACTTTTCAGTTTCCTCAAGAGGTACAAGACCCATGAAAGTCTGGAATATACATGCTTGGTGTGCTGTTGCCAGGTTAATTTGGTATCAATGAGAAAGCCCAGAAGTTTAACATCTGCTGCGTTACCCAGTGCTCCAGTATTGCTGAGGCTGCATATCATCCTGAGTTTTTTCAATTTTCACTTTGTTCATGGTACACCAGGCCCTAGCTTCATTGAACAAGACTTCTGCTTGTTGGACAGGCTGTTCAACATTTTCTCCTTTTGAGAACAAGGTTGTATCATCCACAAACTGCAAGGTGTGCCCATTGAAGCCTATGTCATTTATGGACGTAAGGAACAGGGGCCCTATTACTGATCCCTGTGGCACACCATGCTGTAGCTTCTCACCTGAATCACTTAAAGCGCCACCAAGTGGAGTAGCTATTACCAGCAATGATACTGATCTGTACACTGTTCCACCTGCATGGTTTGCTTTATTTGGAAGACATAACCTTAGACACACCAAGAAGTTTATGCAAAGCATGGCAAAATTTTGCTTGGGTTAAAATAGGCTATAAAACTTGTAATACATATGACTGTCTGATTTAAGTGCTCAGATACATAACTAAAAGTATAATGTATGCAACATAAGCTATGTCCAAAAATGTATTAGTTAATATACTTTGATATGTAAGAAGCAACTGTTGTCAGAACTTGGACAGTGAAAGCTTATACAAACTAGAAACAGGTTGTACTTTTTATAAAGGTTGCCAAAATTTCTATATTCTTGGAAGTAATAATTGAACAATTTTGTCCTTGAGGTTAAAAAAAATTTTAAAAATGGAAGCATGTGCACAAATATAGGTTATGGTACATCAAAAACTACCAAGAAACACTCTTCAATTTGAGAAAATACTGTCCTTTTATAGAGGACATTTACACCCTGCGTGTTAAATAGTCGAGTCTGAATAACTTACACAGATGGTGATCACGGCTTCCACACTTGGTTTTTTGTGATATCTCTGGCTACCTGGTTTGTTGTGTTCAAGTATGTGTAGCATCTTGCTTTCCTAGTTGGCTCTTCATTTTGAGTAATCTTGTCTAGTTTCTTTCCAGGAATGTCTCCTATAGTGTAGAGATAGGCAAATTGAGTCCTTTCAAGTCCTTGTAGCTTCTACATGTGGTTTCAAAAGTGAAAGACCCAGTGCACAGGAAATGCAGTTTCCCTCCATTTGCTTTCCCTCCATTTAGGCACAATAGTCTTCAACAGTGTGTATGATTTTATTGCAGCTCTATCAAGTAGGCTATAGAATGTTGACTTATTTTAGTATCACCTAACTGTTTGGTCTATAGCATCCACTCCTCCATTAACACTTTCGCTGCAGCTGGCGCTTATAAGCGTCAAAACAAGCCACGAGCCAGTGCGACTGACGCTTATAAGTGTCCAAGCTCACTGTCGGATTACTCAGTTTAGTTGCAGCGTCTAAGCTAGCACCAAAGCGTGTAAACTTTTGTTTTGTGTGGTCAGTTATCAAACGTATATTGTTGGTAATGGCGGCTAATGAATCAACACCTGGACCTTCCAATGTGAAAAAGAGCAGAAAAATGTTAGATTGGCAGAGAAACAGTTACTTCGTGTACTAGACGACAGTGATTTTTCTGTGTAGTGAGGACGAGGCATACCACGGAGATTGTCATTTAGAGGCTGCAAAAGAATTGGAGTGATGACAGCGTGGAAGCACAGCTTTTGAATCTGTTTCGTGACAGTTCCGAATCTGACGATACAAATCACGATTGTGTGGAAATAGACGACAAAAAAAGAGCCCGACCTGTCACACTGAGATAATCCAGATGAGTCCTGGCATAAACAACCACATAATATGCAGTATCGCCCATTTACGAAGGAAGTAGTTCTGCAAATTCATCCTGCTGGCAATTCTCCTATGGATTTCTTCAGATTATTGGTAACAGACGAATTGTTGCAACTTGTAGGGATGAAACGAACGATAACGCAGTCAACATATTGCTGAGCGAAAATACAAAAGAGGGATCTAGGATCTGTAAATGGAAACCTGTAAGTGTAGGTGTCATCATTAAGTCAGTGTAGAACATGATCCTACAGATCTTACAAGGCCTTGACGTCGGCCTGTAACTTAGGTGTCTTAGGAGCGTCGGCTCCGAGCGGTACCTGCCCTTTCCAAGTATCACCGGCCTGCACTCGCACGTTGCCGGGCTGCACTGGAGAGTTGCGCGCCTGCACTGATGCCGCAGCGAAAGTGTTGACGGAATTGTAGGTTTATGTGGTTTTCTTTATTGGTTCAGTGATTTCTACAGCTGCATCAAGATATGTAGAAAACATCAACAGATTTTTATTCAGTTTTCCTTTGTGACATGAGAACTGCTAACTGAAGGCTTCTTAATCAACAGAGCTGTGAATGCAAATTTGAAGGAATACAGCTCCCTGTATGCTTTCATCTAAGTTTTTGAATGTTTCTTCTCCTGAATTTGTGTATCACAGCCAAGGTAAGTTTGTAATTTGCATACATTGTTCATAAATTCTAGGAAAGTATGTAGATGGTCAAATGTGATGTATTTCCATCAGTCTCAGATATCAGTAACCTTGTTCACAGGCAGGTCTGTTTTTCTTTCCGAAATACACTGGTAAACTCACCTTACGATTCCTATCAAAGTATAAATTTCAGTGTAGCTAGCAGGAGGTACATTTTTCAACTTCATTTTGTATGGTTGACAGTTTGCTAACAATTTCAGGAATCAAGAATTTTTGAATGATTCACATATACGGGTTACTTCCCAGCAGTAGCTATTATGAGGTTCATGGTCTATGTTGGCAAAACCATTTTACATTGCCTTGAAGCTTCTGCAAGGTAATCTCTATCAGAACTTGTTATGTATTTGGAATGTCACCTCTGTGGTTTGTTTCATTTGCTCTGTTTTTCATCTGAATCCTCTTCAGCTTCTGTGTGATCACTTTAAATTCTTGAACACATCATGTGATGTAAGTTTAGCAAATATTTCTGCCTCATTCATGCCTCTGTAGCTAATAGAAATATTCTTTACAAGAAACTCGTTTGCTCTGACAGACTGCTTATAATAATGTGTAGTATATAAATCAGCTATGAAAGTTAAACACCCTCATTGAGGTACTGTGAAACTTGCATTAAAGATTGCCAAATGAAATTTAGATGGCACAATTAGAATTACGGTCACAGGTAGTACCAGCCTGGGAGGGGGGATATGCCTTTGAGCATAAGTTGTATTTTTTATTTCCAGTTTTTAAAATTTAACCAGATAAATGTATGGTATGGTACTTTATGTGGTGAATGACAAACAGAAAAGTCCCATGATCATAAAGTATCTTGATTTTTTAATAAAAGGAAAATTTCGGGTAATTTTTTCTTCTTTCTATGGTTAAGTAGGTTTGATACAGATATTTGGTATTGTGTAATTGACTAGTAGCTTTTTGCTTGGAGGAAGAATGTTCTTGATTATATTTTGTGGCTGTAGATCTGGGAGTTAGCTTTGTTGTTTTCCAGGATACAACCTTCTGACCATATCTTTGTCCAGTTCTAAGTTCTTTAGGAGTGAAATGGTCTTCCTAGTCACAGCTGGTGAAGGATTTTTTCCTACTGACTTGTAAGCTGGGTCTTGTAATAGCATCTCAGTATTCTGTCATTAGTCAACTGATTGTAGCAGCACTGTTGCATTGCCCAGCTGAGGAGATGTTAATTTTCAGCTTTTTTTGTTTAGCCAAGGACCCTGCAGGTCTCCCTTCTCACCTCTTTGGTGGTATGAGAGAGAAGCCCCCAAATGGCTTGTTTGATGCTATTTATGGTCTCTTGTTTGGGTAATGGGTTTGTAACTGGTACAAAATTTAATCCTTTTGACAACACCAATGTTGTCACCTTGTTCAGTTCCTTTCCAGTCAAACTGATGATGGTCCTAGAATTCTTGGTGAGGATATTCTTTGTGTGTGCCCATAGAAGTCATTGGAACTTGTGCTGTTTCAAAGTATCTTTCAGTCGTAAAGGTCACTGGATGTAAAGTTGTTACCATCTACCTACTCCAATGTGCAGGGAAAGAAACAGGATGTCAATCACAGATGGCATGTGAGCAGAGTACATCCAATTTTGACTATTCAAGCCTTGTATATGTGTTCCAACACTTGGACTGAACAAGCATGCTGGAAAATGCATTTTATTCTCATCATGTTGATGGTGTGTTGCAGGTGAGCAAACTGTGACATCACATCCTTGTCCTGACAGTGCTGTAAAGAAGCCAGTCTACTAAGCAAACATTGCCTTTTTGATCTGAAGTCTCTGCAGCTTCTTGAAGCTTTGCTGTGTCTCCTCCCCATAGAGGTGTACTATATAGGAATGCAGGCTTTCTCAGAGGTTTAAATGATGAAATCTTCCTGGGTTATCAGCTGAGTCAAGGCATCATTCTGTGGCAATGTTTCAACAAATTTCCTACTCTTCATCTTCAGGCAAAGTGTTGGGTTCTTATCCAGTAGGTATCTTTACAGAGGCTAGATCGCAAGCTTCTCTGCCTAGTCTGCAATGTCTGGACCAATTGCACATCTCCAGAAGGGTGCCATGGATATTGATGGGGGAGGGGGGATAATGGATGGTGGTGGTGGAGCCTCCTGGCATGTTGGAGGGTCTTGGTGCCACATACTGGTGCTGCCTGTCTATACCATCCACTGCCTTCACCACTTGTACATCAGAGCGCTCTTGAAATATTCTAGCTTGTGCTACTCTCCATGCAGAGCTCAACTGGAAACCACTATCCCAGTAGATAAGATCACCATGGATCTGTATCTTCATTGCCTGTTTAATGATTGAGTCTCAGAACATGTTCAACCAGAAACACCTCTGTTTGTTCAAAATCAAACATATGATTTTAGTTGAGGCTGGCTCTGCCACAGCAGATTTATCTGTTTGGGGTGACATTTCAGCCAGTTTTGAAGTCATGTCTCTCTTGACATGGTTACCACTAGAGGACACCTTAACATATTTAGGGAATCAGTTTAAAGAAGACACTGTTGAACTGTTCCATCACATGCTCACTATCACCTACTTCCAATGTGGTGGAAAATTCTACCAGCAGTTAGACAGAGTCACTATGGGATCCCCCCCCCCCTAAATATGGAACACTTCCAGAATTTTGTTGTTGTTGTTCAGGTCTTCAGTCCAGAGACTGGTTTGATGCAGGTCTCCATGCTGCTCTATCCTGTGCAAGCTTCTTCATCTCCCAGTACCTACTGCAACCAAAATCCTTCTGAATCTGCTTAGTGTATTCATCTCTTGGTCTCCTTCTATGATTTGTACCCTCCACACTGCTCCCCAATATTAAATTGGTGTTCTCTTGATGCTTCACAACATGTCCTACCAACCGATCCCTTCTTCTAATCATATTTTGCCACAAATTTCTCTTCTCCCCAGTTCTGTTCAATACCTCCTCATTAGTTATGTGATCTACCCATTTAATCTTCAGCATTCTTCTGTAGCTCCACATTCTGAAAGCTTCTATTCTCTTCTTGCCCAAACTATTTATCATCCATGTTTCACTTCCATACATGTCTGCACTCCAAACAAATACTTTCAGAAACGACTTCCTGATACTTAAATCTATACTCTATGTTAAAAAATTTATCTTCTTCAAAAACGCTTTCCTTGCCATTGCCAGTCTACACTTTATATCCTCTCTACTTTGACCATCAGCAGTTATTTTGCTCCACAAATAGCAAAACTCATCTATTGCTTTAAGTGTCTCATTTCCTAATCTAATTCCCTCAGCATCACCCGACTTAATTCGACTACATTCCATTATCCTCGTTTTGCTTTTGTTGATGTTCATCTTATATCCTCCTTTCAAGACACTGTCCATTCTGTTCAACTGCTCTTCCAGGTCCTTTGCTGTTTCTGACAGAATTACAATGTCATCAGTGAACCTCAAAGTTTTTATTTCTTCTCCATGGATTTTAATTCCTACTCCAAATTTTTCTTTTGTTTCCTTTACCGCTTGCTCAATATACAGATTGAATAACATCAGGGATAGGCTTCAACCCTGTCTCACTCCCTTCCCAACTACTGCTTCCCTTTCATGCCCCTGGATTCTTATAACTGCCATCTGGTTTCTATACAAATTGTAAATAACATTTCGCTCCCTGTATTTTACCCCTGCCACCTTCAGAATTTGAAAGAGTATTCCAGTCAACATTGTCAAAAGGTTTCTGTAAGTCTACAAATGCTAGAAACGTAGGTTTGCCTTTTCTTAATCTATCTTCTCAGATAAGTCATAGGGTTAGTATTGCCTCACGTGTTCCACCATTTCTATGGAATCCAAACTGATCTTCCCCGAGATTGGCTTCTACCAGTTTTTCCTTTCTTCTGTAAAGAATGTGCGTAACTATTTTGCATCCGCGACTTATTAAACTGATAGTTCAGTAATTTTCACATCTGTCAACATGTGCTTTCTTTGGGATTGGAATTATTATATTCTTCTTGAAGTCTGAGGGTATTTCGCCCGTCCCATACATCGTGCTCACGAGATGGTAGAGTTTTGTCAGGGCTGGTTCTCCCAAGGCTGTCAGTAGTTCTAATGGAATGTTGTCTACTCCCGGGGCTTTTCTTTCAACTAAGGTCTTTCAGTGTTCTGTCAAACTCTTCACGCAGTATCATATCTCTCATTTCATCTTCCAGGATATGGCTCTCAAAATCACAAGTCTGAAACTAAAGGCATTCTACCTATACACAGACGAAACATGTGGTGTGACCACATGGCAAAGAAAACTTGCAAGAATTTCTTGACCACCTTAACAGCATACATCGCAATGTAATATGCAACACAGTTCATTAATGAAGTTATTTTTAATCCTTCAGATAGTCAATGGTTTGTCTCTAGCAGTAAACAACTGATTGGGTGCTAATTCCATAACCTGGCAGAAGAAATGTCCTTTAGAAACTTGCATTGTTTATATCCCTTTAAGCATGTGTTTGATGCAGTTCACTGGTTTAGATGTTTTGATTGAAACAAATAGTTGCACAACACGTTTTATTTTGACAGAATTGATTTTAAAGTACTAGTATTTACACATTATTAAAATGGATCTTGAGGAAATATTTGATAGTCTGGAGGGTGCGAAATGCAATGTTGTTGGAAAACAGGATAAATTGGATGGAAATTAGTTCTCTTGTACACAGTTCAGCAGTATAAGCAATGAAACATTCATGGCCCTCAATGGACGTGTTCAAGAAATACTCACAACAAACTAACTTAACTAATGCGGAATTTTCATTATTGTCCTCATTGTTTTCAAGATATAAACCCTGTGGAGAAGTTTTTGCAGAAAATACTTCACATTATGTGATACATTGTCATTAATACTGCTTTGATAAATAATTGTTTTTCCTTATTTCACATTTAATTCCCAAAAAGGGGCAAGTATGTGGCTGTCAGAAGAATGTAGCTGCTCTTAGGTAGTACAGCTGTTTTTAATGTAATTTTGTTAAAGTAAACTATGAAAAAAGAGAATATTATTGAAAGAAGCGATCTTCACATGATGGTGGTTTATGTGGCAAACATTGTGATTTTCAAGTTTTTCTTGGTAATGGTGATGGCACTGCTGTGGACTGGCTAAAATATGATGTTTAGCGCTTACGACATGCTCCAAGTAAATAAGCGAATGGATTTCAATTGTGAGATCATGGGGTGGAAAGTGAAATAGATGATAGGTGAAGACTTGATGTTCTTGGGTGATGGATGGAAAAGGGAGTTTATCAGGTTAGGGTTGGAAAGAGTTGGTGTAATAGAACAGTATCTGACTGTGGTTGTGGTAGAGATTAGATACAGTAGGATTCAGAGATAATCATCACTGTAGAATGGGAGTCTGATTAAATAAGTGTATCTAAGAGAGAGAAGGTACAATGTTAGAGGTACTGTGATTATACGAAAATGGCATTCAGGTGAAATATGAAATAGGCACTACTTGTTGAAGGAAATGGCATCACTCATACAGGTGGATGTCTTCAGAGGTGTAGGTGGAACATAGAGAATTATTTAGATGGTATGGTGTATAGGAGAAATTGTTTAGGTGGTTTGGTATGTGGACAGGGTATGGGACAGTCATGTCACATTTTCAGATGGGGTTTATGACTTACACTTGCTGAAGGTGGATATTCATTACAGATATTACCTTGGGAAAAGTGCGACAAGTAAGGACATGTTTTAGGAGATTTATTGTTTTATTCATAGCCATTGGTTTAAAGAGGTGATTAGATTTGCATTAGGGACAGGTGAATAGCAATTTGTTTTCATAAGTTAACTGTTCATTTATGTTATGTAAGACATTTTTGGCACAAGTATACTTGGGTTTGAGAAGTTTTTAAAGGTTGTTTAGAGTGATGAATAAGTGTGTCACGGGTAATTACGTAATCAACAGTTGATGAAACTACACTGAGAAGGAATATAGCATCAGAGTTGTGAAGTATGGGATTCAGGATTGGAGGTTAATTTCTGCTTAATAGGTTTACTCGTAATTTCAGCCTCTACCATTTTATCAAAGTGATGAGGGTATGCAGGAAGCATGGAGTTCGGGGCTGTATAGGATGTAGGAGATCAAGCAGGAACAGGGATTTGTGGGGACCGAACATTATGGGGGGAAGTTTGTGCAGCAGGAAAGGCCTGATGATTACAGAATCACTGTACAGTATAGGTCTGGTGATTTCTCAGGTGACGGACCATTTTTATTTTAAAGTTTAGTGTCTTTGAGTTAAACAATTTTTGATCAGGTTGTTATAGAAGAAAGGAGCAGGTTATATTAGATATTCTGGGACAGTCAGGATTTTTTTCTCCTTCTCCTTTTCCTGCTGCTTGGTGGTGAAGTCGAAGTTGTATTAGAGGTGGTACTGAAAGTGTGGTACATGCTGGTGTAATAGCAAGCACAGTGGAATCTTGCTAAGGTGGTAGAAGTGTGTAAGAAAGTTTAAAAACTGAGGAGGTTACCCTAGCAGTAGGATAGGGGGTTAAGTTAGGGAAAAGGTAAGAGACTAAAACATTTGTGAGGAAGGAGCAGAACAGAATACAAAAGACATGGATGTAAATTATTGTGGATGTTCTGATGTTGGGAAGATGTATGTCTCAGTATTTCAGCAACTGGTGGTGATGAGGCTATACCAGAAATGCACGGAAGAACGTATAGGAAACATAGATGACACGTGGCAACAGTAAAGATGGTTCAAATGCTGGCAATGACAAAAAGGACAACGCTGGCAATGGCAGGGGTTGACAGAGAGACAGGTCAGGCGGTGACATACACCAGAGGATAATCTATAAGATCGTGTTGGCAATGATAGCTGAGCATGTGGAGAACTTATCAGATGAAACATTATTCAGGCAAAAATAAAAAATTATGACTGCAAATTTTTCATTCTGTCTCAGTGTTGGCTGAGGTATTATATTGTCACGTAGAAGAAGAAGTAATTAGATGAACGACAAACACTAACTTCACTTAATGAAGGTTTATTCAGCTCTTACACATACAAGAGTGAGGAGTGAACTGCCTCCAGCCACAACACATACAGTATATGTACAGCTACAGAACATTCCAGTACAATGATTCTTGACATTTGTGGATACTTCTAGAATGTACTCAAACTGAACATGTTGTTGTTGTTGTGGTCTTCAGTCCTGAGACTGGTTTGATGCAGCTCTCCATGCTACTCTATCCTGTGCAAGCTTCTTCATCTCCCAGTACCTACTGCAACCTACATCCTTCTGAATCTGCGTAGTGTATTGATCTCTTGGTCTCCCTCTACGATTTTTACCCTCCACGCTGCCCTCCAATGCTAAATTTGTGATCCCTTGATGCCTCAAAACATGTCCTACCAACCGATCCCTTCTTCTAGTCAAGTTATGCCACAAACTTCTCTTCTCCCCAATCCTATTCAATACCTCCTCATTAGTTACGTGATCTACCCACCTTATCTTGAGCATTCTTCTGTAACACCACATTTCGAAAGCTTCTATTCTCTTCTTGTCCAAACTGGTTATCGTACATGTTTCACTTCCATACATGGCTACACTCCATACAAATACTTTCAGAAAAGACTTCCTGACACTTAAATCTATACTCGATGTTAACAAATTTCTCTTCTTCAGAAACGATTTCCTTGCCATTGCCAGTCTACATTTTATATCCTCTCTACTTCGACCATCATCAGTTATTTTACTCCCTAAATAGCAAAACTCCTTTACTACTTTAAGTGTCTCATTTCCTAATCTAATCCCCTCAGCATCACCCGATTTAATTTGGCTACATTCCATTATCCTCGTTTTGCTTTTGTTGATGTTCATCTTATATCCTCCTTTCAAGACACTGTCCATTCCGTTCAACTGCTCTTTCAAGTCCTTTGCTGTCTCTGACAGAATTACAATGTCATCGGCGAACCTCAAAGTTTTTACTTCTTCTCCATGAATTTTAATACCTACTCCGAATTTTTCTTTTGTTTCCTTTACTGCTTGCTCAATATACAGATTGAATAACATCGGGGAGAGGCTACAACCCTGTCTCACTCCTTTCCCAACCACTGCTTCCCTTTCATGCCCCTCGACTCTTATAACTGCCATCTGGTTTCTGTACAAATTGTAAATAGCCTTTCGCTCCCTGTATTTTACCCCTGCTACCTTCAGAATTTGAAAGAGAGTATTCCAGTTAACGTTGTCAAAAGCTTTCTCTAAGTCTACAAATGCTAGAAACGTAGGTTTGCCTTTTCTTAATCTTTCTTCTAAGATAAGTCGTAAGGTTAGTATTGCCTCACGTGTTCCAACATTTCTACGGAATCCAAACTGATCTTCTCCGAGGTCCGCTTCTACCAGTTTTTCCATTCGTCTGTAAAGAATTCGCGTTAGTATTTTGCAGCTGTGACTTATTAAACTGATAGTTCGGTAATTTTCACATCTGTCAACACCTGCTTTCTTTGGTATTGGAATTATTATATTCTTCTTGAAGTCTGTGGGTATTTCGCCAGTCTCATACATCTTGCTCACCAGATGGTAGAGTTTTGTCATGACTGGCTCTCCCAAGGCCATCAGTAGTTCTAATGGAATGTTGTCTACTCCCGGGGCCTTGTTTCGACTCAGGTCTTTCAGTGCTCTGTCAAACTCTTCACGCAGTATCTTATCTCCCATTTCATCTTCATCTACATCCTCTTCCACTTCCATAATACTGTCCTCAAGTACATCGCCCTTGTATAAACCCTCTATATACTCCTTCCACCTTTCTGCCTTCCCTTCTTTGCTTAGAACTGGGTTGCCATCTGAGCTCTTGATATTCATACAAGTGGTTCTCTTCTCTCCAAAGGTCTCTTTAATTTTCCTGTAGGCAGTATCTATCTTACCCCTAGTGAGACAAGCCTCTACATCCTTACATTTGTCCTCTAGCCATCCCTGCTTAGCCATTTTGCACTTTCTGTCGATCTCATTTTTGAGACGTTTGTATTCCCTTTGGCCTGCTTCATTTACTGCATTTTTATATTTTCTCCTTTCATCAATTAAATTCAATATTTCTTCTGTTACCCAAGGATTTCTATTAGCCCTCGTCTTTTTACCTACTTGATCCTCTGCTGCCTTCACTACTTCATCCCTCAGAGCTACCCATTCTTCTTCTACTGTATTTCTTTCCCCCATTCCTGTCAATTGTTCCCTTATGCTCTCCCTGAAACTCTCTACAACCTCTGGTTTAGTCAGTTTATCCAGGTCCCATCTCCTTAAATTCCCACCTTTTTGCAGTTTCTTCAGTTTCAATCTGCAGTTCATAACCAATAGATTGTGGTCAGAATCCACATCTGCCCCTGGAAATGTCTTACAATTTAAAACCTGGTTCCTAAATCTCTGTCTTACCATTATATAATCTATCTGATACCTATTAGTATCTCCAGGATTCTTCCAGGTATACAACCTTCTTTTATGATTCTTGAACCAAGTGTTAGCTATGATTAAGTTATGCTCTGTGCAAAATTCTACAAGGCGGCTTCCTCTTTCATTTCTTCCCCCCAATCCATATTCACCTACTATGTTTCCTTCTCTCCCTTTTCCTACTGACGAATTCCAGTCACCCATGACTATTAAATTTTCGTCTCCCTTCACTACCTGAATAATTTCTTTTATCTCGTCATACATTTCATCAATTTCTTCATCATCTGCAGATCTAGTTGGCATATAAACTTGTACTACTGTAGTAGGCATGGGCTTTGTGTCTATCTTGGCCACAATAATGCGTTCACTATGCTGTTTGTAGTAGCTAACCCGCACTCCTATTTTTTTATTCATTATTAAACCTACTCCTGCATTACCCCTATTTGATTTTGTATTTATAACCCTGTAATCACCTGACCAAAAGTCTTGTTCCTCCTGCCACCGAACTTCACTAATTCCCACTATATCTAACTTTAACCTCTCCATTTCCCTTTTTAAATTTTCTAACCAACCTGCCCGATTAAGGGATCTGACATTCCACGCTCCGATCCGTAGAATGCCAGTTTTCTTTCTCCTGATAACGACGTCCTCTTGAGTAGTCCCCGCCCGGAGATCCGAATGGGGGACTATTTTACCTCCGGAATATTTTACCCAAGATGACGCCATCATCATTTAATCATACAGTAAAGCTGCATGTCCTCGGGAAAAATTACGGCTGTAGTTTCCCCTTGCTTTCAGCCGTTCGCAGTACCAGCACAGCAAGGCCGTTTTGGTTAATGTTACAAGGCCAGATCAGTCAATCATCCAGACTGTTGCCCCTGCAACTACTGAAAAGGCTGCTGCCCCTCTTCAGGAACCACATGTTTGTCTGGCCTCTCAACAGATACCCCTCTGTTGTGGTTGCACCTGCGGTACGGCCATCTGTATCGCTGAGGCACGCAAGCCTCCCCACCAACGGCAAGGTCCATGGTTCATGGGGGAAGAAACTGAACATAGAAATTAAAATTTTGCAGTCCAGGTGAGTTTTGAACTCATGACCCTCCATGCATCAGTTTAGTATCATAACCACTAAACAATGGTGCTACTAAGCTTCTTCTGCAACATTGCTCCCTCCTTAAGAGAACAGCGTCTCGGTGTTCCGTTGTCCTATTCCAGGAATGAGTCATCGGTCCTGCATACTCCGGCTCCCGATGACTGATTCTCGCCCTGGTCGAGATCTTCTTAGAACTTCTTTTGCCGCTACACTCTTCATCACCTTTCTGCATGTTGCCTATTGCTGGAGCTTCAAATTTACCCTGGATTGCAGGAACCTTATAGGGCTTCATTCGAAGGACGTGAACCATATCTCTGATCTTTTGTCGTCTTATGGCGGTGTCGAAATCTTCAAGTTCATAAGTAACATCAGACAACTGTCTTACAACCTTATGAGGTCCAAAGTAGAGCTTGAGGAGCTTCTCAGAGAGACCAACCTTCCGAACAGAAGTGAAGATCCAGACGAGGTCACCAGGATGCTAGACAACAGGACGGTGGCTCACGTCATACCTTTGGCGATGGTTTTCTTGGGCCTGCAGCGTGCGGAGTCGAGCTAACTGCCGAGCTTCATCACCTCTAGTTAACATCTGGCCAATGTAGTCACCGTCCACATCATCAGGATGTAACGGAAACACAGTGTCCATTGTTGTAGTCACCTCATGTCCATGCACCAGGAAAAATGGCGTAAATCCTATGGTGTCTTGTTTGGTGGTGTTGTAGGCAAACGTCATGAAAGGTAGCACCTCATCCCAGTTCCTCTGCTCAACACTGACGAACATTGATAGCATGTCGGCCAATGTCTTATTAAGACATTCAGTAAGCCTGTTAGTTTGTGGTTGGTAAACAGTCGTCATGTGATGAGTAATGTTGCACTGACGATTTATCTCTGTCACAAGATTCAATTGAAAAACTTTCCCTTGATCCATAATTAATGACCTGTGGGCACCATGTTTTAATACAATGTCTTCCATGATGAATTTGGCTATCTCGGATGCTTTGGCTGTTTTCACGGCTTTTGTAATAGCATAGCATGTCAGATAATCAGCGCAAACAATAATCCATCTATTGCCACTAGCAGACATTGGAAATTGTCTGAGGAGGTCAATCCCAACATGCTGGAAAGGCGTTTCGGCTGGTGGAAATGGTATGAGTTGGCCAGGTGGTTTCTGAGAAACTGGCACTCTCGACAGTGCGACACATAGTGACAGACACTCCTAAGAAAACCTGGCCAGAAAAATCTCTTGCGGATTCTATTGTATGTCTTAATAAATCCTAAATGTCCAGCCTCAGGTGTGTCATGGAATTCCTGTAGAACATCTAAGTGCATGTGTTTAGGAATCACTGGTAGCCACCTCTTTCCAAATGGATCACAGTTCTTCTTGCAAAGTAATCCATTAACTACCTGAAATTGTCCTTTCGCATCCTCTGATTGATTTAAGGCAAACATAATTTGAGATATCTGGCGTCATTAGTCTGTTCAGCAGGGACATTCTGGAGTGCAGTGAGACAGTCACTATCTTCATCAAAGTCTCGATGGTCTTGCACAGGGTTTCTTGAGAGACAGTTGGCATCTTGGTGTTTTCTTCCACTTTTGTACACTATGGTAATGTCATACTCTTGAAGACCTAGTGCCCACCTGGTGAGTTGTCCTGTTGGATCCTTAAGACTTGTCAATCAACAAAGTGAATGATCGTCTGTAATAACTGTGAATGTCCTCCCATAGAGATACTGTTGAAATTTGCACATGGCTCAGATCACAGCAAGATATTATCTTTCTGTAGTTGAGTAGTTTCTCTCGGTTTGTGTAAGTGTCCTAGAAGCATAGCCTATAACCTCTTTTCCATCTGAAATTTGCACCAGAACAGCACTGATCCCATACGCATTGGCATCTGTGTGTAGTTCTGTAGGTGCTCTCGCATCATACAGACCAAGTACGGGGTCAGTCATCAGAGCTTTTCGCAGCACATTGAAATAATCTTGTTGAGCACCATCTAAATAAATTTAGCATCAGTTTTTAACAACTCTTGGAGTGGCCTGGCTTTGATACAAAAGAATTTGATAAAATGATGGTAATAAGAACATAATCTGAGGAAGCTTCTCACATCTCTAATACTTTTAGGAATAGAAAATTCTGTCACCTTTCCTGAGTCTGGCCGCACACCTTCATTTGACATAAGATGTCCAAGTATTTTGATTTCTTTTGCTCCAAAGAGACACTTTCTTGGATTAGGTTTCAGTCCACCTTGTTGGAGACACTTAAGAATGGCCCTCAGTCTTTTTATATGTTCATCAAATGACTCTGGGAACACTATAATGTCATCTAAATAACAAAGACACATCGTCCACTTCAGGTGCCTTTGGAGATTATCCATCATCCCTTCAAAAGTTGCTGGTGCATTACACAAACAAAACGGCATTCCCTTAAACTCATACACGCCGTCAGGGGTGATGAATGCAGTTTTCTCATGAGCAGCCTCATCTACTTCGATTTGACAGTACCCAGAGTACATGTCCTCGGTTGAGAAAAATTTATCCCCCTTCAGACAATCTAGTGTACCGTCAATTCGTGGAAGAGGGTAAACATCCTTCTTAGTCATCTTATTAAGCTCTCTTTAATCAAAATAAAAGCGCCAACTACCATCCCCCTTCCTGACGAGGACCACTGGTGACAACCATTGGCTCTGCAAAGGCTAAATGATGTCATTCTCCATCATTTTCTCTACCTCATCATGAATTATTCGACGTTCCGTTGCTGACACACGGTATGCTCTCTGGCTTATTGGTTGATGGTCTTCACCATTGATTTTTCTAATTTGCTCTTCACCTGTGGATTGAAGCATTCAGAGATCTCTTGAAGAATGGCAAGTAGCTTCTTCTGTTGTTCCTTAGTGAGATCTGGTAATAGTCGAGCTGGAAGATCTAGTCTAATAGTGGTAGTGCTAATTTCTCCCACAGACTCGGCATGGGAGGTTTCTATGGTGCTCAACTGTTCTTCAATTAACAGCTCAGCGTTTGCTATGCTCATACGTCCTGGTAGGATCTGCGGATCTCTGTGACAGTTAACTATCCACAATTCACTGAATCCATTCTTAAATGAGATGACAGAGGCTGGGATGACAAGGTTATTCTTCAGTGGTATGCTTCTCTTACATTCTGCTACAAGATCAATGGGTTGATGCATGGCATGACATGTGACAGTTAGCTTTCTAGCACTGACTGCAGGACTGATGACTTCATCCAGCACATATAGTCTCCACACATTCGGATGCACATCTTCCTGTCAACAGTATCTCATCTTGTCTAGCATAATCTTTGAGCAACCACAATCTATAATTGCCTGAGAAGCTTTCAAAAAGTCCCATCTTAGAATGATGTCATGACTACAATCTTGTAAGACGATGAATTCTAAGGGCTGTGTATGGCCACTTATACCCGCACGATGGTACATCTTCCAGTAGGTTTTACATATTTCCCATTAGCCATCTTCAGCAGAGCTGTTTTGTTGTTGACAAATATGGTTTTCTGCAATTGATGACGGTACTTCTCCAAAATGACTTAATATGATGCTCCAGAGTCCACAAGAGCTTGGGCTGTTCAGCCATCCATGAGGATATCAACGTAGTTTCCTTTCATTTTTGTAGTGTTCGATGGCAGAGGGTTTATCTCTTCAGTGGCCTCACCTCCAAGGAAGGTTGCATCCTTTAGTTTTCCAGGTTGCGGCAGCTAGGTGATCGCTGAAGCTTCTAAACAGCAATGGTGACCTTGATTGGTGTGTTGGGGAGTGTCCTCTCCAGTGACACACTTGCGGCGATGGTGACCTACATCATCCTGCACCCACAACTTCTTGTTCATCTTCGTCATCCCGGAGTTGGCGTCGGCTAAGATCGGTCTACTGTCTTCTGGCACAGGGGTCATCAAATATCCACCACCTTTCTTGACAATAACACACCACATGTCACGGTCGTCCGCAGTGGAAACATACTGGTTGGTTATCCTGGGTCCCCCAGACGTCAGTCTTCCTTGGTGCCCAAACAGGTTCCTCATGCGGCATTGTAGGAACGTAACTCTGCCTGGGTCTTGAGTTTTTCACCATTTTAAAGGGAAATGAAGGATGAGAGGTTGGGTTCAATGTCTTTTCCACTTCCTCCCTTATGACTTCTTGAAGCGCCTCGGTTTTTTGCTCGCTGTGCAATCCAAGTGCCTTTTGAACTTCCTCTCTCACTATCTGATGAAGAACACTTGTGAAATCAGTTGCTTCCCCCATCACAGACATCAATACAATGTTTGGAAGCCATTCAAACTTCGTACATGCAATTCTTTTTTGATGCATTGTCTCAATATACTGGCACCATTTTATGAAGTCGTCTGCTGTCAAAACCTCCTTCAGGAGTAGGGCTTTATAAATGTCCTCCCAAACACCCTTCATGAGATGTGCAACCTTATCTTCCTCCTTCATTCTAGAATCCACTATTTTACACAGCTCCAAGACATCTTGAATGTAACATGCTGTAGTTTCTCCTGGACGCTGTGCACTGTACTTTAATTTATCTTCTGCCTTGTACGTCTGTAATTGTGTGTTGCCAAAATACTTGCGCAGTTCTGCCTGGAATACTTCCCAGCTTGTGAACTTCTCCTCATTGTTCTCATACCATTGCTTGACAGTGCTCTCCAAGTAGAGAAATATATTAGCCAAACACACGATGTCATCCCATTTGTTAAATTTGGCTATACACTCATATACCTTCATACACTTGCTTGGATCTTTGCCATCGTCACCAGAGAACCCGGAAGGATGTCTCATGTGGTGGCACACAGTTACTGTCATTGTAATGTCCTCTTTTTCTTCTGTCTCCGATAGACTGTGACCTGTTGAATATGGCTCGAACTTGGGTTTCTCGCCACGTAAGTGGCGGCTCTGTCATGGCCTGATGGGAGCCACTGTGCCATCGATAATGTGCACAATCACAAGTTCCAATACCCGGCGTCTCCACCAGATTAATGTCATATAGAAAAAGATGTAATTAGATGAGTGATGAACACTAACTTAGCTTAACAAAGGTTTATTCAGCACTTGCACATACAAGAGCACAGAGCGAACTGCCCCCGGCCACAACACATAGAGTACATATACAACTACAGAACATTCCAGTACAATGATTATTGGCATTTGTGGATACTTCTAGAATGTGCTGGAACCAAATATAGAAATTAAAATTGTATAGTCCATGTGAGTTTGGAACTCACGACACTCCATGCAACAGTTTAGTATCATAACCACTACACCACAGTGCTACTTAGCTTCTTCTGCAACAGTACTGAAACACTATTCAGGGTGAGTGAGAAATTTTTATCTCATTGTGAATGGTTATCAAGAGAGTTACCATGCTTAACCACTTTACAATTCGATGAGGGGTTCAGTCCCTCTGAGATTTTACAAACACAAAAATAACTGTCCTGAAATACATAACAATATTGTTACATTCAGTCCTAGATTTTCGATTGCTTGATTTTTGTCCTCAAATATGGTGCCACACTGCAGTCATAGCTGAAACATTTCAGGAAAGTGAAGAGAATTAATAAAAAATTACTCATGGGTATTACACCAGGCAATTCAAAATGAACATTGAGGGTTTTAAGGCTTTGTAGCATTTATTACATTCAACTTACAATTATGAATAATACATCAAATGAAAGAACAGCTCAAACAGTTTTCCTTAAAAGTATTCAATGTGAGCACCATTCATCACAGGGCACTCAGGGAGTCAATAAGTGACTTCTTCCCAAACCTTGATCAATGTGTCTGGAGTAATTATTGCAACAACTGCAGTCCTGTTTCTTAAGAAGTGGAAGCACATACAAATAATCCTTCATGGGCTCACAAAGATAAAAATCACATAGAGTCAGATTGGGTGAATATGGAGCCCACGTGAAACATCCAGTACCTTGTAGCCAACCAAACGGCTATGTACAATGCTGTTCAACTGACTGTATACTGAGTTAAGGGGATATTACATGATGATCCACCTTGAATGGTAGCGCAACAGCTATCTAGCGGTAGAACAGGTGGAACTATGGGAATCAGCAGACACATTATCTGTGCACGGAAGTAGACAGCAGATCTATACTCCTGTGAATCCATTTGTGAACATTAGACAATGACAAAGCATGCATGCTCATAAGAGGATACTCCAAGTATGCTTTCTGCTTGTCATTGTTCTTTGTTTGTTGTTATTGTTGACATCTGTAGGAGGAACTAACTTCAGGTTTTCATATTGGAGCTTTAGGCATTTTTCAGTGAGTAATTTTTCATAAATTCAGTATTTATACAAAAGAAATATTATTTTACCATCAGACTTTCTTTTGTATATGTTTGTGAAAAGCAATCTTTGTACTGATTGCTTCATATTCTGGAAGCTGAATGGACTGAACAAGCTTTGAACATCCTAAATCAGGCTTATAGCAAGGGAATATGTCCATATCCTACTCATGACACATTTTATCATAATAAAGCAGTTTGGCAGTCATTTATTTCTGCATAAATATGTGTGTACATTTATGTGTATTATAAACGTGACATAAAGTCACACAGGAGGCAGACGACCATTATTATTATTATAATCAGTAGTTCTACATTCAGGCTGATTGGACTGCAAAGGTTAAACTCACACGTCATGCAGGAAATGACTTTATTGGTCACATGCCATGTTTCTGAATTTATCCATCATAAGTTATCTACAAATAATCAAATACAAAACTATTTTATAAAACACAGAAAAAGATAACTATAGAACTACACTTTATTGAAATCACTTGGCACGAACTGTACTACACCTACTGAGGAGTGATTGCTGTACATAGATATGGTGATCCAAGTTGTAAGGGAAACAAATATTTGCAGACTAGAGACACAATTCTGCAGAGTGTGGACCAAGAAGATTTTTTGCCATCAGGTGGCACTACAAAATGTATAGTGACACCAAGGTGCATCAACTAATGTACATTTATTATACCATTTGTCTGACCACTGCGAACCAACTTATTATAATGGACTTAAAAGAAATATTTTTTTTACACAAATGGAAATGACAAAATAACAATGATATAAGGTAACTTTGTCATTATCATTTGTATTAATAAAATATTTCTTTCACATCTATTATATTAAGTTTCTTCACAGCAATCAGACACATGGAACAACAAATGTACATCAGTGGATGTACCTTGGCACCACTACACATTTCGTAATGCCATGTGATAGCCACAATACCATCTTGGTCCACACTCTGCAGAATTGTATCTGTAATCTGTGAATCCTTGTTTCTCATACAACTTGAAATACCATATCTATGTGCAGCAATCACTCCGCTGTAGTTGTTGTACAGTTTGTGCTATGTGATTTCAGTCAAGTTGATTTCTATAGTTATCTATTACTGTGTTTTATAAAATATTTTTGCATATCTGATGATGGACAAATTCCAAACTGCATCATATGAGGAATAAAATCATTCCTTGCATGATGTCTGACTTTCACCTTAATGATCCAGTTACCTTAATGCAGAAATACTGATTTTTAAGTATATTATTTTTTATTTTCAAGGTGTACAACTTTGTTTCCCCCATTTTCCCCAACATTTGAGGCTTAATGAAACTAATTGGTTACACGTGTATCATTAAAAGTATTTTCCATCACTGGCTACTACTTTCTCCCATCTTTCGGGCAGAGTATAAATCCAATGTCGAAAAAATTGTTCATCTTTTGAAGCGATCCAAGAATCGATCCAATTTGTGACTTCTTCGTGAGATCAGAAGTGTTGGTCAGCCAGGCCATGTGCCATTGATCTAAACAGGTGATAGTCAGAGGGAGCAATGCCTGGAGAATACGGTGGGTGGGGTAGGTTTTCCCATTTTAACGTTTCCAAGTATGTTTTGACCTCTTTTGCAACATGGGGTTGAGCATTGTCATGCTGCAAAACCACTTTATCGTGCCTCTCGCTGTATTGCGGCTGTTTGTCTTTTAATGATCTACTCAAATGCATTAATTGCATTCAATAACGAGCACCTGTGATTGTTTCACTTGATTTTAACACCTCATAGTACATGATGCCGAGCAGTGAATATTCGGTTTGGCCATCGACATGTAAGCATGGCCGGGATACCCCATGATTTTCTGCATTTAGGGTTATCATAATAAACCCATTTTTCGTCCCCGGTCACAATGCAATGCAGACACACGAACACCATTCAATGTCTCTTGGTTTCAGCTCACATGGGACCCAAGTTCCTTCTTTCTGAATCATGCTCATAGCCTTGAGACATTTTTAAATGGCTTGCTGTGTCAGTTCCACTAATCGCGCCAATTCTTCTTGAGTTTGACTCAAGTCTTCACTCAGCAGTGTCTAAAATTCTTCATCTTTGAAAACATTCTCTACAATGTTAAAATCACTGTTCTTGAAGCGTTGAAACCACTCACGACATGTTCTTTCACTAATAGCATCCTTAACATACATACTTGAGAGCATTCAATGAGACTCAGCCGCTGTTTTCTTCATATTGAAACAAAACAGTAACACCTCCCACGAATGAGGAGAATTAGGCTCGTAAACTGACATTTTCAATCAACAACAACTTTATTATGCAGACACAAATCGTCTAATGTTTGAATGAGGTTATGTTGACTGAGGTCCAAGCTAACAGCCTGACATCTGTGATCTGTTTCTTTCAACTGCTACTTACCGTTGTCGCCACCTATCAGCAAATGGCAGAAGCAAAGTTGTACACCTTGTAGTTGTATACATAGCACTTTAATTGTTGAAAGTTCAAGTTTGATTTTAGTGCACATTTTGCTTTACTTCAGCATGCCAGGGAGGAGAAACTGGCAATAGTCAGTGAGAGTCCAAGCACAAAATGTACACTGTTCAAAAGAATTAGGGGAAAATGTGTATCAGTGTCTGGTATGTTATATCTATTTTGGTACAGGTGGTACCTGTGGTATTACTGCATAGCCTGAGATCTTTGCTATCAGTGTAGGCAACAATTAAAATCATTCGCCATTTATTGGCTATGTTGTGCATTAGCGTGTCAGGTGATCCCTTAGCATTTTCTATTGGGTTATACAGATGGTAGTTGTCATTTGTGGATGTTGTATTCAACCAAGCACATGCAATGCAGCATCTTAATGCATTAAAAGTTGCAATGGAGGTCTGTTTGATCCAAAAAGAATTATGTTGCCACATAATACTAAGCACAGAAAGCTATTTGAAACCTGAAATTAATAGCAGTCAGATTTTTGGGGAAAATTTAAGTGTATATCGAAAGGATAGGCTAATGGGAAATGGAGGTGGTGTATTTGTCACAGTAGACAAGAAACTGAAATCTGCCGAGGTAGAAACTGTAGCTCCTTTCAAGATTTTTCAAGCAAGACTCAGAATCAGGGAAGGGTACCTTTTTGTGCTACAAAAAGGTACCTGGATCATCCTATGGGCCACCAGACTCATGTCCTGATGTAACTGAAAGTTAGAGAAAACCTCAGATCACTTGTGTGTAAGATTCCCAATCATACTATAATCATTGGTGAAGAGTTTAATCACCCAACAATCAATTGGGAAAATTACAGTTTTGTTAGTGGCGGTCATGATAAGATATGCTGTGAAACAGTGCACAATGGTTTCTCTGAAAACTACCTAGAACAGATAGTTTGGAACCTCACTTGTGATGGAAATATATTGGGTCTAACTGCAACAAATAGACCTTACCTCTTTGAGGATATCTATATCAAAACTTGTATCAGTGACCATGACATTGTTGTGGCAAAAATGATTACCTTAGTACAGAGGACAACTAAAACAGGCAGAAAGAGATATATGTTCAGTAAACTATATAAAAAATTAGTAGTGTAATATCTCAGTGAGGAACTTGAAATTTTCAGCACAGGGAAGGTGCAGGTAGTGGAACTATGAATAGTTGACCACACACTGGATAGATATGTTCCCAGCAGAACAGTTCATAATGGAAGGGCCTCCCATGGCATACAGTCACTGTAAAGGAACTTCTAAATAAACATAGACTGCTGCACAACATATGTAAAATAAATCATAGTACTATAGATAGAGAAATGCTGAATGAAACACATTTGGCTGTCAAGGGAGCAATGTGTGAAGCCTTCAAAGATTACTAAGCAGAATATTGTCAAATAGCCTTTCACATAACCGAAAGAAATTCTGGTCATATGTAAAAGCTGTCAGTGGAACCAAAGTTAATGTCTAGTCCCTGGTGAATCAGATAGCAGCTGAAACTGAGGGAAGCAAAGCAAAAGCTGAAATGCTTACTCACTTTTCAAATGTTCCTTTACAAAGGAAAACCCAGGAGAGCTGCCACAATTTAACTGCCATATCACAGAAAAGATGGATGAAATAAGCAGTAGTGTCACTGGAGTTGATGAACAGCTGAAATCTTTAAAACTGAACAAAGCTCCAGGAACTAATGGAATCCATATCAAATTATATTTTGAATTTGTGGCTGAATTAGCCTCTGTTCTACATATAATCTATTGTAGACCTTTTGAACAAAACACCATGCCCAGTTCTTGGAAGAAAGCACAAGTCACACCCATGTACAAGAAGGGTAGTGGAAGTGATCCACAGAACAACCATCCAATATTGTTGACATTGGTTTGTTGTAGAATCCTAGAACATATTCTGAGCTCAAACATAATGAAGTATCTTGAACAGAATGGCCTCCTTCATCCCAACCAGCATGGATTCCTAAAAAGATGATCATGTGTGACCAAACTCACAGTTTTCTCACATAACATACTATAAGCTTTGGGTCAAGGCAGTCAGGTAGATGCAATATTTCTAGATTTCTGAAAACGCACTTGATTCGGACCACAATTATGCTTATTGTCAAAATTATGATCACATGGGGCATCAAGTGAAATTTGTGACTGGGCTGAGAACTTTTTGGGGGGAGGGTGCACCATGTTATTTTTGATGGAAAGTCATTGTCAGATGTAAAAGTAACTTCGGGTGTGCCCCAGGGAAGTGTGTTGGGATCCTTGCTGTTGATGTGTATTAATGACCTTGCAGACAATATTAACAGTAACAGTAACAGACTTTTTGCAGATGATCCAGTTATCTATAACGAAATACTGTCTAAAAGCAGCTGAATAAATATTCAGTCAGATCTTGATAAGATTTCAAAGTGGTGCAAATATTGGCAACTTGCTTTAAATGTTGGAAAATGTAAAATTGTGCACTTCACAAAATGAAAAAAATATAATATCGTATGACTATAATATCAATGAGTCACAGTTGGATTCGGGTGACTCATACAAGTACCTGGATGTAGCACTTTGTGGGGATATGAAATGGAATGATCACATAGGCTCAGTCATGGGTAAAGAAGGTGGTGGACTAAGGTTTATTGGTAGAATACTGGGGAAGTGCAATCAACCCATAAAGGAGATTGCTTACAAATCATTTGTGTGATCCATTCTAGAATACTTCTCAGGGGTGTGGGACCTGTACCAAATGGGTTTAATGGGAGATACTGAATGTACAGAGAAGGCCAGCGCGAATGACCACAGGTTTGTTGGCTTGTGGGAGAATGTCTCAGAGATGCTCAAGAAACTGATCTGGCAAAGTCTTGGACATAGACATAAACTATTCCGAGAAAGTCTACTAACAAAGTTTCAAGAACCAGTTTTAAATGATGATTGTGGGAATACCTACAACCCCTTACTTATCACTCACATATGGACCATGAGGACAAGTTTAGAATAGTTACAGCATGCACACATGCATTCCAGCAATCATTCTTCCAGTGCTCCCTGGAAATGACTCACATAAGGACCATGAGGACAAGTTTAGAATAGTTACAGCATGCACACACACATTCCAGCAATCGTTCTTCCAGTGCTCCCTGGAAGAAAGTGAACAAACCCTGATATTTTGTACAATGGGATGTACCGTTTGCCATGCGCTTCACAGTGGTTTGCAGAATATAGATGCAGATGCAGACTTTCAGTTGTGTTGCTACAGATGCCGTGCCTCTCCATGTGTCATGCATAGGTTGTGGACATGCTACAGGATGACAGGTCAATACACAAGGTGAGTTGGATAAAGTCACCGACGTACTACAACTACACACGAAGACTGATATCTGGCCATTTCTGCAGTGTGGTGTGATACAGATACCATCAGAGCACTGTATGATCTCACAAGAGCTACAGATGCTGCTGTGCCCAATCAGACTGTAATGAATAAGTTAAGAGAAAGGACCTTGTGATGCAGATGTCCTGTTCAAGTAACCTGCTTGACATGACAACATCTTGCAGCTCACCTTCACCTTCAGTTCTGCTGTTTCCATGTCAAGTGGCAACTTCTTCACTGGAAAAATGTATTATTCAAAGATGAATCTAGATATCCTCTGACACAAGGTGATGATATCGTTCATGTATGGAGGCCTTTGAGCGGTTCCTGCCATACATTGTACAGGAAGTCAAAAGATTTCCAAGATTCTGTAATGTTGTCAGGTGGGTTCAGTACTGACAGCCACACAGATCTAGTCATTGGCCAGAGTTGCCTTATCACCAGGTAACATATTGAAGAGATACTGTTGGACCAAGTGGTGGCTACTGCATATGGTAGTGGCTTTGAATTGCTTCTAATGCCAGGGCACATTTGGTGCATGTCAGCAGGGATGTGTTACAAAGCCGGGACAGTGAAGTAAAGCAATGGCTGTGATGAGTACTGACCTAAACACCATCGTGCATGTGTGGGTCATGCTTGGCAGGTGTGTTCTTGGTCATCCTTTTCCACCTCAGAGTACCCAAGAACTCTCATTGGCTCTCATTGAAGAATGGGAACAGATACCACGGGGTGACCTCCACAGACTTATATGGAGCATCCCATACAGATATCAGGCAGTGATAACAGCTCACAGAGGGCATACATATTACTGAAGCTCTCAAGGTCCGATTAAAAGTACCCCAAATGATCAGATGAATTATTGTTTCCACTTTGTTCTCCACACCTGTCAGAGATCCCAGTTCTTTTTATTAAAATATTGAGGATGAAATGATGTGTACTTAATTTTTGAAAGATATAGGTGTAACTTGGCAACATACTCAGTCCTCGATAATTGCTCAATGGAGTATGGCACATGACCAAAGTCATGTACACTTAAGTCTTTTGAGTAGTACAGGGTGATTGTAATTAAAGTTAAACTTTCAGATCATTGTAGAAATAGCACCACTGGTGAGAATGATGTCAAATTGTAACAGAATATTATCGGGGAAGGGGGAAAACGTATGGCATAAGAAAAATAAATAGTTACAAAATTTAGCAATAGATGGCACTGTAAGCATCATAATTTAATTGTGGTCGACTACAAACGACAAATGAATCATATAACAATGCCTAAAGTGTACATTTTACGTGCATGGGTGTAAAGATGTGATACTGTTAGTTACGCAAGCCCATACACCACGGCAAGATCATATCACATCGGATGGCAGAAATCGGTTTTTAATTGTCCTGAGAGCAAAAACCGCATAAAAATCACCACTAACATTGGTTTTTAATTGTCCTGAGACCAAGAACTGCATAAAGAGCATCAATCACATCGGTTTATAATTGTCCTGAGGCCAAAAACCTCATAAAAAGCATCAATCAAAATCAAATCGGATTATTAATTTCCATGTGACAGGTGCAAAGCATGTTCAATATGCTGTCCACCATTTTTTGCAGCAAGCTGAAATAGAGAAACAGCATGTTCCACAACTAATTGAAGTGTTTCCGGGTCACGTTCAGAATGTGTTGCACAATGTGTACCTTCAGTGCAGTTTGCAATTGGAACACTGAACACCACATCTTTCAGATAGCCCCACAGCCAGAAGTCACACGGATTAAGATCAGGTAATCGGGATGACCAGGCTGTAGGGAAATGGCGGCTGATAATTCTAGCATTTGCAAAATGGCACTTCAGCTGCTGAATAACTGGATTTGCAATATGTGGAGGTGCGCCACCTTGTGAAAATGATGCTACAGTACAGGTAACAGGACCAGATGCACCTGTGTCTTCGAAAAAATATGTCCCTATGATAAATGATGCCGTAAATCTGCATCACACAGTGACATTTTCAGGATGAAGTGGTACTGGTTGATTTGCGTCTGGATTTTCTGTTGCCCATATTTGACAATTCTGTGTATTGAAATATCCTGTCAGATGGAAGTGGGCTTCGTCTGTCCACAAAATTTTCCATGGCAAATCATTGTCCACTTCCATGTGAGCAAGAAATTCTAAAGCGAAGGTCTCTCTTGCTGGCAGATCAACAGGAAGCAACTCATGCACATGGATAATTTTAAATAGATAGCAGAGAAAGATGTTTTGCAGGATTTTGCACTCCATGCTCACAGGTATGCAAATGTTCGGTAATTCCCCATGCACTACACGTTTGCACACCACTACTTGTCTACTCTTTCACTGCTGTGGCCACTGCTTCCAGCTTCCACTGATGTCGAATCAATTCGTTTCCTCCCTCTACCAGGTTGCACACCAAAAGCACCTGTCTTTTTGAATTTCCAAATCATTTTCTCCAGACCTACGGCAGCCACTGGACCAATGCCTTTTTTCAAACCGGAACTTCTGCAGAGCAACGTGTGCTCAGTCATCATTCTTGTAATACAGCTTTACAAGCAGAGCTTGATCCTGCATTGAGACAGTCATGGCGAACATCGCAGATGCGAAAGAAGGAAAAGACATCTACCCGGCGTGTTTACACCAACTTCAAGGGTCGTGCGCATAACAGGTGTTTTCATTTACATATTCTGATACATACAGCGCCATCTATTGATATAATTTCTGCACTATTTTTTTTTCTTCTGCCATATGTTTTCCCCATTCTACAATAATATTCCATTGCAATTTGATGTCATTCTGACCAGTGGTGTTATTTATGCAGCGTTTTGAAAGTTTAACTTTAATTGTAATCACCCTGTATATAAAAATGTGATTTAATTCTTAATTCTGACTAGGTGAAACTGCTTCTCACATTATTGTGTCACTTGACCACATTTCTTCCTGTATCAGCTACAGTAGCTCATCAAAACAAGCCACATCCATTCTTGTGAAGTTTCAAAATTCCTGTGGATCTCTGAGCATTAGTTTCTTCATTAATAATGAATGTATGTCTCTGCCTTTGTCTCAAGTTTCCAGCCAGGCGTAAACACAGCAATATCTGGCTTTTCGCTATTGTCATCCTGTCCTAATACTAATGATTACAGACACTGCCAGTGTGACAATTCCAAAACCAACTACATCCTTCTTGTGTAAAATACTGTTAAAATATAAATTTAGATAAACATATGCTTGTGCAAAGAAGTGTCATAATATAATCGAGCGCCAGCCGGTGTGGCCGAGTGGTTCTAGGTGCTTCAGTCTGGAACCGCGCGACCGCTACAGTTGCAGGTTCGAATCCTGCCTTGGGCATGAATGTATGTGATGTGATAAGGTTAGTTAGGTTTAAGTAGTTCTAAGTTCTAGGGGACTGATGACCTCAGATATTAAGTCCCATAGTGCTCAGAGCCGTTTTTAGAATCGACCCCATGATTCAAAAACGGAGTAACATAATTCCCTGATGGCTTGCAGAAGAGAACAACAGTTACTTAATAAGTACAGGCCAGATAAAAAAGTATACATCATTTTATAAAGATAAGCTTATATATTATCATCAGCATTACAATGTCTCAAAGTGAAACAATTACAATAAGTGTTCATTCTGCAAACCACCTGTGTCCAAACACTTCTGAGCATGATGCCATACATTCAAAATCACATCTTCCAAGAATAGCTGCAGGACTTTCTTAACAAGCCATTTCAGTTTCATGACACAGTTATGTTAGTGTGTGTGACTTCCTGCTGCACACTACGATCTTGAGGGTATCCCACATGTAAAAATCAAGTGGGGTCAAATCAGGAGATACTTTGTACACTGTGAAAGTGGGGTGGAGTGCCATCTTGTAAAAAAGATAAAAAAGGAAGAAAGGCTCAGCATCAGACAAAGCATGAACAGATTGTGAAATTAATAAGTACAGCGTCTCCAGGTAACTCCTACCAGTAATTGTACCTTTGAAAAGGAAAGATCCAGTGATTCCCCTTGACAATAACTCACACTGTGCATTAAGGCCCAAAATACTGACCGCTCAGTTGATACAAACATGTGGATTTCATAGGTCCTGGTACATACAGTTATGTCTCTTTACCGTGCCATTTAATTTGAACTGTGCCTCATCACACCCCAGTTTGGAAACAAAATTAGCAACACATTCAGCCCGCACAGGGAACTTGTCACTAAACTGACTTCTTCTACCTTGGTCATCCTCATTCAATGTGTGTAACAATTCTGGAATGTAAACTTTCCATTTTACTCTGTGCAAAATATGGTTTACTCTTTACTCATGCCTGTTTCACATGTATGTTTTTGTGTTGATTTTTGTAGTGAGCGTCTGATGCAGAAGACTCTTCATCTGTTGCTGTATGTGGTAGGCCTGATCTTCCTTACGACATGATCACATTGCTGCCTGTTGTAAATAGCAAAAGGTGAGTCAGTATCTTACAAATACGTTAATTTTGTGTCTCACTGTAGTAAAAGTGGAAAACTGCAATAGTGGAAAGTTATATACTCATGCTTGCTAAGCACTTGCTTCTTTTGGGTATTGAAAGTGCATATTAATAGTGTAATAGGATCCACAGGTTATCCTTTATGCCCATGATACATAACAATTAATAGAAATACCACTATTTATGAAAACAATAATTTCTTTATTCAAAAGACAGCGAGAAGTAACCTGTTAGTGAATTCCAATTAACTTTCATTCTAAATAGAATAGTATTTAGTTGAGAGAGACTTAACCTGTGATCAGTTCATAATTTTGCAGTGAACTACATTTACAATTTTATGTCAGCTAGGAAAATGTGTGAAAAGTAATACTGAACCTATGTCCAATTTATGATTCTACAGTGAATATTAATAGTAATATTATAAAGACCATTCAGTTTGAATACGCCCTATAAGTAATAGTGCGTAGTGTTATAAGGTTATATTTATGCAAATAGTTTTCTCTGATCTGTTAGCTCCAGATGACAGAGTTCATTGGACTCGCATGTGGCAAAGTATAGGTTGTGTTTGCCCGTTAAAGTTACTCATACTTATTTTCTTGAACAAGAATATCAATCATTATCTTGCCTAATTAGGCTGGCGACCGATTTCTTTATCCTTTGAACAATGTGGATAGGTTAAATATTGTTTATTACTGTTTAAATATTTAGGCCTACGTAATTCTGACTTTCACTTCCGATAAGCCATCTCCGTTACTTACAACACAGTCAACATAACAAAATTCCTTTAAGAGGGTAACACTGCTTTGTTGCGTTATACCATAATTGCTTTATTTCACGACCTGCCTCCAACTCTAAGGTTATGGTACAGCTGTAGCAGATGGTAGTGTTATGAGTCAATATTTTGAACATTATGATGTACTCATCTCCTCACAGTATGGTTTCAGATCCAGCCTTTCTACAGTCAAAGCAGTTGAGAGTATGGTAGCAAAAATATACATTCGTTTTGAAAATAAAGATATTATCTGTGCAGCACTGTTGAACCTCAGGAAAGCTTTTAATATGGTCTCCCACAATATTCTCATAAAATACTCTACCACTATAGAGTGAGAGAGAATGCCCTATGCCTAATGCAGTCATACTTGGACAATAGGAAAACAGTTAGTTAAGGTAAATAATAAAATGTCAGAATGTCTCCCAGTAAAGAGTGTACCTCAAGGATCTATTATTGGATCTTTCCTCTTCATTATTTATATAAATGATTTACATGATTTATCTACAGTTATAACATGCGATGCAGTGCTATATGCTGATGACACAACACTCATCACATGTGACACCAATCTTGAAAATGTGGCAATGGAGAGCTGCACTACTTGGTTTGAGGCAAATGTACTGCAGAAGAATGATAGTAAAACTGAAGCTATTGTGTTCAATCTGAATGCTCCCAGTCATGATAACAAAACAGTAAAATTATTAGGATTTCATATAGATCAAAAGCTCAGCTCGGATACCCACACAGGGAAGATATGTGGCAAATTGGCATGTGTCATATATCTGCTGTACAAGCTGTGGAGCAGTGTCAGTAAACAATTTCTGTTACATGCATATTTTGTATTCTTCCATTCGCACCTGAATTATGGAATACTATTATCGGGAAATTCTGTAGGCTCAAAATTAGTGTTTAGATGCGAAAAGAAAGCCATAAGGTGCGATAGCAGAACATAGCCCATATGAATCATGTCGAGATTATTTTAAGAAACTAAATATAATGAAAATGCTTGGCTGCTATATTTACAACTGCCTTGTCTTCGTTAAAGAGAATCTGAGTAAATTTGACTTAAGGAGAACAGTTCATGACCATAACATAAGAAATGGATGTACAATTAATACATCATATCTAGGTTTGCGAAGACACATAACAGCTACAAATATCTTGGTCCTGTCTACTTCAACAAATTACCTGAAAATGTCTACATAGTGCCAGTAAATAAATCTAAAACCAGTCTTTTGAAATGGATCAAAAGTAAAGTAATTTACTCTGCTCAAGAGTTTCTTGAGTATGTGACAAATTACCCATTTTCCTTATGAGAATGTATTATAAATTAACTGCAAACTATACAGGGTTATTACAAATGATTGAAGCGATTGCACAGCTCTACAATAACTTTATTATTTGAGATATTTTCACAATGCTTTGCACACACATAGAAAAACTCAAAAAGTTTTTTTAGGCATTCACAAATGTTCGATATGTGCCCCTTTAGTGATTCGGCAACATCAAGCCGATAATCAAGTTCCTCCCACACTCGGCGCAGCATGTCCCCATCAATGAGTTCGAAAGCATCGCTGATGCGAGCTCGCAGTTCTGGCACATTTCTTGGTAGAGGAGGTTTAAACACTGAATCTTTCACATAACCCCACAGAAAGAAATCGCATGGGGTTAAGTCGACTTCCGCGGGCTACGCGTGAAACTTGCCCGCACGCGTTCAACCGTTTCTTCGCTCACTGCAGGCGGACCCGTTGGTTTCCCCTTACAGAGGCATCCAGAAGCTTTAAACTGCGCATACCATCGCCGAATGGAGTTAGCAGTTGGTGGATCTTTGTTGATCTTCGTCCTGAAGTGTCGTTGCACTGTTATGACTGACTGATGTGACTGCATTTCAAGCACGACATACGCTTCCTCGGCTCCTGTCGCCATTTTGTCTCACTGCGCTCTCGAGTGCTATGGCGGCAGAAACCTGAAGTGCGGCTTCAGCCGAACAAAACTTTATGAGTTTTTCTATCTGTAGTGTGTCGTGACCATATGTCAATGAATGGAGCTACAGTGAATTTATTAAATCACTTCAATCATTTGTAATAGCCCTGTATATATATGCCACACTGAACAACTATTTTATTACTGTTTATGAACTTATTGTTAATTATGTGTTTGATTATTTATTTGTCATTCACTGAACTAAGTAGTTCATTTATCTTGTAATTGATCTATTAGGAAACTTCTTGTTGTTATTAATATTTGCACAAATATGTATTGTATCCATCTTGAATTATTATATTGTAGTTAATAACATTTTTCATGTCGAAATTTATATTATTATCATTGTTATTATTATGTTAACATTGATAACATCAGTTGCATGTAAATATGTTCAATGGTGGAATAAAACATTTGTATTTGTATTTGATGTTTGAAAAACCAACTTATAAAAAGATTTTCTGTACAATACCTTGTGTACGATATATGTACCAAAAAAAAATTTACATGGACAAAATAAATAAATAAATTATTCAATTATTTGGTTACAATGGAAAACACACCACATACGAGCTTGGCGAAATCCAATATGTCCTCAACCAAAGTATATCTTTGATAGGAATGCACCCAAACACACACACATCTGATGTGGCGCCACAGCTTGTTGCTTGCAGCAGTGGCGTCGTGAGCTACCTTTCACACAGCGCGCCATAAATTCTATGTAATTGGACAGCTCAATTGAAATAATATGGGCAATTATGAATGTTGTAGTGCAGGTTATGGCCTTAGAGTTCTGATAAGAGTCAAATATAAGGAAGACGAAACCTAAATGTTGGAGCCAAAAGTAGATTTCTTACAGGGATAAATCTTTATTACTAGATCTGTGTCGTTTACCAGTCATGACTGGATGGACTGTGTCAAGATTAATTACATAAATTAATTTAAAAAAAATATTCACAAAATTTAGACATTTATAATTAATAGAAACACTATTTTTTTGTCCATTCACTTTGGTCACTATTAAAGAATTCACCAATGGAGTACAATGGGCATTCTTTCAGGTCCTGTTCTACTCTCCTTCTGAATGTCCCTAGTGGCAGGGATTGCACTTCTTGAGGCAGTGAGTTGAACATCTTGAGGGTAACCACTGGAAAGCTGTCTTGCGTTCCTGTCAGTCGACACCTGGGTATTTCGATGCTCCTCTTGTTACGGGTATTGTGTTGTGTATATCTTGCTTCATGCTGAAGACTCCTTGGTTTTCTTTCACGCTGATGACACATTAAAACACATACTGGCTGAAGACTGCTGTAATTCCTAACTCCTTGAAAATAGGCCTGCAGTGCTCCTGTCTTTTGCTTGATGTAATTATTCTGAGAGCTTTTTTCTGTAGAATTAGCACATCCTTACAACCTGCAGAATGTCCCCATAACAGTAGGCCATAATTGATGTGGTTATGGAATAGGACATAATATATTATTATGAGATATTGGTCAGTCAATACACCTTTTAACCTCCTCAGAAGGTATATTACACGGGAGAACTTGGAGCACATGTACACTGTGTGTTCGTTCATTGTTAGTTTCCTGTCTATCATAAAGCCCAACAGTTTGACAGTCTCCATATTATCATGGCATCCGATGTTGTTAAGGGTGCATATCAGATATTGTGGTTTTTCTTCATTCATTTTCGTTTTATTTTTGATTAACAATTCTTTAATGTTTTGGAAGAGTACATCTGTTTCTTGGAGTGATTCTGCAGCAGCTCTTCCTTTGGCTAAAAGGGTTGTGTCATCAGCAAACGTATTGTTGTATTAATGCATATTATTGACATAAATAAGGAACATGAGAGGTCCTATAACGGACCCTTGGGGTACTCCATATTCCAGCTTTTGTTCTTGTGATATTGCTCTTGTGGGAAATGCAGTCAAATGCCTTGCTAAGATCACAGAGTGTCAGTGCCACACTTTCTCTGTCTTCGAATCCCTGCCTTATTTTTCTGGTTAAGTCCAGTGCTGCTGTAAACGTTGACTTTCCCTTGCGAAAATCATGCTGTGTGTCCTGGAAGAGCTTATTTACGTCAAAATAATTCTGTAACTGGAGTTTCATAACAGACTCCATAACTTTAGCTAGAATAGGAATGATAGAAATTGATCTGTAGGTGGACACTTCACACGGGTCACCTTTTTTGTAGATTGGTACTGTCCGTGCTAGTTTAAGAAATTTTGAGAAGACACCAGAGGATAAGCATTTGTTAATTGCTATAGATAATGGTTGAGCAAGCTCTAGAATAATTTTCTTCAGCATTGCGCAAGAATCAGGTGAGACAAACACATTTATAACAGAAATAATACTCAGAGACAAAAATGCTGTCTCAAAGGCAAACTAACCAACACTTGGCTTGTTAATATCTTCTGCAGACACGCTTCTCTTTTGAGAATTTGGAATCTTATTGTATTCGTTGATATAGGCATTTCGAATGACTTATTTTTACTTTAACAGCTGCCACATCACTCTCTGGAGCTTTTTCCTGCATATAATCCACAATTAATACAATGCTTGGTCTCAAAAACTACGAATGGCTTTTTTGGTTACATATATTTAGTTTATTTATTTATTCATTCAAAAATCTTTTATGACTGTGGGATACGTCATTGGTTTGCAAATATCCTCCCCCCCCCCCCCCCCCCCCCCACACACACACATACACACACAGCGGCAGAAAATCAAATAAATGTTTCTGTTGTTGCAATTCTAGAAGCTGTAAAAATGTACCTGCCGACCACTGTTTTCACTTTTTTCACAAATAAAGAACACACTGAAATCGAATGGAGTACAGTAGCAATTAGAGCATAATAACTGCGACAGAATTCTCGTGTTTTGTAATACTACCGCTAGGGAGCATTGGTGGTAGGGAAGTAGTGCAACAAAGTACAGCCAAGCTGGACTTTTTGTGGCGTGACAAAAGTTGCGTCTCTTAAGTTGCACCACTAAAGACTGTGGGAGTTCTTCATACATGCAACTGAATTATGCCACTAGTTGTGGCGACACTTTCGTTGCGTGTGTGAACCCGGTTTAACGTACATAAAAATAAAGGCATGTCGGTATCTCTGAGTGTCTGATTGGATATTATTACCAGGATCGGATTACTTTTTCTTTTCGTAATTTCAGATTCACTTACGATTCTTCTTAATTATGGAATCCTATTTGCAAGGTCGAAGCGAAAGTTAATGCAAAGCTTTGGCTTGTGTGATTTATGTAATAACATTTTTCTAACAGTCAAAGAGAAATCAATGGAAACTAAGGACATCTATTTTAAATTATTCTGGAAAACGCCACCAGCCTCTGCTCTTACAATCATCGTGGCCAAATTTAAGTTATAGCCAAGGAAAGGAAAAGTGCAAGAAGAACCTTTGAGATCAATTTTAATTATTCAACCAAACGAACTTACAGCAGGCCGCAATACAGCGTAGAATACCTTAATGTTCAACAAAGCTGACCATCGAATAGAAACTAACCAGGACGCAAAATTTGTGAGAAATCTATTATGGTAGCTTGATTTTTAGTCATATGAAATATGAATCTTGCAACTATTGTCTATTGGCTTCATAGAGGGATTTCTTTAGATGAAAGTTGTATACGTCTTCACGGTTAGTTCTAAACCAGTATCAGTTTGGCAGTCACCACTTTTGCTTGAACTGGCATTGTGCATTTATCAAGCCGTACCATCTTGTGGTGGTAGCATATTGCGCACAATTTTGTTGAAGTTCAAGTTACTTTTCATCCCTTCGCTGAGTTGACTCTAAGATACAACAACATGTTTCTAGTGGAGAATAGTATGCTGTTTCCAGTGGTGCTAAGAAGAACAAATTCTGAAATTACCCTTTTTTAATATTTACATCTGAACTTGTTTCATTTATTGTAATTTTAAATTCGACGCCATTTTTGTGGTGGATTACAACTGAAAATAATTGGCTAAGCGGGAAGATTTGCTTATAGACTCATATCCCAGGCATTGTCAACAAATGTTCCAAGTTATAATTCCATTTTGTTTTTTCTTCCAGAGGTATCTGACTCCAAAGTAGACCAAAAACACTGAATGTAGTTCCCTACGTTTTTTTTGGGGTGGTTTGAAGCATTGTATTGGCTTACAAAGTCTTTTACACAGCCACACTGTGTTTTTCTGATTTAGGGCCAAAAGATGTACAGCATCTAACAACAAGAGGTTCCTAACTGCTGTTCCTTGTATTAAGAAATATTTGAACACTGGGATTTGCTTGCTTTCACTGCACACTTGCCGAAGAGCTTCTCAGATATAGGGCCACAGTCTCCAACAAATTCGTATTATGAGCTGAAATTTTGTATGAGTTCATTTGTATGGTACATCTGTACACAAGGTATATTTGAACATAATTGGAAATGGATGAGTGGGAAACGTTTGAAAAATGTGATCACTTGGAATGGAATGACCCTGTCAGAAACCGAGTGAGGTGGCACAGTGGTTAGCACATTGCACTCACGTTCAGTAGGATGACGGTTCAATCCCATGTCCGACCATCCTGATTTAGGTTATCCGTGATTTCCCTAAATCACTCCTGGCAAATGTCAGGATGGTTCCTTTGAAAGGGCACGGCTAACTTCCTTCTCCATCCTTTCCTAATCAGATGAGACTGGTGACCTTGCTGTTTGGTCTCCTCCCCCAAACAACCCAACCCTGTCATAAAAGAATTGGGACTGCCCATGCAGCATTCAGATGGTTACTGCACAGAATCTTCAAGAATAAAGACCTAAAGAAGCTCATGATGTCCAGAGCTGTTGTCATTTTCATGCTCCTGTATGGCTGGGGAACTTGGACACTCTATTGTCTTGATATAAAAAAAAATGAACGCTTCCACCAACAAAAAATGAGATATTTCATGAACATAAAGTGGAAGGACCTTATGTCAACACTGCGGTTCTCTTGAAAGCACATCTAAACAGCATTGAGACAACCCTCATCACTTATCAGCTGAGATGATTAGGCCATGTTCTTCACATAAGTGATTCCAGACTTACCCACCAAATGGAGCCCCTCTTAAGTGTTTTAAGGATTAGCTAAAACCCATCATGAAGACAACTGATATAAATAAATACATGAGTATGGGAAGAATGTGCTGTAGACTTTTTACTGTGGAGGAACACTACATCGACTGCCGTCAGCTTGCTTGAAGAAGAATGATGCAGATGAGAAGAGACCAAGCTACGAACAAGAAAGCTGTGCCAATTACAACCCTGACCTCTGCCGACCATTCAGTGTGATTTGTGTAGATGCATGTTTTCTGCCAGGATTGGTATGTCCATAAGTTGAGCTGAACTGCTCATCCTGTGCAGGAAGAAGTTATGCATGCTCAGAGTAGAGTAACAGCCAACGACAACTGCGTGCTGCCACATTGGCATGAAGTCCGTTTTACACAATGAACTTAAGGCATACATCTCTGCAGCAGCACTCTAAGCATATATGTTTGGAACTGTAGACTTAGTCAACTCAATCAATTAGATGGTAAAAATTGGATATTCATAGCAAAAATCTGTGCTTGCATGCTTGATGACAATGACACATAAATTTCATAAGAGCTCTGAGCACTATGTGACTCAACATCTTAGGTCATAAGTCCCCTAGAACTTAGAACTACTTAAACCTAACTAACCTAAGGACATCACACACACCCATGCCCGAGGCAGGATTCGAACCTGCGACCGTAGCAGTCCTGCGGTTCCAGACTGCAGCGCCAGAACCGCATGACCACCGTGGCCGGCGTATAAGAGAATGTCTGCTTATTCTGCTTATAAAGTCGTTCATTCAAGTTAAAAATTTCTAATAGCTCAAAGTTTCTTCAAGGTAACTAAACAATGTATACACTCTTTAAAACTGGTTATATGAACAATATGCTTTGAAATCACAATGGGCGTGGGTTGATCGTGCCATACAATGATGGAGCAACAGATGGCAGTAGTGTTATGTTGCCCCAATTTCAGTGTACAAAGTGAGGCCATGGCACAAACATTACTGACATTCCACCAGCGAAAAAATGTTCTCAAATGGTTCTGGAAGTTTAGAAAATCAGTGAACTGTAACAATATTGGTGCAGGAGTATGGAAATGAACCACTAACATGCGTAAGCATCGTTTGCCTTTGCCATAAGTTCAAAACTGCTCGAACAACAAAACAGAACCTTTGCACATATTGACATTTCTATAAAAATTATTTAAACAAATTCCACATATATATAGTAAGTTTTGTCTCTCTCCAATTGGGACAAAGTAATTAAATGACAGATACACTACATTGCCTAGAATCAAATCATGACATCAAAGTTTTTACAAGGAAAGGAGTATACAATTTTGTGTTACCTATTCAATCAAACACATTTACAGAAGCTCAACGATGTAACATTAAATAAAACAAAAGGCAAAATAAATCAGTAGAGTATTAGAGCTATGGTGTTACAATCTTCAAAACAATTGTATACTTTTGCTACCATACTCTCAACTGCTTTGACTGTAGAAAGGCTAGATCTGAAACCATACTGTGAGGAGGTGAGTATATTATTATGTTCAAAATATAGACTGTTTATGCATGCAGTATTCTATTATTTTTGATATTGTGAGTGTAAGTGATATTGCTTGATAGTTGTCCGGTGATGATATATCTCCTTTCTTATGTACTGATTTAACTACAGATATTTTTAAACATTCTTGATAATTACCTTCATTTAAAATTTTGTTGATTATTTTAGTCAGTGGTGTTACAGTTTGATTTCTGATATGTTTAATAACATGGAGTGACTGTAGTAATCCTCTGCTCTTGAATTACTGAGTTTAGATGTTGATTCATTGACCATCTTCTCAGTTACACAAATCCATGAAAGCTGTTTGTCTGCTTACTGTTCATTTCTGGCAGCAGTACCTCAGTCTTACTCACATTCTCCATTATACTGTAATCTGATTGAGGACTGACAAGAGGCGCATTTAGAATATTAGGTGGAATTGGTGTCTGATATATGTTATCATCACAGTTACTTTCTGTTTTAATTATTTCCCATGCAGCTTTGCATTTATTTACTTAGTTCAGTATATATGTATCATTTGTTTTGTTCTTAGCTGCCTTGATTTCAAACCTGTAAATTTTTTTTTCATGTAAATTTACTTGTCAGCATTATTGTGCTTGGACGTAGCATGATGGAGTAGCATTATGATTCTTATTCTACTTAGATGTGGGGTGTGCCAGATTTTTAGGTTTTGTATTTGGTGTAATGATTTTGCTTTGGTATTTTTTTGCAGCATTTAGGACAACATGCTTCAAAATTTTCAGTTAACAGTTCTAGAAATTTGTTGGTAGATTCATTTGCACCTGCAGTATTTATTATTTTATCCCATCTTATTAAATTCAATTTATTTTCAACTTGTTTACCTTTTATTCATTAATTGGTCTTATAATTTTTCTACACTCTGTGGAAGTTTCAGTTGCTTTACTGTTAACACTTAACCTGAAACATTGGTCTCTCAGACTACTCGTTTATTTTAAATGTCGAGTGTCTCAGCACTGTAAAAAAGCGCACCTTCACTTACCCAGTACCTTCGCCGCAATACTTGTCGTGTGTGAAGCAGCAGGCAACAATTAGTTTTACTTCTTCAGTGAAGACATACAGAGTATTGTTTAGGAGAGAGCGCCAGTCGTTTCGCATTTCGTACAAGAATTTGGTAGGTCCAATAGACCGCATGTTTCCATTTACGACACATTCTCCTTTCAATTGGTGTTATTTTATAGCGTTTTCTTCTATGCTTGAATTTATGTCATATTTCAGGTATAACATGAATCGACTTTCTAAGAAGAGTAACATATCTGCAGCTAATCCAGGCTTGGAAGCTTGGGTGCAAGGGCAGTTACGGGATTTACATGTAGAGGGAAATGGGATCGATGATGCACATTTGACGATTCTGATGATCATCCAGATTTCATGATAGGTGATAGTCACCATGAAACAGAGAGTGATACTAGTGAAGAAAACGTTTCATTTGAAGAAGAGCCTGTAGCGGTCTATACTACAGATAATACCTCACAGCAAACAGTACTTTTGTGGCAAAAATAATTTCCTATGGGAACGTTCTCAGACTGTTAGAACCAGAACAACAACATTTTGAAAGGAGAAATATGTGGCCTACCAGCCAAAAGTCGAAGTTTAGGACAAAGACCTACTATTCCTCAAATATGGGAGAATTTATTTGATGATCACATGATAGATGAAATAGTTTTACATACAAACGTGAAACTGAACACAATAAGGGTAAAGTTGCAGGAAACAACTAATCTGTCCAATTACAGAGCTACTGACACCGTTGAAATCAAAGCTTTCATAGGCCTTCTAATGATGACATCAATATTCAAATCGTCTCAGGAAGATATGTTGTATCTTGTCGAAAAGGATTTGACTGGTCGTCCTAAATTTGTGGTGACATTGTTGGCAAAGCGCTGTGAAATACTTTTAAGCAGCCTGGGCTTTGACGATGTGACTACCAGAGACGAAAGAAAGAAGTCAGATCGTGCAGCTGCAATATCAAACATTTTTGAGAAATGCATTTTCAATTCTCAGCAATTATACTGTGTAAAAGCCAACATTACAGTGGATGAAATGTTAGTACCATTCAGGGGAAAACGTCCTTTCGGCGTTTATATAACTTGCAAACCAGCCAAATGCGGCATAAAAATTATGTGTCTGGCATGGTCTGGAAGCGCTTACCTCTTCAATCCCTACATATATTCAGGGAAAGATAGTGATGGATGTGGCCTCAGAGAAGATGAGAAAAAGCTTGCCAAACCAACTCAGGTTGTTTTACGTCTGTGCAAACCAACAGAAGGAAGTAACAGAAACATTACCGCTGACAACAGGTTTACATCTACAGAACTCATTCGTGAGCTGAGCAACAGAGGACTAACATACGTAGGAATGGTCAGAAACAACAAACGCGAAATTCCCCAAGAGTTTTTGGCTGATAAACGTAGGACAGTTGGGTCAGAATTATATGGATTCTCTGAGAATACAACACTGGTTTCATTTGTTCCTAAGAGAAACAAAGCAGTAATTCTTGTGTCTTCAGTGCATCATTCTATTGAAAATGATACCATAAAAAAGGCCAGAAATTATTTGTTACTATGCAACGAGATCTGGAGTAGATTTGCTCGACATGAAATGTGCCAATTATTCGTCAAACAGACGTACAAGGCGCTGGCCAATGGAATTCTTTTACATACTTGTAATCATCACTTACGTGAACAGTTTTGTTCTGTATCTGTGCGACAGAGGAAACTCCATGCTAACTCGTCTCAAATTCATCAAAAGTTTGGCCATGGAGCTATTAGAGCCACATCTAAGAAGACGCCAGGAAATTCAAAATTTACCTAGCAATATCAAGGAAATGAACCACAGAGCTCTGGGAGACACTCATCAATCGAGCGAAGGCATACCAAGTGATAGAGTGGACAAAAGGAAGACGTGTAGGAAGTACCCTGTGTCCAAGAAGAGGAAACCGGCATGTAAGTGCATCAAATGACGTCACATAGTTTGCCTGGAATGCAGCAGAAAGATGTGTGTCAACTATGTAAAAGACATATGATTTAATATTTCAGTTCAGTTGATTATTAGCTTTTTTTTACATTTTCTGCAATATTTTATTTATATTTAGGAATATATTGTCTGGTAAAACAGTCGTGGAAACCATATGAAATCTGACATCGAATGCTGCATGTACTTGTGATATTTCGTGTTTCTTTTATTTAATTTAAACAAAAAAGTCTTTACATGGACTGAAAAGAATTAAATTTACTTATAACATGAATTAACTGATTATTTACTTGATTTCTGCCGACTTATGTGGAGTTCTGTGATATAAAATATTAGGTAGTCTGAGAGACCGCATGCTTCTAGTTACGCAGATTTAAGAGATGTTTCGCGTTAAGGGTTAAGAGTTTGACTGAGTCATAGTCCCTCATGGTCTGAAATGCTTGATTGTGTTGAAATCTGTTTTGTTTAGATGAAAATTATAAATTATGTTATCTAGACATGCTTCCTGTCTTGTGGATGTGTCATTTACGCAACTGAAATTAAGAAATCTTAATGTATTTAGGAAGTGATCGACCTTTCTATTCTTAAACCTAATGTCTATATTGATATTACCAAATATTAGTATTCTGTAATTTTTGTATTTGAGTAGCAAGAGTATCAGTTTCTTCAGAAGCTCCACAAACAGGTCTTAATTGTGTTTTGGGGGCGATATACTGAAGCTGTTATAATTTCCTGGTGGAAGTAACTAAGACTCTCTTAAGGTAGCCAAATAGTGGTTGCAGCTGGACTTAGCTTTTCGAAGTGTGTTTCTCCTGTGACCAAGCCGCTGCTGTGAGGCTCCTTCCTTGGGTCATAGTTACAGGGTGAGTGATATGCAATACATGGGCCTAGCCCTCTTAGCCTCTCCTCACCTGCAATCTTCCCCCCTTCTCGTCGTGGACCCGCTGATTTCGCCTAGTGGAAGACTGCACTGGGGGCTTGGGGGGAGGGGGGAGGGGTTACTAGCCCCCCTCGCATTATACCCTTCTAGTTGGGGGCAGTATTAAAGGAAATAGGGGAATTGGCCCTCTCGCTGGAGGTGGCAACCCTGCTACACCAGCGCCTACCCAGCCAACGAACCCTGCTGAAGATCTTGAACAGCTCACAGTGCACATATGCCCTGACTGTACCCGTGCCTTCACCACCAAGTCCGGCCTTGGGGTCCATCGCTGCCGACAACACAAGGTGGCAGCCAATGCAGCCATCATGAATGACCGGAAACATGCGAGGTGGACTGAGGAAGAGGGCTTCTCGCTCACCAAGGCTGAGGCCGAGCTCTCCCATGGGAGGGCTGCCATTGCTTCTTCGCCAATCAGGAGCTCCTCTGAGTCTTTCCCAACAGGTCACTCGACACGATCAAGCGCCAGAGGTGGAAACTTGCACACCGCCAGTGAATGCAGGAGTTTCTGGCCTACCTGCGAGAGTGGGACGAGGAGGGTTCGGCGTCCAGCCTGGGGCTGGCAAGGTCGCCGCCGCTCGACAGGGCAGAGGACAACACGACACAGCCAGGACACCAGATGCCAGTGTCGACGTGGCCATCTGGGAGCTCCTTGTGGGACTTCATACATCTGCACAGCGGTTCTCAGCCCTGGACCATATCATTGGTTTGGGGCTGGGGACGCCACCCGTGACAATCTTGGGTTTGCTCCCGGATGCTGTCGCTGCCGTCAGCTCCAGGGGGGTGGGGGGGGGTGACTCACCGGTCCATGCCGCACCCGTCACCTAAGCGGCAGCAGCCGCCTCAGCGCTGGCGGAAGCGGCGCCAGTGGGAGTTTGCGTAGACATAGGAGGCGTTTCAGCAGTCCCACTCGCAGTGCGTGGGGGTCTCCTCAATGGCACCCTTCTACAACCGCCACCTGACATCCACAGTCTGCACGACGTTTGGGCTGACCTCTTCCAACATCAGCTGCAGTCCACCGCAGGAGCCATCAGTGACATCCTCCTGCCACACTCGCAGCCTGTGGACTTCGAGTGCTTGTCACAGTAGAAGAGGTTGATGCTTCCTTGCCACCCAGAGGTTCTGCGCCAGGCCTGGACGGCCTAACTCCTGCCGAGCTGCGCCGCCTGCCACGCGATGTGCTGCTGAAGATCATGAGTCTCCTCCTCCTTGTGCAAACACTCCCTCCTTACCTCTTTCAAGCCTGGACCACCTTACTCCCCAAAACGGCTGCACCAGCATCCCCTGCTGACTTTTGTCCCATCAGCATATGGTCGATACTGGCGAGGACCTTCCACAAGATCCTGGCCTCATGCCTGATACGACTGTGTGCTGTAGATGAACGTCAGTGAAAGTTCATCCCTCAGGATGGGATGCTGGAAAATAAGTTCATCCTAGGCCAGGCTCTCGTCGACACAGTCCGCTCCTGCCAGTCTGTCTTTGTTGCGTCTCTTGACGTGTCTAAGGCATTTGACTCGCTTGACCATGGTGCTCTACACTCTGTGCTGAAAGCGCATGGTCTTCCGACGAATTTGCCGACTACGTCGAGAGCTGCTACACAGGCAACACGTCGGTGATAGCGGGCGGTGGTGGCATGGGCATGGCCATGCAGCCATCAAGGGCACCCACTCTCTCCTCTCCTCTTCAACATGGCCGTGGATACAATACTGAACACCTTGCCTTCCCACATAGGAGCCCGGATTTTAGGTTGCAGGATCAATGCTGCAGCCTTCGCTGATGATGTCCTGCTGTTCACAACGATGAAGAGGGCGCTGCAGTCCCTCACTGATGCAGCCACGACAGCCCTCGCCCATCTGGGGCTGCACATCAATGTGCGGAAGTGTTTCACCCTCGCCTTAGTAGCCTCCGGCCGCGAGAAAAAGGTGAAGGTGGACGACACCATCACCTTCACAGCCGGCAACGCCACCATGCCAGCCCTATGCGTGGATGAAACCTTCTGATACCTGGGGCTGCAGTTCTCCTCTTCTGGTCGGTGCCTGTTTCATCCCCGCCACCATCTGCAGGAGTAGTGGAACATCATCACCCGGGCTCCCCTGAAGCTGCACCAGCACCTCTATGCCCTTGTCCACATGCTCCTGCCTGGCCTGTATCATGGGCTGGCCCTCAGTTGCACACTGATCGGTGACTTGAATGTCACAGACACCGTGGTGCGAGCAGCTGTCAGAAGATGGTTCCACCTCCCAGCGGACACCCCCATGGGCTACTTCCACTCTCCTGTAGCCCATGGGGGTTTCAGCATTCCATCTGCCCGCTGGATGGGCCCTACTCTATGGTGGTCCGGACTCCTGATGCTGCAAAAGATGGGGCCAGTTGCAGATGATACGGGCCTGCATGAGGTGCAGCGCGCGGCCGTGTCGCTCGAACAGAACTTGAAGTGGGAATGCCACGTCCTCATGACGTCGGAACAAGTCGGGGACATGTGAGTGGCTCGCCTGCACGTCGCCTTGGACGGTGTGGCCCTCTCCGAGTCTACCGTCATCCGGGGGCAGCACCAACGAGTCACTGACACCAGTTGTCTCCTCTCTGGGCGCGACTTCATAAATGCCACCCTCGCCCGCATCAATGCCTTACTCTCTAAGGAGCAACAAAGTCGCATGCGCGCATCTGACAATCGATGCTGTGCGGGCTGCAGGGCCGCCGAGACCACCAACCACATTGTCCAGGCTTGCGGACAAATGTACAGGTCTCGCGTGAAACGTCGTGGCGCTGTTGTGAAGTATCTCGAGCGTGGACTCGTGCAAAGGGGCTTCTATGTCTCAGTGGAGCCCCATCTTCGAACACCAGAAGGACTCCGCAAGCCTGACATTGTCGCAGTCAAAGATGGCCAGGCGCGCATCGTCGACGCCCAGATAGTCAGACACCACCTCCAGCTCGACTGGTGCCACCAGCAGGAGGCGGCAAAGCACAACACGCCATCCATCAGGCGTGCCATCCTCAACCACTGTCCAGAGTGTCGTGTATTCATCGGCTACCCATAACTGGAGAGGAACATGATCCCCACAGTTCGTGAGAGACCTGCTGCAGCTGGGCTTCAAGGTCCGGGAGTTTGCCATCATCTCCTACTGACATCGTGCTGTGCGTCGTTCAAGATTTTTGAGTGAATGATGGCACACCGCCTGATGCCCAGGGCTGGCATTGGGTAGAGTGCTGGTTCTCTTCTCCCTGACTCTTGCGGCCTATCACTGGAGCAATCCCACTCTTTACTGTTCATTCTTGTTTGTTTATTTTGTTAATTTTTATGTTATGTTTATCTTCTTTAATATATTTACATAAGGAGGTGTTTCTCCCATTGTAAGCCCCACTCCGGTGTGTGTACTGGCAAGGTACAAAAACACCTGTGCTTCTTTTCACTGATATATTTATGTATGTATTATTCCGAAGGAATAAAGATGGCTTTAAATTTCCTGGTTTGGCAACATTATGGCCACAGCTTCAAATTTTGCTTCTATGCATACTCCACTTACATCTATAATTTCATAGATTAGGTTCACACTATTTTCAACATATACAGATACACCATCGTGTTTATTACTTGTTCTACAGTAGCTGGTTGCCAGTTCATATCCAAATGGTACACTTAATTTTAGTTTCTCATTGCTAAGCCAGTGTTTATTTATTGAAATCACAGTGCAGTTTAAGTTTTCCAGCCAATACTGAAGTTCATTAAGTTTATTCTTAAGAGACTGCACATTAATATGTAAGAATATTACACTTGTACTTATCTTACTGTGGTTTTCCTGTAGCCCTTCAGCAAAAAATCAATGAGATGGGATGGAACTGCTGCTTTCTTCTTCCTCAATATACGACCATTTGATGGGTTTTCCAATGTTGACTGATCCTTTAGATGGCATGGTGGTGAACTTCTTGTCTTGTTCAGGGGATCAGTGGCTCCTATTACTTCTGCATACATTATTTAAATTTTTATAACAAATTGGATCTATACAGTTAATAATTAAAATTTTTTAAATTCTTTATATTTATAAATTATTTCTACAATTAAAGATACAAATTACATTTTTTCTTGCATAAAATACTGTGAGATTGAATAGTAGCAGCTTTTCAGAAGGTAGGCTGTCACAGACTTTTTAAAGCTCTGTTGTTCAGGAAGATATTTTAAATGTCTTGGTAATCTACTGTATAGTTTTGTTCCTGCATTATTACATACCTCCTTTAAATAAATGCTGTTCCAAAACACTAGCACATTGAGAATCACCCAGAAAGGTACAATTTATTGATTTCAAATTTCACATAATGAGATACTGACAGTTAAAGATTTCAGTAAACATATAGCATAGGACAAAGTTATAAACTACTAGTCTTCAATGTAATGAAGTGGGGAGCCAGCACGATAGTTCAGTGTGTTCGGTCAGAGGGTTAGCTGCCCTTTGCAGTAAAAAAATGAGTGAATGGATCAATGATGAATTTGAATGGGTGTCATGGGATGTCTTACTTGAACAAATGCAACGAACAATAATGAACAAAATGAGATAAAAAAGTGGGTATGTTCTCACAGTTGACAAGAAAGTGTAATAATGAATGTGGTACTATTGATTCAAGTCCTGCCCTCTATTCACCTTCATGGCTCTGGGGGCTTCTGGGATTTGTCATTGTCAACAATTTACAAATTAAGCCACAAATACAGAAGTGGAACTGAATATTCAGAACATGTTGATTATCTGGTAAAAACATCATCAGAACAAAAAACATAAAAAAGACTGAAGCATGTGAAAAAGAATTAAAAGATTACTTATTCTCGCTATCAACTGCCTATAAAGTGTAAAAGACAATTTAAAAGCTAATTATTTGAGGAGATTTCTATTCCAAACAAGAACATCTTCAAATTAAGCATATATACAGAAAAATATATTCTGGTACTGATGCAGGCATATTCCTGCTGGTTTTTCAGGAAGTAGTTCATTTTCCTGGCAATGAATTGTAATGTTTCCCTCAAATTAGAACATACTATTTATTTAGCAGTGGGGGAATTTTTCCTTAAGTACATTTTGAAAAACATACTACTACATAAATAACTAGTATGAAATTGACAGGACCTCACTTTAGAAGAAAGAAAATACAGCAGTAGTCGTACTTCTTCGCACAAATTAGAACATACTTCACACAACCAGCACACTTACGTTGCGTTGGGAAGCTTCTTAAGTACCTTTCGTGCTATATACCTCTATGTAAACAACGAGTAGAAAGCGGTCATGTAGTAACTTTGAAAGAGTGAAAAACCATATAGCAAGCAAATTCTCCCTCTGATGTAAGCCAAATAGAATTATGAAAGATAAAATTGTTATGTGGAGTATATGTACTAATGAGAAACAATAGCCTCTGAGCAACTATCTCTGAAGTAACTGTAAAGTATATGATCCCACTTCTGACACCAATTGTAAAAGAGTACAGTTAGGGAAGGGGATGGGGAGAGAAACCTCTGAAACCAATGTTAATGTATAAAATAACAGGGAAGGGGAAGAAGGTCGTTAAATATGCCTCGCAGAAGCAGTCTGCAGTAGGTCGAGCGGTTAGGATTTGATATTCAGCATCCAGGTCCGCCGTTAAATGACAAAACAGGAAATTAGGTACAATAACGAGAATATATTTCAATGTACAGTGTACAAGGGGCGCGCCTAGGGTCGGAAGTTACCAGGTTTAGGCCAGTCCAGGAGGTCGAACAATTAATTGAAACGGGCAATGGATGGGGAAGCGGTTCACGCTAACTTACGTTAGTGGCCAGGCCTTGAAAAGCAGAGCCAGAGGCTCTGCCTTCCAAAAAGACGTATGTTCTGCTCGAGGTCTGGATTACAAGAGAGAGAAGCAAGTGTGTTCTGCACTGCAGGACACTCCAGCGTCCGCACACGTGATCGGTACCCTGCACGTGCTATTGGTTAAAATAAATGGCTCGAATTCGCTAGCAGTTTCAGCAGAGGGCTCAGGGCGTCTCCTGTCAGCGACTTTAACTGGACAGAACTGCCGCGGTTTTGAAAGACAAGCGACTTGTGTCACGTAGGCATGGCGTAAGTTACTCGGGGAGAACACTTGTAAAGATTCCACGGGGCCTTTGAAATAAATTGCTTAAACCAATTCCCTAAAATATTCCTTGACTGGCAGCCATCTTGTACATTCCTTCACCCTTCCAGAGAAGTGGTGACAAACATTGCTTACAAACGGGTGTCGGTCACTCCCCGGAAAGACTATTTGCCGTAGTAAGGGCCTTAATATTATGGGAGGGATGTGTTGCAGTTGTTTTCATTTTTTTGTAACTGGGAGGGGACTTACATGTAGTCAAATTTACCAATTTGCAGGAGTTACGAAAATAGTAAAATATTAACTGTTCATATTTTGTACAGAAATACAATGTATTCTGTAATAATCGAAATCATCACTGTCCATATAATCAATTCTTAAGACAAACGTAGTTTAAATGATGCCATAAAGCTTCACAAGATAGGAATGAACTATTATGGTTTCTGTTAGTTTGAGGGAAAAATCTACTATTATAAAAAAAATACTTAATTCTATGGTAATCAAAATATTTGAGTAAAAAAGATAATAAACTGACTTACTACAGAACATTAACGCCTAGCTTGGGTTGCAACTGGGTTAAGTACATTTAAAGAAGGGTGGTAACAAATGCAAAATCTTAGGACATCCTCTGTGTGTTAGTCACAGGTAATGGATATAGAAAGTTCCACGGGCTACAACATATATGGACGAAACACTGGAATTAAGGATGAAATCAGGGACTGCCATATGGAATAAAATAAGCTTGTAAAACAAAGTTACAGGCATGGAGAACACACAGGCAAAACTCTACAAAATGTAATTAAAAAGTGTGTCCATAGTGACAAAACAACTAACAATATTCTCGTCCTATTCATAGAACTTCATATAAAGGAAGGGAAAGAATGCAGTGAGCTTATAATCAGATCATAAAACACGAAAAGATTCACACCAGAATGTGGTTCTGTGCGACAGAGGCGCACGCACAGTTTGTAAACAAACTTTGACTGACGGGAGAAGAGCACGTGGCTTGTCCGGCGGGGAAGTGTGACGTCGACAGACTTCGTTCTCTCAGAGGGTGATGGCGGGGGTATTATCTGTGGCGTTACGCACGTCTTGCGGGACTGGAAAGAGCGGGCAGGTAAGCATGAGGTACGAGGAACGGCGAGGGGCGAAGGGGAAGTGGCAGTGGCACTTTCAGCACTCGGCACAGCTGACGGTGTGTTCCGGCAGTATAATGCAAAGTACGCGTAAAAGCAGAGAAAGACAATGCTGGCTAACAGACGGTCAAACACCGGTAATGATCCACACAGAGCGACACCAAATTTGTACATGTAAAGATCCTAACAGTTATAGGACAAAACCAAATGCATAGCGGCACAGTAAGAAACATTTGAGACTCAGTTAAGATCGTTAGTACAATGCTTGCATTAATTCTTAAACAGATACTGGACGACAGAGTGCATTTCAGTGTTGATTTTCAGGAAACACGAAATTCAAAAATGTTCAAATGTGTGTGAAATCTTATGGGACTTAACTGCTAAGGTCATCAGTCCTGAAGCTTACACACTACTTAACCTAAATTATCCTAAGGACAAACACACACATCCATGCCCAAGAGAGGACTCGAACCTCCGCCGGGATCAGCCGCACGGTCCATGACTGCAACGCCCTAGACCGCTCGGCTAATCACACGCGGCACAAAATTCAGAAAACACTGAAGTAACAGGGTGAGCTACGAAAAAAATGGTGTGAACTACTGCAACATCGTACAGTAAAACTTTTATTCATTTGGGTGGAAGTCTCATGCTAAATAAATTTTCAGCAAAATAGCGCGTTACTGCGCTTGGGCGATGTCGTCACGTCATGGGTGCTAAACATCAACAAACCAGTGCTTATTTCAGCGGGAGCTTCAATCTTGTTACATCATGGGTGCGTTTGTTTCAATAAACAAACGGGTGTCTCTCATTTCCTAAACACACGGCAAGGCACTGTATCCAAATGGTAGCAGTGTCAACTTCCGTGCTCGCTCGTAACATCCTCACTTCGTCAATAAATTACTTCGTAAGATGTAGGGTGAATAAGAACGAAACTTGTGTTTGTCTGGGTGAACTCTCTATCTCGCTTGCCGCTCTACAGTGAGAGGGTAGCACACTCCTTCTCAACTTCAGGGACGCATTCAAATCTCCTCTATTGAGTAGATAACTCGGGTGCTTCATTTAGCAAGGATTTCCACGAAAATGCATATCGTAGTGGGCATGCTAAGGGTTTACAGAAGGTGGTATGGTGGTACTATACTTCGGAGGAGGCTCGGAAGTGCAAAGCGATACCAAGCTAAATAGCAGTGCACGGGAAGACACCCCATAATGGCCGGCTTTGTTATGGCAATGCATTTCCTTTTCGCGTCCCATCAGCTGGTGGTCGCTTGCTTCTAAACTCCCCTCGGAGTAGTCTGATCAGCGGGCATGAGAGTGAAAAACTCGCAATCATTTTTAATCTTAGGCAGCTTGAAAAAAAAAAACTGGGAAATAAAGGCTTCTAAAACGACAGGTGACTTAGCTCATCTGCAAAGCAGTGGAACAGTGGAGTATTAGTTGCAGAAGTTAGATGAAAATTCGAAGTATCACAATCTATTGAACAAGAAAAGACAAATAGAATGGACAACGCAAGGAGGAGATCCACATTCTAGGTTTGACAACAAAACGAAACATTCAACGACGTAGGCTTGTAAAAAGTAGCGTTGTAGAAAAACTTTAGTAGGGTAAACTTGATACATTCATTCGAAAGGCAAAACAAAATCATTGTCAATAAAGGAGATTTAAAAGTGAAATACAGTACAATACAAAAATTCGACAACAAAGCTAAATATGAGGCAAATAGCTTAATATCATAAAATAACAATTACTTAAACAGTAGATGGGAGAGGGTACCTTTAAACACTTAATACTCTCTGTACACGTTCACTCAAAACTTATACAATAAATGGCTTACAAATCAAATGAAGACTAAATTTATGACAGGCATGAAGAAGAATAGGGAGAGAAGTGGTAACGTTTGTGGGCGTGACTGACTTATCACAAGGCGAGGGCTGTGCCAGTCCTCGTGGTTGCGCAATGCAGTCTCTGCTTATAGTAAGCGTTCGCTGGGAACATAGATCGCAATTTAGAAGACTAAAAGAAACATTGTCTTAACTGGAAACTCGCTGCATGGTAAAGTGAATCGTCGTTAACGATTCTGCGCTGACCTCTGGGGTGGCAGAATAAAACAGATCATTTAACATCACATAAAACAACACACACAAGACCTTTTGTCTGCTCATCAATAACCTCAATAAAACAACCTCATACATCACTTCACATCAACAAAACTTCGCTGCCCTCTGGGGGATAACAGCCGGAAGTCATCTATCCTCTCCTATCAACTTACAGGGGTAGAACAGATCAATTCTGTTTCATCGTAACTTCGTGCATTGAGTTAATCAATCGAGGAACTATCACTTACCAAAAACAGAAAGCATGGGTAGAAAAAGAATAAGCGGTTGGGAAAGTGAATGCAGAGAGACAAGAGAGTAAAGAAAGAGAAGGTAGAAAAAGTTCATTCCTTTCGTTCTGCAATCCGACACGTCACACAACATCCTATTGGTTTCGGCAACACAAGTGCTAATCGTGTAATTCTGACTGTGTATACGCTTGGGGCCTAAAGTCGCCTAGTAGCAGTAGTAAACAACACATCACCAGGACCGTCAGAATCCAATGGTTTGTCGCTTTACATACAAGGCCTAAACGCTGATTTCATATCTGTGCCTGGTCTTCCAATAGAAACAAACTCCCATCAAAATAAAAAGATTTAGTGCATCAACGATTTGAGGAACCCTGCAGACGCGGTATGAAGGCACAGGGCGTTACAGAGCCCTTAATGCGCTCACGTCTGTGGAGAAAGGAGAAATAACGGTTCTAGGAAAGATGAAAGAAAAGAGAGTTGATCATGACACAAAAACGAAACGGAAGAAAATGCCATGAATAGCTGGGAGACTCTGTGGTTGCCTAAAACATTGTGCAAGCTGCACATCCTGGAGATTAATCGAAAGCTATAAAAAATCTTTAAAAACTCCTCATAAATTTATGGCAATACACATATTCAGTGGAAGTGTATTTTTAAACTAACATCTATCTAACATACACCTGATGGGCTTATCTAGGAATTCAGTATGCCTTTGTGAAGACTAGAATCTGGAACAGTACATATGTATAACAAAGAAGAATCTTAGTAGTGAAATTGTCCCATAGGTAATTAATGGATAAGTTCTTCTCTGGATAAATGGCTGCAAGGTCTCAGTGTACAACAACATTCACAGTAGAGAACAGACGGTGGCGGTGGCGATGCTGCGGCTGAGGGCCGTATGTATGCGGTACTCGTGTAACAGCGGCGTGGGCAGTGGGGCGGCTGGCTGCACGGTGCTGAAAGTACGTGGCCTGGGTGTTGATGGCAGGACCCAAACGGAGACGGCAGTGGGCAGCTGACTGGCGGCGGACGTGGAGTGGCAGGTGGCCGGTGGCAGTGGCAGGGAAGCCGCACCGACCGTTAATAGCTGGAGCCACAGCAGTGGCTCGGACGCATTGCGGTTTTCTTACATGTCATGGCGTCCAGCTCAGAGTTGGCAGGCGGCGACTGAGAAGCGAAACCGAAGCGGCTGCGACTGTCAAATGCGGCTGGAGCGGACACAGTGTGCACGTGTGCTGTGAAGCACAACCCAGTGGACCCAGCAAGCACGTGTAGGAGCGGCATGCTGCAGAGGCAGGCAGTGGACTTTGCCCCAGGCGCTGGTATGTGCGGATGTAGCATCTGGCGCGGCGTCACAGCTGGCTCAGTTGCAGCAGCCAGGCTCGGCTTGCAGCAGAGTAATAGCGACGATTTCTTACCGACCACAGAACGTCAAACATGAACCAGGATAATTGGCCACCCTGTGAACCGAACGTTGGGAATGAATCCCACTCATGACACCAAATGTAAAATATATATCCCGCCTCTGACACCAATTGTAAAAGAGTATAGTCGGGGAAGGGGATGGGGAGAGAAACTTCTGACAATCTATAAAAGTCAGGGAAAGGGGAAGACGGTTGTTAAATATGCTCATGGTGGCAGTGTGCAGTAGGTCGAGCGGTCGGGATTTGATAGTGGGCATCCAGGGCTGCCGTTAAATGACAAAACAGGAAATTAAGTACAATAATGAGAATATATTTCAATGTACGGTGTACAAGGGGCTCGCCTGGGATCGGAAGTTACCAGGTTTAGGCCAGTCTAGGTGGTCGAACAATTAATTGACATGGGCAACGGAAGGGTAAGCGGTTCATGTTGACTTATGTTGGTGGCTGGGCGTGAAAAGCAGAGCCAGAGGCCCTACCTTCCAAAAAGACGTATGTTCTGCTCGAGGTCTGGATTACAAGAGAGAGAAGCAAGTGTGTTCTGCACTGCAGGACACTCCAGCGTCCGCACACGTGATCGGTATCCTGCGCACGCTATTGGCTAAAATCAATGGCGTGACTTCGGTTTTGAAAGACAAGCGACTTGTGTCACGTAGGCACAGCTTAAGTTACTTGGGGAGAACAATTGTAAAGATTCCACTTGGCCTTTGAAATAAATTTCTTAAACCAATTCCCTAAAACATTCGTTGACTGGCTGTCATCCTGTACATAACCATGAAATGGTCAAAATCAGATATTTAAAGGTAATTTGACTTCAAATGAAATAACCTAACACTAACTTCCCCAGCAGCAGAGAAAAAGGTTTTAGTATGTGTTTTCGTTCTTGTTATGATTGTTACTTTATTGAAACTTCTATTTTAAGTTAATTATAAGTTGTATTTTTTCAGAACAAAAATTCTCTTATTAATTATTTTATTTAATTTCCCACAATAATGGCTGAAGTTTCAACCCTGAAACCACTTCCACAGTGCAGCCTTGGTCAAGCCACTAATTTTGAATGCCACTTAAAGACCTTCAATGCCACCCCTAACAAATTAAATCACATCACTGTTTACAGTATCGAAGATCAAGACCTGATACATCGGCGCAGTGGGCCAGCTGTCGATGATGACTTACAGATCTGTCTCCACCATGAAGCAAGAAAATACGAATTTCTGCAGAAGAGTTATTGCAATCCTTTCCATAGAAGGATCACACCACAGGGAAAGGTTTGCAAGTTATTCCTGTAGCAGCAGTGGATGAGCTAAACGAAATAACAAAAACGAAAATAAAGCCAAGCCAAAAGTTGTGCCCAAGATGCTAAAAAGAGTTAGGAATAAAAGCAATAGAACCAATGGCATCACACTCAGCTTCCAACAATTAAGGAGATTTAGATTTTAATGACGACTGCAGTGCAGCAAAAAAATTGGGTCGTCTTTTGGCCTCTCCCCTTTAAGTTTTCTTGGATAAGCTCTAGGGACAAGCAAAGCCATGCAGAGTGAGAATTTAACGAAGTACAGGGAACAATTGCAGATCAAATTTCGGCTGCTGGAAGGCTCAATTCACAATAATTTAAAGTTGTAAATGCAAGCACGCAAGGCTCAAACTGCAGCAACTACAATCAATTGCTGAATAAATTGAAGCACAAAATAACCTCACTGAAATTCCTAAACCAACAAAGCTTCAGATTTTCACACTTACTCCCAATATCTTGACCATAAAAACACTAGCAAGAGAATTCAAAGTTTCTGGACGAATTGTTAGGAATGCAAGTTAACTAAAAGCTGCAAATGGCACAGTAGCAACACCAGCAACGAAGTATGGAAGGCCAATTTCCGAAGCTGTGAACAAAAAGTTACGAATTTTTATGAAAATGATGAATATAGCCGACTTTGTCTAGGAAAGAAGGATTTTGTCTCAATTAGAAGTCAAACAGAAACACCTATTGTAAATGAAAGAGTTGTTTATTCAGTGTCAAAAAGAAAAAAGAAACACGCAGCAGGACATTGGGTTTTCTAAATTTTGTGAGTTGTGACCAAAATGGTGCATTACTGTTGTAGCAGTTGGAACACATTAAATATGTGTTTGCACAATCCACCAAAATGTGAAGCTAATGCTTAATGCAAGCCTTATTGACCTCTTCGAGAACACCACCTTGACGGAGCACTGTCCGTGCGGGTGGAGAGGCTTGCGTATCTGCGGGAAGCTGAGGGCTATGCCAAAGGTAGAGGACATACTTCCAGAAAGGCCTCATCCGATGGATCAGACTAAGAGTGTCCCACAACGTCCCCTCTTCCCTATCCACTCCTAGTCCTACCCTATTCCCTGACCCAACCCAAGGTGTGATGCGATCCGTGCTGAGGGGTGCATGGCACATGGGAAGATGTGTCACAAACAGAGCCTCAGGGATACCGGGCTACCTCCCTGAGTAATTAGCCTTACAACGCGCGGAGTATTCGTGGCGTGGACCTTGTAGATCCCCAGATCTCGTCGGACCAACACGGACACGACTACAAAAAATGAAAAAGAAACTGAGGGGCAAATTGAGACCTCAGATACCCAAACATCGGGGACTGAACCGATGGAAGGCACTTCCAATACTGAATCAGGGTCTAGACCTGAGCCAGAAACGGGAACTGTAACCGAGAAGCTGGACCAGATTAAGATTAAAGGCTTGTCTGGGGCCTGAAGCAGGAAGCTACTCAGGGAACAGAGGGAAAAGGAAGGAAAAGAATGGCTTCCAAAACACAAATGGAGGGAAGTAAAGGGACTAGAACCCAAGACCACCAGGAAAAAACTGTCTCAACTTGAAGGGGACACGCAGACCCCCATAACATCAAAGACAGGTAGTAAGCGGATAAGGGAGAAATCAAAGACTCCCTCCTCCCTGGATAAGCGAATCCAGAAAAAACCGAGGCAAGAAATAGGGAGACAGACCTATAGTGCTGCAGTCTCGGTTATCCAGGAAGGTTATACACTGGTGGCCATTACCTCGCAGCAAGAGGAACTAGTACAGATGGCCCTCTTTGAAAAGATTGGTGGGGGGACGCTGGCCCAGGTCCCAACTTCAGGAGGGTCTATTTAGATCGTGGTGCACTCATTTTTGTCTGTGAGGGGGTGCACACAGTAGAATGGCTCAAGGACAAGGTGCCCATGATATCGCCATGGGAAGATGCGAAGCTGCTGGTCAAGACGGCAGGGGAGCTTCTTAACACCGCAAAGATATCATTATGGGTACCCAAGATCCTTAAGGAAGTCTCTCCCACGACTCTGTTCGGGAGAATAGGGGCCCAGAACCCAAAATGGCTCAAATGGCTCTGAGCACTATGGGACTCAACTGCTGAGGTCATAAGTCCCCTAGAACTTAGAACTACTTAAACCTAACTAACCTAAGGACAACACACACATCCATGCCCGAGGCAGGATTCGAACCTGCGACCGTAGCGGTCGCGCGGTTCCAGACTGTAGCGCCAGAACCGCTCGGCCACCAGCCAGAACCCAAAAGTCCCGACAGAAGACTGGAGAGTGATTAACCAGAAGGTTGCTCCGGAAGGACGAACCCTGATGGTGGAGGTTGGTGAGAAGTCCCTGAAGGCGATGCGGGAGCAGGACCTGAAACTGTTTTCAGGGTACTCGCAGGTCACCGTCAGGGTTCTCAAAGACCTCAAAGATGGCAGTAAGACGGAGCCTGGAGGTGCTGCAGATTAATCTGAAGCACAGTAAAGTGGCCTCTGCTGCCCTGAGCCGCTGCCTGGGGAGACAGGAAGTGGATGTGGCCCTGATACAAGAACCCTATTTGTACAAAGGGGGCGTATCGGGCCTCGGAGACACTGGAGGTAAGTTGATCTATGCTAGAAATCTAAGAAACTCCAGAACATGCATCTATGTTAGAAACGGCATTTCTTTCATGCAGATGATGGATTTCTGCTCTAGGGACTTAATAACCGTCAAAATGCAGCAATGCGAGGAAGGTATCACGAGGGAAATTGTCTTGGCCTCAGCATACCTTCCTTATGAAAACAGTTCTCCCCTTCCCTTGGAGGTGAGGATACTGGTAGAGACTTGCCATCGGCAAGGTGACCAACTGCTGGTGGGGTGCGACGCCAGTGGCCACAACCTAGTGTGGGGCAGCAAGGACACAAACAGTAGAAGTGAGTACCTTCTTGAATTCCTCTTAGCTCTCACCTTAGAGGTCCTGAATAGGGGCAATGAACCTACATTCAGGAATAGCAGAAGGGAAGAAGTAATTGACATAACATTTGGTTCCATGACGATGGGTAGCTATGTCAAACAATGGCATGTGGTGTTGGAGCCATCCTCATTGGACCACACGTACATTAAATTCACGGTTGAAATGGGAATCAGGCAGACCATGACTTATAGAAGTCCCAGGAAAACAGACTGGGAGACATATAGGAGGGACCTTCACTTAGGCTTATCGGAAATTAAAACCACGATAAGGAAGCCAGTAGAATTTGAGGAAGTAGCAGAGGCTGTTACCTCTGCCATAGTGACCTCATATCAGGACAACTGCACAATCACCAGGAAGTGCACAAATAGGAGTGTTCCTTGGTGGAATAACAAATTGAAAACGCCAAGAAAACAGGTATGGAGACTGTTTAATATTTGCGAGACGCAAAGGCCAATTGGCTAAATATCGTGAGGCCCTTGTCAGTTACAATCTTGCAATAAGACAAGCAAAGGAGGCATCTTGGAAGGCATTCTATGAGGAAGTGGAAGGCATGGCTGCACAAGCCAGACTTCACAAGATTCTCACTAGAGTACCAACTAATCCAGGAGGTACGTTGAGGAAGGAGGATGGGGAATACACAAAGACTGCACGAGACGCTGGAATTGTTCCTCAAAACTCACTTTCCTCGATATGCTCTGTCGGATAACACAGACCAGTATGTGACCCCAGAGAGACAACGGTTCTCAGAGACTCGAAGAGAGGACTGGGAATCGGCCAAGGAGTGTGTGAACTTCAACAAAATCCAGTGGGTGGTGGGAACATTCCAGCCGTTCAAGTCACCTGGCCCAGATGGGATTTTTCCAGCTCTCCTGCAACAGGCAGGAGGAAAGCTTATAAGAATCCTATGCAGGCTATTTAGGGTTAGCTTAGCAGTAGGAATCATTCCCAATGTTTGGAGGGCAGTGAAGGTTGTCTTTACTCCAAAGCCAGGGAGAATTGATCATACCAATTCCAAGTATATGAGACCAATCAGTCTGTCCTCCTTCATTCTCAAAACATTGGAAAAACTGGTTCATGTATACGTTTGGGAGAGGAGGCTATGTAGGGTCCCTCTACACCTGGACCAACATGTATACCAACCAGGTAAATCATGTGAAACAGCTCTCCACTAACTCGTCGGTAAGGTGGAAAAAGCACTTCACTTCCAAGAAATAGCCCTCTGCATCTTCCTGGATATCGAGGGGGCCTTTAGTAATACGACCTTCGATTCCATGGTAAGGGCAGCAGAGGTGCATGACCTGGGGACCACTATATGTAGGTGGACCAGAGCCATGCTTAGTGGAAGGAAGGTAGAGGCTACCATGATGAATGAAAAGATGGTAATTAAGACCGCTAGAGGCTGCCCATAAGGAGGAGTTTTGTCTCCTCTATTGTGGAATCTAGTGGTGAACGAACTCATTGAGGAACTAAATTCCAGACAATGCTTCTGTCAAGGATACGCAGATGACGTTCGTAGCAATACTTGGCAAATTCACCGACACAGTCAGGAATATGGCACAAGGATGGTTGGACATTGTGCAAAAATGGTGCATGAAACAGGATCAGAGAGTTAATCCTAAGAAGACTGTTGTGGTGCCATTTACGAAGAGACGTATTCAGCATGCAAGTTGGAATCTAAAGCTCTTCGATGAAACTCTACTTGTGAAGGGGACAGTGAAATATCTAGAGGTAACCTTGCATGAGAAGCTAACTTGGACCCCTCATATTAAAAGTATCTGCTCCAAGGCAAAAAGCACTTTAGTGAGTACTAGAAGGGCTTGTGGCAAAAACTGGGGCCTAAGCCCCAGAGGTATGCACTGGATATACACCACAGTGGTTAGACCTAGAATTTCCCATGTGGCCGTAGTGTGGTGAAGAAGGTAGAACTGTGGGTTGCTGCTGAAGAGCTTGCTAAGGTGCAGAGATTGGCCTGCTTAGCCATAACGGGCGGAATTAGCAGCATACCAACCGCTGGAATGGAAGCCATGCTGGATATACCTCCACTTCACCTTTGGGTTAAGATGGAGGCAGCAGCTGGGACATACAGACTTAAAACTGGCCAAAACTGGGTCTCATTTGCATATCCAGAATCACACACTAACATAGTGAGTGAGATAAATTTAGGTATGGCTGGGGAAATGCCCACTGATTATATAATAACTCCGAACTGCTTCGACAAGCCTTACAACATAATAATTGGAAGCAAGGAGCAGTGGGAGAAAACAGTTCGACACCGTACGGGGGAAATCGTTTGATTCACCGATGGGTCGAAAAAAGATCAAGGCATTGGGGCAGGGTTGTACGGTGTTCAGCCAAGACTGGAGAGCATTATCTCTCTAGGGAAACTGGCCTCTGTATTCCAAGCCGAAATTACTGCAATCAGGGCATGTGTGGCGGAGAATATGAGTAGGTGCTACCTTGACCGTAAAATCTACATCTATTCAGACAGCCAGGCATCCCTGAAATCATTGGCAGCTCCTGCAACAAGACCTAAGATTGTTGCAGATTGCCACTGGGCTCTGGTGGAGCTAGGGGGAAGCAATAGGGTGTACCTAGTGTGGGTCCCTGGCCATTCAGGGATCTGTGGCAATGAACAAGTCGATAGATTGGCTATGATGGGAGCAACAACTCCATTTATTGGACCGGAACCTGTCTTGACAATCACCAAGGCTATGATCAAATTAGAACTACAGAACTGGCTTAGGAAACAGACATAGGATATTGGACCAAGGTCCATAAACAAAAACATAGTAAGGTAATGATGCCCAAGCCATGTTTTAAAAGAAGCTCTGTAATCCTGGGATTGAACAGGAAAGAGATCAGACTCATGACTGGACTGATGACCAGTCATGGGAATTTCAAAAAACACCTACACACAATGAGTATAATGGAAGAGGACCCTAAATGTAGGATCTGTGGTGAGGGTGAAGAAACTGCATTACACCCCCTAATCTTTGAATGCATGGCATTGGAGAGTAAAAGATACGGAATCTTCGGGACAACTAGACCTGAAGAAATTGTGTCTAACAAAAAACTGCTAGAGGGACTCCTTGCACTATTTAAGGGCACTGATTAGCTTTACTAGATATACAGGGAGCGATACCACACAATAAACCTTGTTTTGATTTGGGCAGTGTCGGGTTGGATCTAAGCTGTTTAAGCTCTCCTGTTAGAATAAAATCAAATCAAATCAAGCCTTATTGACATTGACTACAAAGCCCTTCTTGCCAGGATTGTCTACCGTTGAGATTTGCATGCTTCAACAGTGTGAAAACCGCCCAGATAGAATTGAATTAGAGAAATATTTAACAGAAGTGTTTAAAAACTCTGATTTGGATGATGTGATTGAATTCAGACAATGGGCCGACACTGATTGTGATACACTAGAGACAAAGCAGCTTGCTTTTGAAGGATTTAGTGAAAATATGATTGCCAAAATTTTGAAGCTTTTTAGATGTGACTGCATTGTGAAACACCAGGCTTGTCATTTGTAGAACAAACCAGTGCTCTGTTTCAAGTGCCATCGGTTTGGAAACACCACTCTTGGATGCAGGGGGAAAGGCCACTTATGGCAAATATGACAACGTTATCCACGAAGGAGTCAGATGTTCGTCTCCTCCAAAGTGCGTGAATTACTCTAGGACTCACCCTGTTTGGAATAGGGACTGCTGTGTCTTCCTTGAAGAATGGAAGGTGCAGAAGGTTAAAACCACATGACAGATCCCCTCTGGTGAGGCCAAGAAGAGTTGTAAGACCCTTCGCCACTTCTTTTGTGTCAGTTGTTAAACAGTCAGTACAGAAAACTGATGCTGCTACATGTATGGAGGTAGCTTGTGTTAGCACTAATACCTGTGTTTGTCAGTGTCTTGTGCTGCTGCATTTACTTCACAGCCTACACTTTCTCCCAAAACGTCAGAAACGTCTGTAGTCGCAAACGTTGTGTAGCTCCATGCTCCCCCTAAACTTCAGTCTGGTCCACTGCCCAGTGCTGCTACTATTACTGCTACGGTCGTGGCTCCAAAGCCTACTAATGGAGACAGGAAGTAAATAGTCCAATGATGTCGATGTCATACTATCTGATGTCTCTCTTGACTCTTCAGTAGAGCTAATGGAGCTTGATATCGGACTGGGGCGATCATCTCACCCCAAGACTGAGCCCCCACCCATTATGGGCACCCTTCCCCGGCCGAAAGACATGGTGAACGTGCAACCCCCTTCACAGATGGCTGCCATCTTACAGTAGAACAGTAATGGGATCAGAACACATGTAGAGAAACCGAAATTCCTAATGCAGGAACGCCCCTTGTGCCTGTGTTTACAAGAAACACATTGTAAAGTTACTGAAACCCCTGTGCTATGGGACTATGCCCTTCGCTGAAAGGATGACCTGACTGGGGACAGAGCCAAGAGAGGGGTTGCTGCGTTTATTAATATCGCACATCACTCCTCTGCTCTTCCCCTGGCTACTGATCTGCAAAATTCATGGGTGTTAAAGGATCGCTGTTTGCTCGCTACATCTGCTAGATGGAATAGATTCTGAAGTGCTCATAGATCTCGTGGAACAACTCCCACGACCATTTCTATTACTGGGAGATTTCAGTGCCCATCATGTCTTGTGGGGCTCGACGTCTACTTGCCCTTGTGATCGGGTTTCGGAGAGCCTCATGACGTGAGGTTAGCTTTAATAGCCATGAACAAAGCGATTGTAATTTTAGTTCTGCTGCAGATTGCTGACCACTGCTTTCTTGGATAGATTACACATCATGAGGATGAGGTTAGCTTAGGACATGAGTATAAATTCGGGACTACAAAAAGCGTCTCCTGCTGCCGTTCAGTCGTTGGGCACTTGAACTTAGCTGTCGACAGATCATCTCGCGTTTCTGACATACCATGCGGCGGCCACTTACAACATTGCTCTGTGTTACCCATTAACAGCATTTGTCAAGGACTTGCCATTTACGTTTGGTGTGTTACCTATGACCGAGCAGTAGCTGGTGGCTGATGTAGTAACACCATAGCGGAAAGTGACAGATGTAACTGTCAAGCAATTTTAAATTGACTATAGTAGATCCACTGATGAAAGCACGACAGTGTTTATTATTTCGTTTTTGAATTATCATTGGAGGATGATTGTAGTATATCGATTGTTAAAATGTATTGTTTCTACTACCTGTTAGTAACATGTGAGCAAATCTGGGTAACTACTGTTGTAGTTTTAGCGTTTGGAAGGAAAAAGGCCTTAGCCATAAGACTATAAAGCATACTAAATCGCAAGAAGTAACACCATTCAAAGCAGAAATATGTAGGCCCTAGTCATTCCATGACAAGATATGATATGATGTGCTAAGTTGAATTCTAATTTTGTCAAAAGCTGCCAACATGAAGTTCTCCGTTAAATGCGAGAAAATGCGGAAAACGGATATGAACTAAAATGAAGTAGAATAGTAATAATATTCGCATTTAAATCGAGCAGTTCACACACAGATTCATAGGCAGGAAGAAATGCCAACAGAACACTGTTTGACAAAACCAGTTTCTGTTCTATATGAAACAAAAGCAAAATGGCATCATATTATGGATGCAAGCAGAAATAAAACACAGTACAAGCAACATATTCATGATTCATTTCGAAGATTACAATACACAAGGAGCACAATGCAGTGAAACTAGCTTCTGTGTCATGTCATGTCAGTTAAGAGTTACCTTTTGACATGTACTAAGGGGCAATTATTAACACTTGATAATGGCCACACAGTCGAAATTGCAAAATTAGGTTTTACTGATTAATAATTTTACAGTCAAACGGCACCCATGACCTCTTTTACAAAATTTTACATGACTGAACCTCAGCTACGTAAAATTAATCTTACTGTTAGTCTTTGATTGAGATTTCTTGAATTCTAGTATATTACTTTGAAAGGTCACAAAAGCCTTTCATGTAAATTAATGATGGAGTTGGGGAGAAAGGAAAGGGATTACTGGTGTAAGCTGCACAGGAACATTATGTGGAATCAGTGGCAATGAGTAAAAATGTGTACCAGACTGGGGATGAGCCTGGCATCTCGTGCTTACTAAGCAGGTATGTTAACCACTGCGCCATCCGGGACACAGTATTACTGCAACTGCGCAGACTATCTCGGCATGACTCACGGCCAATGTACATTCCCACCAAGCACCACCTGTCCCCAATCCCTGTCCATTTCTTCCATACTCGTCACTCTGAGTTTCCTGCAAGAGATTGGACGTACTTGAGCATCTGTACTGGAAAAGCTGAATCCATTGCCCATCTAGGCGAATCAATTATATTAATGCACAGTGTCCGTTTTTTCAGACATATCGGAAAGAACAGGCACCGCACATTCATACAAAAATGTTTCAGTTTCCAGGCATGCACATACGTACTAAACGACAAGGCCCACCCATAAAGTATAGTTCAAGAATATTATCATCTAAATTCCGTATTTCAAATGAATAATACGGATTTTCATGCCAAATTTTGTCATATTCATAGTTCACTGCCAAGCTGCCAGCAGCTCTATTGTCGTTCTCTGGGTCTTGCACTTCTGATATTGTGGTGTGCCACTGGGAGCGCTGTAGTCGTTCTTGAGGTCTTGCGCTTCTGATATTGTGGTTTCTCTCTATCTCTGTCTCTCTTTTGTCCATTTTCTGTTATTTGTTTAATGTACTCCAGTCCTGGTCTTCCTCTGTAATTTCTGCCTTCTACTGCTGCTTCAAGTATTCTTTTTGGTAGACTGTCATGTCGGAATATATGACCTATCAGCTAAGACCTTCTTCTTCTTAGGTGTTTCATGAATCATCTTTTCTCTCTTGCTCTAATGAAATCTTCCTCGTTTTGATCATTTCTCTCCAGCTGATTTTAATCCTTCTTCTGTCGCATCATGTTTCAAATGCAGCAAGTCTCCTCTCCTCTGTCACTCCTATCGTCCAAGCTCTACTGCCGTGTGTTACAATGCTCCAATAACTGTTTCCTCATGTCAAGGCTACTTTCTTTGTAGTGAAAATGTTTTTCTTCTCATTAAAACATCTTTCACCTGGTAGTTCTGCATACTATAACCTTGTAGCTTCTTCCATCATCCGTGAGTTTACTTCCTAGATAATTAAAGTTGTTCACTTAGTAATCTGTTTCATTTTTCAACTTTACTGCTGTCTTGCTTTTTTTATTTATACTGCAGACTAGAACTTCTGTTTTATGTGTGCTTATTCATATGGAATTCCTCCTCCATTATTCTATCCACTGGGTTCAGGATTTTTTGCATGTCTCCTTTACTTTCTACAGTTAGTGCTGTATAACAGACAAATCTCAGTATGTCTACCTTATCACCACGAATTGTTACTCTTATGTTTACTTCTCTCAACCTGTCGATAACCTTTTGTATGTTCAGATTAAATAAGTATGGGGCTAAGGACAAACCTTGCCGTACCCCATTTTGAATGCTAGCTGATTCTTCTTTATTACCACAGTGAACTACTCCGATTTCAGGAATATTTGCACGATTATGCAAACAAAACTGAATTCCTCATTCATTTGATGTATTATTTATAATTGTAAGTTGACAGTAACATATGCTACAAAGACTTACAACCCCGATATTCATTCTTAAACACTCAGTCCCAAGATGCTTACTGCGATTACCGTGACGACTTTTTGTCTGTTTTGTTGGAGCATTGAATTAATTATGTGTCTAGTGCCCTTGATCAGTGAGCTTTTCAAATTTGTTGTAGCGCATTTGTGTGAAATTGAATGATAATCGTTAAAATTAATTTCCGTCGCTTTTTTATCCAAAATATGTTATATCCACTTGAGAGGCGGTAGTCTGTAGCAGACCTGGGCTGTTGGATAATAGAAGAGGCGAAAACAGCCAGCCTTAAATTGGATTTTCACATAATATGTTAACATGTTTTCGTACCGTTAATAATCGACAGCCACCTGTGTTAAGTTGACTGTAGGTAATTAACAAACGATGTTGATCAAGAGACAAAATAATTTGCAAATTATTTTATAGCAATTTTCGTTTTTAAGTTACTTAACAATAATATGAAAACAGAGACATCAGAAGTTGAGTGTGAGAAACAGTAAGTTAGAAGCTGCGCCGGAACTTCCGATACTTGCATTGCGAAGTGACAAAAAAGAAATGTTGGCCAACCTGTGAACACAAGCAAATGTAAACAGTAAACTGAGCTGATATGAGGCTTGGCGCAGATATGATGAGGATAGGGAATCTTGCCTTTAAGCATTTTCGGAATGTGCTGTTTCCACGGTAAAATTTGTTTGTTTTATACAAGAAAAAAATTGTACATTCGTAGTTTTAGTCCTAGAACACAAAGTCACTCCCACCGGAAGTGAAATAAAGCTTTTTAAATTGAGTTACTCAGATACTTAAGTGAAATATTGATGTTAAATACTTTCCGTGCATTTTCTGCCCGTTAATGGTAACGGCGTGGCCTGCTGCTGCAAGTATGCACAACAGACAATGCTGTCTCATTCATGTAACGCTGTAAGCATGTGAAAGGCAGTAATCTGTAGTAGGTGTGGGCTACTGGATAATAGAAGAGCAGAGAACAGCCAGCCGTTATCGCAGTGTATTGACGGTCTTAATGTACTATTAAATCAGAGAGATGCCATTGAAACTGATGGCCCTATTCGTGAAAACCCACAGGTGTATGCCGTTGCAGGATTTGTGTACGATTAGTTATTTATTAATATTTGATGTGAAAAAGTTCCGGTCCTTGCTTTTTGTAATGTTGGGTGTTTCGCAGTTTATGTTGTGAATGGAGTGTCACTACTAAGGGCAGCAAAAGTCACGATGCATAAGAACTTATTGGTCATGTAAAGTCCGTTTAATTCTGGAGCTTTCCATAATTAGTCTGTTAGAGTAACAGCAGCACTTGTTCATGGAAGTAAGCACCATACTCCAGTCCTCAATGGACCTGCCAGAAACGAGTATACGATACAATAAACAGTATCTCCCGCCATGCACTTTACAGTTGTTTGCTTAGTAGGCCTATGGATTCAGGTATATACATTAGAATTAATGCCAATTATTCACTAGACATAACATAAACTTAAAAAAAAAACGGTAAAATGTACCAGTTGTGTTCTATCGATGACAATGGTCTCTAATGAGCAATAAAAGAATTTGTGTACAAAATGAGAGACTGTAAACTAGTTAGTTTTCACAAATAGTTCAGGCCAAGCCAAGTCATAAATTTCAACAATCCAGGACTACAATCAGTTGAAGATTTTAATAAATCACTACTCGTTACATAACTTGCTACCAAAACATGAAATGTGGGTTGTTTATTAGCTTAGGTGATTGTAGTATTGTTAGCTTTTTCTGGTAAAAATGGTAAGTGTACACACTGGCAAGGAATGTGTCCATGTTACTCCCACTGCACATGGCAGGTGCAATTAACAGAACTATGTTATTGATAAGATTTGTGAAGTCATATTGTGTTTCATATCCCTCACCACAAAGGAGAATCTTCAGGAATGTGAAGTGTGTTAAATTATTTGTTAATTGACAGGAGCAGCAACTGTAGGCTACTTATATAAAGTATAGTAACAACAAATTTTGATTAGTGCTTATCTATTTATGATGATGGAAATGATTTAGTTTCCTATGTAATAGCAGAAAGAGTGCCTTTGGAAAACAACCTCTGTTCTTTTTTGTACTGAAGGTACTCATCTACTGTTTTTATGTGATACTTCAAACTGACAATTTTTGTAAGTTTATACAGAACACTATCGGCTCTCTGTGCAGGCCTACTAGTGAAGCCATGTTGTTGTTTTGAAGGTACAGGTTCAATCCTCGCTTGCTCCTGGGATTATTTCTGGCACTTATCCCTCTTGTAATGATTTCTGTATGTGAAGAAAGGTGAATTTAAACTCTGTGTTTAACTGTAGGTATACACCCTCCCCCCCCCCCCACCCTCCCCCCTTTCATCCATTAATTGTTTGTCAAGTCAGCTTGAAGGTTGGAGCAAGACAAAGGCATGCCACCTCAAATAGGACCAAGGCTGTTGGTCTAACCAGCTTTCAGTTTTAGGACAGCTTTTAAATTTTTTTTTTTTTTTTTTTTTTTTTTTTCTGAAGAAATCAGTGAGGTAAATGGACCAGGTGGAGACATTAAAATGTTGGTTTTGTTGATTCAGTGCCAAGAGAATTAAGAAAACAAGTGATGAAATGTTAAATGACAAAATTGAATCTAGGGAAGAATGAACTAAATAGATGTTTGAGGGAAGGAAAGGGGGTGGGGAAGGGGGGAGGGAGGAGAATTCTAGGGCTGTGGACAATAAAATGCACAGGTCTGAGGGAGAAACATGATGATATAGATATAACTGACTTTTATCCTAAAATTGGAGAGATACATAGGGGCCTAGTGTAACCATGCACAATGGTGATAGTAACAGTAAAAGTTTCTCAGTCCTACTATAGTTCCTCTGTTTTCGGCACTGATCAGGAGACGTGTGCTGTCTCCCAAATGCTATTGAGAATTACTTAGCAGGGAGAATCATAACCCAGCAATAGTGTAAAGTAATTGTAAGTCAAGGGACATATTTTCCCCATATTCTAGCGGTCCCCCAACAATTGATTACTTGATTCTTCATAGAATGAAACTTTCGCTCTACAGCAGAGTATGCGCTGACATGGAACTTTGCTGACAGATTGAAACTGTGTGCTTGACTGAGACTCGAACTCGGGACCTTTGCCTTCATGTGCAAGTGCTCCCCCATCTGAGCTACCCAAGCACGACTCGACCATTCTCACAGCTTTAATTCCACCAGTACCTCATCTCCTACTTTCCAAACTTCACAGAAGCTCTTCTGTGAACCTTGCAGAACTAGCACTCCTGGAAGAAAGGATATTGAGGAGACATGGCTTAGCCACAGCCAGGGAGATGGTTCCAGAATGAAACTTTCACTTTGCAGTGGAATGTGTATTGATATGAAACTTCCTGGCAGATTAAAACTGTGTGCCAGACCGAAACTTTAACTGGGGACCTTTGCCTTCATGGGCAAGAGCTACACCATCTGAACTACCCAAGCATGACTCAGAGTTCACTTCTTGGTCCGGCACACAGTTTTAATCTGCCAGGAAGTTTGATTCTTCATGTTTTACGCTGCAGGCTTGCTGTCCTCTGCACAGGAGGCAACAGCTGTATACAAAGAAACTGAAGCAACAGGTAGTAATCCATCAACGAAGAGTGCACTTGTCTTGTGTAATAGGCAGCAAGTTAACAGCTACAGTTGAGATGAATGTTTATACCTTCCACAGAGAACTTTCAACAACTGTCTTATAGATGTAGTCAGCTCGTGCTTTGATTGACAATGTGCAAGATGAAAGGGGATGATAATGAAGGTGATGCAGCCTGCAGAAAAATGATGAAATGAATAGTGCTGAGGGATTTTTGCTGTATCGCTTTTATTTATTTATTTATTTATTTATTCATTCATTTATTCAAATCCAGGGATTGTCGCTCAATTCTTATTTATTTATGTTCATTCTACAGGCATCACACAATATGTTGATTGTTATGGTAATACACTCATGTTCAGAAAAAAGGAGAACACCCTGAACGACTCAAGATAGGATGTACATATTCACAGGACATGCACATTGGTATATTCTGCAAGAATGATTAGCATTTGAACAATGTCAGCCTGCAGGTTCAACGTCAATAACAGTATTGCGGTGCAACACCACCTACCAATGAAATGTGCCTGTAGCTCACATTGCTATGAACCACTGTGACTCGAGCAGACGTACAGGATGTCTCGCAGACAAATGCATGAACCGTAGCATCAGATCAGTGAGTTTAAAAGAGGGCACATTATTGACATGTGAAAAAGTGACGCATCCATCTGGGAAAATGCTGCTTGTGTGGGGCAAAGTTTTTCGACAGTGAAACGGGTGTGTGCAGAATGGTTCATGGAAGGTCGTAGAACATGGTGAGATTGATCAGGTTGCACCACCCTGATCATCCCCAGAGAAGACCGACACCTTATCCAAATGGCACTGCAGGACAGATCGTCATCCTCCTTGGCTCTGGTGCAATAGTGGAACAGTGTCTATTCACACAAGGCAAACAGTGACAGCTATTGGGTACAACTGCAAATCGCAGTTGGTGTGGTCCAGCACACCGTAATCTGTGTGACCTACATTAATGACATCCTGCAACCTGTAGCCACACCCTTTCTGCACAACTCCCCTAGACATCATTTTTCGCAATGTCAGTGCACAACCACATGTTGGTGCATGAACATTTGCCTTCTTGGTGACACAGGATGTCAGCCTTTTGCCAATGGTTGCCAATTGAAAAAGTGTGGGGATATGGTGAAATGACTGGTCCAACACTGACCCAATGTCATCCACCACAGGTGAACTTTGGAACCAGGTGAATGCAGCATGGATGGCTATACCACAGGACACCATTCGGGCCTTAAAGTGTCGATGCCATCAAGCAGGGACAAGTTATCACGGCCCATGGTGGACCCTGTGCCTACTAGGCAACAGGACACGTGCTGAACCGAAGTGCGAAGTGACTGGAGTGCTAATCTTTTCTGCATAACATACTAATGTACATGTCCTGTGAATATGAACATCATATCTCTAGTCATTCAACGTGTTCTGTTTCTTTCTGAACATGATTGTGCGATGAAATTCAGTAAATCAAAATATACATACAGAATAGATAAATATACTTTCTGAGTGTAGGACAGGTGGTTGGCTGTGGCCTTGCTGAAGGAACCATCCCGTCATTTGCCTGAATTGATTTAAGAAAACCTAAATCAGGCTAGCCAGACAGAGCAAAATCCATCCACCTGAGTATGAGGTTAATACCTTAACAGCTACATTGCCTCATTTGGTTGGTTTCTATTGGACCATGAATATAGTGCTATGCCCCCTCCACTAGCTCGAGTCAGTTCGGAGAATTGACTCCAGGGCTCTAAACATGCAGCTTTTCTCTGTGCTTACCATTTCCTTCACTCATTCCACCTGAAAAACTGAGCCAGTGTGATGAGTGGTACTATGGTTCTCTATACTAAATGATTGTCAGTAACGAGATGAGTGAGATGTTAAATTCTGGAGAATCTCAAGACATTATTACTGCACACATTAGATGTACACATGATTTTGATGTAAAGGCATTAAACTGTGGTTAGTGTTGAAGTTATTTTGTTGTTGTTAACAACTACTCTGAGTGCTCTAAGCAATCTTTAATCATGTAGTACAAATTATTTATAAAGAATGTTTAGCTGCCTTTTCGGTAACCTTTTTCATTTTATGCAGCAAATTATTACACACTTTTTTTCCCTGATAGAAAATGTTTTGATTTTTTTTTGTTTGTTTTTTTCTTGGTAAATGTAAGATCAAACTAGCTCTTGTTCCATGATTATGTATAGAGCTATTAGTGAAATACGTAGTAATATTTCCCTGCTCTGCCCAAGAGATTGGTAGATGTACTCACTTGGTGCAGTAAGGATACACAGTTTATTAAACAGTTATTTACAATGAGCCTGAACCTGTAGTTATTATTCTTACAGCCCTTTTCTGCATTTTAAAAATGTGTGCAGTTTAAAGATGTTTTGTGGCTTCAATCACTAGAAAAGTATCCCATAGCCATGATTTCACATACGAATATCGTGTAACCACAGGACATTGACTTACAAATTGATGGTAAAACCCTAAGATGACGATGTTCTTTTTACCAATATCTTTGTGTGAAGCTTCCATATTAATTGGCAATCAATGCTCATTCCTGAAAATGCACAATGTATAGATTTATCGACTGTGCCAAATACGACAGTTATTTTCCCTGTTTGTGCTGAAGTGCATAATGTTTTTCTTTAGTCATTGTACAGTTATTACATGCTGCTTAACTGTAAACATCCTTGAGAGTTGCATTCTCCAATAGAAGTTCTGATGTTTTGTCGGTGACTTTAATGTTACTGTCCTCAGTGAAGAGAACTTTTTCTCCATGTCTTACACTGTCTGGAAAGTCATTGATACACTTTAAGAACAGGATTGGACCACACACACTACCCTGGGGAACATCTATGTTGATGTTTCTTGTCTGACAATTGTTGTACTAAAAAGTTTATCATCAGCTTATGTGTAAACTGTCTCTACTCTTTTGCAAGAAAGACTGGAACCATTATTTTGCTGTTCCTCTTATACCTAGTGCTTCAAGCTTGTTTAGCAGTATTTAATAGTAAACAGTGGCAAAAGCCTTGGACAAGTCGAGTAATGGGCATGTAACACAGTAATCTTTGTCAAGAACTTAAAAGTAAAACTTTTGTGAACTGTAACATACAATATTGTACTTCTCCCACATCAGAAAGAAAAACTGTGCTTCATTGAAAAGGTTTCATGTATCATGTAACTCATTGGCTATCTTTCATGATTGATTCAGTTATTTTTGAGCATGCAGACAGTAATGCAGCTGGTCTGTAATTTTCAGTTCTCTCTGTATTACCATTCTTCAGTAAGGGCACAATTCAACCATGCTTTATGTATTCTTGAAATAAACCCAAATTAAAGGACTCATGTATTATGTTTGTTAATTGGGCTTGTATGCTGTCTGTGCACACCTTCAGCGCAGAGACTAGAATGGCTCCTGAATTATTTTTTAATTTCTGTATTGTCTTCCTAATTACAAGCTCTTTTGTGGGAAACATACCTGTGGAATGAATTTTTCACACTGAAGCAGAGTGTGCGCTGATACAAAACTTCTTTGCAGATTAAAACTTTATGCTGAACACAGGATCTCTGCCTTTCGCAGGCAAGTGTTTTACTGACTAAGTTACCCAAGCATTACTTGTGACCCATTCTCACAGCCTTACTTTCACCAGTACCTCATCTTGTACTTTCCAAACTTTGCAGATGTTCTCCTGCACAACATGTGGAACTAGTGCTCCTGGGAGAAAGGCTATTGTGGAGACTTTGCTTAGCCCCAGCCTGGAGAATGTTTCCAAAACGAATTCTTCACCCTGCAGCAGTGTGTGCACTGATATGAAACTTTCTTGCAGATTAAAAAGGTGTGCTGGACCAGGCTCAAGCTCTCGGACCTTTGTCTTTTATGGGCATGTGCTCTAACAACTGAGCCAACCAAGCATGACTCGGAAACATCTCATCAAAAATTAATTTAAACAATGTGCACAATTTAGAGATTAGAGCAGTTACATTGGTTTCCATGTACATTTCATCCCAGATGTGTTTACCAGTGCCGTAGAACAAATGTGTACTTTATATCCTGAGAAGAACCTTTTTTTTTTTTTTTTTAAAAAAAAAGCCATAATGAGATTTTTCACTCTGCAGCAGAGTGTGCACTGATATGAAACTTCCTGGCAGATTAAAACTGTTTGCCAGACCGAGACTCAAACTTGAGACCTTTGCCTTTGGTGGGCAAGCACTCTACCAACTGAGCTACCCAAGCACAACTCACGACCCTTCCACAGCTTTCCTTCTGCCAGTACCTCGTCTCCTACCTTCCAAACTTCACAGAAGCTCTCTTGCAAAATGTGCAGGACTAGCACTCCTGGAAGAAAGTTGGTAGAACACTTGGCCACGAAAGGCAAATGTCCCGAGTTCGCGTCTCAATCTGACACCCCCCCAGGGGATCCACAACTCTTTTGTGGATACGTGCGTAGCGAGCACGGGACCCCGAGCTGATGTGGCCTTCCTTCCTTTCCGGGCTGCATACCTTCCCTTTCCGCATCCTTCCCCATCCCCCATCTTCGCCCCCCCCCCCCCCCCCCCCCCACCTCTGGCTCTTTCCTTCCCTTTCTCCCCCTCTGGGAGTATGGTTTGTGTCTACGTCCGGAGACGGACACTTGTAAATGTACCACATTCTTCGCCTTCCTTGCTTGTAAGTCTTCATCCTTCCTTTGTCCTTCTCTTTTCCTTACCTCTTCTCTTTACCCTTTTCTCCGCTGCGGCGTTTGAGACCTCTCTTCTTTCCTTTCCCTTTGTCTTTCTTCCTCCCTGTGCGTGTCTGAAGGCCGACCCACGCACTTCCATGCGTAGCCAGTGATGGGGTAACGCGTAATTCCACGCCCCGGGTAGACAGGTAGGACACGTACGTACCCCCTGGTATCGGCCAGGCCCAGGGAGGGGTGATTACCCGAGCTGATACCTTCCGAAAGTGCCGATTGGTCCCTCCGTCCGTTTGTCGGGAGGTGTGACCTGAGGTGTGAACAATCACCTAAGGCGGGAGTGCCCTCAGAGAAGGCCCCCACAAGGGAGGAGCGCGCCATCGGAGACGCCGGTAATCATGGGGGATTCTTCCGCAATGGTTTCCTCACCTTCCACTATGTCTGCTCACAAGCGTAAGTTCACTGAGTCTCAGCCACAGTTAGTTCTTCCATCGTTGCCACAGTTCCTTGTTTCTCGGTCTGACGAAGGTCACGACTTCTCCACGGTCAACCCTTTCATTATTCAGAAAGGTGTCGACGCAATTGCAGGTCCTGTAAAGTCTTGTTCCAGATTACGGAATGGCACCCTGTTGTTAGAAAAAGTCAGTGCCCTCCAGGCACAAAAATTGCTGCGTACCTCACTACTACACACTTTCCCTGTCCGGGTGGAACCGCACCGTACTCTAAATTCCTCGCGTGGAGTCGTTTATACGTGCTCCCTCGATGGATTGTCTGACGAAGAAATTCAGCACTACCTGTCTGACCAGAGCGTAACGGCTGTTCATAGGGTTATGAAAAGGGTTGACACGAACATCATTCCAACCCGCACTGTCTTCTTGAAATTTGACAAAGTTCAACTCCCATCGAAAATCAAAGCAGGCTATGAGATAATTTCCGTTCGCCCTTACGTCCCTAACCCTATGCGTTGCTATCGGTGTCAGCGGTTCAATCACACCAGCCAGTCCTGTTCCAATCCGACCAAATGTGTTACGTGTGGCAAGGATGCCCATGAGGGTGCTTGTCCACCTTCATCCCCTTGCTGCATCAACTGTATGGGTGACCACGCTGCTTCCTCTCACGATTGTCCCGTTTTTAAGGACGAAAAGCTCATCCAGGAAATTCGAGTAAAGGAAAAGGTGTCGACCTTTGCTGCTCGAAAATTATTCGCCAGCCGACAGCCCACCGTGCCTCAGAAAGGAAAATACAGCACTGTCCTTGCTTCTCCTCGGCCAACAAAGGAGGCGGCCACGCAGACTTGCGACCTCACCTTTAGTGCCACGGTCGTCAGATCGGCCAGCGCAAAGATCGCCCGTTCAACCTCACCACTTTCGCCTGCCCACTCTCTGGCTCACCCTTCGTCGAGTTCTGCTAAATCTCGAGCCCAAAAGTCAGACACCAAGACTTCGAAAAAAGAGCATACTCGTGAAGAGTTTTTACGTACGGCAACTTCCCAACCATCGGTTCCTCCTTCCTCTAAACATCATACTACCAAGAAGGCTACAAAGAAACCCAGTTCCTCTCCTTCTCCGCCAAGGCGTGTCCCATCTACAGCACCACCTGGCGGAAATCGCCCTCGGCCGTCTTCTGTGTCGCCGAGGCGCACTGCTGGCAGCCGATCAACCAGCCGGTCGCTGGTGGCAGGAGCTGCTCCTGACCAACATATGGATCAGGATCTTCTGCCTTCGGCTGAATGCCATTCCATGCTGTCGGTCGCAAGCTCAGAGCAGTCGTTGAGTTGACAGCGACCTTGGTCACATTCCTCCATTTTCTGTTCACCGTATGTCCATTATCCACTGGAATATCCGTGGTATTCGAGCCAATCGGGATGAATTGTCGATCCTCTTACGATCCTACTCGCCGGTCATCTTCTGTCTTCAGGAAACAAAGCTGCGTCTCCATGACCGCTTTGTTCTCCCTCATTTTCAGTCCGTCCGATATGATCTCCCCTCTGTTGAAGGCACTCCAGCACATGGATGACTCATGATTCTTCTCCATGAAACTCTCCATTATCACCCAATCCATTTAAACACTTCCTTCCAAGCTGTCGCCGTCTGTCTTTCCCTTTCTGGATACACGTTCTCTCTTTGTACTGTATACATTCCATCGTCCACACCAATGGCACGAGCTGATCTCCTTCATCTTCTTGGTCAGCTTCCACCCCCATATTTGCTGGTTGGGGACTTCAATGCCCACCACCCGCTTTGGGGATCTCCACATCCTTGTCCACGTGGCTCACTATTGCTAGACGTCTTCCACCAAGCAGATCTAGTTTGCCTCAACACTTGGGTCCCTACATTTTTGTCTGCCTCCACCACAAATTTATCTCATTTGGACCTTGCGGTCGGTACTGTTCCGCTAGCTCGGCGCTTCGAATGGTTCGCCCTTGATGATACACACTCAAGTGACCACTTTCCATGTGTCCTTAGACTGCAGCCTCAACTGCCCTTCATGCGCCCGCGACGCTGGAAGTTTGCCCAAGCCGATAACACTTTTTTCGTCTCTAGCGACATTCGATGACCGTCACTTTCCCAGCGTCGACGATGAGGTCACACATATTACCGACGTTATTCTTACAGCTGCGGAACATTCAATACCACGCACCTCCGAATTGCCCCGGCGCCCCCCAGTTCCTTGGTGGAACGAGGCATGCCGTGATGCACTACGTGAGCGGCGATGTGCTCTCCGCGTTTTCCGCCACCACCCTACCTTGGCCAACTGTATCCGCTATAAGCAGTTCCGTGCGCGATGCCGTCGTGTCATCCGCGATAGCAAGAAGGCAAGCTGGAAATTCTTTATTAGCTCATTTAACACCTTCACTCCCTCCTCGGAAGTTTGGAGTCGGCTTCGACGGTTCTCAGGCGCGCCTAGTTTCTCCCCGGTCTCTGGGCTCACTGTCGCGCATGACACATTAGTGGACCCCATCGCAATTTCTAACTCGTTGGGTCAGCACTTTGCTGAGATTTTGAGCTCTTCAAATTACCCGCCAGCGGTTCTCCCGAAGAAACGTGCAGCGGAAGTGCGACCTCTTGCTTTCTCCTCTCAAAATCGCGAAAGCTACAATACTGTTTTCTCCTTGCGGGAACTCCAACATGCACTCTCTTCTTCTCGCTCCTCCGCCCCAGGACCGGATGGTATCCACGTCCAAATGTTGCTGCATTTATCAACCCATAGTCTGCGTTACCTCCTTCGCCTTTATAACCGAATTTGGACCGACAGTACTTTTTCCAGACGATGGCGGGAAGCTATCGTCGTTCCTGTTCCGAAACCTGGAAAGGACAAACATCTCCCCTCTAGCTATCGCCCCATTTCTCTCACGAGTAGTGTCTGTAAGATTTTGGAGCGTATGGTGAATTACCGTTTAGCGTGGTGGCTGGAATCCCGCAGTCTTTTAACACCTGCCCAATGCGGATTCCGAAAGCATCGTTCTGCAGTTGACCATCTTGTTGCTCTCTCCACTTATATCATGAACAATTTTCTCCGGAAACGCCAAACAGTAGCAATATTTTTTGATCTGGAGCGAGCATATGATACCTGTTGGAGGACAGGCATCCTCCGCACACTGTTCTCTTGGGGCTTTTGAGGTCGGCTGCCCCTTTTTCTTCGCGAATTTATGGCAGAGCGCACATTTAGGGTGCGGGTGAACACTACTCTCTCCCGTACTTTCTCCCAAGAAAACGGGGTACCCCAGGGCTCCGTGCTGAGTGTTGTACTGTTTGCCATTGCCATCAATCCAATTATGGATTGTCTCCTTCCTGATGTCTCGGGCTCCCTCTTTGTGGACGATTTTGCGATCTACTACAGCTCTCAACGGATCAGCCTTCTTGAATGACGTCTTCAAGGATGTCTCGATCGCCTCCACTCTTGGAGCATCGAAACCGGCTTCCGTTTTTCTCCCAGTAAGACCGTTTGTGTTAATTTTTGGCGACGTAAGGAGTTTCTTCCGCCCTCCTTACATCTAGGTCCTGTCAACCTTCCGTTTTCGGATGTCGCTAAATTCTTGGGTCTTATGTTTGACAGAAAACTGTGCTGGTTCTCCCACGTTTCCTATCTTTCGGCTCGCTGTCTGCGATCCCTCAACACCCTCCGTGTCCTGAATGGTACCTCCTGGGGAGTGGACCGAGTGGTCCTTCTCCGCCTCTATCGCGCCTTATTGCGCTCGAAATTGGACTATGGAAGCATAGTCTACTCCTCTGCTCGGCCGTCTATTCTTCGGCGTCTCGACTCTATCCACCACCGTGGATTACGTTTAGTGTCTGGAGCTTTTTACACCAGCCCTGTGGAAAGCCTTTATGCTGAGACTGCTGAACCTCCACTGTCCAATCGGCGAGCAGTCTTTCTGAGTCGTTATGCTAGCCATCTGTCTTCCATGCCTGCTAATCCAGCCCATGACCTTTTTTTCGACGCCTCCTTTGATGTAGGGTATGCAGGCCGTCCCTCCTCCCTCCTACCACCGGGAGTCCGCTTCCGTCAACTGCTCCATTCTCTTTCCTTTCGCTTTCCTAAAACCTTCTTGACAACTTGGGGTACAGCACCGCCTTGGCTCTGTCCCCGGATCTGCCTGCTCCGTGACCTTTGTCAATTTCCCAAGGATGGTACCCCTTCACTTGTTTATCGTCGGGCATTTGCTGCTCTATGTGCACAAATGACGGACGCCACCTTTATTTACACCGACGGCTCGAAAACATCGTTAGGTGTAGGGAGTGCCTATATTGTTGGCGACACCCCAAATCATTTTCGTCTTCCCGACCAGTGTTTGGTTTATACTGCAGAGCTTTACGCTGTTCTCCAGGCTGTCCACTACATCCGCCGCCATCAGCGGATACAGTACGTTATCTGCTCAGATTCTCTCAGCTCTCTCCTCAGTCTCCACGCTCTTTATCCTGTGCACCCTCTGGTCCACTGGATTCAGGACTGTCTGCACTTGCTCCACCTGGGGGGCGTCTCGGTGGCGTTCCTCTGGCTCCCGGGACACGTTGGTATCTGTGGAAATGAGGCGGCCGATATTGCAGCCAAGGCTGCAGTCTCTCTTCCTCGGCCAGCTATTCAATCGATTCCCTTCGCCGATCTACGGAGCATTCTATGTCGACGTGTTGTTCATTTATGGCACACGCATTGGTCGACACTTACCCATAATAAATTGCGGGACGTGAAAGCTCTTCCTTGTGCTTGGACCTCTTCCTCCCGAACGCGTCGTCGGGAGGAGGTAATTTTAACTAGACTCCGGATAGGGCACTGTCTTTTTAGCCATCGACATCTTTTAAGCAGCGATCCTCCCCCACTCTGTCCCCACTGCTCTCAGCTGTGGACGGTAAGACACCTTTTAATTGAGTGCCCCTATTTTAACCCGTTACGCTCCCGTCTACAGCTATCGCCTGATATATCGTCGATTTTAGCAGATGACATGCGCTCAGCCGACCGCGTTCTCAAGTTTATTAGTGCCAGTGAAATGACGTCAGTCATTTGAAGCTTTTTTTGGGGACAACCTACCACTTTCTGTAGTGGATTTTTAAGCCTTCCTTCTGCTTTTAGTTTCTCCAATTTTATGACTTTCATTCTCATTGCTGCTGTTTTTCAATTTCGGTTTTTTACTGTTTCCTAGGTCACGGACCGGGCGCTAATGACAATAGAAGTTTTGCGCGCCCCCCCCCCCCCCCCCAAAAAAAAAAAATCAGTCTGACACACAGTTTTAATCTGCCTAGAAGTTTCAACATTTTTTTAGGCCCTGCAAATTTATGGAATTTTGGCAGTCTTATCTTCAACTTTATCTGATAATAATGATCAGAGAGGCCAAGATCTCTTGTAATTCCTCTGCAAATTATGGTTTAAGAAACACATTTGTGTACTGTCTAACCATTTTTAACAAAGCAAGCACTCATAATATGATTTTTTTTCCCCTTTTTTGTTCCCTCTGATGGCATAGGAACAAGCCTTCTTATTGACGATGTCTCTTAAGTATTGGACATATGGAATGTTACAGCTGATTGATACCCTAATATTGATATGTGATTTTCGTCATCCAAATAGAATCGTTATTGGGATTTCAATGATAATTTTTATTCAAATGATATCTTCCCGATTTGGATTTGTCTTCCAAACAGATAAGATACCATCAAAATTAACTGAACATTTTACAGTGATTTTTCTGTTATGAACTGTGAAGCAGCAGCACAAAGTGGATTTATCACATGAGAACCATATCACTTATTGCAACTGTAACAGAATTACGAATGTTGACCTTTCATGAAAAAAGAATTCTAGTTCTGTAGCTGATGTCAAGTACAGACTAGTCACAGCATTGCAGTAATTCATGTTGTGACCATGAAATCTAGGCACGTAATCAGGGTGATCCAGGAAGGCTACCTAACTATTTTTCGATTCAGTCATGAAACTGTGGGAAGTAACTATGAATATTGTACAACATACAATGAGTTTATTATTTTGTGTTGTAGTGAGGTAATTGTGCACTCACACAACACTTGGAGATATTGTCTGGATGCGGACTAATGCACTGTTAGTGCTGATGTCACAGTTAGGTAAATCTGACCTGTCACCACCACTAATCTGTCTCAAAGATGGACAGTTGGACTACATTGTAGTAGTATAAATAATCTATCTCCAAGTAGGAGAAGAATTCTGTCATGACACTATCTTCTGTTCTCATTATCTCCAAAGCTTAATCTTTCACTACTCTCCATCCTTGACCACCTATTCCAACTGTTGTCCAATTCCCATTCCCTTGTCCTCAATCTTTCCTCTTCTTTTGCCCTTTCCAATTTATTTCCTGTCCTATCCTGTCCTGTAATTATAGTAATTTTTTTAGAAAGATTTGTCTTTCTTTTTCCCATCTCCCAGTAGTTACCTACCCTTTTCTCATCCTGTCACCTCTCCTGCAGTCCACCTGGATAAATCCTCACACACTGTCAGTGTTGTATTAACTGATTAAATTGTGTTAACAAGAACATTAAAAAAACTCGTTTATCACTTTGGACATTGTTTTTCACTCCACTCCATGATTTTTTCTTTTTGACTTCACTCTACGTATTATTTCTACTTACAAGGAACCTGATTCGTTTTGAAATTTAACAGTATAGAAACATATTTGAAAAGAAGAAAAAAAAATTGGAAAGACAGCGCATGAGTATTTTAAAATAATAAAAAAATAAAATAAAAAAAAGAGTAGACTGTGTGGCAGCATGAATTGTTAGGTCTGCTTTCTGGTTGTTTAAATGTAGCAGCAACAACTTTGAACATTCGCTTGACAGCAAGACTAGATCACATGCCTAGTCTAGTTGTTTGCACAATTGTCCATTGTCTCAGATGTCCCAGCTTTGATTCATAGTGGCCACCTAAGAAATTATCTGGGCTGGAAGAATCTGGAATGGGACCAATTAAGCATCTTCAATCCAAATGATGTGCTTATGGTTTTTTAAAAGTAAAATTAACCTATGAACAGCTAAAATTGTGTCAGTCTTGCTCTGAACTGGAGGCTATAAGCATATATTTTATTTAGAGCATTCTTTTAATATTGTGATCAGTTAATAAAAAGGTAATATTTATTTTACAAAAGAATTTCCATTCCTCAACATCTAAAAATAGACACTACAAATAACATTCATTATTTAAAGCTGTTCAGACTACTGTTTGCTAATAATTGTTATTAATGATCATATTGTGTCATATAGAAGGAACAGTCTGTTTTCTATAGTATATTACATCTGATACTGTGTGTTCACCACAAATATATACTTTTTTCTCAACATTATGAAAGCATCTGTATATTGGCTAGAGGACAAATGTAAGGATGTAGAGGCTTATCTCACGAGGGGTAATATAGATACTGCCTGCAGGAAAATTAGAGAGACCTTTGGGGAAAAGAGAACCACTTGCATGCATGTCAAGAGCTCAGATGGAAACCCAGTTCTAAGCAAAGAAGGGAAAGCAGAAAGGTGGAAGGAGTATATAGAGGGTCTATACAGGGGCGATGTTCTTGAGGACAATATTATGGAATTGGAAGAGGATGTAGATGAAGATGAAATGGGAGATATGATACTGCGTGAAGAGTTTGACACAGCACTGCAAGACCTGAGTCGAAACAAGGCCCCAGGAGTAGACTACATTCCATTAGAACTACTGACAGCCTTGGGAGAGCCAGGCCTAACAAAACTCTACCATCTGGTGAGCAAGATGTATGAGACAGGCGAAATTCCCTCAGACTTCAAGAAGAATATAGTAATTCCAATCCCAAAGAAAGCAGGTGTTGACAGATGTGAAAATTACTGATCTATCAGTTTAATAAGTCGCAGCTGCAAAATACTAACGCGAATTCTTTACAGATGAATGGAAAAACTGGTAGAAGCTGACCTCGGGGAAGATCAGTTTTGATTCCGTAGAAATATTGGAACACGTGAGGCAATACTGACCCTATGACTTATCTTAGAAGAAAGATTAAGGAAAGGCAAACCTACATTTCCAGCATTTGTAGACTTATAGAAAGCTTTTGACAATGTCGACTGGAATACTCTCTTTCAAATTCTGAAGGTGGCAGGGGCAAAATACAGGGAGCGAAATGTTATTTACAATTTGTATAGAAACCAGATGGCAGTTATAAGAGTCCAGGGGCATGAAAGGGAAGCAGTGGTTGGGAAGGGTGTGAGACAGGGTTGTAGCCTCTCCCCGATGCTATTTAATCTGTATATTGAGCAAGCAGTAAAGGAAACAAAAGAAAAGTTTGGAGTAGGTATTAAAATCCATGGAGAAATAATAAAAACTTTGAGGTTTGCCGATGACATTGTAATTCTGTCAGAGACAGCAAAGGACTTGGAAGAGCAGTTGAACGGAATGGACAGTGTCTTGAAAGGAGGGTATAAGACGAACATCAACAAAAGCAAAACGAGGGTAGTGGAATGTAGTCGAATTAAGTCGGGCGATGCTGAGGGAATTAGATTAGGAAATGTGACACTTAAAGTAGTAAAGGAGTTTTGCTATTTGTGGAGCAAAATAACTGATGATGGTCGAAGTAGAGAGGATATAAAATGTAGACTGGCAATGGCAAGGAAAGTGTTTCTGAAGAAGAGAAATTTGTTAACATCGAGTAGTGATTTAAGTGTCAGGAAGTCGTTTCTGAAAGTATTTGTTTGGAGTGTAGCCATGTATGGAAGTGAAACATAGACGATAAATAGTTTAGACAAGAAGAGAATAGAAGCTTTCGAAATGTGGTGCTACAGAAGAATACTGAAGATAAGATGGGTAGATCACATAACTAATGAGGAGGTATTGAATAGAATTGGGGTGAAGAGGAGTATGTGGCACAACTTGACTAGAAGAAGGGATCAGTTGGTAGGACATGTTCTGAGGCATCAAGGGATCACCAATTTGGTACTGGAGGGCAGCGTGGAGGGTAAAAATCGTAGAGGGAGACCAAGAGATGAATACACTAAGCAGATTAAGAAGGATGTAGGCTGCAGTAGGTACTGGGAGATGAAGGGGCTTGCACAGGATTGAGTAGCATGGAGAGCTGCATCAAACCAGTCTCAGGACTTGAAGACCACAACAACAACAACAACAACAACATATGAAAGCATGTTGTTAAAAGCCATTACAGCTAATAATTCAAGTATGCCCTCTTTCATGTATTCACCTCATTGTATACTAAGTTAAAGATTTACTTTCTAGCATCTTGTGCAATGAAATAATGGTTTTTGATGTGCAGCAAACTGCGTGCTATGTCACTAAGATCAAATTAGTTCATGCTTAGGGCAGTGACATATCAGGAAATTGTGACTTGAGGTGTAGATATTGTTTAAGGTAATAACTGTAAATTGCTGGGATACGTGATGTGCTTGTACATGATGGATGTATTTCTGTGTGGTTGAAAGTTTTGGTTTTTACCACCAAATGAGCATGTGTGTGTGGATTTTATATATTAGTCATCTATTTACTTTTTACCAATTTTTCAACCAGACTTCTCAGGCGGTGTTTCATGGTTCTTATAGAAATGCCATTGAGTCTTCGTACTTGACATTGTCATTTTTATTTGCCCTTTGGTTCCAAGAAAAACTTGCTAGTCAGTATAAAATTTTTTATAGAAAGAATGGCAATAAATTTTTAGGAACTGACACAAATTTATATTTTAAGTTCTCTTATTATTTCGTGTGTTTTTAGACTGAGATTCTTGTAACAAAGTTTTCACACAGTTTAGATCTAAAAATTGTGTTTTTGTATTCATCTGATCTGTTAAGATAGTTTCACTTACATTTATCTTTTAAGAGTGATGTTATGTTTTGAAAGAAAATGATTCTACATATTTTATGTTCATAACTTTTTGCAATAAGTAACAAAGATTCTGCACAAAGCCATCTTAAGAAATGTAATGTTTTCATAATTTCTTTTATTTAATCACAATCTTTTTCAGACACAGTCTTGGAAGCTTTCCTGCTGACCAACCAAGTTGTGGACTGAAACAGTCAGTTGAGGAGAAGCTGGGATTACCTCCTCGACCAAAAAAGCCATTAACACCATATTTTCGTTTTATGCAACAAATAAGACCTTCTATTATCCAGAAAAATCCCCAGGCAAAAGCCACAGGTTAGTGGTGATGCTCATCCAAACTGGGTGCCCTATACATTGCAGTTTGAGTGTCCAATCTTATGACTTACTTGCATGCACAGCAACAAGCTAGTTTCTTCAGAACTGTGGAGACTAGACAGCTTGTTCACCATAAGATAATCAAAATATGTTGATACGTCCTGCATGGGTAAATCAAGCTGTCACTTGTCAAAGTAACTGCCACTGTTATTTGTGTTAGGTACTTTCCATGTAATTCATCAGATCTCTTGTAAGCTTGTTTCATTCTCTCCTTACACTTATAATTAAGTAAAGGAATCATGAAGTTCAAAAGCAACTTTGTGATTGACCCTTTAATAGTGATCACATTGTTGACTTCATACTTCCTAAGATTGTAAGCTGAATTGAAATGCACAGTTCATCTTGCAAGATAGACTTTGTTTTATTGTGTGTCCATTTTTCAGTGATGTTGAGTTCAGAAAGAAAGTAAATCTAGTTGTTTTATGATCATAATATCTTGTGAAAGATAGTCAAGTTCCTGAACAAAATGCACAAAGCAATTTAATGTTTTCATAAAGCACTTTTTGTGTCAGTTTACAGATGAAGTCAATCTTTCTTACAAGTCTGTGATTTTCATTGCTGTTCTTAAACTACCAGACAAACATATATAATTTTAATTAAGCTTTATAACATGCCCAATACATGTATTGTTAGATACTTGTAGTACTCTGTAACTGTGCAAGAGTATTTGCCTATATAAGCAGTAGTATGGATAGATAAAAAAAACTGCTTGCCAGTTGGTGGCAGGAGAAAACACAAGGTGCAGAAGTATGTGAGCTTTTGGAGCAAGTGGCTCCTCCTTCTGGCAGTAGGGTTGAAGGGAAAGGAAGAGGGATGAAGGAAAAGGACTGATGAGATTTGGGAAATGGGAAGAGTTACAGAAAAACTCATAATCACAGGGAGACTGACTGGACAGGATGAGAAGGAAAGACAAGATGTGAAAACCTGATAGCTTAGAAGTGGAAGATAGAGTAATGCGTAACACAGAGATTACTGAAAAAAATATCATGAAAGGTTCAAGTTGAGTGGAAAGCTAAATACATTATAAGTGGTAGACAGAAAAGTGGGGGGGGGGGGTATAGACGGGTTGGAAAATATATATATATATATATATATATATATATATATATATATATATATAGAAAAATAAATAAGAGAGCAAAGAAAAGGAATAGTTACTGAAAAGAAGTGATGAAAGCACAGAAGCTGATGTAAATTTAGGCTAGGGGTGGCAAGAACCAAATACATGTACAAAGCCAATTCCCACCAGTGGAGTTCTGAGAAACTGGTGTCTGGGGAGAATTCAGACGGCATGTGTAGTGAAACAGGCCCCAAAGTCATGACTCATGGTGTAGAGCATGCCGTGCAACAGAAGAATGTATGTTGCCAGTATAAACCCTCTGTTTGTGCCCATTCATCCTAATTGATAACTTGGTGGTTGTCAAACCAATGTATAAGACCAAACAGCTGGCATCCAATATGTGTCAATTCACAGGTGGCTCTCTCTTTGATAGTATATGTTTTTCCAGTTACAGAGCTGGTATAGGTGGTGGTAGGAAGGTGGTTCGGGCAAGTCTTACAGCAGGTAAAGGCACAGGAGTAGCAGGTATAGGTTAAGAAAATGCATGCAGGAGCATAGGGTCTGACGAAAGGTTACTTTAAGTGTGGTGGACAAAATAACTAGACCTTATTTCAGACCATGATTTTAGGAAGTCATAGCATTGTTGAATTAGCTGATTATTACATTCAAGAACAGGGGCAGTACTGAGTGACAAGAAGTGTATTCCTCAGTTGGGTTGTTTTTTGGAGGGATCACAGTACCAGGATTGGATGTGATGGCCTGAGAAATCTGGTTTTCAACTACACTAGTGGAATAATTACCTACAAGGAAGGCTAAGGTGACAATGGCACTGTACTACTGTAAAGAGTCTGCACCTCAACAGATGCCTTGAACACCAAGACTGTATGGGACTGAATATTTGAAATGAAAAACTGTCAAAATGTAAGTACTGTTGTTTGTTTGTAGATTTAATGTAAACGGAAGTGTGTGGCTGACCCTTGTTGGGGATAAGGTAGACATCAACCAAAGTGGTTTTTTTATTTATATGGGTGTGGCAGAATCGACTGGGCAGTTTAGAGGCATAACTGCTCGTGTGGTGCTTGGAGGAGGGAGTTGTGTATGGTCTCCCTTTGTTCCATCAGTGACTCCAGTTCAGTAGCCAAAATGGTTTTGACCAGAGCATGTAGGGGTTTGCCATGCATGCATATAATGACATCATCTAAACATCCAATCTCTGATCATGATGCAAAGAGTTTTTCAGTAACTGTTCAACATTCTGCACAACAAAGCTGTGGCTAATACAGATGCAATTTGATCCTGGGTTCGACAGTTTGTAACAATCTTTAAATGTTACTACTTAACTTGTGTTGACCTGTGGTTCATTGATGTTGTGGATGCTGCGAATAATGAGAACATCACGAAAATTTCAAGCTTGACAAATTATGTATTGACAGTAGCTGATGGACAGAACTGACATAAGTTCAAAACAATTCATGAAACTGAGCTAAACCAAACTGACTCCCGAAGTAAACAAAACTTGACTGACTGCCTGTGCAGCTTTGCTGTGTCACTTTAAATACAAGTTTAACAATCACTACCATTGTTAATTTGTTACAAAATGTAACTTACAATTAAAAACAATTTCATCTAAACTAACTGCTGTTACAGTTGTACAGGTTATAAAATATATCAAATAGCACAATATTTTTATCATCATCTTGGTTTTGTGTGTGAAAATTAATTCACACTTTGATTTGAACAATTATTTTGATTTTACTTTAATTTCGTAATTAATTTATTGCTAACATTTGTTCGAATTATACACATCGTGCTTCGCCAGATTACATAAATTAAGTACACACGTTTTCTCAAATATCAGATTTTCGTAAATTTGGGTGGTGTAACTAACAAGAGGTAAATATCTGCGTAATTTACAGGCATCATTAATTACCTTGAATTACATAAAAATGAATAACAAATGAAATTACAATGCTGGATAATGATATTTTCATTTGAATTGTAATGAGGTTTTTGTGTTAGCAAATTTACAAATTGCAATTATGGTAAGTAGAGGCGTTAGTTATTTATGCTAACATTTCCACAGCCTCTTAATATTTGTTGCTAAAAATTTATTACTTTACTTTCATGATCCAATATTTAATTTGGCATATGTACATATTTTTGCTAATGACAACAATCTATTAACAATCATGAGAATGTACATCATTCCAGAATATTCTATATGTCAAAGAAGACTAGGTTTTCAGGCAAACTGAACTGAACGATACACATAAAAATACTTATAAAAGGCCCTAGGAAGTACTGAATCATATGGGAAATATAAGGATGCATATAAAAAAGGTGGTATTGGACAGTTCATAATGATCTTGGGGGAGGCTGTTGCATAATAAGTTGGAGGAAACTAGTAGCACACTAAGATGTTTTGCTCAGAGGCATGCTGTTTGCATTGGACATTTTAGATCTCAGTTTGAAGAGGATTTTACATTTTGTATTTGAATTTTCATCCATTCAATACAGTTATGGTCTAAGCATTGAGTCCAGCAGACTATACCAAAACCTATGTGCACAAATGCTTGCAGAAATCCCTCTAGAGGCAGCTTTCTTCAATAGCAACAAGACACATTTTCTCCTTAGTGAGTTTGTGAATAAACAAAATTTTTGCATCTGGGCTGGAAATAACACACAAATTATTCACAAAAGATCTCTACATTCCCATAAGCTAAAGGTGTGGTGTGGCATATCTTTGGGGAGGAAGGTGTTTAACTATGACCATGGGCTCCAGGTATTACTTTTCACTGTTTCAAAATTTTCTGCAGCCCATAATGGAAGAGATCGTTATAGAAGAGAGATTAAGAGACTTGTGGTTCCAACAGGATGGAGCTACAGCTCACACACCCTGAAATTCATTTAGTGTTTTGAGAGACATGTTTCAGGGATGCCTGTTCTCTTTTAAAAGTCGATGTGAAGTGACCTGCGACCTCACCAGATTTGAGCATTTGTAACCTCTTTCGATCGGATATCTGAAAGGAAAGGTTTTTAAGCTCCCTACCAGAGGTAAGGGAGCAGATTATTGAACGAGTGAACACCATACCCCTTATTGAGCTGTTCAAAACTTCAGAGATAGTCTCTAAAAGTGTATTGCTGCTGATGGTCAATATCTTGAGGACATTATTTAGCACTGAATGAATAGAAAATGGTATGAACTTCTAACTTTGAAAATAAAAAACGTTTTTTGTTTTTATACCCCTATTTCTCTCCTGCACCCCTACCCCTGTGCCTGCACATTCGCTTCCCCCTCTCACCCTCCCCCTCTCCCCCTCCAACTCTCCCCCTCCCCCTCTCACCCTCCCCCTCCACAACTCCCCCTCCCCCTCTCACCCTCCCCCTCTCACCCTCCCCCTCTCACCCTCCCCCTCTCACCCTCCACCTCTCACCCTCCCCCTCTCACCCTCCCCCTCTCACCCTCACCCTCACCCTCTCACCCTCACCCTCTCACCCTCACCCTCCCCCTCTCACCCTCCTCCTCTCACCCTCCCACTCCCCCTCTCACCCTCCCACTCCCCCTCTCACCCTCCCACTCCCCCTCTCACCCTCCCACTCCCCTTCTCACCCTCCCACTCCCCCTCTCACCCTCCCACTCCCTCTCTCACCCTCCCCCTCTCACCCTCCCCCTCTCACCCTCTCCCCCTCCCCTCTCCCTCTCCCCCTCCCCTCTCCCCCTCCCCCTCTCCCCCTCCCCCTCCCCCCTCCCCTCTCCCCCCTCCCCTCTCCCCTCCCCTCCCCTCTCCCCTCCCCTCTCCCCTCCCCTCTCCTCCCCTCCCCTCCCCTCTCCTCCCCTCTCCCCTCCCCTCTCCTCCCCTCTCCCCTCCCCTCTCCCCTCCCCTCTCCCCTCCCCTCTCCCCTCTCCTCTCCCCCTCCCCCTCTCGCCCTCCCCCTCTCGCCCTCCCCCTCTCGCCCTCCCCCTCTCGCCATCCCCCTCTCGCCCTCCCCCTCTCGCCCTCCCCCTCTCGCCCTCCCCCTCTCGCCCTCCCCCTCTCGCCCTCCCCCCTCTCGCCCTCCCCCCTCTCGCCCTCCCCCTCTCGCCCTCCCCCTCTCGCCCTCCCCCCTCTCGCCCTCCCCCCTCTCGCCCTCCCCCCTCTCGCCCTCCCCCCTCTCGCCCTCCCCCCTCTCGCCCTCCCCCCTCTCGCCCTCCCCCCTCTCGCCCTCCCCCCTCTCGCCCTCCCCCCTCTCGCCCTCCCCCCTCTCGCCCTCCCCCCTCTCGCCCTCCCCCCTCTCGCCCTCCCCCCCTCGCCCTCCCCCCCTCGCCCTCCCCCCCTCGCCCTCCCCCCCTCGCCCTCCCCCCTCGCCCCCCTCGCCCTCGCCCCCCTCGCCCTCGCCCCCCTCGCCCTCGCCCCCCTCGCCCTCGCCCCCCTCGCCCTGCCCCCACCTCTCACCCCCTTCCCCTCACCCCCTTCCCCCTGTCCCATTGCACCATGGACCTTATCCGTTGGTGGAGAGGCATGCTTGACTCAGTGATACACGTAGCTTTACCGTAATTGCTACAACAATGAAGGGATATCTATTGAGAGGCCAGACAAACGTGTGGTTCCTAAAGAGGGGCAGAAACCTTTTCCATAGTTGCAGGGGCAACAGCCTGGATAATTGACTGATCTGGCCTTGTAACATCAACCAAAACAGCCTTGCTGTGCTGGGACTGTGAATGGCTGAAAGCAAGGGGAAACACAGCTGTAATTTTTTCTGAGTGTCTGGAGCAGTACTCTGTGGTTAAACGATGATGGCATCCTCTAGGGCAAAATGTTCCAGAGGTAAAATAGTTCCCCATTCAACTCTCCTGTGGGAACCACTGAGGAGATGTCATTATCAGGAAAACTGGAATTCTATGGATTGGAGCATGGAATGTGTGATTTTTTAATTAGGCATGTAGATTAGAAAATTATTAAGGGAAATGGATAGGTTAAAGTTAGATATCGTGGGAACTAGTAAAGTTCGGAGGTAAGAGGAACAGGACTTCTGGTTAGTGAATACAGGGTTATAAATACAAAGTCATGTAGGTGTAATGCGGATGTAGGTTTAATGATGAATAAGAAAATAGGACTGTGGGTAAACTACTATGAACAGCATAGTGAACACATTATTGTAGCCAAGACAGAAAGGAAGCCCACACCTACCACAGTAGTGTAAATTTATATGCCAACTAGTTCCACAGATGATGAGGGGTTGGAGGACTGTATGATGAGAAAAAAGAAATTATTCAGATAACTGGAAGAGCCAGCCATGACAAAGCTCTTGCATCTGGTGAGCAAGATGTATGAATCAGGCACAATATCTTCAGATTTCAAAAAGAATGTAATAATTCCAAAGAAAGCAGATGCTGACAGTTGTGAATTTTACTGGCCTATTAGTTTAGTAGGTAATGGTTGCAAAATGCTAACACACATTCTTTACAGAAGAATGAAAAAACTGGTAGAAGCTGACCTTGTGGTAGATGAGTTTGGAATCCCTAGAAATGTTGGAACATATGAGCCAATACTGACCCTATGACTTCTCATAGAACATAGATTAAGGAAATGTAAACCTACGTTTATAGCATTTGTAGACTGAGAGAAATATGTATTTGAAATTTTGAGGTAGCAGGGGTATAATACAGGGAGGAAAAGGCTATTTACAACTTGTACAGAAACCACACGGCAGTAGAAAGGGAACCAGTGATTGAGAAGGAAGTGAGCCTCTCCCCGAGGTTATTCAATCTGTACATCGAGCAAGCTACATCGAGCAAGCAGTAAAGGAAACTAAAGAAAACTTTGAAGTAGGAATTAAAGTGTAGGGGTAAGAAACAAAAAATTTGAGATTAGCTGACGACATTGTAATTCTCTCGGAGACAGCAGAGGACTTAGAAGAGAAGTTAAACGGAATGGACTGGATCTTGAAAGGAGGATATAAGATGAACATCAAGAAAAGCAAAGCAAGGATAACGTAATATAGCTGAATTAAAACAGATGACCCTGAAGGAATTAGATTAGGAAATGAGACACTTAAAGTAGTAGACGAATTTTGCTATTTGTGCAGCAAAATAACTGATGATGGCTGAAGTAGAGAGGATATAAAATCTAGACTGGCAATGGCAAGAAAAGTGTTTCTGAAGAAGAGAAATTTGTCAACATCAAGAATAGATTTAAGTGTTGGAACTCTTTTATGAAAGTATTTGTATTGAGTGTAGCCATGTATGGAAGAGAAACATGGATGGTAAACAATTTAGACCATAAGAGAATGGAAGCTTTTGGAATGTGACTCTACAAATGAATGCCGAAGATCAGATGGGTAGATCACGTAATTAATGTGGAAGTACTGAATAGAATTGGAGAACAAAGAAATTCGTGGCACAACCTGACTAGAAGAAGGGATCAGTTGGTAGGGCATATTCTGAGACATCAAAGGATCACCAGTTTAGTACTGGAGGGAAGTGTTGGTAAAAAATAGTAGAAGGGGCCCATTAGATGAATACAGTAAGGAGATTCAGAAGAATGTTACCTTTGAGATGAAGATGCTTACACAGGATAGTGTAGCATGGAGAGCTGCATCATACCAGTCTTTGGACAGAAAACAACAACACCATTTTTTTTTTTTTTGACACAATGTATTCTTAAGATATTTACCAAATTTGTAATGCTGAACAGAGATTTACAGGTAGTCAGCACGGTAGAAACAATTATTAAACTACATATTTAATAAATAAATTTGACCTCTTTCAACATATGAAGTGTACCCAGTTTTCCTCCTCTACTTCTCTCAAGCTGCTGTTTCTACCATATTTTCCTACCAAAAGGCACTAAGTTTAAAATGTAGTAGAATGTTTTCCTACCTATTTCACTGTGAATTACTTCTGTCTGCATCTACAAGTACAGTCAAAATATTTTTAAATGCAATTGTTTTATCTTGTAAAACTAACAAATGTTAATATTAGAGCAGCTACATTCTAACTTAATTATACTCCTGAAATCCAATATTTCAGCAATATGTGTATCTTAGTATAATAACCAAGATATCTCTCGCCATTTAGTTGAGTTGTTGAGCATTAGGCAGGCCCATAAACAAGATGAACTAGTAGCTTAGCTTTCAGACAATGTCCTTTAGTGGCTCAGTAGTTAGCTCAGTGGGCCCACATTTAAGTGGAAGTGGGTTTAAAAACTTGTCTGGTGATCCAGATATAGGATTCAAGTGATTTCCAAAATGTGTTAAATCAACTGAAATAATGATTCATAAGTCATAAACAATTTCTTTTTCTTTGTCCTATTTGCAGTTGCTCTCTGACTCTAATGACAGCATTACCAATGAGATGTCAAATCCTAACGTTCTTTCCTAGCCTCTTCACAGGTAACACAGTGCTACATTGTCTTTACAATGCAGCCTGACTAGGGATGAAGGGTTGTGTTGGATGAGGGGGTGAGAGGAACAAGGAAATTGGAAGGGATGAAGAGAAGGGAGTGTATTAGCTAGCCAAAGGAGGAACAGCAAAGGAAGGTGATAAGAGTATGACACTAGTGAGCCGACTGTGGTGTAGGTAGGGGAAATTCACTGTAGTACACTATGGTGTGTTAAGTGTGGGTTAATGGATAGGAATAGGGTAGAAGGATATAACAGTGGGAGAAGAAGAGAGAACAGTTCAAATATAAGATCAGTAGAAGGATGCACTGAAATAAAGTACAGTGGCATGGAAATGTGGAGACCCAGGTAACTTTGGTCTTCTTGGGTGCAGGATGCTGTGCTGGGAGTGCGAGAGTGTGGTCCATTGAAACACCTGAGTGTGCCAGTGACACATTGTTGGCTGCCAATACATTTATTATCAGAATACTTAAAATACAAATAGCTCCTCCGAAGGCAGCATAGTAGCGTGCGTGGCCAAGTGTTGCTGAGTCGTCCAGTTCAGTGGCATGCGTGTTGCATGTTGGGACGTTGGAAACCACACCTTCAGCAGGGCAGTGTCATGCAGGATGGTGAACTGGAAGTCTGCAGGTATTGTTTTGCAGTCAGGACACCAGCGGTATGTTATGCTGCTTCACCCAGATGGTCTGTAAGACACTGGAGTTTGCACCCAGGTCAGCGGCAAACAGCTCTGCCGCAGATGATGGTAGCTGCGCAGTAATATGCCGTAGCTTCCCAGTGAGAGATGGCCAGCACTATGGTAGCTGCTCACAGGTACAGCGAGGGGGGCAGCATGACTGTGCCTCTCCCAGGCTATGTGTGTGGCCAGCAGCTACCAGGTCACCCTAGATTGACCCCCAGTGGGATGCTGGTCGAAGACACTCTGATCTTCACATCAGAGGCAGCAAAGTAGAAAGCAGCGGTATTCCGTGGCAGTGGAGTGCGTCAGGCTGTCCTGCACCCCATTATTGAAGTCACTAGACAGATATTAGGCAGCACATCATGGATTCATTGTAACTCACAAGACTGTCACACCAACAGACAACTGACTGCTGGCAACTGAATAGAATCGAAGATATTGCGTACTTCAGAAATTTCCTTGTGCTGATGACATCATTAATTTGTGGCAATGAGTGAACTTGGCCCCCATTTCTAAGCTTGTTGGTGTTTTACACTTACACAAGTGATAAAAGCTGGTGTTGGTTGGGAAGGAAGGGGGGAGGAATCCAGATGGTATAGAAAGTGTCTCAGTGCTCGTTGTTTGATGTCACCTTCATATATACTAACATGGCCTTGCTGCCATCATACATTCCCCCAACATCATGCTGACTCCAAAATTATCAGTTTGTTTCTTATACCTTATAGGAAAGACCTTCTCATCCCGTCCAGTAATTCTCCCCTTACACAGGGTTTTGGGTGACTTTTCTGAATCCTTCCCATTTCGTAAACCCCATTACTCCTTTCTCTTTCATTCCTGTTCCTTCCCCTTCAACCTTTCTGCCAGCAGGAGAAGCCAATGTCTCCGAAAGCTTGCAGATTTCTTTAACCTTTATGTATTTTTTCTGCTGCTGCGGTTGGATGAACCCTCTTATCTGGCAATATATGTATGGGCAGCCTGGAAAATTCTTACAAGGGCTCCCAAGATTCTTTACCATGGTATCTGGTTATTGCTGATAGCTTGGTAACTCTGAAGAAGCTCATTGTACAAAAGCATAGCATCTTGGCCTTTTGGTGATGATCGGTGTATAGTATAAAGCTCATCTAAAATTTCCAAATCTAGTTTGTGAGAGCCTGTCTGCCACTTGGTTATATAAAGAGCTGTAATTACATTTCCTCTTTCTGTTGTCATTAATATGTGGTTTGTAGGGAGATTTATTCAGTCTTCTTGATGACTTTTTATATATGAATTTTCAGATCTTTCTTTTGTCTTCTGCCACTTAACTTGAAGCCATTGTAATTCTTAGAAACTTTCAGTTGCCAACTTCTTTCAGTACCATGAACATACCGTATTTACTCGAATCTAAGCCGCACTTTTTTCCGGTTTTCGTAATCCAAAAAACCGCCTGCGGCTTAGAATCGAGTGCAAAGCAAGCGGAAGTTCTGATAAATGTTGGTAGGTGCCGCCACAACTAACTTCTGGCGTCGAATATATGTAGCGCTACACAGGCATGCTTTGTAGGCACAAAGATAAATACTGATGCCAAAACCTCTGCGTCAGTAAATAAATTAAAAAAAAAGTGGAAGACGAGCTTTTTTTTCTCCGCCCCGAGTTTCGACCACTGCATTTTCATACATTATCCAACGAAGTAAATACAAATTCCGTATTGTTCATCTTCGAATGTAGCAGAAATGGCCAAATCTACTTTCTGAATTTTTTCCTACCTGTGGGAAGAGATGGTTGCTAATAGGAACCTGATGAAATGTGAATCATATGCAGTATTCTCTTCACCATAAGAATAATACTAATATAAACATTTTGCCATGCATTCTTTCGTGTTTGCTGCTATCTCATTTAAATCCTGTCTGCCTAATAAACTACGAAACTAGAGTGAGACAACAGCAAACGCGGAAGAATATACGTAATGTGTCATGTTTATATTCGTATTATTCTTATGCCTAATAGTGATACAGTCAGAAATGAAGCAAGGTAACTGACTAGATTTTTAAATCTAAGATGACTCTAATTTCTGTGCAGAATTTGATGTACTAAAGAAGCGGCCGCAAAGATTTTCAAATGAAGAAAAATTTTCGCCTAACTCTCGTTCAGAACATGTTCTATCATAGGCAGCCTATTATTTGGTTCTTGTTGATCATTATCAAAGAAAGCAGCAGTGTAAGTAACAACAAATAGCAGTCTCTTGCCATTGTTTCGCTGATGAGACGATTCCACTCTTTTTTTTAATTGTAAGCGGCGGTAGCGCGCGCAAAAGCAAGCCATGCCGCGAGCGGCGACAGGCCGTAAACACGCACTATCAGAATGCGACAAACAATGCACGACACAGTACAGTAATGCATTTTCAGCTTATAGTGACGTAAACACCTATAACAAAGAAAACAGCACTTATCAGATCAAAGCAAAATAAGCAATCGATTCAAACCAGACGAAGCACGTGAAAAAGGAAGGGTACCTGTATAAATACGGACGGAGCGCCTGACGCATAGCAATGGCTACCTGGTAAAGCTTAACTGCTAAGCTTAAGACTTGAACCAAACTACTGTAGCTGTATCGTCATTCATTCAACCTAAATTGTGTCTTATATTACAATGGACGAACTTTGTTTCGATTTGAAGGCGCGGCCTAAAACTTTTCTCTCCCCTTGAATTTCGAGTCTCAAATTTCAGGTGCGGCTTAGATTCGGGAATTTTTTTTTCCTTTATTTCGAGCCTCATTTTTCAGGTGCAGCTTAGATTCGAGTGCGGTTTAGATTCGAGTAAATACGGTATTTATGGCATTTTGGATTGCGAGATTAACATTTCAGATTAATATTTTACTATGCCAATAAAATTATGGAACTCTTTCTGCCAGCTTAATGCCTCAACATTCAACAAATTAGTCTAAAACTCGGTAATGAAAGTAAATAATAATAATAATAATAATAATAATACTAAATATACACACTAGGCAGAGATCAGAACCAACCAACACACAGAAGAAACCCACAAAACCAGCATGGCAACACAGGCTACAGATCAAAATAGAAAAACTGAGAAAAGACATCGGACAGCTAACACAATTTATAAGAAATGAAATCTCAGAAAAAAAAAAAACGAAAAAGGTTAGGTAAAATCTCACAACAAGAAGCGACAGAGCAATTAGACGAAAAGAAGCAGAAATTACAAGCATTAGCCAAACGACTTAGAAGATACAAAAAAAGTGAAAATAGAAGGAAACAAAACCAAACATTCAACACAAACCAAAAGAAATTTTACCAGACAATAGATAACACACACATTAAAAAAAAAAAAAAAAAACAATCCACCAAACATAACAGACATGGAACACTTCTGGAGCAACATATGGTCAAACCCAGTACAACATAACAGGCATGCACGGTGGATACAAGCAGAAACAGACACATACAAGATGATACCACAAATGCCTGAAGTGATAATTTTGCAACATGAAGTCACCCAAGCAATTAATTCTACTCACAATTGGAAAGCCCCTTTAAATGATAAAATAGCAAATTTCTGGTTAAAGAAGTTCACCTCAACACATTCACATCCAACTAAATTATTTAACAGTTGCATTGCAGACCCATACACATTCCCTGATACACTTACACATGGAATAACTTATCTGAAACCTAAAGATCAAGCAGACACAGCGAACCCAGCTAAATATCGCCCCATAACATGCCTACCAACAATATACAAAATATTAACTTCAGTCATTAAACAGAAATTAATGACACATACAACACAGAACAAAATTATAAATGAAGAACAAAAAGGCTGTTGCAAAGGAGCACGAGGATGTAAAGAGCAACTGATAATAGATGCAGAGGTGACATATCAAGCTAAAATTAAACAAAGATCGCAACACTACGCATACATTGATTACCAAAAAGCTTTTGATAGTGTACCCCACTCATGGTTACTACAAATACTGGAAATATACAAAGTAGATCCTAAATTGATACAGTTCCTAAACATAGTAATGAAAAATTGGAAAACCACACTTAATATCCAAACAAATTCAAATAATATCACATCACAGCCAATACAGATTAAGTGTGGAATATACCAAGGACACTCATTAAGTCCTTTCTGGTTCTGCCTTGCTCTGAACCCACTATCCAACATGCTAAATAATACAAATTATGGATATAATATTACTGGAACATACCAACACAAAATCACACATTTGCTATACATGGGTGATCTAAAACTATTGGCAGCAACAAATCAATAACTCAACCAATTACTAAACATAACAGAAGTATTCAGCAATGATATAAATATGGCTTTTGGAACAGACAAATGTAAAAAAAAAATAGCATAGTCAAGGGAAAACACATTGAACAAGAAGATTACATATTGGATAACCACAGCGACTGCATAGAAACGATGGAAAAAACGGATGCCTATAAATATCTAGGATACAGACAAAAAATAAGAATAGATAATATAAATATTAACGAAGAATTAAAAGAAAAATATAGACAAAGACTGACAAAAATACTGAAAACAGAATTGACAGCAAGAAACAAGACAAAAGCTATAAATACTTATGCTATACCAATATTGACCTATTCATTTGGAGTAGTGAAATGGAGTAACACAGAACTAGAAACACTGAATACACTTACACGATCACAATGCCACAAATATAGAATACATCACATACATTCAGCAACAGAAAGATTCACATTAAGCAGAAAGGAAGGAGGCAGGGGATTTATCGATATAAAAAACCTACATTATGGACAGGTAGACAATTTAAGAAAATTCTTTCTAGAACGAGCAGAAACTAGCAAAATACACAAAGGAATCACTCATACAAATACATTGGCTACACCATTGCAATTTCATAACCACTTCTACAACCCTTTAGATCACATAACATCAACAGATACAAAGAAAGTAAATAGGAAAAAGAAAACATTACATGGCAAGCACCCGTATCATCTAACACAGCACACATCTATCAAGGCGCATCCAACACATGGCTAATAAAAGACAATATATACAGTGAGATGGAAGGATTCATGATTGCAATACAGTATCAAACAATAAACACCAGATATTACAGCAAGCATATTATTTAAGATCCCAATACCACAACAGATAAATGTAGACTTTGCAAACAACAAATAGAAACAGTAGATTACATCACAAGTGGATGTACAATACTAGCAAACACAGAGTACACCAGAAGACATGACAATTTAGCAAAAATAATACATCAACAACTTGCCATACAACATAAACTAATAAAACAACACGTTCCCCCACATAAGTGTGCACCACAAAATGTACTCGAGAATGAGGAATACAAATTATACTGGAAAAGGAACCATTATGACAGATAAAACAACAGCACATAACAAACCTGACATCATACTCACCAATAAAAAGAAGAAATTAACACAACTAATCGAAATATCCATACCCAATACAACAAATATACAGAAGAAAACAGGAGAAAAAATTTAAAAATACATCCAACTGGCTGAGGAAGTAGAGGACATGTGGCATCAGGATAAAGTTGACATTATACCAGTTACACTATCAACTACAGGAGTCGTACCACACAATATCCACCAGTACATCAACGCAATACAGCTACATCCAAACATATATATATACAGCTACAGAAATCTGTAATTATTGATACATGTTCAATTACCCGAAAGTTCCTAAATGCAAAGTAAATATACCGTACAGTTAAAAGGAAGTCACGCTTGATCAAGGTCCGCGTCACTTGCCATTTTTAACCAGACATAACGTCTGAGAAAGGAAAGAAATAATAATAATAATATCAACAACAACAACAACAAACAACATAGACATTGAAGTCTGTGAATTCAAACAGGTTCAACCATTTCTGAAGAATTGTGCTCATTAGTGTATAATGTTGTCTGTCTGATGATCGTGTTCTTACAGATGGCATATAAAATGAGCCACCACCATATTGTTGTCAATGTTTTTGGTGGTTTCACTTCAGGAGCACAAGAAAAATATTAACATAAACATTGGTGATCACTATTTTATGGTCATTAGGCTGTGTTCTATATCATGTTTCTGTGCCTGACATCATGTCTCTTATAATGCTAGACACATCATTTGAAACTACAAACACATAGTCAGTTGATTTTCAAGCTTCAACAAACCTATATTGTTTAACTGCATAGGCTTCTGCAGCCAGAGTCAGTTTACTTAAACATTTTCTGAGTATTGTACTGCATCATAATGTAAAAAACTATACTGCCGAAACCAAGTCAGCCATGCTTACAGTGACCTTCTGGGTCTACTGATGGGCACTTTAGCTGTGAGGAGATACTTATACTTTGTCATAGCTGCTTGCTGAGCATGACGTTAAGTCATATTTTTAAAAAATCAAAGTTTTGCTTGGTCACTTGAGGCAGAAGGAGTGAGAACTTCACTGTAATAGGTTGAAGTGATGGAGGGAGTGGGCATCTGCTGTTGTTGATTTGCTTCTTTCACTTCTTGTATTGTTTGTTGTGATTGTTGCTCATTGGTGAATGAAGCATGAGCTCCTGTGTTTCTCTTGCTGGATGCAGGTCACCCAGCAGCAGTTACTTGATGGTATCGCTTGTTAAACCTGCATACTGGCTAAGCACCCGGCTTTGACGAAATGCAAAATTAGAGAAGCCATAGAAATAGTAAAACACCACACAGTGAACAGAGAGAATGGATACAAGCTTGTCCATTCCTGGTTGCCAGCCATCAGCATCCAACAGGCTGCACCAGATACAAGTAACGCGAACACTACTGGTGAGTAACTGCTTCCACGTGATCTGCATCCAGCAGGTGGAAAACAGGACCCCCCGCCCCATTCACCAATGGGCACCAATCGTAGCAAACAAAGCAAGAAATGATATGCCTTGGCAGATCCACAATCCGTCCACTGCATCAACCTATTATTATAAAGTTCTCACTCCTTATGCCTCAAATGATCAATCAAAACTTTGATCTTTTAAAATTATGATGGAACATCATGCTCAGTGACTGGCAATGACAAAATATAAGTGACTCCTCATAGCTAAAGCACTTCAGTAGACCCAGAAGAAGGCCACTATAACCAAGGCTGAAATGTTGGTTTCTCCTGTACAGTTTTTTACATTAAGACGTAGTATGATGCTTGGAAAACTTTTATGTCAGACATATATTGTATGATTAGTGTGAATTATCCAAGCATAAATGACTGACTAAAATGTCAGTTTTAAGCAATGTGTGGGTGCAGCTAACATGACAGTGCAATATCAACACAATGATTTGCATAATTTGGCTGATGATACGATAACTAAAACTGAAGTAACATTTGATTTATAAAAGCAGTTGTACTCTGAATAATGTGTCAGAGTTCTGCAACATGTAGCTATTCATTTTTAAAAATTAAATATCCATTTGCATTTCATTTGAGGCCATAAAATGTTTGAGGTATTCTCCACATGTTTTAAGAAGGCAAAGCAAATTCTTACTTCACCCAATGTATATCTTGAGATCTTCTCAACACAGTTGTCTCCAGGTTTTACGCATTCTCTTCCAAGCTGTTTATTGCAGGCTCCACCTTGTGGCTTCTTGGAGAGGTTATTAAGGAATAACTCATAGGCAGAAACACCTGATACAAGATACATAGTTTCTTTTGCTTCTTGGTGAAATGTAGACTGTGTAATTGATGCCGAAGTCTTGATGGAGGGGGGGTTCTGAGCCTCTTCAAGAACTGCATCTCTGGATATTAATCTGTGAACAAGGTCTCTCACAGATCTATGTTTGACTAATCCTTTGAGTCTTTCAAAAATCTTAGGAAAACATAACTTTAACATACGGTAGTATGTTCTAGCTTGTGTGTCTGCATATGGACTGACAAGACTCGCAAGTGTTAGCAGACAGCTGTAATTTATGGACGAGTGCTCAAGGTTTTGCTCATGACACTACCAGGTACTGGACTGCGAGAAGACTATGGTGAAGGAAGTGTTGTTCAACAAACTGGGCTTGGTGAAAATGACTTCAAACTACAGTATAACTGCACTTTTACGTTCCTGGAATTAATGTTTTCCTGCTGTTTATGGTCCCGTAAAATTTCCTATGCCCACAATGTTAATATGCACCTGATTTTGTCTCAACATATCTATAATTTTCCCGCAATTTATGTATTACGAAAAAACGTTTGTGGAGAAAATATGATACTGGCATTATGTTGGCGTTCCGGTAGTGTTGACAAATATTAAGTGGTTAAGTTTCTTGATACCAGGGCACTCTATTCAGTAGATTTGAACCACTAAACGAGTAAAAGTTGTAACAATTCATGCCATATCTCCCGCCACTGCCAAGCTCTACTTGGCATAGTGGCTGATGAGAGTAACTAGGTTTGTTCAAATGAAGATATCATGACCAATCACAACCATTTCCAAACTGCCTCTACTGCGCAAATGCAGTTTCACGATTGTTGTGATCGTGACATATTTGTCTAACCATATTTAGCATGTTTCCATGTATGGCTACGTGGAGCGCTAGTTGACACTGTCATTCACTTTGCGTTGCTCAAATATTGTTAGTGTAAACACAGCGTCGGTTATGTATTTTATTCATGCTGAGCAAAACGTGTTTTGAGAATCTATACTCATTGTCGAGTGCAGTATTTATGTATGTACTTTTTGTGATGTTACACAAAAAAACAATGTGAGTGATAGTTTGTGTGTGTGTGGGGGGGGGGGGGGGGGAGGATGGTTTCTACATAACTGATGAGGCACAGTACCTGATAACTTCAAAAAGATGCCTAAAATGCAAGAGACGCAGAATAACACACATTCAGACACCATACAAATACTTATTTACATATTTGCACTTGACAACGAGAAAACATTCTCAAAATACGTTGTGCTAAGCATGAAAAAATACGTACTAGTGCAGTATTTCATTATTTAAATAATGAATAACAGCTGCAGGCTTTCAAAAACATCGATTATTTTTGAAATTGAGTCAAATGTCTGTACTTTCCAGACAGTTATCAGTTCCAGTTACATCAGCTGTTTTTGTAAGATAATAAACCTTCATTAGATAGTAAAACAGTCCCTGACAAGTCTTTTGATGCCTATTATGTACATAAATCATACATAAAGTACAAGGGGGTATCATATATCTAACTTTTAAAGCTTAAAAGGTTTTCCCACATTTTACATTTTCTCGCATTTTACACCATTTTTTTAAGTCCCTTGAAAAGTGTAAAAGCAGTGTTTCACTGTAGCATTTTTTCTCCCTTTTGTTGATGAAATATTTGGTGTTCTGACCCTGAATTGCAACAAACCATAGAACATTCTTCTGAGTTGGATTGTAAATCTGTTTTTTTTTTTTTTTTTTTTTTTTTTTTTTTAGATCATGAAGGCGAATGACAGAAAAAATGTTCACCCACCTCCCCTCATACCGCCCCTTTAGTTAATCCCTTTCCCCAGTTTTGTTGGACGAGAATCTCAGGAAAGATTCAGATAAGTGCCAGTCAATTTCTTTCTGTACTGTCAGCAGCTATGACGTTAAATATTGATCTTCAGCTGCAGAATCAATTGTGTCGATGATCTGTTGACAGGCTCCAAATACAGAGAGTTTTGTTCTTTCAGTTTTGATGGTATAGTGTACCCTGATGACAAACCGAATAATGATGTTAAAAATTGTAATATAGGCTCTTATTAACAGTAGTAGGAATCCAAAAGTATGCTGAATGGTTTGGAAGGAACATTAACCAAACTTAAAAAGTGGCTATGAAGATCAACTTTCACCTGAATTCTGTAAACCATTAATACCTCATATACATGCCCAGTAATCATCTTACTTAAAATTTGTGCTGACAGCTAATGAATTGCTGTGGAAGACCTCTTTTGATATAAAATCATTGTGATAAAATTCAATTATTCTCCAACCTTTTAAAATGACAAAGTGTCTCTTTTTGCACTGTTTGGTGACTGAACAAAATACTGAAGTAATGTCAATTATGAAATGTTATTTGTCTGCAGTATAATTTTTTTGTACATCATTCATGTATTTGCTGGCCAAAATTGTGTAGTAGTACAGAAAATAAACTAAATGTTGATAGTTACAAGTGGTATGGAAGCAAAAAAAAGAAAAAAAAAAAAAGAAAGAAAGACGTCGTCCACAAACTGTGTACCCAGATTCAACATAATTCATTGGACAAGAAACTGAATGTGAATCTATTGCTGAAAATAACATAGTTAATGAGTTGAAGATCATCAGGATAATCACAATGACATAGACTTAAGAACTTACACAGTGGAAGTTTGTCATAAGCCAGAATTGGCATTGGGAATGGCCTCTTCTGAATGTGTAGTATGGCTTCATTAATGGTCACTGCATTGAATTATATTACCACACTCAACTATTTCTTGTCCCACCTCACTTGTTCTGAGGGAGTCTTACTGGGGTAGTGTTAAATGCAGGCATGTTGTTCATACTTGATGCAAAGTATGCATATGTTGTGAAAATAATTTGATATTTCTGTAATATATATATATATATATATATATATATATATATATATATATATATATATATATATATATATATATAGTTATAATAGAGGGAAACATTCCACGTAGGAAAAATATATCTAAAAACAAAGATGATGTGACTTACCAAATGAAAGTGCTGGCAGGTCGACAGACACACAAACAAACACAAACATACACACAGAATTCAAGCTTTCGCAACAGACTGTTGCCTCATCAGGAAAGAGGGAAGGAGAGGGAAAGACGAAAGGATGTGGGTTGTAAGGGAGAGGGTAAGGAGTCATTCCAATCCCAGGAGCGGAAAGACTTACCTTAGGGGGAAAAAGGATGGGTATACACTCGCGCGCGCGCGCGCACACACACACACACACACACACACACACACACACACACACACACACACACACATATCCATCCACACATATCCATCCACACATATACAGACACAAGCAGACATATTATATATATAGTTATTGAGTTCATTGTTTTGCATGCCACTCATTAAAGAAAAAGATTTCTTTAGCACACAATGTGGTTTATCATAAGGCAAATTTTCCAAGGATACAGTAGTCTATAAATAAAAGCATCGCAGGGATATACTTCAGCATTACATGTGAGGATACTGTTGATAAACAGACAAAACATTGGTTTTATTTTACTTTTGTTTAACAATACATTATTGCCACCTGTGAAGAAAGATAACATACAGTAACATAGTTTACATTCAGTGTTCGAGTCCATTTACAAAGGCAAAATATAAAATTGTCATATAATTCATTGTGTAGCCTTAAGTATCTTAAATGTAATTTCATGATGGAAATAGAAGACTTCAAGGTGGTGGTACTGGCTGGCATGAAGAAATTTTTCTGACATTTGTTGTGATATTATTCTCAGGCAATACTTTATGTATGTTAAATGTCCCTCGATGCACAGTGGTTTGAATCCTAAATTAAATCGCAGGTTTGCTGTTAACTAGCTGAGTTGTTTCATTAAGAGGTGTGAGAAAGGTAAAAGCATTGTAACAGTTCGACCAGCTTCATCTCAGAATTCCTGGATACCACTGACCACTTACTTTGGGCTCAGTAGGCACATATACCTCTTTAATGCCCAATTGAAATTTTTGAAGGACTTTGAAATGTACATAGGAATAATTTTGTACACTAATTAGTGCTTGCTGCATACATTCACATGAGTGAAAATAATTGTGATTGGTGGGATGTTGTTTACAACCACATATTTTTTAAATTTAGATATAGTGAAGATGGTTGCTGTGGAATGGGAAAAAGCCGATCAAGGCGTGCGTGACTCCTTGCAACGCAAATTCCATGAAGAGATGATGGAGTATGCAGAAGAGTATACACACTACCAGAATAAACTGACAGATAAGCAGCGGCAAGCTCTCCGTGAAGCTAAAGACCAGAAAGTGAGAGAGAAGAGAAAGAAACTTATTCAGAAGGTAGCTTTCTGATTGTCACACTGTTTTTACACTGTCATTATGTGGATCATGTGTGAATTTGTTAAGATAACATACAGCAAATATATATTTGGTATTATAACCATAGTGATAGATTATTAACATTTGCTTTTTATGAAGCTTGCTGTCACTTGTGTGTCTAATTATTTCTGCTTTTATTAATTTTCCAGTAGGTAAAATTTCTGTCCCTCCTTTCATTCTTCATCTGAACTTCAAACTCAGACGAAAATAGATAAATTTAAACAATAAAAGGAACAATTAGAAGATTTGCGTATTGCAAGAAAAAGAGATATGGATAGGTAGTCATGAAAGTGTGCTAAATAGCTGTGCATACTGAAGTGATTGGTTGTACTATGGTAAATTAGAGTAAACAAAAAATCTGACAAAGCCTTATTTTTGCTCAGCCCGAAGTTTTTTCTGTAAACAAAGGAAAGTGGGATGGACTGAGTTATTGGAAGGATAAGTTATTCGGAAAGTTTATGTGGCAGAAAGAAAAGGAGCAGTGCCATCCGACAAATTGTTGTCTTCCTGATATCCAGTAAAATGACATTGACAGGAAGATATACAGCTAGTTACAGAACATAAAAATGATAAAAAAGCAGTTGAAAGAAAGGAGTGGAAATGTGAGAAGTTTAAGAGGTGTAAGGACGATTGATAAATGGGAAGGTTGAAACGGAGGTAGGATGTAGCTGAAATTTTGCTTAGACCAAGGGATTAAAGATACATTGTGAAAAAAGAGAAAAGCAACCTTCAGTTGATGAGATTAAGACCAGAAAGATGAAGAAAGTCACATATCCAGTAATGAGCAATCTGTGATGTGAAGATCAGATGCACTGAGGATATATTAGTAAGCCTAAGCTCTGGAAGAAGTGAATATGTTCCTACTGTTGTATGTCATAGTATGATCATACCTTAGCTGCATCATACACTGATGAGACAAACATTATGACTACCACCTACTGTGAAATCAACTGCTATCTTGTGAGGCTGCAGGTAAGTGATGCAGAAAAAGCAAGTAAGCTATATAAGCTATATATGGGGAAGCATTCTAGCTACAATACAGGCCACAAACTGGGAAATCCACTGGTATAATTGCCCTTGATGGAGGGCATATTGTTTTAGTTCACCACCTGGAAATGAGCGCCTCCGAAAAAGTGAAGCTATATGCTTGTTTGTGTCATGAGCATCTATAGAAAGTTGTTGAAGAATGGGGTACCATGAGTAAGCAACAATAAGTTAGATGTCTACACCTCCACGTACAGTTCAGTTCACCATAGCAGATAACCCCTACATATTCTCTTGTTGATCCAATGAGTGCAGTGAGCATGGGATGATCGAGATTGGACTGTGGAGAAATGAAAAGTGACACCTGGTCAGATGAGTCATTTTTCTTGTTACACCAAGTCAGTGGTCCATATATACTGTCATTGAGGTGAATGACTGCTCGAAAAATCTACTATGCCATGGGATCTGTGGTAATTATCAAAGTTACCTTACAGCTGTGGCCTACTGAACATTGTTGCGGAACACTTCAATCCCTTCGAGAGCGATGTCTTCCTCGACAGCAGCAACAGTAAGATAACTGTCGATGCCACAAGCCCAGAATCATGTAACATTGGTTTGAGGAGCATGCTAGTGAACACAACATTGATTCCTTTGCCTCCGAATTTCACCTGATCTGATCCGGTGGAACACATGTGGGACACTATCGGCCATCAAGTTTCTTACCTCCAAACCACCAGCCTGTAATTTTCAGGAACTGGGTGACCTTGATATAGACATCTGATGCTAGATACTACATTGTGCTAATGACTTGTCGAATCCATGTTATATAGAAACAATGCTGTACTGCATTCTAAATATGGACCAACACACTATTAAGCAGGCAGTTGTAATGTTTTGATGTATCAGTGTATCTACAGTTTAGGCCATGTGTCTGTGCCTCTGTAAAGTGATTTTTGTTTATCATACCAATGTTGAGTGTTGTTTGTGCACGAGTTGATATATTATTTGAATTAGTGCTTTTTTCTTGATTTACTCAACTAAATTTCAAGTGATTTTTTACAATTTTTCTGAATTGTTTTTGCAACATTTATCTTTTTTGTTTTGATAAATACTCCCTCTAAGAGATTAGTCCGGTTATTGGTATAAAACATCACCCCTTTCTCTTGGTTTTGTATTTTCCTAATTGCTTGTTTTGACAAAGTGCTACGCAGTCAATCATTAACTAAATAGGGAGACACTTTTGTTCTGTATTTTTATGTAAGTGAAGTGAAAATGCTACAAAACAAGAAGAAACAAGAGAGAAAACAATTGTGGAGATAAACTAAAACAGGAACATTCCCAGGTGTAAGTAAATGATCTTGACGAAACTTGCTGGGTATCAAGAGGTGTCCAAATAATACAGTTTAAATTCTAAGGGGTAAAAACACCCCAAAAGGTAATTAGGCATATTAGGTTTAGGGGGAATATCTTTGAAACCATGGTGTGTAAAAATGTTTTTCATAGAAAAGTTGAAATGTAATTAACGTTCTTGAAAACTGTATAATCAACTTTTATAATTACTTAAAATTTTGCAAACTAACCCACCATCATTAACAAATTATAAAAAATTTAAACTTTAGTTACAACATAATTTAAAGAAGCTTTCACGCCACCTCAGTTCATGTGTAATGAAACTGGTTTCTGAAATCCATTTTTGGAAAATAAGTTGTATCATAGTATTTTCACATACATAATTAAAATATTTAAAACATTCATTACTATTCAGATTATTTATTTTACTTACTTTTTCATTTTTTAAATTGTTATTTTATGTTTTAAATTCATGTTTTT